>NC_136067.1:1108626126-1109290645 GCF_964261635.1 Lissotriton helveticus
TATTTCACTTCTCACACCAAGAATCCATTCTTTATTGAAAGGAACCCGGTCTCGAGCAGGGCCGGGACGGAATTATCACCGGCACTGCGACCTTTGGTCCTACACAGACCATCTACAGCCCTGATGAGTCGCGGGAAAAGGTGTTTCCCGGCGACGAAACACGTGTCGGCTGGCACTTATTGAAGAATAAAAGAGGAGCCGGAACATTGGTGTCCCTTTTTTGAATGCTGAATACGAACTTTTATGTCCTCTGATGAATACGAACTTTAATGTCCAATGTGACATCTGATTTTGCTCTTACTTGCATTAGAAGTGTGCAGTGGGTCCTGTTTGGAATACAAGATTTTATTCAAGCCCTAATAAATTTTAGTTTGAGGTCTGCCCAGAAACGGCAATTCTTCTTGGTGTTTCCACGAAGGAGAAATAGACTTTGTACCTTCCAGGACTGATACACTGAAGACAGCAAGGGGCCCGAGTCATCCATCTTGCACTGATCATGCCGATGAGGCATGGGGTTACATTCAGCTTGATCTGCCGCCGGTGGTTGTTTGGCGGATGCGTGGGATGGTGGCGAGGGCGAAGTCAGCAGAGCGAAGCTGGCGGTTCGGGGTGTAGAAGGATAGTCATTCGTTAAGGTATTCTGGTCCGGTGTTGTGGAGTGCTTTGTGGACGTGGGTGAGGAGCTTGAAGGTGATCCTCTTGTTGACCGGGAGCCAGTACAGGTCTCTCAGGTGTGTGGTGATGTGGGTGTGGAGAGGGAGTCCGAGGATGAGGCGTACGGAGGCGTTTTGTATGCGTTGGAGTCTCTTCTGGAGTGTGGCCATGGTTCCTGCATATTATTTATTTATTTATTTATTTATTTATTAAGCTTATTAAGCGCGACAGCTACCCAAAAAGGGTTTCCCGGCGCTGGACGGGCAAAGTACTTGGTAACATAACGTTTAATACAGTGAACAGCGTTATTGGTTGAAAAGCCAGGTCTTAAGGGCTCTCCCAAAGCGGATGTAACTCGTTTCTTTGCGGATATCCAGGGGGAGAGAGTTCCAAAGTGTGGGACCTAGGTATGAAAAAGATCTGCCGTCCATCCTAGCGAGTTTGATTCTCGGTACATTAAAGTTACCTTGGGATGAGGACCAAAGGTGGCGAGAAGGAGTGTAGGGACGAACAAGGGATTGTGGGTATAGTGGGGCTGAACCCGATTTGATTTTAAACATGTAGCTCAGGGTTTTGAATTTAATACGACTCTCTACCCTGAGCCAATGTAATTCTCAGAGGTGACCGGAAATGTGGGCTGTTTTGGGAATTTTGCACAGTAGTCTTGCAGCGGCGTTTTGTACCAGCTGCAGTCGTCTTATCACTGCCTTGTTAACACCTAGGTAGAGGATATTTCCGTTGTCCCGTCGGGAAGTTATAAGGGCATGGACCACCGATTTTTGGGTGTCACTTGGCAGCATTCAGATGATTTTCCTGAGCCACCGCAAGATTGTAAAGCAGGTGGCTGAAACCTTGCTTGCCTGTTGGTGCATGGTCAAGGCATTATCAATGGTAAAACCCAAATTGCGTACATGGTCTGATGGGAGAGGGAGGGTGCCCATCTCGGCAGGCCAAGGTCTAGAACTCCATAGGTCTTGTCTTTGACCCGGAATCAGGACTTCGGTCTTACCACCAGTCAATTTAAGGAGGTTGTTGTTCATCCAGGTGGCGATTTTCCCTAAGCCTGACTGCAGAAGGGATGTGGAGCCAGGGCCAGAATTTGAAAAGGAGAATGTAATCTGGGAGTCATCAGTGTACGTGAATAGAGTAAGACCTGCTTGTTCAGCGATATGGGCCAACGGTCTGACATACAGATTAAAAAGTAGGGGGCTGAGCACAGAGCCCTGGGGAACACTATAGGGTGAAGCATGAATATTAGAATTTGCCGTGTTAGAAAAGATTTGCAACATGCGGTGTGTAAGGAAAGAGGAGAGCCAGTTTAGTGCTGGGCCGCAGATGCCCTGTGAGGTTAGTGTATTTGTGAGTATGGTATGTGAGATAGTGTTGAATGCTGCGCTAAGGTCGAGTAGTATAAGCGCAGCTGTATCTCCTCTGTCAAGATGGTGGCGCAGATTCTCCATAACTCCCAGTAGTGTTGTTTCAGTGGAGAAACCGTTTCTGAAGCCGGATTGCGAGGGATGAAGAATGTGATTGGCTTCGATGAACTGAGCAAGATGGGAATAAATGTGCCTCTCAAGGATCTTAGATGCGTAGAGGGTGTTTCCGTAATCCAGCCTGCTGGTGAACCACCAGTGCCTTCGCTCTTTTTGCTGGCACATTCCAGCATGCTTAGGAGTAGCCCAAAGTCACACCTTGCCTCATCGCCATCCTCTTGACAACACTACTCATGCTCTAACCGGTAGCAGGAGCACCCGCTTCTTTGTGGGAGATCAAGTTCCATATTAACTGGATACATGATTAATTAAATAATTTATCAATTACCTAGGCTACAAACTAATTGACTGCATAATGATCTCTCAAATACTTTGATGGGTTCTGATGATAAAATAAACTAAGGTACTAACGGGCACATGCATCAACGGTAATTGCATTCGCAAACGGTGCGAATCGCAATTTTCGGCCGTTCGGGAATGCAATTATCAAAATTGGAATGCATCATGTATTTCGCAATTTTAGGAATCGCAATCATGTTGCGATTTCTAAAATTGCGATTGCATTTAAGAAATCGCAATTTCAGATTTCTTAAATGCAATGCATGATCATTTTTAAATTGCGATTTTGCTGTTTGGAAGTGCTAAATTAGCATGAGGTTGCACCTCATGCTAATTTACCGAAAATCCTCAAACATGCACAAAAATGCATTTTTGAAAGTTGCATTTTACACACACACATGTCCTTGGGACATGTGTGTGTGTGTAAATTGCACTTAAGTCTAATTTCAGGGGTGCAGGGAGGGGTTCTTTGGACCCCCCCTGCATCCTTGAAATTGCATTTTCAAATTGCGATTCGCACATTGAAAATCGCAAATTGTAAATGCCTTCCCATTGATTCCTATGGGCCTCTTGGCCCATAGGAATCAATGGGAAGGGTTTTCCTTAATTGCGATTCACAAATTGTGAATCGCAGTTAAGGAAAAATAAGAAATCGCTAAAAAAATGCGAATTATTCATGCATTGCTGTTTGCGAATTCTTAATTGCGATTCCCTAATTTTCGCAATTAAGGATTCGCAAACGACAAGATTGATGCATGTGGCAGTAAAACTCGTGTGGTTTGTAAATGTCACCATAAACTCCCAATGCCTTTGTTGCATCCCAGAACACTTTAGCCAGTATGTATTTTTTTACATTATATCTTTCTTTAGTTTAAGTTAACACGAAAAAGCCGTTTTTTAAACAGGAAAATACTAACTACATACATGTTTGTATGTACTCTGGAACACACTGTTTGGAAATCTTTAGTGAAAGGAAGAGCAAAATGTGTATGCTGTTGAGAAGGTGTGGATGTTGTGACTTTAAGATATGACGATCTATTGAGTAGCGCAAGAGTTTGCAAAATGAAAGTTTTGGAGCTGCCATCTGCAATGTCAACTACTAAGTGCCCCTGATTGCAATTAGAACAATCAAATTGTGTTTACCGTTTAAAGGAAATAATTCTGATTACGCAAAGATTAATGTTGAAGTTGTGCAGCGGGTTTTGATGCTTTTGTCAAGCAAATTAGTTGCCCAGCTTATAGACAAATTAGACTCAGACGGAAACAAGCTCTCGCATCGTCTAAAATCCATAATTTACACGAATGATGTCATGTTTCGTCATATATTCCTTGTCACAATTGAAAAATACGTTTCCGAGTGGAAAACATTATATCTTCAGGACAGTACAAGAATAAACAATCACTGACAAAGCCAATAGGTCCAGTCTTTCAAAGACCATCCAAAACCATTTGGCCTTAGCAGTGGCAATAGAAAAAAATCTTGTCACCATTACAGAACTGCATTGGCAAAAAACAGTGTAATGACATAAGTGCACAGATGCATCATCATGCCACCAATCATTACTTATAAGTTCAAAAATGGCCTCCGCTACAGCCTTTTTTAAAGAAATGTAATTTATCATTCCAAGATTGGAGAGTGGTAAATTTAAAAAATATACGTGGGGTGAGGCAGAAGCAACATGAAGTGGAAAAGGCTGAGGAAGAAATGGTGGAGCTCTGGGGAGCTGAAAAGCAATATACGAGCTGGAGTGAGAAGAGGAGCAACATGGAGAGTGTGTGGGCTACTGGTGAGAGGGCTATAATCAGGGCTTTAAGTGGGCCCGGTCTCACCGGTGCTGAGCACCAGCAGTTTTTTAAAGGAGGCCTCGAAACGGGTCTTTATCGGGCTCTATTTTTTTTCCGGACTGTAGTGACAGCAGGTACATTGATGTGCGTGTGTTCACACTGCTCACTTCTCACTAGTGGAGAAGTTAGGGCATGATGTCATGCCTGGTGCAGGGCCTTAAGTACCAGGTAGGCTTATCTCAGAGGCAGTGTGTTAGGCATTTGTGAATATACACATTAATATAGTGAAAACACTACAGATGGACACAACACAGGTTTTATAAAAATAAATATTCTTTATATAGACTTAAACACAAGACCACAAACGACAAAAATCCACAGTACTACACTTAAGATTGCTTAAAAGATGATCAAAGTTACTTAGTTCAAGTTGATGATAAATGCGACAAAGTTCTTAACAAAGCACCTGGATGCGTAACGCAAAGTAAACAAAAGGCTCGCAAAAGGGGAGATGCGTCGGTTCCGTGATCTGGGGGAGCTGATGCGTTGGGCCTTAATGCTTGCGCAGAGTAGGGGATGCGTCGTTATCCTTCCCGGTGCAGATGTGACGCATAGATTCTCCGCCTGCGGGCCTGGTGAGGTGCGCAAGATGGCGCCTTGATGTGATGTGATGATCCGGTTGCGATGCGAGAAGATGGCACCCTTGATGTGGCGATGCGATGAAGATGCATAGACGCCTTGGCAGCCTTGCGACGACTCTGTACTTTGGAGCCGTGACAGGCCATGCGACTCGCTTCTCCGGTAGTGCAATGGCAACTCTCTTGATGGCGTCACGGTTCTCCGGTGATGCGACAGCAGGCAGCTTCGATGAACACATGCTTCCAGGGAGATGTGGCGAAGGCTCGCTTATCCAGCGATGCGACAATTTCAGCTGTGGAGGCGACGCGCTTCCTCTCGATGCATCGCGCTTCCAGCTCCCAGCAACACGCAAATGTCTGGAGTTGAGAATTCCCAGCAAGGAAATTCAGAGGGGAGCTGGAGATGAAATCTTTTGTCCCTGAGACTTCAGCAGGAGGCAAGTACATTTCAAGCCCTTGGAGAATATCCTGAAGATGATGAAAGTCCTTAATAAGTTCCTTCTCCTTTCCTTGGCAAGGAAGCAACCACTGCAGGCCAACCCAGCAAACAGCACACTGGGAGAGGGGCAGTAAAACTCCTGCAGCTTCCTTGGTTCTTCTCCTTGGCAAAAGGTTTCTTGTTCCAGAAGTGATCTAATTTCTTCGGATCATGGTCCCAATATTAATACCCCAAAATCCTTTGTTCTCTGAAAGCAGTGAGGCATCTGCCTAGTCCATACCAGTTCCTGAGCACTTTGTTTACATGACTCTCTTCTTCCTTTCACTGTGCAAGGCAGAGACATCAGCCGCCCCAAAGGAGGTAGAGCCAGCACAGGGGAGGGAAGATACAGCTCTGGAGCACTTTGTTGACATGATTCCTTCTCTCCTTTCACAGTGCAGGGCAGAGACATCAGACAAGCCATAGGCGGTGGAGCCAGCATTGTAGAGGAAAGGCCCAGCCCTATTCAGGTCCCAGGTGCAACTCCTCCCTCCCATCTAGATGCAGATCTCTCTATTCACCACTGGGCTGCCCCAGCCAGTCTGCTGGAATCCCCCAGCCTTGTCACTCACAAACCCAGAAAAGGAATACACAACCTAGCAGAGGCAGGCCTGGACAGTTAGTCAAGAACATATCTACTTTCTAAAAGTGGTATTTTCAAACAGAGAATATTAAAACCAACTTTACTAAAAGATGTGTTTTATTATTCAGGCATACTAAATTTGAATTTCTACCATGTACCCTGAGTCAGTTAGGATTATAAGAATGTAATAATCTAACTGCCCATTCTGGCCTATGGAGAACAGGTAGCCTTCAATAGTGAAAAACGAAAATGGCTGTAATTCACTATTAGGACATGCTACACACATCAGAGCATGTCCTACCTGATACTTACAATGCAACCTGCACCTGGGCCTACCATAGGGGTGTCTGATATGAAGCAAAGGGAAGGTTTAGGGACTGGCAAGTGGTGCACTTGCCAAGTCGACATGGCAGTGCTAGACTGCACACAGGCCTTGCAATGACAGGCCCGAGACACACTTTACAAGCTGCTTCTAGGGGTGGCACAACCAGTGCTGCAACCCCACCAGCAGCATTTGATTTGCAAGCCCTGAGCACACATGGTTCACTGTACTAGGGGCTGACAGGTAAATCAAATAACCCAATCATGGAATCACCAATTACTACATCAATTTAACATAGGGGACACTTGCACTGTGGCACTGAATAGCAGTGGCACAGTGCCCAAAGCATATAACCAGCAAAAAGATTTCAAAACAGAGGAGGCAATCCGTCAAAATGGAAGGGAGACTCACACCGATGATGCCAGGTCTAACAGCTTTTATTTCTCAACTGATTCTGCTGTCAGTTGTGTTCCAACATTTTACCATCATGAGACAAACAGAACAGCCAATCAGATGCTCATGCTGCAGGTACATGCTCTCTCCCATAGTCTAATTTTCAAAACTATATACGTTGTAATAACACGTTCAAATGGGCACATTGACCACTGCAATACCTCTTTTCTAATTTTGAAAAGGAGGTTTTGTGCTCTAAAATTGAGCTACTTATATGAATATTCTTATGTGAGAAAATCCACAAGCAGGCTGGGGAGCAAGGGCGTAGCTATTAACAGTGCAGCAGGTGCAATGACACTGGGAACCAAGATTCCGAGGGCTTCTTCACACCAATTATATTTGTGCTTAAATAGATAACCAAAAGGACAGGAAGGCCTATTTCGCTTGCTAGCACCAGGACTCCTGGCATCTTTGTGATGCCATGGGCGAGGAGTGGGCACTGAGCGGGTGCTACATAGCAAGAATATCGTCTGACGCCACGGGTGAGGAGTGTGCAGTGAGTGGTTCCTACATAGCAAGAGTATCATCCGAGTTTGTGAACACCAACAAACTTACCAATTTGTGGATATTAACATATGACCACTGACCTCTTCTCAAATGAGAAAATTATGATTTACTAATGTCAAGGTAAAAAATAAATCCCTTTCCAGGGTCGGATTGGCAATGGAGAATCCTCAAAATTAATGGAAGTTAGTGAAAAATATTTTGTCCATGGGGGAAAATGGAAAACACAAATAACAATAGCATTTATTTTGCAGTGGTACAACAGATGTTCTCATGGGGAAAAGATGTGCATGTTAGCACATGAGAACATTGAATTCACAAACGTTTTCCAGCAGCACAACAGGAAACGTTTGACTGGTGTAGTTTCAGGAGTAAGCTGGAAATGTGTTGTAATTCCCAAAATGTGGAAATCTGCACCCCTAAGAAACTGTAAACCTGCAGGAGCACAGTGTGGGGCTTTTTTGGGGTAGTGAGGCTACTCTATCTGCTCAGTCCATCTGCTTGAATGCACTGTAAATTAGCTTTGCATAATGGGAAGAATACTATTTGAAGGAATCTTTTATTCTCTGACAATTACAGTGTCCATCACAGCTCTCTTGTACATTAGGACGCAATTTACAGGTGACACCGAAAATCACAAAATAATCCCACCTCCACTGCCAGGACAGTAAGCATCACAGAGACCATGATGCTAGTGGTACGTCAGACAACCAAATAGTCAAAAGGCAGATCAATGATTCATATCTGTCATTGGTGTCCAAAAGTGATGGTAAACAAAGGAACCGATCTTAAACTTGTAACTAGCAGTGGCCGACCCTTATTATCATTTTATATTTCCCTGCTGAGGCAGTTTTGCGGGGCGGGGCTGCTCTGCTCACAGAGGAGCAGGGGAATGATTGGTGGGCACTCTGTAAGTGCGCATGACAGCTTGGCCGGCCATCTTGGGCCAGCCAAACACTCATGAGCACGTAGCATGTTCTCCATCATGCTGTACTACAGCCTGGGTGGAGAAAATGCACAGGCCCATAGTCCCCATCTTAGAGCCAAACCATGGCACTCAGACCAATCACAACACTGCTATTAGCAGCATCATGATTAGATAGTGGGGCTTATGTGTTTCACTACTTCCTGCTTCCTGCTTCCATTCGGGCCACAGAGAGGCGACGCAGGAGAGATGCAATATTTTTCTACACCCCCCGATCCGTGCCAGTCCCCACTGGTAACGAGTATACTGTAAGAGGGTTTCACATGCAAATGTGTGTTAATGGGAAATCCAGGCATCACCTCAGATCGGAACTCGACACATTACGTCACTGTAGGGTTTGATATGGTATGGATTTACTGTGGGTATCCTGTCTTCTGTACGGAATAGAATCGTATATATTTCTGTTAATACATGGTTACACCATAACTCTTCACAAAAATTATTTAAATCCTCGATGTCTTCCTCTTTCAATTTCATTGCAGCTCTGAATAATAAAAGCATGGTTTCTGCTGTGAAATTAAGCACATCAAACAGCATTTAGTCATTGTCGCAAAACGATATTACAAGAAATTTATTGTAAGTCAGCGTTTCAAATATTGTGCCTCAGTTTGTGTACAACCATTTAGAGATTCAATCTTTCCAGTCATGACCTATAGCATGGAAAAAAACAAAACACGTTGCCATAAATATCTTGAGGCGTTCCAATAAGGCACAAATCCGGATTACGCGTTGAACAAGTAGGTTTATTCTATAGTGCAGACTCCACCCACTTCCATGGCTCCATCTCTTCTCAAGAGCAGGCCTCAACTGACCTCTTAATATTCCACACACCAAAAGTAAACATACAGAACACTCCCAGCCATGCATTCTACATTCTAGTGCACCAGCAAGGATGCCACATATCTCCTTTCTGCTGATCAATTTTTGTTTTTTAGAAAAACATACCAGAATAAGGAAAAAACTGTTCCAGTTTCCCTTGTTTAAACTGCATCAGTAATGATGCTCCACTACATGTCTTTCGCCTTGACTGCTGGCAACAGGTATTGTGATGTACAGTGACAAGCATTATGGGTCAGAATACAAGGACAGGAAGCTTGCAGTGATTATTGTTAGATTTTTGGCTGCTGTGACATCAACTTCCATGTCATATCTGGGTCTGCTGAAGGTCAAATCTTCAAACTCTTACGCAGGCAGGGGACCGGCACCGCATTACTTTTCTTCAAAGTCATTTGTAGAGCAAATACTGCAGTAGCGGCTGCTACTGAGCACGGGTTATGAGGCCGGGGGGAGGGGAGCGGAGGGGGGAATAAAAAAAATTAAATTACCTGGGTGCCACCGGGCACCGCCTTCTCACCTCGGTCGTCTTATGGCAGCAACAGGAAGCTGACAGCTTGATACATATGGCCAGATTAAGGATCTTGGTGCTCATTTTAGGGGTCCTCTTTGCTATACAATTTTTAGGTTTCGCCTGGCCATAGCACTGCGCAGCAGTGCTCGCGTAGGCGAAATCTTTTGATCTACAGTATGGGGCTTTGTCCCGCCTCTCTCTTCCATTGGCTAGCTCCGTAAATGGAGGCTAGCCATTGGAAGAGATGGTTGTCAATCACTCTTTCCCCCGTCACGACACGATTCGGGGGCGTTTCTGTCTCTTTTTTTAAGTCCTGCCCCCCACACCCTCCCTCTCGCCGAGGAGTTATCCCGCCCTCCTCCCGCCGTCAGCAATCCATTTGTTCCCGCCTTCTTCCTGTTGTCCATGTTCTCTATCCTCCCCTTCACGTTGTTGTGCCTTGTTTATCTCCCGCCCTCCCTCCCGTTGTCTGTGCCTTCTCCCTCCCGCCCACCCACTGTCCGTGCCTCCCCCCTCCCGCCCGCCCACTGTCCGTGGCCTTGTTTTACCTACGTTGTTCGTGGTGTCCCCCCTCCAACCAATGTGGTTGGCTCTCCCGACTGGTGAATGATCTCCTCCCTGCCCGGACCCTTGCTCCAGCTTGGTGCGAGCTGGGAGGCGCGTGCCACTCTGGGCAGTCAAAGGGAGCTAAGGGGGTGCTCGAGAGAAGAAGCGGAGCACTAGAGCGTCCGAGCAGGGGGCAGTGTAGATACCGCTCATTGAATGGGCCTCCTGCACTATCTGTGCAGTAAAGGCGGGAGTGCCTGGTTCGGGAAGGGAGGCAGGGCAGCCACAGCTGTAACAGCCCCTATCGGGTCTAAACTGACGTGTTGAATGGGGCTGCGCGTATGTGAGAGGCTGGGGCCCAGTTTCTCCATGAAAAGAGGGGAGGGGTGCAGCAATAGCTGTGTACCTTCTTATCAGCCCATGTCGGATCCGACATTATGAATGGGGCTGCGTGGGTGGAAGAGCCAGGACCCGGTTAATATCCCATGAGCCTTAGGAAAATGGGTGACTTCGTATCTGACATGTGGCTGACCGTCCCCCAACCCCGCCCGTTCATTGTGAAATGTTTACTCGCCATTGTCCAGCTCGTGGCCTCCCTGCACAGCTTGTCGTGCTGGTCGCCGCTCTGAGACACCGGCCCCCGGCGTACCTTTACCGCGGCGGCTATATTAATTGAAGCGAGCTGATCGCATGTGTTAACGTAAAGTCTTGTCCAGGCTTCACGTTTTACTCCAAGCTTCTAGAAGTCGAGTGACTATTCCATTCCATGTCTGCCACTGCTGTGTTGAGCACGTCTTGAACACCTCGTCCAGTACTATCGGGTGTGCTGCAGGGAACTCGTGCACCATATTGCAGCAGCTGAACAGGACGTGCTCTCACCAAATGCGTCTCTCTTTCTCTCCCTCGCTTGCCTGCCCAAGGAGTACTTCGCAAGCCCTTTTCCATAATTTGATTTTATGCAGGAGAACGAGCAGGGGAAAAATGTAAAGCCACAGTCCTGCAAGGTCACTGGGCTTACACGGAGGCTTTGATTTGGATCTGTGTGGCGTGTAGATTTTGCGATAAGACATCTGTTTACGCTACGCGGAGCGATGTCTAACTTCCATTTCTGTGTCCTTGTGCCCCTCTGGGTTTGATGACACGCACACACACCTCTCTGAATAGAAGACATCTGTCACCTGCGTCACTCGCATATGCCAAGTGTCAGCAGGCCTTTAACTCCACAAGAATGCTGACCAGATAAATGAACAACCTTGTCCGTCTCAAGGACAGGGTTGGCGTGCAGTGGCCGTGGTAAGAGAGCATGTACCGCAAAACTTCAGGGCCCATGAAGAAATCCACAGAGTACTCCAAAGGGAATTTGAGGCGCTGTCTAGAATAGACTGTGTACTTGCTATGTTTGTATATTGAATTACCGTGGCCAGGTGGAATTTAGAGAATATTGCCCATGAAGGAATAACATTGTGGAGACTGCGACACCCAGTGCTTGCTTGACCCCCCTTGTATAACTAACGTGACTCGTTATTCTGGATGGTTATGTCCCATACTGGCAGCAGGGCAAGGCAGTTGGCTGTAGCGAACTACTTACTGGGAAGTTTCACAGTTATCGTTCTGCCGAATTTGCTTGTTGGATGTGATCTTTAGGGTACAGGCAAATTATTGTAATGTTTTTTTTATTCTAACTATTTATAGTTTGTACTGCAATTGAGGGACTGAATCAGGGCCCGTATTGCAACCCCTGCACCGGAGACCCGCTCAAGGCCCACCGCAAACATGACGTCTCCTAGGACTCCGCTTGCCACCGTGAGCGAGAAGGATACCCCCGAGCATGTGAGCTGGGAGCGAGATTGACTTCCGGGCAGGAAAGGGTGCACCTTCCGACCTGCCCCCTCCCCCTTGTGCTCTCTGCCTCTTTCTGTACCTCAGTCCTGACGAACCTTATGGTTGTTAGTCCCCCTTCAAATCCTGGGCTTTGACCAGTCGTGTACCTACCTGCCTCTTCAGACCTCCTCCCTTGACAGTGATGTCACTATTTGCAGTTTTTAGGATGGTACGAACTGAATCACAGATAAACAGTGTGTGTGTGTGGGGGGGGCTCTGTGTGTGGGGGGCTCTGTGTGTGGGGGGCTCTGTGTGTGAGGGGGATCTGTGTGTGGGGGGGCTCTGTGTGTGTGGGGGGGCTCTCTGTGTGTGTGTGGGGGCTCTGTGTGTGTGGGGGGGCTGTGTGTGGGGGGGTGGCTCTGTGTGTGTGTGGGGGGGCTCTGTGTGTGTGGGGAGGGCTCTGTGTGTGTGGTCTGGGCTCTGTGTGTGAGAGGGGCTCTGTGTGTGGGGGGCTCTGTGTGTGTGGGGGCTCTGTGTGTGTGGGGGCTCTGTGTGTATGGGGGGCTCTGTGTGTGTGGGTGGGGGTGCTCTGTGTGTGTGGGGGGCTCTGTGTGTGTGTGAAGGGGCTCTGTGTGGGTGGGCTCTGTGTGTGTGTGGGTGGGCTCTGTGTGTGTGAAGCGGCTCTGTGTGTGTGTGGGGGGCTCTGTGTGTGTGTGGGGGCTGTGTGTGTGTGGGGGCTCTGTGTGTGTGGGTGGACTCTGTGTGTGGGGGGTTCTGTGTGTGTGGGGGGGGTTCTGTATGTGTGTGTGGGGGCTCTGTGTGTGGGTGGGGGGCTCTGTGTGTGTGTGGGGGGGCTCTGTGTGTGTGGGGGGCTCTGTGTGTGGGGGCTCTGTGTGGGGGGCTCTGTGTGTGTGGCTCTCTGTGTGTGGCTCTCTGTGTGTGTGTGGGTGCAAATGCAATAGGTCTCGCATTTGCGAGAGATTAATCTATTGACATTGTAAATGACAATGCCATTTATTTATCTGTTTTCAGAACCAACACATAAATAAAAATGTTGTCATTTACAATGCCAATAGCTCTAACTTTGACAAAGGCGAGACCGTTGCATTGTAAGTTCATTTAGTAGGGAAAAGGAGATGAGGATAAATTGAGATCGAAGATGGCACAGGCTGGTGCTTGCTTTGCCGCTTTATTGATCTGTTGCTGACTGTACAAACATAGGGCCATATTACCAAGGTGAAGTATCGCCGCTTTTTCGGCGAATTGTGCCGAGAAAGCAGCGATACTTTAGCGCCCTATTAACAAGGGCATGCTAACGCCTGCCTCAAGCCCACTTTGCATGTCAGCGAGAAACATCGCTAATGACATGCAAAGTGGGCGTTCCCACGTCCAACCACATGTAAAATGTGGTTGGAGGTGTTAACACCCTATTACCAAGGCAGGCGTTGGGAGAAGGAGACCTGCTATAAACTCGTTTATCGCAGGTCTCCCAACGCCTGCTCTGAACAGGTCTTAGGCATTGAAAACATGGGGGTGTGGATCATAAAGCTGAATCCACCCCCCCATATTATCAAGGCACACATTAGCGCATGACAACAACGCTTGTTTTCACGCGCTAATGTTCCCTATCGCCGGCTATCGCCGGATTTAATATCGCCTACGTGTTGCGCATTGATAATGACACGCTAACACGGCGATAAAATCCGGCGCTAGGGAACATTAGCTCGTGAAAACAAGCATGTTGTCACACGCTAATGTGTGCCTTGATAATATGGGGGGGTGGATTCAGCTTTATGATCCACACCCCCATGTTATCAATGCCTAACACCTGATCAGAGCAGGCGTTGGGAGACCTGCGATAAACGAGTTTATCGCAGGTCTCCTTCTCCCAACGCCTGCCTTGGTAATAGGGTGTTACCACTTCCAACCACATTTTACATGTGGTTGGACGTGGGAACGCCCACTTTGCATGTCATTAGCGATGTTTCTCGCTGACATGCAAAGTGGGCTTGAGGCAGGCGTTAGCATGCCCTTGTTAATAGGGCGCTAGAATTATCGCCGCTTTCTCGGCACAATTCGTTGAAAAAGCGGCTATACTTCACCTTGGTAATATGGCCCAATGTTCTTTATTTAAAAACAAATACTCATAAGCTACCTTGCTTTTGTCCCACATTGTTTATTTGTCAGCTGCAGACTCACAGTGACTCACACTGAAAGTTGCAAACTTTTACTATCAAATCTGGAACAGAAAGGCTGTCACGTGCTCCCTATTCCCAGCAGCTGCGGAGGCCGGCTTCCATATCTGATTTCACGCACGGCTGCTCCTCTGCAGAGCAAAAAAATGTTTACCAGCTTGTCAACTATGACTGGGGTGCAGGAACCGGTGAAGGCGCACAGCAAGTAAAGGGTTGCTGCAAACCCGCGGGGGAGCAGAGGAGTCCTATCGAACATTTATTCAGCCGACAAAATAATCACAAAACAACTGTGTGAAAACTCAGATCCTGTTCACGACATAAAAACATAACGCCATTCCTTCTGTAGCTTCTGCTGCCACGGTATTGTGCCTTTGCACTTCTGTAAATAAAAGTTGTCAGTTATCGACCACATTAAACCTACCTGAAATCCTTTAATTGGCTGTCAGCGAAACATAAGGTCAAAACACTACGCACCATATGTAATAATAATAATACCTTCCATTTAAAAGAAAAGTGTACTCGGATCTCTTTCGTGAAACTGTTGGGGCTGTGATTAGAGCAACAGTAGATTAACACAAGGGCCATGTAGAATGTGTAAAGTTTTGCTGTCATACTATGCTGCAGTGGCATCTGTAGTTTTCATTGGTGGCATTGATCAGCTCGCATTGGAAAAGGCAATAGATCCGCTTTTTTGTTTTGTTTATAAATGCCTGTGCTTCTTCATTGATCAGCAAGTCTGTGTTTGTGTGGATGAGTGAGCAAATGGTTCTGAGAAAGATTCACAGTATGACTGGGGAAGTATATGAATGGTTGAGACACTGAATAATTAACCACTCATGGACTCACTAGCCCTTTCATCTATCCATGAAGCCATCCATCCATGCACTCACATCATCCATACATGCGACCACCTAACCATACACTCACAAACCCATTCATGGCTTCATGCACTCATCCGTGCACTCATTCATCTAGCTTTTCTTCATCTGTGGTCTCGATAAAGATGGCTGACCAAGATAAATAAGCAGCTCATTAGCATATAAGGAGACATGATCCTCAAAGTCTTTCTCCCACCCCAAGCCCTGAATTTCCTCATTCCCTTTAAGTACTTAGCACAGGAGCCTGATTGTGGGGATAAAGAGCAATGGGTAAAGTGAGCAGCCCTGCCTTGTGCCTCAAGAAACAGGGAGAAGAGAGAATAAGGCATTGTTTACTCAAATCCTATCAAAAGGCTGTGAGTATAAGAAGCAAACCTAAGATATAAATCACAGTTCAAGGCTCATCCTCTACAGCAATTTAAATATGTAATCCCAATTCAAAGAGTCAAAGGCTTTCTCAAAGTCAACGAACAGGAGCGCCAGTGGTCCTTCTGGGTGGAATGATAATGCAAATGCAGAGTTGAATCTGTAACTTTTCAGGGGATTTCCGACTACATTACCAATCTACCTTAGCCCTCAAGGAAAAATAGGTCAGGCAATCCACCCTACAATTTATTTCAGAGCTCAGTCACCTCTTGAGGCATACCTATCTATTGTACCACCATGAAGCCAGGGGCTCAAGTATAATTTTAATCCACCCAGGAATTGACCTGAAAACAGATACACTCTCTCTAAATCCAAGATTAGCACAGCAATGCAGCACACTGCTCACTCTCCAGCACCAGTGGGCAGACCCCAGACTCACAGCTTTGCCTTGAGATGCAGAATTCTTCTTAGTTTTATTAGTACTTTCAGCGCTTGCGTTTTACCAGAATGCAAACAATACAACAGGGTTACAAAATCAAAGATACAATATATGGCTAATGAAAAACCAAAGCATAGAATGAGCTAGAGTCTTTCAAAATGTTGGGAAAAAAGTTGGGACCATAATCAGCTGCAGCCTATGCAGGTAAGGCTGGTGTGGCCGGGTGGGGGGGGATGTCGATGGATGATGACGAGAGAAAATTAAATAAATAATTAATTTTCCCTTGTCCTCGTCTGTCGAAATCCCCCCTCGCCCACCTGGCCGTACCGCTCCACTGCTTTACCTGCAGGGGCCGTGGCTGACCATAATAAAAGGTGGGGAAGCACTGATCGAGATCATTTCCATTCAGCAGAGAGAACTGAATTGATGTTTCAACAAGAGATTGACAGGAAATTTAAATAGCAAAATGAAGTTAGCAAAAGTAATTCAAAATTATGGCAGGATTGTACAAAGTTAATGTTTGGTTCAGAAAAAATCTTTCAATTGGTGAACCAAAGCTCCATGGCTGGTTGGAGAACAAGTAGAAGGCATATAGTTATACATTTAGTCAGAATATTGTTAGTCAATTTCCTAGTTCACCAAAGGATCCCTCATAAGTTTACTTTGCCACAGTCAATGAGGATATAATTTTCTTTTCTAGACCACTCGGGAATTTGCACCCTTTTCACCAATTTAAAATACTGTTGCCAGGCCTGGGCCTGTCTTGGTTCTCATCCAGGTGATAGTCTTGTTCCACAAACTTCCCCAGAGTTACTACCTTTATGCCTTGGGAACAATAGTGATAATGATATACCTCTTTCTTGGACCATAGCACTTATCTTGCTATCCGTTTCAATTGGCATTGAGGTTGCTGTTTATAAGATGATCCCAGATTCCTTTTGATATTTTACAGCTAAAGGCAAAACCCTTACAGTCAGGATTTTCTTTCTCACGCCCTCCACTTTGAGGTTTATCAGGGACGACTGGTGTATCTCATTGGCGTTTGACTTTTAATCTGAATTCAGATTTGTCACCAAGGGCGGGACAGTTGATTTGTCTTTTTGGTCAGGGTTTGAGCATTTATGCACACAACAGCTTTTTGGGAGTGCTGTCAATTTGATGTCTGAGTAAATTCTCCATGGCTACTTCCCTTCTTTTCAAACGGCAATTATGTCATTCTGTCTGGGTTAGGTGATTTTTTTTTAGCACTTTTGGTGCCAGTGACCATGAACAAGCAGATGGAATTACATGATTTTGGACTCTAGGGTTCTGGACTCTCTCTTCACTCTTTACCTTTTCTGAAATGATTTATTGTGCCTTCTTGGGCAAAGATTAATAGCAGTGAACCACATAGAACAGGCCCAGGGATAGTGAGGTATCTGAGTAGGTGTGCAGCTCAAAGCACTCTCTTATCCCAGTGTCCTTCAAGTGATTTGCCTCTTATACCTGAGTTAATGGTTCATGATTGTGTAGTGCTTGGTGGCATATGTGTGACTGTGAACAAGATGCTTCTATTTCGTTGGCACTTGCTATGTTTGAGTATATTTTTCAGATGGGAAGAAAAAGGGAGTGAGATGAGATCAGAGTAAGAGGCTGAAGGTGTTCTTCTTTCAAGGAATCTTTCTCTCTCCTCCTCTCTCTCAGTTGCCAACTTTCTTTTTCACCTTTGGGTCCCCTCCAAAGTGGCTAGGAGAGGCTGGGTGTGGCTGCCTGAGTTGGGATTCTGCTGTTGTCACTACCCCATCTGACTAGATTTCGGCTGGTGACGATGGTCCAGGCTCGGGAGTCGGTACTCTCCCATTTTTAATTCCTCTTCATGGTAGCCCTTGAAGGATCGTCTATTTGATGCCACCACTTTGGCTGCAGAGCTTGATTCAAGTCACCTACATTATATAAGTTATCAGAGACTGCTTGTCTTGCTCTGGCAACGGTGTGCGAGGTAAGGTTTTGAGACACAATTGGTCCAAATGCACTCAAATATAAATACACTCACACAGAACCAACAGATTCTTTTTCTCCATTTCTCTCACAAAAATGCTAAATCAAAAGTATTATACCCCAAGGGCCTATATAAGCCCTATTATTTTTAATATTTACACATCTCCTTTGGCTGAGCTGGCTTGACTGTTCAAGTTAAAAAGCACCTCTTCTGCTGATTACACACATATAGTCGTCTCCATTCCCAAGGATCTGATTCCAATCTAATTCCCGCCTATGTGTATATAGGGTGGGGGTCTAGATGTGCCTGAAGTGTCTGAAATTAAACGAGGACAAAACAGAGATCCTTCTTCTAGGCACACCCTCCATTTCTTGGGCCCCCATCTGTTGTCCCAATGAGCTGGGTTATTTTCCTAATACTGTTAGGATTGTGAACAGCCTGTGAATTCTCTTTGATAAGATCTCTTTTTCCAAACTCGCCAGCCATTCATCAGAGACCTATCATCCAGGTTCTAATTACGTTTTGCATGGATTATGTCAACTCTCTTTAGTGCAGACTTCCTCCCTACCTGGTACATAGGCTCCAAATCATACAAAATGCCACTACATGACTGCTTCTCTGCCTTCAGCATGACTAGATATTTGTACGCTTTACAATGGTTCCAGTACAAAGCGTGTAAAATTCAAAGCCCATTGTAGCATCCATTGGGCTCTCAGTATCTATAGTATTACCTACTTTTAAAACAAATTTTCCAGATATGAGCCTTCTCGATCTTCTGCAACTAAGAATAACAGTCACTGGGGCAGCAGTAGTAGTAGTACCAGTAGTATAAGAAATTTGATGGGTATTAATCAGAAAGTATATAGAAAATTAAAATAATTCTAGGAACTACAAACTAAAATATTAGATAGCTTTCTATATCAATCCCTGTCCTTGGATTTACCAGTCCTGTCTTCAATACAGACAAGTGGATTTTTCACACTAATTGGTATTGCATGCTAAGTGGAATCTAAAGCAAATTAACCAGAGTCTGTGATGATGCTTAAGACACATTGGTAAAGGTACCAGTGGTTCATTTATTTTTTGACTTCGTCTTGTATTGCTAATATGATATTTGCAGCAAATACAGTCTGCCTAATCAAGGTATTTCATTTTTTAAATCATGTCATTTTCCTGCTTTGTGGTAACTGAAAGCATAGTAACATTTGGGTTATCACTGAGATATGGATGCAGCGATCATCTGTTCATATCATTAGCATCCCATGGGACAATGACTAATGAACCCTTCAGTGCTTCATTTGTCCAACTGGTTGGAGGTTGTCTGCACTCATCCTTAGGTTCAGGGACTTGATTTTCATCTTCACACTTTGGCCCATTGCATGAGAGAGAAAGGAATTAGAGGGAGAAAGAAGGAGCAAGAGAGAAAAAGAGCAACAAATAGAAAGAAGGAATGTAAAAGAATTTGCACGAGTGAGATAAAGAGAAAGGAAGTGTAGCATAGTGGAAGAAGAGCGATAAGGTTGAATGAAGACTAGGGACTCTCCGTATTCAGTAACCACATCATTCGGTAGCATGGGTGGCTGACCTCTAAGAAATACTTTGGGCCTGTACACATATCTTTTTGCAAATTAAGCATTGTGCCCATCGGTAACTCGATCCTCAATGCTACCTTGTTGATTCACTAGACTTTAATTCAAAATATTTATACAACCAAACATTCTTAGCAAAGGTTTGCCGTTGTCCCTTGCTCGCCCCATCTACTTCAGTAGATTGGTGTTTAGAAAATATGTTCTTTCTTCATGTAGGTGTGGGAGGAGGCAGGAAAGGATAGTCATGGTAACATTGTTTTAGGTTTACAGCCATGTCAACTTATACCACCACTAGAAAGGAAGAATAATGGCATACAAAAGGTGGTAGCTATCATCTACATAAAATCACCTAACATAAAAACATGTATTGGGCGTGGTGTATAAAACGAAAGACAACAGACGTTAGAACAAACTCTAGAATGTCACAATCAGATCAGCCTCATGGGCTAAGCAGGTTGAAATCACTATCTTGGCTGGTGATTGTTCAAAGTGACTAGGTGAAATGTGGTTTACAGTCACATTCATAGCCTGATGGGTGGGTTCTCTGCTTGCATTCATTTTTTGTGCACTGGAACAAAGCAAACCTAGCAATATAGCATACATTGAAACAAATTAGCTTGTAATCCATCTGAGAGACTGAGAAATACTTAGGCTTGGGTTTCTTAAGTGTGTTTCTCCTTGCATAGGTCTTAAAAGTGAAATAGTGTTACGGGAAGCACCATACTCGCACCACAGATGACATCTGAGCCCTACTTGACATAGGAGACTCAGCCACCCTCTTCCTCCTGGATCTCTCAGCAGGTTTTGACACTGTCTCCCACCACACACTCATCGGTCAACTATGCCAGATAAGAATCACAGATGGTGAGCATCGAAGGATGGCATCTGTCCTCATGGGTCGCATCCAGAGAGTCTGCCTCCCACCCTTCACCTTGTAACCCAAACACACCATCTACAGTGGTGCTCCAAGGCTTATCCTTCAGCCCTATCCTCTTTAACGTCTACATGACACCATCCGCAGACATTGTCAGAACACACAACATCAACACTTAGCTCTTCCTCTCACTGTCAGTGAACCCCACCCTGACTAAGACCAACTTCCACAACTGCACGAAGAACGGCAGACAAACCACCCTCTGGAACAACTCCTGGTGGCCAGCGGAGCTCAGACCTACGCCCATGCCGAAAGATCACGCCCACAACCTCAACATCATACTGGACAGCAAACTGCCTATGAATCGCAAGGTCAACGCTGTCACCTCAGCCTGCTTCTACACTATCCGCACACTCCATAAAATCTTCAACTGGATCCCCATCAGCACAAGAAAAATTGTGACGCAGGCCCTTGTCACCAGCCGACTTGACTACAGCAACACAGACTATGCCGACACATCCCCCAAACTCATGCATTGACTCCAGACAATCCAGAATGCAGCAGCCAGAACGATCCTGAACCTGCCCAAGAGGATACACATCACCAGGCACCTGAAGGACATCCACTGGTTCCCCGTCCAGAAGAGATACCAGTTCAAACTCCTGACCCACGCCTTCAAAACCCTCCACAAACAAGTACCAGACCATATGAACCTGACTTTACACCAACCCACCAAAACCTCAGCTCCGCACACCTCGCCCACGCTCGGACACCACCTATCTGCCACACCTGATCTAGAGGAGGATCCCTATCCCACCTCACCGCCAAAGCCTGGAACTCCCTTCCACTCCACCTCTGTACTTCACCCTTGTCGAACCACTTCAGGAAGGGACTCTAGACCTGGCTCTTCAACTGACATCCGCATCGCAGTGCCTGGACACCCCACAGAGTAATTAGCCATGCTATATAAATACTGCTTGATTGATTGATACTTGCCATTGCCAACAGAAATAGAGAACACTTGTACTATGTAACTGAGAGTGGCGTAACACAAAATAATGGGGCCCCCTGCAGAATGTGATGAGGGACCCTAGAGTCTCCCATATTTCACAGATATTCATTGACCATGGGCTAAATGGGCCCCTCCTTGAAGGGTTAGGGTCCTCATGGAGGGTTGGGGGCCCCCCTGCACCACAGGGATTGCAGACTCTTGCATTATGCTCCTGGTCATTGAGGAAATTATTAATTCTTAATCTATATTTTTTTGCTCCCCTTTAGGGGGGCAGAAATACACACACAGAATATATTTCAAAATCATTCTATTGGACATACAGAAACAAGTGTAGGAGACTTTATAGAGTATATCATAAATCCCATTAAAAAGTAACAGACTTTCCACTTGACAGTTCAGTCAAAAATTAGGTTCTTACAATGAAAACATAAACCATATTGCTACCTCAGGTAGTTTACCAAGCCCAATGGCACATCTAGTCCCTTCTCCAAGGAAATATGTATAGGGACCTTCTGCAAGGAAATGTGTATAGTCTATAGGGACAGCATTTCATGTGCATTCCGCATGATGAAGGTTAGTTTTGTAACCTGACTGACGGGTTTTTAGAAAACAATGTAATGATATCTACAAAGCAGCAACAATCATATAAGAGTAGCAATAATCAAGAGAAGGAATGTATTTTGGGAGAAAACCAACCTTGAGGTGGTGCGACAAATTGTAAGTGGAGTCTTGTCAAACAAAGTCACCAAAATTGACATGGAAGGCAAAGTTTGCTTGAGATTTAAAAATGCACCTCGGTAAGTTATTTCTTATTCATTTAATAATGATAAAGCATAGGTCGCCTCACTCTTTGGTCATTCAAGTTGACGTGGATGGCAGGAGAGTTTGTACTAGCGAGCATATTGGGCAGAAATTGTTCAATGATGAAGTATCTTGAGCCTCGGTATCTGGACCCTAATTGACAATAAAATATGTAAGGCTTATAAGTTGCCTTTCTAACAATAGCTAAAAGCTTCTATCTTGGAATTTAGCAGAATGGCATGGTGAAAATATTAACTTTTTAATGAGCCTGAAAGCTTTTATTATTTGTCTACAGGAGACCTAATGTTTAAACAAACAAGAAGTTGATAACTTCAATGTAACCCAAGAGTCTTGCACTCCACTCCTACAAAGGCCCGCAATGGTATATTTAGAGATATTATTATCAACATCGTACTGATGGAACTTCATTCTTCAAGTAGGTCCGAGCAATTATAATCAATGCGCAAAAACTGAACTGCAGGACCAGAATTACTGTAGTAAAAAAAAATTGCTTTTTCTATTTAATCTTTACATACCCCCAGGCAAGGAGAAGTACTTGCTCCTGGCCAGCTCTTCCGATTTTATTAAAAGTACAATTGAAAATGACTCTAGTCCTCAGATTCAACAGTGGGAGATTTTAATGTAAAAATATCAATTACTCTTCCGAGAACTTTTAGGAATAAAGAGATCTAAGAAGCCTGGAATATCCCAGATTCTTTATTTCCAACAACTGTTTATCTGGTAGTGGGGGTAGACAATTGCTTGAATTCCTAAAAATGATTAGGGAAATAGTAATCAATGGAAGACTCGTACCTGATGTTCCTGAAAGACCTTCTAGAACTGGTATAACTAGATCATCAACAATTGACTATATAATATCAAGTTGTGATTTATTTGGTCTAATGTCTGAATTGAGGAGGGTTGATCAAAGTTATAGTGCTCATACAATTTGGAGGTTTCCATCAAGCTGTTATTACTGTACACATCGGATTGGTCTCTGGAATTTAGTAAAGGTCAGGCTGTTGTAGCTCCTCAACAGGGTAGTCTTTATTGGAAATCTAGAAATTTAAATTTGTTTACTAGAAAATTTTCAGGAGGTGTGGTGTTAGACAATGACAAGAATTGCAGAGTTCAAGAAATTCATTGCTACGGTCACAGAGGAGATGCTGCGTCTCGAAAAACAAAGAGATTGTGGTAGTAAAGACATCATAGATACAAAGCTTTCCAAAGAAATCAATACATTAACAGGGAAAACAGTTATTGTATCAAATGGAATTGCGGAGAAAAGACTATCAGGCTTTAAGGAAAAAAGAAAAGATGATGCCGACCTTACAAAAGGACATTACATGATCAAAACTGGATTGAATTGCAGCTATCAGAAATTTTAGAAAATACTGAAGTCTAGTGACCATTAATTGCGGGTTCAAAAGGAATATTTTCGTTACTTACATTTCTCCATTGACATGGTCTGGCTACATTGTTCAATTGTATGCTGCAAATGCAAATGACCCAGTTCAGGCTCTGTCTCTTGACTAAGATTTAACACCAACCCAAGATTCTAAGGATGTCTCACACCGACAATTATGCAGATAATTGAATACAGCTACGGGTCCAGATCAGATTCCAGTTCTGCTCTTGAAAGTTAACCCAGAGTTATGGGGAACAATTTTAGCCCCATTATATGATTACTGTTATAATACAGGATGCATTCCTAATTCAAGAAAAGGAAGTTTATTATGATTCCACTGCCGAAAAAAGAAAACAGATCAATTCCAAACAACTATGGACAAATTGCACTACTTGATTCAACTTGCAAGATATTTGCAAGAAATAATTTAGATCATTCGCAAGACTGGGCTTACAGAAAAGGAATAATTCCTTTAGAACAATCAGATTTTAGACCTAAGCACTCTGTATTGGAAAATATTGCTGTTGATCAAATATTAATCGATAAATATAAACATTTTAAATCTCAGATAAGTTATACTGCCGTTACTGACTTTTCTACTGCTTTTAATCAGGGGTTTATTTAGCGCGCTACTCACCTGTGAGGGTCTCAATGCGCTGGGGGGGGGGCTCCGGGTCAGGCGAAGAGCCAGGTTTTGAGGTCCTTCCTGAAAGTGTGCAGGGTCGGGAAGCATCTGATGTTCACCTGGCGCTCGTTCCAGGTTTTGGCTGCGATGTAGGAGAAAGCTCTCCCGACGGTTCTGTTTCTGCGGATGTGGGGCACGTCTGCCAGGGCAAGGTCGGCGGAGCGGAGGTTCCTCTTGGGTACGTGGAAGGATACTCTCTCGTTGAGGTATTTGGGTCCGATTTTGCAGAGGGATTTGAAGGCATGTGTGAGGAGTTTGAAGGTGACCCTCTTCTCTACGGGGAGCCAGTGGAGGCCTTGTAGGTGTTGGGTCATGTGCTCATGACGCGGTGTCCCGAGGACGAGTCTGGCTGCGGAGTTCTGGATGGTTTGGAGTTTGTGTAGAAGAGTTTTGCTGATTCTGGCGTAGAGGGCATTGCCGTATGCCAGTCTGCTGGTTATGAGTGCGTGGGTGACGGACTTTCTGCAGTTTGGGGGGATCCTTTTAAAAGTCTTACGGAGGATGTAAAGGCAGTTGAAACTAGTAGAGGCGACGGTGTTGATCTGGCGGTTCATGGAGAGGTAGGAGTAAAGGGTGATGCTGAGGTTTCAGGCGTGGTCTGTAGGGGTGGGTGGGCTCCCGAGGGCATCGGTCCACCAGGTGTTACCCCAGGTGGAGTTGCAGGGTCCAAGGATGAGGACCTCGGACTTCATTCCTTCTTGGAAGCAGGGTCTGGTGTCTTCGGGGTTCTTCGTGAGTGAGAGGATGAGCATGGTGTCGTTGGCGTAGGATACAATGCTGAGCCCCGTGCTGTCTGCCGATGGCGGCAAGGGGGGCCATGTAGATGTTGAAGAGTGTGGGGCTGAATGATGATCCCTGGGGAACTCTGCAGTTGATTTCCATGGATTAGGAGAGGAAGGGAGGGAGTGAAATCCTCTGGGTTCTACCGGAGAGGAAGGATTGGATCCAGTCGAGGGCGCCTCCTTGTATTCCCGTGTCATGAAGTCTGGCTGCGAGCGTGCCATGTGAGACGGTGTTAAAGGCTGCGGAGAGGTCTAGAAGGATGAGGGCCGCAGTGTCTCCATTATCCAGTAGCATGCGGATGTCATCAGTGGCGGCGAGGAGGGCTGTCTCAGTGCTGTCGTTGCTGTGGAATCCAGACTGGGAGGCGTCTAGGATGGAGTTCTCTTCGATGAAGGGGGTCAGCTGGGCGTTTACGAGTCTCTCTGTGACTTTGGCCGCAAAGGGGAGGAGGGAGATGGGCCGGTAGTTTTTCATGTCCGTTGGGTCGGCCGTTGGCTTCTTGAGGAGGGGTTTTACCTCTGCCTGTTTCCAGTCGTCTGAGCTGATGCCCGATCAGATGTTTGTTCCTCCCACGAAGATGGGGTCGAGGGTGTGACCTACTCGTGTTGACGAGCTGCTTCAGTCCTAGGTTGGTGAGGAGAGTGGTGGAGTCGGGGTCATTGCCGTTGTCAAGGTGGAAGTTCAGGTCCCCGAGTAGAATGTAGTCCGTAGAGGTGATGGCGTGTTGTGCGGCGGCAAGCTTGGCGATGGTAGTTGCAGAGTGGGTGCAAGGCCCTGGCGGTCTGTAGATGAGGGTGCCACGTAGCATGGTCTTGGGGCTTGTCTGGATCTTGAAATCCACTGTGTTGTAGTAGGGAGTCCCTCGTGCTGGATGTGGGGGTCCCTCATGCTGGATGTGGAGAGTCGAAGGGGGGTCTTGTGTGCGATGGTGAGTCCTCCTCCTGGGCGGTGTGGCCGGTCTTTTTTCTGGATCTTGTATCCGTCGGGGATGGCAGTGGCGATGTCTGGGCAGGAGGTTCATGAAGAAGCCAATATTGGGTGAGAGGGTGTCGATCAGGTCCCAGATCTCTACGGCGTGTCGGTGCAGGGCGCGCACGTTGAGAAGGATGCATGTCAGGGTTTTGGTCGGCCATACCTTCGGCAGTCATGGAAGCTTTGTCGATGGTGAAGGATCTGCGGCAGGGTCTGCACGAGAACTACCTGTGGGTGGTGTTCGGGGATGATCTTGCGCAGTCGGCTTTTCTTTCGGGGTTGAGTGCGTGGAGGGTGGTAGGGGGAGGGGTCAGAGGTCAGCGGCGGCGGGAACACAGAGGGGAGACAAAGGGGAGCAATAGCACAGAGCAATGGGCAGTAAGGGAAAACAAATGAACCAAGTGAACAAATAAGCAAATAAACAGCAGCGGCACAATTAATCACAATTACACCAAATAAATATAGTCACAACGTGCAAAGAGGAAAACCAGAACCAGGGTAGTCTTGAACGATGCAAAGAAGGGGCTGGCTTCCAGGCGACTCCGCGGGTCTGCCGGGGAGAGTGCGATCCTAGGACCGAGCTTTGACACCGCTGACAGACCTATTTTATTGATAAAACTTTGCTGATCTGGGTATTCCATCACATCTCATAAGAGTAATAATTGCACTCCATACTTCTACATGGTGCAACGTTTTTATGGGTGGTTATGAAAGGTTAACCCACAAAATGAATACAGCGAATGGATTGAAACAGGGATGTATATGGGCACCACTATTATTTGAGCTCTTTCTGCATAATTATGAAGCTCAGCCATTTTTCCCCCAGATTGGGAAGTTAGTCTTTGATTTGACTACAATAGGGCTGCACAGAAGCCTGGAAGCACGTTTAATGTATGCAGGAAAACATCTTCTTAAAATAATATTACTAAAACTAAGATAATTTTCGGGGGAAGAAAACAAGGTGAACTATTGTTGGTCTTTAGGTGGTGAGAAATTAGAGCAAGTTAATTCTTAAACCTATCTTGGCAGAATTCTTTCTCAAATCTTGACAACAAGCAGCATTATATTCAGAACGGTAGTAATGCATTAGCACATGCAGGCGCATTAAATATATTTTATACATTTATGGGGAGAAAACATTTTAGGCACCTATTAGAAATGTATAAGGTCAAAATTCCATCTACCTTAAGCTATGCCCTAGAGTGCATACCTATAGCAAAGTGGCCTCATCTAAATTTCAATGTGGGGGGATATCCTAAGGAA
Source organism: Lissotriton helveticus (assembly GCF_964261635.1). NCBI lineage: Eukaryota > Metazoa > Chordata > Amphibia > Caudata > Salamandridae > Lissotriton > Lissotriton helveticus. The sequence goes on from NC_136067.1 coordinate 1,108,653,319, forward strand.
GTTTGGTTCAGTTATTACTGCCATTCCTGTACAGGCCTTAAACTTAGAACTAGGTTGTACTAGTTAATTTGCTATGGCAATTGCACACATAATAAAATGGGCATATAGCCTAATAATGCATGTAAATGAAGGATCGCTCAGAGAGCCATTAAGACAGGAGGTCTTATCAGTCTGGCATAAGTACAACCCCTTTACTTTGAATTTGCAATTTGCTTTAAAAGAATTGGGTTGTACTTAATCATACCTGGCTTCATAGTCACTTGGGCAGATGGGTCTATATTTAAATCAGGCTATCTCAAGAATAAGTTTTGCATCCGATATTGAATACTGTGGTAGCCTGAAAATGTATGTATTTTTTATTAACAAAGTAACCTATGGTAAGAAACAGGATTAATTGTTCCTGTCCCTTGGTCACAGTGTAGGAAGGACAATACTGATATTACGGTTTGGTATCCTACCTCTTAGTCCGTATACAGGTAAACGGGCTCATCAGGGAACTGGCCCATTTAAATGTCAAGTCTGAAAATGTGGCAATCTGGATCTAAATCATGTTGTCTGTTTTTTGCCCAACACTTGTGGATCCTCAAAAGCAGGTTTGAACACCCTTTTATTGCAGATACGATTTAACTACTATGGATATGAATTTAACTAATATGGATGCACTTCATAATGTCTGCTTCTAATGAATATCTGTTTTAATCTACTCAATTTTCAAAAACGTTTTTTGAAGATATTTAAACTGAAAATACTATAGCTTTTGTAGTTTGTATAGTTTTATGGTTGGATTGTTGATCTCTGTTGAGGTCTAAATCAATCTTTAATAAACTTGAAACTTGAAGTTAGTACCAGAGTATAAAAACTGCAACATCAAATGACTTTTCACATAAAAACACCAAATGTATCTCATCTGTTGCTAGAAATGTATATTCACAAGGGTGCATGTCAGCAAAGGTTTCTAAGACTTTCACAGCAGATTTAGCAGTCTTACTTTACCTGCATAATGAATACCTGTTTGAAATCTGTTTGATTGTCTGAGCAACTTTAATCTCCCCCTCTTCTAAAGCGACTGCAAACAGCACTTACCAAAATATCTTGAGTAAAATGCATGCATATTTTGAACATTGTCTCCTTGAATCTGTAGTACAAAGATGTTATTATCCTAATGGGCTTAGTTCTTTTAATCCTTGTTTGAAGAATATGTATGTTCATTTTTGTGCTATGCCATACTGTAAAGGGTTCTTCCACTCAAAACCCTGGGCCTTGATGCACTATATCAAGAACCAAAATTGAATAATAAAATATCTTTTGATAAGACGGTAAGCCAATTACTCATATGTTATTGAAAATGAAACATTTTGATCACTATATTTAGATCAAGAACAAAGTAATATAAAGCAGATACCAATTACAATATTAAGTGTATGATACCTACTGGTGCAGTGTCCATGGGGCTATGAAAGAGTGTGTATGAACATAAGAATGTAAGAAACGCAAGACGTATGTACATTGAAGCTGGTGGCTTCTTTATCTACTTCTACTTGGAGATACTCACCAGAAACTGCTTCAGCTCTAATCTTAAAGAGTCCAGGTCACACGGTGGGCCTGACTCACAAACCATTTCCTATTAGAGGATGCTCTGAAAATATTTGCACATTGTAAACTTACTTGTGTGAGGGCATTCTCAAACCTTTTCTCTACCCATTCCCACCCAGAATATTCTCATAGATTTATGACAATCAAAGGCCAGATCTAATCCTTATTCTGGGTAGTAACTGATCTGGAACATCCCCTAAATGGATGGTGGTGCACTCAGTCAGAGATTTTCTTTAAGCAAATAAACATGCGAATTCTTGCCGATGCAAAAAGTATTTTTTTTAATTTCATTTCATTCCATCGATCAATGTATATTGTCAGCTTTCAGTGACAGCATACAAGTTTCAGATAAACTCATCACAAGCAGAAAGTGTTTGCTTTTTTCAGCACCTTCCTTTTGGGATCCGCAAACGCAAAGACGGGGAATACTATATGTGAACGGAACACTCAGGCAAGTCCACAAAAACATAATCAGTGCCGAAGGGCAATAATAAATTTATAGGCAAGGACACTAGAAAGAACGAAATGTGTGGCTGCAATTTTTTCCACATAAATATGAATTTGATGCACTCGCCGCATAATCCATTATATGCTCCTTATTTGTAGAGTTTAACAAAAATAATAATAAATCTTTCTTTATTCGGTTAATCACAGGGAAAACCATAAAAGAAACAATCAACAATTTCAACAATATACATAAAAACATTTCAAATGATGTTTAAGATTTAGTGACAACAAGCAGCATATATTTCTAAAAAATGGTGAAAAAAGTTTGGTTTAAAAGTTATGAATTTTTTCAGTGCGTGTTGCTAAAGGTTTTTTCTGTGATTCTTGATGCATTTTAAAAAATTTAGGACTAGGTAGCAAATTTCTTCGGACTCTAGGGATTGCAGTCGATAAAAGGCCAGTCGGCACTGTCTAAGGCCCCACCGCCTGCATATCGGGAGAATCCAACGTTTTCTGTGGGGGTGGTAAAACTTGCAAAACAAGAAAGCGTGGCTGTTCGATTGAGTTGATTTCCCGTCGCAGGGACATGGGGGCATGTTTTTCTCCCAGGCCTTATTTATGGGAAAAGCTACCAGTCTGTAAAAAAGATTCAATCTGAACCTGGTCAGTAACATCCTCTCGTAAGTTTTACTCTGTAGGGTAAGGTAGAGTTGGATGCCAAAGGTTTGCTGGATTATATTTGCGTGAATTACTGAGGGTTTAGCGGCATCAGTTGACAATCTTAATGTTTCCAAGTGTCGCAGGGCAAGTTCCATAAGTTCCTTTTTTGGAAGGGAGACAATCGACTCTGGTTGGAGAAAAAAAATTTCAAGCCCAAGGTCAGTAAAAAAGTTTTTGATGTAACGGAGCCACTTCAGTCTGGAAGAGTGGTCAAGTGACATTGTATCGGCCACTATCGACTGGGATAATGTGTTCACATCCGAAACCCAGATACGCCTCCACAAGAGGAGAGGCTGGATTTTGATAAGATCCTGAAGATGCGGTATTCCCAGTTCCATGTGAGAGGCGTAGATTGATGAACCTTTCGGGGTCGCTAGAAGAAATCTTATGAATTCGTTTTCAATTTTCTGTAAAGATTCAACATTTGTGTGACCCCAGACTCCTGCTCCATAAAGGGCAATGGCCTGGCACTTGGCTTTATAAATTCTCAACAATTCTACTGGGCGTCTCCTTCCCAATTTTCGCGAAAAGGACTGCAAAGCCGCTGTCGAGCGTTTGAAAAGATGGCATCTGGTGTCCACCGCTGGTTTCCATGATAGCTTGTCGTCTATCATCACCCCAAGATATGGATATTGTGTAGTAGTCTCAAGAGGTTGCTTGTCAAGGAAGATGTTTTTTGTGCCTTTCTTCACTCCCCCCGTGATCATTACAAACGTTTTTTTTACGTTCACCTTAAGATCCAAGGAATTCATAAAGGAGGTGTATCTGTTGAGTGAGAGCTGGAGTTCGCGGGGAGTTCGGGCCAAGATGACAGCGTCGTCCGCGTAGAGGAGTGCTGGAATCGGTCTCTGTTTCAGTTTAGGGAGGTCCTGAGCCCCCCTCAGCATCTCTTCCTCCAGGCCGTTGGTATAAAGCGAGAAGAGGAAGGGGGCCAGAACACAGCCCTGCCTAACTCCTCGCTCCACGCCGAACGGCGCCGCCAACTCGCCGTTTTTCCCAAAGCGAACTCTCGCCGAGGCTCCAGAATAGAGCTCTCTTAGGAGATCCAACAAGGAAGGGTCTATCTCCATTTTTCTTAAGACTGTCCATAGTTTGGAGTGTGAGACGCAGTCGAAAGCGGCAGACAAGTCCACATAGACCATGTATACCGTGGTTTTCTTGGCATGCATGTATTTGGCCATTATGAGACTAAGGTTAAGTGCCTGTTCTACTGTTCCGAAACCTGCTCTGAAACCAAATTTGAGGTCTGAGATAATTTCTTTTTCCTCACACCACAGTTGGAGTCTCTCCAGCATGACCCTTCCCACCACTTTGCCAAGGGAGTCCAGGAGAGAGATAGGTCGATAACATTTTACATCCTGGCGGTCCCCTTTCTTAAAAATGGGGACCATAATTGATCTGGTCCAGGAGTCTAGAATTCCTTCACTGGCTGCAGCAGCACAAACCCTTGTTAAGATGGGGGCTCAAAGATCCTGATTGAATTTGAAAAGGTCGACAGGAACGCCATCGGGACCCGGGGCTTTTCCTGTCTTACTTCTTTCCAGGGCCACCAAAATTTCCGAAATATCAAAAGATATTGGGATAGGATATTGTACCTCATTGAGGGGGTTCGTTGGATGATCTATGGTTCCTTGATTTTTGAATATATTTCCGAAATGAGCGATCCAGGTTCCCTCATCTATAGCTACCTCTATCTTAGGGGAGTTGTTCTCTGAGAGGTATGGGGATGTCACTGTTCTCCAAAAATCCTTGCTGCATTTTGATAAGGAACTCCTGTCAAGATCTTTCCACAGTTTCTCTTTCAATTGTTGGACTCTAAGGGTACGGTCCCTTCTATACTGTCTTCTCAAAAGCTGAATGAGACCGACGTCTCTTGGTTTTTTACGAAGAGCAGATTTTAAATCAATCAAGGCCTTAGTGCAGTTGTGATCAAACCAACCTTTTTTTGCTAGATACTTGTTTGTAGTTTTTCCTGTGAGCAACTCTTTGGCTACGGCCAGGATTTCTCCAAAGTTTGACAGGACCTCTGCATGGTTTAGTGTCGGGTCCAGGCAATTAATAATGTTCGGATATGATTGGTTGACTATTTTTTTTGTAAGTTTTTGTGGGTCAATCTTTTCCCACTTTATAGTGTAGCCGTTTTGTTTTCCTAGTTGCAATCTTTCTTGAGTGAGGGCTTTTGCTATGTTAGTGACCTTTGATTTACGCTCTGAAAAATAGAGTTCTATCTTTAATGCATAGTGGTCGCTTAGTATATTTGTCATTACTTGAAAACCTGCAACCTTTGTAGCGAGGTCTTGAGACAGCAGGATATAATCCACTGTTGTCTGATGGCCTCTGCCCACGTAGGTTGCGTCGTATTGGGGTTCCCTCGCCTTTGGGGAATTAGCGATCACTAAATCAAACTCTGACAGAATATTATTCATAATATTGCCGGTGTTGTTGTGGGCAAAGTGAGCTAATGGAGCTTCTTGTTCGTCCACGAACCCACAACATTTGGAGACTGCCATTAAGCATGGGTGAAGGTTAAAATCCCCTCCCCAGAGTAGGTGGATCATTTTAGAGTTGGTCTCCTTCTGTAGTAGGGATCTCAGTCTCTCCTGCATATTTTCAGCGAAAGTTAGAAAATCGTGTTCCGTTAAGTTGTTGTATGAATTTACGAGAACTATGGTGTTTTTGTTAGCGAAGGAGAGAGATAGTATCTGGCAATTAGGGTCAGTGAAGAGATTGGTCACTTTTAGGCGAGATAGGGTGTTGGCTATGTAAATTGTGAGTCCTCCTTTGGGTCTACCCATTGCGCTACGGCTGGCTGGGGAAAAATAAGTTTTATACCCTAGCAGGTGGAGCTCTAGGGTCGTCCAAGTCTCTTGAAGGCAGATAATTTTGCCTTGTTCGAGAAAGTTCACTGCTAAAGGGTCATCGATCTTGGATCGTAAACCCGCCACATTCCAGAATAGGAAGGGTATTGTGTGATGATTGGCTTTTGGGGTTAAAGTTTGTAAGATCTCCTCAGGGTTATTGGTTAGAAGAGGGGAATGTGGGGGGTTGGGGATAGTGTGATCAATGTCCCTTGGTAGTCAATCTACCATTTCTAGGGGACTAAATCGATTCACTAGTGGGATGTTGTGCCAAGGGTCCCATCTGGGCGGTTCTCTACGGGTCACCCTTTGCTGGTATCCCCATTCTCCCCAATTTGGGCCCTGGTGGCGTGGATTTACTACATGCCATGGATTCTCCTGGTCTCGATAACGAGGGGGGCCATATTGTCTATTCTCGTATGCCAGAGGTTGACGCTGGGATCGTTCAGCCCAAGGAAAAACAGGGTCCTCGAAGAAGTTACTGTTTGTGGGTTGGAGGAAGGGGTAGAAAAAGGAGAGTGGTTTTATACTAATTCCTCCAGTAACATTAGGTTGATCCCAGGAGATAATGTAATCAGCTACCCAGGGGTCCTCAAAAGTAATAATAATACAGTCCCCTAAAAACTGTTTTTTACCCTTCCCCACCCATGGAGTCCTGCATAGGGAGGAGATCCTTCCATGGCAATTTGTTGGCATGGGCCGATTTGCCTGTAGCCAGTGATGGACTTTATTTTTTAAGGACCATGGAGGTTCTACCGTGTTGGGCGCTACTTCGGGTACACCAATCATGACTGCAACATAGGGGGCGGCCTCGGGGGGGAGCTCAGAATGAGCTCTGATTTCTCCAGGCCCTCTTAAGGTATTTCTTTGAGTTGGTTGGAGAGTGGAATTTTGTGCCGGGATCTTGGGGGGTGCAATTTTTCTTGGTGCTGGTTGTGAAGAGAGATTAGTGGATGCCACATTGTTAACTTGTTTTGATGTGGTTGGGACTGTGGGAGTAGAGATTGGAGTAGTTAAGGGCAGCGTGATGGGGGGTTTTGGGGTGGAGGGTAATGTTATTGGTGTGGTTGTCTGTGGTGCAGTGGTTTGCGAAGTTGTGGGTTTTGCAATGAGAGTCACGGAATTTGAGAGGGAGTTTAGAAAAGGGTTGGTGCCTCCTTTCTTTTGTTGGGAATGCCCCTGATTGTGTTGTAATGGGGAGGTAAGCTTCGAGATCTGGGATTCTATCTTTGCTAGTTTTTGTTCTAGCGGTAGTAGAAGTTGTTTAAAAAGATCAGCTAGCTTATTTAAGAAAACGGGATTATCATTTTCTTCCAGACCCTTATTTGCAGAGTGCTGAGTTGGTGAAACAAGTGATATGGGAGTGGCACCTTCCGATTGATCACTATGTACTATTGCGGTAAAGACTTGTTGCTGTAATGGTGGTAATGGAATAGGTAGGGGAAGAGTTTTCAATATGGTAAGGTTTGGTAGAATAGCTTTATTTTTACTAATTGCTCCTTCCCTCCTTCCTCTTTCTTGATTATCCTCCAAAGGTAATGTTTGAGTAGGGGATCGAGGGGGGAGCTCCGGAGTTTTTTCCAGGTCGGAACCTAAAGGGGAGTCTGCAAGCTCGGATACAGATAGGTCTACGTTGTTAGGTAGACTACGTCTCCCCTCAGTCACAATCCCTGGTACTATTTTATTACTTGTCGACAAAGGAGTTCTGGCTTGAGCTAGATTTCCCAGGGAGGATCTTTTTGCAAATTCTAGATCTAGTGAGACTCTATTTTCCATGAGGGAAATGCTTTGATCAATAAAGGAGTTAGCTTTAGTAATAAAATCGTCCATGGGGCCCAATATATTTCCAACACTCCCTAGTGCTGCAGTCTTCTTTCCTCTTGTGACTACCATCGTATAAGGGTGGAAGTCAGTATACTGTTTCCCAGGTCAACAATGAGTAATAAAAATATAATAAAAGAATGGGGAATACAGTAAATACTTGCAAAGGAAGTGGCCCAGTCCGGTCCCTCCGGTCCTCGAATGGCCTCAAACGGCCCGCTCTTTGCCCGGTCTTCGCCCCGGGCTGCGACCCGCGCGCGTCCCGCGAGGCGCGTCCCAGGGGTCGAGTTAAGTAGTGTGACCAATTGTGGAGGCGTGGCACTGGGAGGGGGCGCGGCTCACGCGGGAAGAGGACCAGCTGGGGATGGTGTATGCTGGTCCTCGCAGTCCCGGGGCCGGCGCCTCACCCTCCTCTGCGGCCACGAGGTGTCTTCAAGGGTCCCAGCGGGTCCAGCAGTAATGCGAGGGGTTGATCAGCGACTCCAGTCGCGCTGACAATGCAAACAGGGAAACAGAGCCGGGCAGTCAATTCACGAGTGGCACCCGCGAAGCGGGTGCCGCGAGAAGTTAACGGGCTTGGCTGGAGGCGTGGCACTGGGAGGGGGCGCGGCTCACGCGGGAAGAGGACCAGCTGGGGATGGTGTATGCTGGTCCTCGCAGTCCCGTGGCCGGCGCCTCACCCTCCTCTGCGGCCACGAGGTGTCTTCAAGGGTCCCAGCGGGTCCAGCAGTAATGCGAGGGGTTGATCAGCGACTCCAGTCGCGCTGACAATGCAAACAGGGAAACAGAGCCGGGCAGTCAATTCACGAGCTCTAAAGGATCAAGGTTGATTTAAATTGTGACACGTGGGGTGCTATGCTTCGCCAGACATTTTGAAAGTTGACCATTGACATTCTGCTATTGATTGCTTTAAGGTGACAATTAAGTCTACAAAATATAAACTTTCACATTGATAGACCGGGAAACAGAAGAAACAAAAACCTTAAATACATGAATTTAATTCAAACTATGAGGATAGAATAATTCCTTCTTTGTCATTTTTTTTAATTTTTACTATCGCATAAAGACATAAACTCAAGTTCACGTCATACCCTCTGTACTCAAAGCTGCAGTTCTCTGACTTTAGTAGAGCACACACATATGTTGCACCTTCTTCTACTTGAATGCTGCGGTACCTGCTAGTTAGACAGTTTCAAAGTAAAAGTGAAACATACTATATGGATCTACAGAACTACTTTTTAATTGGAATAGGTGCAGCACAATTGCTGCAGAATTTAGATTTCCTTGCCTCATAATTTAGTCAACCTGAATGCCCAATTGGCCCTTGACTGTAACATAATTTTAGTGACCCTGGTTATACGGTACAAATTATATTCTACAAATCGATCATTTGCGGAAGGGTTTGTATCATTGCAGAATAAGTCCTTACCTGCATGGCAAGGGGATTGTGTTCCTCCTTCCAGGCGTCTTGTTCCTGAGCTCCCTTCTTCCTCACATCACAATCATTCTCGTAGGAAGAGGGAGACTCTGGCAATGCCAGTGACTCCTTTCACCACAATTGTCACGGCGGCTCCACACATTTACACCCACCCCACCCATTCCTTGGGACAGCTGGCCCAGTCACATGCCTTGATCACTGCAATGAAGGTGGGTAAGGCACACACTCTGGATCCCGGGCAGTGAGCTTGCACAACCTGAGTAGAGCTGGGGTAGCCAACATCTCCTACCTAGACTCAGCCTACATGGGCCACCACCAGGGCACTAACAATCAGACAATGATGGTGAGCTCACACCTGGCCTGAAATCAGCCAGGGAAACTCTTGCGGGCCTTACAAGGATCAAACTGAATTCCTCCTCACCAAAATAGGCCTGGCACTGACTTTCATAGATTACATATCCAGTAGGCATCAAGGCCAATTTTCCAACTGTTTTATTTTGGGTATTGGAGAGGGTCTCTTTCGGCAAGGATTCTTGGCCCACGACAAGCTCGAGTCAATGTATTTACCCCTACACTGTACTGTCCAGCCCTAAAAGGTGTATTAAGCTCTGGTTACATTGAGGAGAGGATACTTTGACAACCTTCTAGTTGGGCTTGCAGCAGTGTAATTTTGATCCCAGCCTGCGATACTGTAGGAGTACCTCATAACCAAGCATAGTCAGCACTCGAATATATTCTATTTGATTAAATGTTACTATGAAAAGATGGGGTATTGCATATTTAAAGTACTCCATGTGAAAATTAATGAGACTTATGACTGTGTGCATAGAAAATGACTAATGAAGGTATTTGTAACACATACACCTTAATATTTTAGAAGTTAACGTTGAGACGTTTCTCAGTGTGAAGTTCGTAAAACACAAAGTGTAGGTGTAAACTAATGTTTAAACATATGTATGTGTAACCAGAAATTATATTAATGATGGTGCATTTAAATCGCCATTTTTATAATTCTTTGCAATTTATTCATACATTAAGAAACTGTATTTGCTATATGTGTACAAATGTGCACACATTTGTAACCCTGTGCACTGTTAGATTGACATAAGTTGTGGCCTCGAGACCCATTTCAGTTCAAGCTCCCATTTAAAGTCCAACATGTAATTTGTATTTAACCTTCAATGTAGAATATATTTGCTTGTATTTTTGTTTCCACTGCAGGTGCAGACAAAGCCTTATTTATTAGGAAAAAAGGGTTTTTGTTTTAGTTAGATAGAAAGGTATGGGAAGATGGATCCTGGCAAGGAGAAACACGGCAACGAGCAAGGTGGAGAGTTCTCATGGAGGAGGAGAAGAATGGGCAAGGATGAATGAAGTAGCAACTTATTGATGTGGTAAAGGTGGTGCCAATAACCAATTTGTGCTGGAATTGTGGAAGCTACTGGAGGAACACCTGCCTTGACTTGAGTGCAACTAATGTATTATGCTGCAATGTAGTGTGGGTCAGAGAGACATTTTAGGACTCTATGAGGTACAGACCTCTGATTCTGCTTTGAGTGGCTGACAGCTGACACCTTTCTAATTGTCCCTCTATTCAATGCTTCTTTATTTGGGATTGTCCCTTTTAAGTCATTGTAGGAAAGGATAGCATGCTCATGTTTACCTTTGAGAATCATTTGATGCAATTTAATACTAAAAAACCAGCCGAATATTTCAAACACTGTTTTTGGCCGCGCCCCACTAAACGGAGACTGTGCGTGGTGTCGTCAGGGAGGCGTGGCAAGGCGGCGAGGCAGCGAGTGGTGAGGAAGTGAGCCGTGAGCAGGAACCGGGGCTGAGAGGGCTGAGAGCCGGCGTCAAAGCCAGGCACCGCGGTGAGCTGAAGGCCGAGGTAGCGGTGATAAGGGCTGCGCTTTGCCCTGTCCAGCTCTGCCCGAGGTTCATCGGCTTATCGGCTCGGGTGCTTGAAGTGTTGAGTGCAGAGGTCGGTGGAGACGGTGCAGAGCGACCATCATCTGGTAAGTCAGCACAGGCTGAGGTCGAGCAGTTTGACGAGTCGATCTGACTCTGTGCTGGGGTGTAGGGTGTGGCTGAGAGTCCCTGCAGCGTTCGGCTTTTCGCCACTGCTGCTGCAGGGGGCTTTCCCTCCCTATCACTATCCCCCCCAAACTGCTTGCCATTTGTTGTTGGCCGCTCGTGTGAGTACCCGCACCACTCCCCGATCCCCGAACACCTCACCTCACCTGCGCACGCTGAGGGCTGCTCTAGCTTGCTCTGGCCCACCAGGGCCTGCTCAGGCCCCTCCTCTTCACCCCCTTCGCCGACCTCGCGCACCTACCTGGTCGACTGGTTAGTTCTCCCAGCTCTGGGGCTGCTCCCTCCGCTCTCTTTCCTAGTGCCTGCCTTGACCCGGGCTCCGCAGGCGGCCAGCCCCACTGCCCCCATAGTCCATCGGGTGAGTCGCCCTGGTCGTCGAGCTGCAACCAACACAGCGACGCGGCCATTAGCCGACCCTCCGATAGGGCACGTGGGGAGCGGTGCGTGAGGGCTGCCGCGGGTCCGTGGTCCGGGCGGGCGGGTTTAGCGGAGTGGGGGGGTGCCTCTGCGGTGTGGCTCCCGGGCGGTGAAGCCGTGATACGCTACGCCGCAGAAATTCTGAAGCCCAGCACTCCTGTGGAGGGGACGCAGCCAGCTCACCATTTAGACTGAAAGCTGGGTAGACAGTCAGCCATCCCGCTACCCAGCCAGTCAGCCAGCTAGCTAGCTAGCTAATTCCGCAGTCACTGTTTAAACCACAGATTATCCCCCGGTTTCTCTTTGAAGGCAGGATAATCAACAAAAAAAACTCTGCTTCATCTGGCAGCTCCCCGCACTGGTAGTCCTACGCAGAACCAGTCCCTTCCTCAGTAGCTGGAACTATGAGGTCAGGGAAAGTAAGGAAGAACGCAGCAGTTCCCAAGCGGCGGAGATCCAAACAAACTGATCCAGAAGTGGAGCTCCATCAGGGCAGTCAAAACCCGCCCAGAACTTCTCCAGAAAAAATGGCAAAACCTTTGCAGATCTCCAGCAGAGACATATACAAAGTTAGCACCACGGAAAAATCAAAAGCCCTAAAATCCTCGAATCTGCTCAACTACTTTAAAAAAGACCCACCAATGATTATCTTGTCACCTCAGCAACAGCCCCTGCCCCTAGGGCTAATGAGGTCCGGAGCCCCGGTTGATTCAGCTGAATCAAGTGCTTCCTCTTGGTGTCCGCTACCCTCCCAACCATGGGTGCCTGAACTTGAAAATTCGGCCCAACCTCCAGGAGACCTTATCTTTGGAGGAATAACTAGCAATCAGCCCAAGGACTACTCGGGTGACGCAATTCATAATCAAAACCTTGAACTTAATCAACAAGCCCAATTACAATTGTGTCAGCCGCCTTCTCCCTCTACAGTGGCTACAGAAGTAGCCGGCCAACTACAACCTCAGCTGGCGGGCCCCAAGCCCGAGCCAAGATCACCTCTTGATTTGATACAGCCAAGACCATCTCTGGACTTAATACAGCTGCCTGAAATTAAACATCACCTAATCCAACATAGCCCGGGGGCGCCAACGGACCCTTCAAAAACCTATTTTGCCCAATTAACTTATGCTCAAATTCACGGTCAAAACATCATCGCTGGCACAAACAGCAGTCAATTACTCGACCCACTCCAAAACACAATTACTCCAAAGGAGCAGTCAATTGCCCAAAGCCCTGACTTTGCCCCACACGCCGCATCTGCTGCAACTAAGATATCACCTCAAAAACAGCCAAAAACCTCCGACCCCAGCGAGCAGCTTCTAGCGGACTTATCGTTCTTCTTTAAAAACACCCAAAATTCTCCCAATCCAATACCCACCAAAAATCTTCATAAAATGGAGCACACAGGGAGCAGTGTCTGGCCACAACTTTTTCAGACATTTGAACACACAGTCACTGCTCTAAACTACCACTCAGAAAAGCTAGAGATTCAGGTCGACCTTTTAAATACTCTAGCCCTATTTACATCAGGGATTGACAGCAAACTCGATAAGTTGAATAACCTAATCATAGGGGCCCAAGCGTCCACAAAGCTAATACAATCTGTTTGCTGTTGCTCCCCTATCATCGACTCTCTTTCCTCGCTTCCTGAACTGCTATCGGATATAATAAAGGAAGTTAAGTGTGTGAAGGGAGGCTCCCCATTTACAAAACCCGGCTTGCAACAACAAAACCAGTCCGCTTCGCCTCACTATCCTGCAACACATGGCTCATGACCAATGAAGAAACGGAGTCTTCTGACGGAACAGCTCCCTGCTCAACTCAATGCAATGGGGAGGCGACTGGCGGGCAAACACAAACCTTGTCGATGAGTGCTGCACAATCTAAACTCATGACAGAAAATGGCGGGGCTACAAGTGAACGCCCAGTTAGAGTTAATCATTCAGTCATAGGGCAGAGGGCTGGGTCAGCGCCCCTTATTGGGCCCACACTAGAAGAACCCCAAGCCCAACCCCTACCGTGCAGCAAGAGAGAACGTAAACGCCAACGCAAAAACAGAAATAAAACCAGGGCCAGCGTTAATACGGTTCACCGGAAGCTCTTTTCCCTTTTTGAAAAACTGGCGTACAACAAGTCTCTAGGCGAGATGAGTGCTTTATCACCTTTAATGAACCCTCAAGAAGAAACACCAGGCTCTGACACCCTACATGGCAAGACAAACGCCCCAGATATGGGTGAATCGGCCATGGAACCAGTAACAGACGAGCCCACGACAAATCAAGCAAAAACTAATCTAGTGTTGGATTTAGTCCCACTCGGAGCGGCCAATGTCACACCCAGAATGACCTTTAAAAAAACAATTTATAATAAACATGTAAATTGGTCCAATCCTACACAAGATTCGCCGAAGGCCGTATATTGGCAGTCGCAACAGAAGCAAGAATTGGACGCAGGCCAGCCACCAAACGAATCACATAAGATTGATCAAACGAACGAAAACGACTCGCCCCATCATCAACTCCTACTAGTCCCAGAATATAAATCTAAGGGCCGCCAAGACATTCTTAACAGATCAAATATATTAAAATTAGCGGTGGACATCCCGGGGCTTGAAGGCTTGGCCTCGAAGCACATCGAATCCATAGAGTTTCTTCCCCCCAGAGGCAGCCAACCATCTGAGGCAACCTTGGTGTCCTTTAAGTCGGCCAGCTGGGTGGGTGCCTTTATGGACTATAAGACCACCCTGCAAAGCTGGGGCATCAGAGTTTACCCATATACCACGCCCGGCTACCCCACTACCCTCTTACCCCAATCTCCACCACTTCAACAAGTCGTGAGCATTAGATCGGCCGTCATTGCAAGACCATACTCGATCCTAAAAAACGCATCAGGACCCCAAGAACTTTGTAAAACACCATTAACAGAGGTTCCTGACACTGATCCCAGCCAAGGATGGTGGTGGCTCCCCGCGATTTTGTCGAACAAAAGTTCAGAATGAACCCCAGCGGCAGGGCTTGTGGGTACAATAAAAAAGCCTTTGGACGTGCGAATGTGGCCAACAGTTTCTCCAATTACACACGATCATCAAGGTCATGACAAATTCATATCATGTTCCTGGAACATCAGTGGGCTTCAACACAAAATCGAGAGTCAAGAAACTCTCTCTTTCCTATGTGAGCATACAACAATAGCCCTTCAGGAAACCTGGGCAACTGATGGCCACCCCATCATCTGGTTTATTGAATTCTGGAACCCAGCCCTCAGGGATAGCTCCCATGGTCATGCAAAAGGAGGCCTATCAACTTATATATCCACAAATTTAAAGGGCTCAATTAAACGCCTTTCAATTAAAGAAGATTGGATTCTAGGAGTCAAAATCAATCGGTGGCGAAACCTTCGCTCTTTACTCTTTTTAAATGTATATATAAATCCAAGCTCCCGCACCAAAAAAACTCACTTGGCCCGCTTAATTGAAATCATGAGCAACCTGGCCGCTGATTATCCAACTTCGGATTGTATCGTTACGGGGGACTTCAATACTAACTTATTCCAGGGATTAACTGCGGACACCGAGGAGCCATCCCTGTATTACATCATTGAGGCCATAACTCAAACCAGACCGCTGAATCAACCCCATAGCGATCTAGGAGAGCTCTGCGTGTCGAGGCTCAACAGTGCAGGTTACTTGGTAATGAATGGTAGGTCAGCAGGGGACACCCCACCAAACTGGTCTTGGTCTAATGGTAGCAAATACTCCTACTTGGATTACACTATCTGCAATGCTGACCTTTTACACTATCTAGACATTTTCAGTATTCTTCCACGCACCGAAAGCGACCACAGGCCCCAGGTTTTCTCTTTCAATATAAGACCAGGGACTCATAAATTAGCACTCCCAATCCACCAGGGAATATACTCAGAAAATCTAAAGCGCCTGAAGTGGAGCGACGAAATTGGCCCGAAAATCCTACAAGTATGTAAGGACTTCACAAACGACGATGATAATCTAGACGCCTCACCGATCGCCACTTGGACGTCGCTCTGCTTCCACCTGACTAGACGCTTCCCAGCTAATACGCAGGGTCACAGTCGAACTAAGACCCGCAAGTTTGCACCATCTTTAAACACAAAATCACTCAAAAAGGCAAGGAACAACGCGCTACGGCAACTCGTTAAATCTCCGGGCAACTGTGAAATTTTGAACAGATATCACAGAGCCCAAAAGGATTTCAGGTCGGCAATCACCATGGACAAGCTCATTTATGAAAACCACTTTTGGTGCAAGCTGGTGTGGGAGAGCAAGAGGAAAAATGCCAGGAAATGCTGGGCTTTAATTAATCATTCAAACCTGAGCTACTCAAGCTTCGGAAATGCAAACATTCAAGAAGCAGAATGTGCAACCTATCTTACGGACCACTTCAAGGCACAAGATCATCCAGATCCGGCAGGACAGGGCCTGCCAGCAGAATTGGGTGCTGGTTCTGGTATTAAAGGGCTAATCTCCATCGATGCAACACACCGGCCTAACGACCCACACCCGGTGACTGATGACAGGACAACCACAGCGATAACAAAGGCTAGACAAGATCGAGCACCTGGTCCTAATGGCCTGCCACAAAACTTGTTCAAATCAGACATAACCTTTTGGTCTGGATTGCTAACTAACCTTTTTAACTATGCCCTGAGAACTGCAACAATCCCAGACTCGTGGCGGGGTGCAATTATTCATCCGATTTACAAATCAGGTTCGCGTGCTGCCCCCCAGAACTACAGACTTATAGCCCTGTTGGATATCGAGGCGAAACACTATGCAGGGCTCCTTCTTGAGGACCTGAGGCAATGGGCAAATGACTTCAACAGGGTGCCAATGAACCAAACCGGGTTCACCGCTAATTCAGGGACCATGACCAACCTACTAGTGGTGTCATCTATTGTCGACAAAGCCCTTTTAACATCTAGGCTTGTGTTTTGCTGCTTTGTCGACTTCAAAGCTGCATTCGATAGGGTCCCCAGGGAGGCCCTTTGGGAAAAGCTGAGGAAGTGGGGAATTCCTAACAATCTATTGAATGCAATTATCCAACTGCACTCCCGCACTTGGGTTCGAGTAAAGCTGGGGTCCGGCACGCATCTCTCGCGAAAAATCTCTACAACAAGAGGGGTTAAGCAGGGATGCGTGCTGGCCCCTCTCTTATTCAACCTGTTCATTGCCGACTTATCCAGGGCCCTGGATGGCGTAAACAGCCACTCGCCAAAGGTAGGAGGCATGGCATTAAGCAACCTTTTATATGCCGATGATCTGGCTCTATTTAGCCTCACTAGGGTGGGGCTGCAAAGGCTTCTTGACACACTACTACAATACACTATTAAAAATCAATTAGAAGTTAATCTGAAGAAGACCCAGGTTGTTGTATTTGGGAAAAAGCGATATGCCGGTGGTGGATGGTCTTTTAATAACAATAGCCTCTCCATAGGCAATTCGTACAAATATCTGGGGGTCCACTTGGACTACAGAGGCAACCTCATAGAGCAGCGCAAAGAGATTGCCATTAAAGCAACAACGCTCGCGGTGTCATTAACTAAACTTGCACAAAATCTCTCAGGCCCCACCCTGTCCCCTCTCTTGGAAGTCCTGAAAGCGAAAGTTGGTCCCACTCTGTCGTATGGCATAGGGATTTTTAATGGGAAATTAAACACTGCTTTGAATCGACATACAATAAAGATTTATAAAAAGGTTTTCCAGTTGCCACACTCTGCATCCCCCCCACAGATCAGACTAGAGTTGGGGTTACTGAACTACGATGTTTCCTGTATAGGGGTATTTCTTAATCTTTGTCATAAATTACGACAATCAAACTCAGGTACATTAGAGTCCCTAATTTGGCAAGAATCAATGGAGAAAAACCCAGGAGGAACTTTTGGCCGACTTTTTAAGAATTATATCGAACAAATTTCAGCAGATGGCCTTTGGGCCCTTAATCCTAGTCAGTCTGCATTTAAACTTGCAATTAAAAAGACCATAAGATCGCTATCACTCATCACAGACAAAGCACTGTTCTCAAAACGAAGCCACGCGTGGGCAGTCATTCATTCTTATAATCAGCTAGCCCCCTCCACTTACTTTTCTAGTCCCTTTTCATTGTACTTAAAACGCTGCTTTAGAAGCATTAGAATGGGTGATTGGCGATTTTTGCAAAACCTTCCCACCTGGCGCCGCGCGGAAGAGGATACAACCTGCAGAGGGTGCTGCAAAGCTGCAGAAACGCTACTCCATGTGGTCTGCATCTGCCCCGCCTTCGACCCCCAACGCCGGCTTAAGCTGAGGGGGGAATGGAATCGGCTGGGGGTCAGGACCTGTAGGCAAGCTATTATTGCTGCATTGAGCCCGGATAACACTGATCTAAATATAAGACTGACAAACCTGATTCAGAATGCTTATCGTAATTTTAAACAAAAAAGTCTTGCTACTGCTTTATCCCCATCCGTTTTAATCTAAACAATGCCTTTTAAACAAAAAAAACAAAAAAAAAACAAAAACCTCAACCTATCAGGCAGCCAGCGCTGAGAACAGTTTAAATAATAGGTTGAGAGAACGGGTCATTTTAAGTATGCATTTACTGTTTGGGAAGCGGTCTTAATAATTGATTGTTTGCATTGTTTTATTATGTATGAATAATACAAATCTGTAATTCTCTTTTTAAGATATTTGTTTTATATCTAAATAAAGACCTTTATTATTAATTTAATACTATAGGGTAAATCCCTTTAGGAGATTTGGACTCATTTTGTTCATTCTGTATGTCTATATGATAATACTTAGGTTGATTTATATCAATCTGTTTCTAAAATCATAATTAAATCTTACTAATTCTCACATTTAGTTGTCGAGTGGACTTTTGTGTGACCTAATTGGTTACACTGTACAAAATGTAACTGCGATTGTTTTCTCCCTCTCACCTCTCAAGCTGCTAAAAGACCATCTAGTTGAGTTGGGATGTGTGAGTTGGCCCAGCTGTCTCAGGCTCCATCTAGTCACTCATTTCTCAAGGCTAGCATGAGTGGGGGAAATTCCTGAGGTAACCTTTGTTCCATAACAGTGGAACTACAATCATTGTGAAGAGAGGATGGTGCTTGGAATAGGAATAATTGATTCTCTAGGTCAGGTGATGTGGGTGACATCATACTGACACTTGAGGGTGGGGGTGGGCTACCCAAAATGTCCATTGTTCAGAGTTTCCCTTACCCAAAGGCTTTGGCTAGGTGGACACGACATGCACTTTGAGGAGGACAGAGTCAATGAGAGCTTTTGAACAGGGCTCTAGTAGGTCTTTCTGAGAGATCTGTGTGGAGAAAGAAACGTATTAATTCAATTTTTCATTCAGATCTTTATCCATCTTAGGATGCTGCCACATTCACAATGATATCTTGGAAGGAACAGGCAACCTTCTCAGCCTTCAGTGGGGCACTTGCCACTGGAAATTGTTTAAGCAACAAAGCTTCACGTGAGCCTGCATTTCTTGTTCCTGTTTACTGGTTTGCCACAAAATCCAGCTTGCTTACAGATGTGGGCCAAGTCAATTTCAAGTTTTTTTCCTCTCTTTTTCCATCTTATGTTGGGAGACCAAGGGGGATATGGAAACTCCAAGGGTGAGAAATGTTGTCAGTGATTGACTATTCACCTTTTGGAGTGCTGATAAGGTTTCAGTATCCAGTCTGAACTTTTTTTAATACAAACATGGACTTTTGATAAGGTCTTAGCCTGGGATCATTGTGGTTTTATAACTGTTAAAGGATGTTTCATGTGTTCCTGTCAGCAGTTTGCTGGTCCTTTTTTTCATGACCCTCAGTTTATGATTGTAAGCCAATTTTTCATGAAAAGACCTGTCAAAACAGATGCAGCTGGCTTTCACACCAGTAACTCTCTCCAAACCATTGCATCACCATCAGCGGCGAGTTTGGGTCCCATTTCTCCGCCACTGTAGATCTTTTCTATTCTATGCAGACACTAGCTTGTTTTGTTTTGCATCTAGTGACAGGTCCATCTCATTGTATATACATGTGTGATGCAATTGCCAGGTTTCCCGATTTCAGCTTTGCCACACTTTAATACCCTCAGCAGTGCATGTCAATATGCTGCACTCTTTCTGACATTATGCATTATGTGCTATCCTTGGCGGTGTGGGATTTGCAGACGATTTCTAATGAGATTGGCTTTATATCAACTATGTGTGTGTGTGTGTGTGGACTAGGAGTGCTCATCTGCAGGAATTGTGTTTACTGTCTCAGTCTGTGGTCCTGTTCATGGTTAATTGTTGTTCTCGCCCCCCCCCCCCTGTAGAAGGATCCTTGATTACTGACTTCTTCAGAGATCTTCCCTTCCCGGTCTTACCGGAAGACGTTCAGAAAGACATTGATGGTCCTATTACCCAACCAGAAATCCGTGCTGCGATAAAGGGCCTAAACCATAACAAGACTCCCGGAATGGACGGGCTCCCTGTTGAATTTTACCTTCAGTACTCCGAGTCACTAGTGCTGTGTACAAGACGGCCTTTGAGACTGGCCATCTGCCAGATTCCACTATGCAGGCGCTTGTCATGTCCATACCTAAGCCGGGACGAGACGGTCTGGAGATGTCTAACTACAGGCCCCTCTCCATGCTCGCCACTGAATACAAGATCCTAAGTAAGGCCCTTGCCAACCGTATACAACCGCATCTTAATGCGCTTGTCCACAGCGATCAGTGTGGCTTTCTCCCTAACCGCAGCACCTCATTGAACAACAGACGATTACATGAGGTAATGGCGACCACACCGAGAGCTTACCGTCACGCTGGCTGCATTGCGCTGGACTTTAGACAGGCATTTGATTCCCTCTCTTGGGATTTCATGTTTGGGATGTTGCAACGATCGGGTTCCTGGATGTGTACCTTAAATGGGTCAGCTTATTATATACATTCCCTACAGCCAGAGCCCGCACGGGCAACTATATCTCCGACCAATATAAAATATACAGGGGTACACGGCAGGGGTGCCCTTTATCTCCCCTACTATTTGTGTTGGCTTTGGAGCCCCTGGCGCTGGCCCTTCGGAGATCGGCGGACCAGCTTGGCATTTGCATAGATGGGGTACATCACTTAATATCTATTTATGCGGATGATATACTCCTATATTTCAAAGGCTTGACTGCAGATAATGCCCCCCTCCCGGGTATATTTACCACCTTTAAACACCTCTCTGGACTGGCTGTAAACCCGGAAAAATCGGTTGGTTATTTCTTCCAAGACATGCCGCACATAACCCGCTTACAATTCGGCACTTAGGACCTGCCAGTGGCCCCTACTACCTTTAAATACCTAGGTATCTGCATATATAGATCGCAAGAGGACCAGATAGAGGGCAATATATTGAGAGCCATTAGGGGAATCTGCGCTATTGTTGGATTTTGGACTTCCCTGCCCTTATCAGTAATGGGGAGGATCGCTATCTCAAAAATGGTGATATTACCTAGACTCTTATATTATTTTGTGAATCTATCCGTTCTCCTCCCACAATCTATATTTAATACGTTGAACACCGTATTGTCCACTCTTATCTGGGGTGTTGGTCGTAGGCGTATAGGTCTTCGAAAGCTCCAGCTGCCGACGCACAGTGGCGGGTTGGGAGTCCCGGACCTCCGAGGGTACTACTATGCCAGCCAGCTCCAATGGCTATCTTACTGGACAGCAGGTCGGAACTTACAGGAAATTGGATTTACACAGCAGCGGCTAGATCGGGGTGAACTACACGCTCTCCTGTTGCCAAGGGCTAAGATCCCCCCCTGATTGCCCCCTCTTGTTACGAACAGCCTCACTGTGCTGGAGGAAGGCCCTCTCATACACGTCCATCGTGGCCCCCTATGCCCCAAACGTCCCCATACTGGGCATTCCTACACCACAAGGGAGGCTCACGCGGACCAGACTACAGGCTTGGACGGATGCTGGGGTGGCAGTGATAGGAGATTTCTTTGGGGATGGCAATATACTGGACCATGACTTATTTGTACAGGCTACGGGAGCACCTCCGCGTCTATATCTTTTACACGCCACTGTGACACACTATATCAGGACCATGTGGGCCCCAGAGGGGACTGACCCCCACATCATACCTTAGTACAACTCTTATACTATATAGAACCGAGGGGACATTTGGTGCGCTGGCTATACAACAGGATACGGGCACATGCGGCAATACCACATCCCTTAGGACAAGATGGGCGGAGGACACCGGGGAGGAGATCACGGACCAAGCATGGAAACGTGCGTTGGAACACCCCACAAAGGTGTTGCGTAATGCGAGGCTTAAATTCATACAGGCGATGGTACTCCATAGGTCCTACCTTAACCCGACAAGAATACACCGCATGTTCCCGGACTCCTCCCATTGCAAAGGGGACGAGGCGGACTTTATCCACATTCTGTGGTCTTTCCCTCGTATAAGGGGTTACTGGGGAGAAGTGCGATGCTCTCTAACTGCAGTGACACACCTCCCAATCCCGGATGGGGTACTCTACTGCCTCGTGGGATTCCGTAGGCACCCTAAGAACCAAAAGGTGGAACTAAAGTTCATAGACCTGGCCCTCAATCTAGCGATTCGAGTGCTTACGTGAGGTGGAAGTCCCCAGGTGCCAGGCGATCACGGTCTGGCAGTCGGACATGCTCCGATGGGGGAAAGCAGAGGGTGTTGCCCTCCGTAGGGAGGAGGAGAGAGGGCTGAGGAAACAACCCATCTTGCTGGAGTGGGTGGCCATGTTACTTGATCTGGAAGCACTAGAATTGTCCCCTGCAGAAGATAATGAGACCCCGTATGGTATAAGGCTGCTTAGATTCCTGAGGGTATTAGGCTCTGTAACACCGACATGACAAGACCCTACCTGAATTATTACTTCCTTCAGAAGGAGACCCGGGGGTGACCCCAGACAACCATAGTGGATGCCGAGATGGGACTGACCAGGAGTGGGCTGAGGGTGGGTTGGGGTGGGTGGCATTTGGGGTTTCTTCATGTTAATAATAGTTTCTACGAATATGCACTAATTTTGGAGATTCACTGGAGATATAACATAACCCTTGATTGATTAGTAACTTTTCCGGCACTGAATTTGAAGTTGAACAGTCTGATTTACCATGTATGACAACAAATGGCTAACTGTTATATGGCACGTGTACGATGATGGATAGATGACTGGGAAAACAAAAATGACTGTATGTTAAAGAATGTTTTCCTAATATACATGCTATACTGCGGTCACTAATAAAGTGTGTTAAAAAAAATGGTTAATTGTTGTTCAGGTTGTATCAATGCTGTATTCCTTATTTTTGATCCTGCGCTGGAGTTCTGCTCAACTATCATATGCCTTCTATTTTAGTGTTGTGTGAAGAAACTGAGAGGAGTAGGAACACACAAGGTTGAGGTTCTCTTTTTCTAAAAGTGTCCCTTGTATCGCCCTCATGAAGCACCCCACTCTCTTCTCCAGAACCCAGATACCTAGAGTTACATTTAGAGGTGGGCGGGACCAGAACATCCACCAAAAATTGGTAAAGGCTCCATTCACTTACCTCCCATAACCCTGCCTCGTGCAAAGATTGGGAAATTATGAATGCCCAATGGTTGAGCCTGCCCTCACTCTACCGTTTGGGAAAACTTCTGCACAGCTAGGACACCAGTATAGGTGTCAGAATGCCTCTCCCTTTTATGCTGAGCCTACTATGTCACACGCACTGCTTTTTTTCTTGTTTGGGACGGCCACCTCTAGCATGGTGGTCTGAGAAAAGGAAAAGCAAAAATTTACTTCATGCACTGTGGGAAAACTCTTAATAATTTAAGGCATATTAAATGTTTTGTTTTCTGAGGAAAACTTACCTCTTTTTTTTTACTTTTTATTTATGGTATTTTATACATATACATACAGTGAAACAGGTGGTCTGTTTTCAGAAAATACAAAATGTCTCGCCAGTCAGACATGCTGCCATTATGTAGCAGGCTTGGTTTTATGTGGCAGCTGCTCCAGCCATCATAGCAGGAGTGGTTTTTGTGAAACAAACCATTCCAGTCCAGTGGAGCACTTCAAATAGTGCGGCTGTACGATGGATGCATGCACCAGCCCTTTGACAGCCATCTTGCCAATGCCAAGCACTGAAAGAGGACCTTAGCCCTTATCAAGCCTGGAGAGTTGGCCTATATGACAAACCTGTTCATTGTTCATCTCTAAAAAAATAAAAGTTCCACTACACCTATCAGACATTGCATTCTTTGCAGCTCTTTTACATGACATGCCACAAAGAATCCGAAAATCTCAATCGAACAAATAAACACAAAGCACAAAAATATGTGTGATACTCTTACCTATTCCAGAGAAGTCACAAGTGAGAAAAAAACGACGGATAAAGGAAAGCGGTGAAGCAATTTCTGAACAGAATAATTACAATTTTAAGGGTAGGGATTTCCAGAACAGAAGATCTAATACCTTAAGCGTGTGCTTACCATACTTTGAAAACTGACCAATGAGAAGCTTATTTAGTTAATCCACAACACAAGGCCGTTTGTGTTTCCCAGATGCATTAGCCAATAATGCTTTGTTAACCAGCGATTCGTATTTATCTTTTAGAGAAGTAGACGGTTTATGTGCGAATCGAGACAGATTTTGCTTTTCACATGGCCGCCTTCCCTCCATCATGCTGGTCTAAGCCCCTTTAAAGAATAAAACTATTACTGCTCAGTGCTGGAACACGTGCTGTTGCTGCTGTCGTACAATGCACCGCTATCCAGTGCAGTTTACTATCTCTGAATCTGAGGCTTATATTAATGGAAGTGAACAGGTATAAAAAAATATATATATATATATATATATCAATTCATTAAGTTCCGCAGACGCCGAAAGCCGCCTTGACTCATCCTCTTCGTGACAGGGGCTCGTGCTGGGTGGCGAGCCCTTTCATCAATTCCATGATCCACACAATACTCCTCGCATCCAAGGTTGTATGAAAAAGCACGAGCCCAGAATTGCATCCAAAAGATTTTATTTCGTAACTGGCAACAGGTAGATAACTCGACGCGTTTCGGGAGATTTCCCTTGCTCACGAGTCAAGTTGTGTGCACCTCATTGGTTTAAGTAAACAAACATGTGACAAAATAACATAAACAACAGACTACCACGATTAAGTAAACCAAAGTGGTAGTGCGGAATGTTTCTTCTTTTTGACATTTTGTGCAATTTCATTTATCATTCTTGTTATGTGTAAACACCATTAATCAATGCAAGGGATAATAACTGGGTTCGTTTAAACATATTTAAATTCTTTTGTCACTTGATGAGTTCCGAGAGAAATCTATTTAGCCTCGAGTCTTCGAGTCAGCTTATTTTACTCATAAACAGACCCTGTAATCCATAAAAACCTGCGGTTTAAGAAATAATCACTCGGCTAGTGCACTATGATACAATTGTACCACCAAATGAATATAAACCAAGGTTTAAAACCGCATGAAATAGACAGTTTACAAATTGCTGTTTTCAGGTATAGCCCTAGTGGGCAAAGCAAATCTTCAAATTAAACCTCCACCGGAATTTAGGGGCAGATTTATGAGGCCCTTGCGCCACGTTTATGCCGCTGTTGCGTCACGCAAGGTGGCGTAAACGTGGCGCATCCCTACGAACGATTTACAACGTGACGCATCTAAGCAGATGCGTCACGTTGTAAAGCCCTGCGCCGCATGTGGGCGTTCCGGCGCAGGGTGGGCGTTCCGGGGCAGGTGCAAAAGTGGCTGAGTGAAATCTATAAGATTTCACTCAGTCACTTTCAGGCCAATGCTGCGTCAAAAGCCTGCGCCTGCTTGAAGCAGGCGTAGGTCTTGATGCAGCATTGGTCAGATAGGGCACCCCCGAGCCTTGCTGAAGCTGCGTCGCGCTTGCGACGCAACTCCAGCAATGCGCCGCCTTTACGGCACAGATGCGTCACGCATCTGTGCCGTTTTTGCCCCATGGTGCACCGCATTGTAAATGCGGCGCACCATGGGTGGCGGAGCTGTGGCGCACTGTGGCGCACATGAAAAGGGGGGGGCCCTTGGCCCCCCCCGCCCGCATGGCGGCGCGGCGACCGCCTCCTCCCTTAGTGCCTCTCGATGGTGGGGCGGGCCCTCAGGGACGCGACCCGCCACCAATTGGCCGGCGGCCTCCCTGACCCGGATACCAGGGTAGGATGTCCGGGTCAGGGGGGGCGTGCTGCTGGAGGGGCTGGGCGGGGGGCGTCGCCATCCCGCCCGGCCCCTTGGGAATAAAGAGGCGGGGAGCGCCCGGGAGACCCCCTTGTCCCTGGACGCTCCCCCACAGCGTGTTGTGCCCCGCGCTCGGGGCTTCTTTGTTTTTAATTTTTCTCGCTTTATTTTCCAGGTTCACAGCGCGAGCGGAGTCCATCTGCGAAGAGGTCTCACGATCCAGCGCGAGCGGAGTCCATGCGAGGCACCGCACTGGAGCTAACGGGCACTGTGAATAGGAGCGGCTAGGGAGCGGGTCGGAGAGACGTTTTTAGTCGATCTGCGAAGAGGTATTTTGCGGGGGGTGGGCGCCGCATCGGGGACCTGGGAGCAAGTCGGTATTTCAGTTGGGAAGAGACCGGCGCGTGAAGAGGTATTTTTGCGGGGTGGGCGCCGCATCGGGGACCTGGGAGCCAGCCGGTATTTTCGTTGAAAGAGACCGGCACTTGGGGTACACACTGCGGACCCGGGCGGTACCGGCGGTGTAGCAATTTCTTTGTTTGGGGGGTACGAGGGATTTCCCGCCTTCAGGGGCAAGGTAATTCAGCGGCGCGGGAAAGATTACCATCAGTTGTTAGAAAATACCCCATTTGCGCTTTCTATTTCTCCGCGCTTAGGGTCACAGTCGAGTTTAGTGCGTTCTACTGTGGGAGGAAGTGAAGCAGGGTCGACCAGGGAAGGACCTGGATGGGAGACCCTTACTGAAAGTGTGCAATTGGGGGTAAATTAGTGAATGGACATTTCAAAGAGGGGGCTATTTATTGTTTCATAACTGTTCTTGGCTTAAGGGAGTGTTACTTTGCTATTTGCTGATCCAACGAATTTGGTGTTTTGCACATCGCCAGAAAGGTTAACAGGGGGGGTTCAAGCCTCCACTAAATTTAATCTTGGTGTTCCTAAATCTGCTCCTGCTTATATCCCACGGTATTAATACAATTCTCTATTCCAGGCATTTAACGACATTATAGGTGCAATTCGCTCACAGAGGGGACGTAAGGCGTTGTGGCTGATCCAATACCGGCGGGGTACACGCAGGACTTATCGGTAAGAGGAGAGCGGTGGGCTAGCATTTCATTGCTCCTGGTAGCCGCCGGGTGGGTCTACACTAGGTTTACTCACCCCTTACATAACCCGACAAGCCGGTGGTGTTGCGGTTGCCATTGCATGGTGCTGAAAGCCCCCTGGAGATCCTCCATCTGGAAAAGGTACACAAGTTTGGCCAGTTGTGACATTAGGAGAGTAGGGAGCGGTTTTGTTTTGGGTTTTTAACATGCCAGGATTGCGGGGTGGTAAAGGTGGGTCCAAGATGGAGGTTATGATGCGGGCCATGATGCGTGAAATGGGCGAAATTAATAAACGGCTGGGGAAGGTTGATGAATTGGAGGCACGGATTAATGAAAGGTTTGATGATGCCCCTGGCCCATCGGGTAGGCCTACTCGCCGGAGGGCGGCACCATTGCCAAGGGGGGATTTTGTTACCCCGCCTAAGAAGTCTAAGCCCAAGAAACCCAGGTATGCTGCAACCGCCCCAGGGCCGGTAGTCCCGGTACCTATCTCACCTCTAGCGGTCATCCCTCCCCCTATTACACCAATGCCGGTAATTCCAGCTCCCGCGGCGCCGGCCCCTGCCATACCGCCAGGAGCTGCAGGGCCTGTCCCCTCACCGGTGGGCCCGATCCCGGTTACAGGCATGCCACAACCGGCACCCGCCTTGCCAATTACACCAGTACCACTGGGCATAACCCCAGTGGCACCTGCTGTCCCAGCAGGTAACCTAGATTCAATGCCCCCTGAATTGGTGTCTCAGATAACGGCCTTGATGCCGTGGCTACAGAAGGGGGGGGCTTTTCCGACTTCTGCTGATCATGCGGCAGAGGCGGCAAGGTTCGTGGAAAAGATTAAATCGGCAACAGTGGCCGACAGTGTTGCAGTGCCCTCATCTTCTTCCCTTGCAGGTTCCAGTCTTGCCCAGCCGAATGGAGCTAGTGGGCAGCCGGCCCAGGTGCCCGCGAATGGTAAGGAGGTGGCTCTGCCTCTCTTGGGTGATGGTTCTATACCTTCCAGGAGGGAGAATTTAGCACAACATGTGTCACAGACTGTGAAGGAGATGATTTGGGCAGATAAATATGTGTATATTTTTTCATTGTTACTGGATAATAGGGAAATGGAGCATGCAAAGACACTGAAAGAGTGGATGCATCCAAGTGAATGGAGGGCACAGTGTTCTAGATTTAGAGTGGAGGAAACGCTGCTCAACTGGATCAGGGCTTTCGCAGTATTCACGGCTATCAAGGCCGAACGACCTCCTAATGTCCAGGCGCCATTGGCATGCTACCAGAGCAGGATTGTGGGATGGAGCGACCAGTACTCTGGGGATGCTTGGAAAGGGTACGATATAAATTTCAGGAAAGCATTAGAATTTAATCCATCATTGGCGTGGGATACGGTTGACTCAATGTCATGGCATAAGCAGTTCTCAGATAACTCACCCCCTCCTCAGTCCACCAGTGCGGTAAGGGTGTTCTCCGCGAGACCCCAACAGTCCTTTCGGTCCCCCCAAGCGAGTGAGGTACCCGGGAAGTTTAGGGCCGGCGGGTCAGAAAAGAAAGGGGTGTGCTGGGACTTTAATAGGCGCACCTGCACAAGGGCCCCGGGCACCTGTAAGTTTAGACATGCATGTTCGTCCTGTGGTCACCCCTCACACCCAGAAACATCCTGCAGGTCCAAGCACGGAACACGGGTCAGAGGGGAAGGGGAAAGCCAGTGTAACACAAACCAGTTGGGTACCCCCACGCCGGTAGATGTGTTAGCAATGATCCCATGGTTAAATAGATACCCGGACCACACAACGGCCACCTTACTCCAGGAAGGTTTCTCCCAAGGCTTTAGGATCCCGGAGGGGGGATACACAGGCAGCGCACACTGCAAGAACCAATTATCGGTGAAACACAACCCAGCGGTGGTGGCAGCAAAAATTGAAAAGGAATTATCTCTAAACAGGATAGCTGGCCCTTTCACCGAAGTGCCTGTCCCCAATTTTGTGTGTTCACCACTAGGAGTAGTTCCCAAAAAAGAGAATGGTCAGTTCAGATTGATCCACAACCTATCAGCACCTAGAGGCGCATCATTAAATGATGCCATTGAAGAGGGTATTTGTAGCGTTAAGTACGCCTCTTTCGACCAGGCGGTTAACTTGTTGCAAGCCATGGGGCCGGGGGCGATGATGGCGAAGTCAGACATTGAATCAGCTTTCCGTCTCCTCCCGGTTCACCCGGCTGATCATCATCTCCTAGGTTTTACGTTTGGGGACAAGTTTTACATGGATAAATGCATGCCCTTGGGCTGTTCTATATCATGTGCATACTTTGAGATGTTTAGCTCTTTCCTGGAATGGGTCATGAGACAAGCGACGGGCCATCAGCAGGTCATGCATTATTTAGATGATTTTCTTTTCTTGGGTGCGGCGGGCTCTCAGGAGTGTGCTTGGGCATTGCAGGAATTTCGCGTGCTCATGCGGGCTTTTGGGGTCCCGCTTGCGCCAGGGAAGACGGTTGGCCCGGCCACCTGCTTGGAATTTCTTGGCATTGAGATTGATTCAGTGGAGGGATGTTTCAGATTGCCCAGGGACAAAGTGGACAAATTCAGAACAGCGCTACGTCAATGCTTACGCAAAGACAAGGTTTCCTTGCAACAATTACAGGAAGTGGTGGGGCAACTGAACTTCGCGCTACGGGTCATCCCTATGGCTCGCCCTTTCTCACGCTCCATTGCCCAAGCAATGAAAGGACTACGGGAGAAACATCACCGCACTAGGCTGTCGTCTGAGATTCGCCAGGATATGCTTATATGGATGGCATTCCTGGAGGATTTCAATGGCAGGGTAGTGTGGCCCGGTCCTCCCGCAACATCAGCAGAGTTGGGTCTATGGACAGACGCTGCTGGTAGTGTGGGCTTTGGCGCCATCCTGGGGAACAGGTGGGTCGCCCAGCGTTAGCCGGAAGTATGGAGAACATGGGGTCTGACTGCTAACATTGGCTGCCTGGAACTCTTCCCAATATGGGTGGCATTGAAGGTCTGGCCCGAACACTTATGTAATCAATCAGTGGTGTTTTGGTCAGACAACATGACAGTAGTGGAATGTATAAACCAACAGGGGGCACGATGTCCTTTCATACTGCGCCTGATAAAAGAGATTGTGTTGCAGTGCCTAAAATGGAATGTAGTTTTCAAGGCCAAGCATGTCCCTGGCATTCTCAATAATGCAGCTGACTCCCTCTCTCGCTTTAAAATGCAGGTTTTCAGGGAACATCTTCCTACAGCAGACCCCTCGCCAGCGCACTTCCCAGCAGTACTTTGGCAGATTGGTGCCCCAGATTACAGGACCTCGTGGTTGCTAGCTTAGCCCCCAGGACCAAGACGGCTTACGAAGGGGCGTTTTTGTCTTACTGTGCTTTCTTGGGTCAGCATTGGGAGGTGCTATGGGCGCAGGAGGATGGCTTTGCGGCCTATTTAGAATGGATGCATTAGGAAGGACGTTCAGTAGCAGCTGCAAACAGGCATAGGGCGGCGGTATCCTTCTTTGCTCAAACTAGGGGCATGCGAGATCCTACTAACACCTTTATGGTGCGCAAGGCCTTGAGGGGATGGCGCCGTTTACAAGGTCACCAAGCAGATAAGAGAAGGCCCATCGGGCTAGCACGGCTGACGGCTTTACTGGTCGCACTGGACAGTGTCTGTAGCTCGGAGTGGGAGGTACTTCTTTTCAAAGCTGCATTTTCCTTGGCATTCTATGGTGCACTGAGAATTGGCGAGTTAGTAGCAGGGTCCAAGACTGATCTACAGGGTGGCCTACAAGGGGCTTGTGTAAGGATCAAGGAGGACACCATGTGGGTGACCATTCAGAAATCAAAGACTGACCAGGAGTCACGGGGTCACACAATAGTGCTCCACCGGGCCCTTGCCAATCCTTGCTGCCCAGTGGGGCATGTGGAAGTATTCCATGGGCGGCGGGGGGGCGCGGCGGGAGGTGCACTGTTGTGTCACGCCGACGGTACGCCCTTGACTAGGTACCAGTTCAGGAGAGTATTGGGGCTGACTATCAGACAAGCAGGTCTTGATCCCAAAGATTTTGGCACTCACTCCTTTAGAATTGGGGCAGCAACTGAGGCAGTGGCAAGGGGCCTCCCAGTGGAGAAGGTGAAGAAAATTGGGAGATGGTCCTCAGAATGTTACAAATGATATGTGCGGATTGACATGTTGTGACAAGGTGGTACTCACGCCTGGTTTGTTTCCGTGTTCTTGCAGTTTCTCAGACCTGTTACGCAGGGGAGGAACTTGCCGTCGGGCAGCAACGACCTACATCATCGCGGAACAACCATCGGGATCAAAACAGGAAAATGGTTTGGATTGTGGGTCACTCCTATGTGAGACGGGCCGAATGTGTTTTTCTTTCAGGAGACCGTAAGAAAAGGGCTGCGCAACAGGGGTTTGACATCTCGTTCTTCGGGAGAGGGGGTTTATGTTTCAACCAGTTTAGGGACTTCTTCCAGGGGCTATTAGCGCGACGGCACGTTCCCCCGTCAGTGGTGATACTACACCTGGGGGAGAATGATTTGGCCAAACTGGGGAGACGCATTCTGATTGAAGAGATTATCTCAGCTGCGGGGTGGTTGGCCAGGACTTTCCCGGGTTGCATTGTAGTATGGTCGCAACTCATACCTCAATGGCAGTGGCGAGGGGGGGATTCGGTAAGGGCGTGGAATCACTCGGTAAAGAGGATCAACACACAGTTGGACAAGCTGTTTCGAGCCCCCCTGTTGCAGACGATTCCACATGGGTGTATCTGGGGCGAACAGTACTACCTGGGGGATGGAATTCACTTGAATGAGGCGGGGAATGTCTTGTGGTCTAACAATCTCTGGGCCTGGTTGGAGGGATTTGCCAAACAAGCGCGCTCATGAATTGGGTCGAGATGGGGGGAGGCCAGATCGTCGGTTAACAATGCTGGCCTGTGGCGGTAAGGTCATGACCGGTGAGCACCTAATTTTAAGGTCTGAGGGGGCGGGCATCATCCTATGGAGGTTCCCGCCCAGGGGGAGGGGCCATTGGCCACTCCTAGAACTCCAGGGGCAAGGTAATTGATGCTTCAAAGGGGCGCGGGTTGGAGTAGTCACGTTTTCCTTAGGCTGGTAGCCACCCCGCGCGCGCATACTCATGACGTCACCGGATGGCGCAGAGTAAGGGCCCTCCTTTAGTGGGTAAATGGAGTTCACGGCGTAGACCGGGTAAATTACCGGGCACGGCTGCGCAGGCGCACATCTCTAGGTGAGGCGCAGCTTGTAGGACCTGACACCGGTTAGCGACCTTGCCATATGGCCAGAAATGTACAGAAATCAAGATGAGGATGTTAGATTCGGTTAGGAAACAACATGTATTAGAATTTTGTTAAGGTTAGCCTCTCAAACTTGTTGACGATATTGTATCTAATGTCCTGCTGATTTTTGTATAAATTGTTGACCATGCAATTAAAACCTTTTTTAATTTCATATCTTAATAAATACGGCCGGGGGACTAGCCCCCGCCTTCCAAAGATAACCAGGCCTCATGTTCATGTTTCTGGGGTTGGTGTCAGATGGGGGGGGGGCAGCAGCCAGTCGCTGACCATGTGAAAAGGGGGGGGCCCTTGGCCCCCCCCCGCCCGCATGGCGGCGCGGCGACCGCCTCCTCCCTTAGTGCCTCTCGATGGTGGGGCGGGCCCTCAGGGACGCGACCCGCCACCGATTGGCCGGCGGCCTCCCTGACCCGGATACCAGGGTAGGATGTCCGGGTCAGGGGGGGCGTGCTGCTGGAGGGGCTGGGCGGGGGGCGTCGCCATCCCGCCCGGCCCCTTGGGAATAAAGAGGCGGGGAGCGCCCGGGAGACCCCCTTGTCCCTGGACGCTCCCCCACAGCGTGTTGTGCCCCGCGCTCGGGGCTTCTTTGTTTTCCCACCCACCATCCCTGGAATTAAAAGATTGATGCTGTACTAGTATGGTTTAGGTGTAATTTTGCTAGGATATTGTTGCCATGTTTTCCATGCGTAATTGAACTTTATCTGGATTGTATGTTTTGCTGATGATACTTTGTTTAGGAATTTTTTCCCCTTTTTAGTGAAATGTGCTGAAATGTGTTTTGATGCCAATTGTGTTTAGGCCTTTTCTCCCTTGGTAGCTATACGTTGATGCGTGTTATGATTTAGCCAGTGTAGTTGTCCTTTAGTATTTTTTTTCCACAGGTCGTCGTATTTATTAGGTATGGGGCATGCGGTAAGGTCATGACCGGTGAGCACCTAATTTTAAGGTCTGAGGGGGCGGGCATCATCCTATGGAGGTTCCCGCCCAGGGGGAGGGGCCATTGGCCACTCCTAGAACTCCAGGGGCAAGGTAATTGATGCTTCAAAGGGGCGCGGGTTGGAGTAGTCACGCTTTCCTTAGGCTGGTAGCCACCCCGCGCGCGCATACTCATGACGTCACCGGATGGCGCAGAGTAAGGGCCCTCCTTTAGTGGGTAAATGGAGTTCACGGCGTAGACCGGGTAAATTACCGGGCACGGCTGCGCATGCGCACATCTCTAGGTGAGGCGCAGCTTGTAGGACCTGACACCGGTTAGCGACCTTGCCATATGGCCAGAAATGTACAGAAATCAAGATGAGGATGTTAGATTCGGTTAGGAAACAACATGTATTAGAGTTTTGTTAAGGTTAGCCTCTCAAACTTGTTGACGATATTGTATCTAATGTCCTGCTGATTTTTGTATAAATTGTTGACCATGCAATTAAAACCTTTTTTAATTTCATATCTTAATAAATACGGCCGGGGGACTAGCCCCCGCCTTCCAAAGATAACCAGGCCTCATGTTCATGTTTCTGGGGTTGGTGTCAGATGGGGGGGGGGCAGCAGCCAGTCGCTGACCATGTGAAAAGGGGGGGCCCTTGGCCCCCCCCGCCCGCATGGCGGCGCAGCGACCGCCTCCTCCCTTAGTGCCTCTCGATGGTGGGGCGGGCCCTCAGGGACGCGACCCGCCACCGATTGGCCGGCGGCCTCCCTGACCCGGATACCAGGGTAGGATGTCCGGGTCAGGGGGGGCGTGCTGCTGGAGGGGCTGGGCGGGGGGCGTCGCCATCCCGCCCGGCCCCTTGGGAATAAAGAGGCGGGGAGCGCCCGGGAGACCCCCTTGTCCCTGGACGCTCCCCCACAGCGTGTTGTCCCCCGCGCTCGGGGCTTCTTTGTTTTCCCACCCACCATCCCTGGAATTAAAAGATTGTTGCTGTACTAGTATGGTTTAGGTGTAATTTTGCTAGGATATTGTTGCCATGTTTTCCATGCGTAATTGAACTTTATCTGGATTGTATGTTTTGCTGATGATACTTTGTTTAGGAATTTTTTCCCCTTTTTAGTGAAATGTGCTGAAATGTGTTTTGATGCCAATTGTGTTTAGGCCTTTTCTCCCTTGGTAGCTATACGTTGATGCGTGTTATGATTTAGCCAGTGTAGTTGTCCTTTAGTATTTTTTTTCCATAGGTCGTCGTATTTATTAGGTATGGGGCATGCGGTAAGGTCATGACCGGTGAGCACCTAATTTTAAGGTCTGAGGGGGCGGGCATCATCCTATGGAGGTTCCCGCCCAGGGGGAGGGGCCATTGGCCACTCCTAGAACTCCAGGGGCAAGGTAATTGATGCTTCAAAGGGGCGCGGGTTGGAGTAGTCACGCTTTCCTTAGGCTGGTAGCCACCCCGCGCGCGCATACTCATGACGTCACCGGATGGCGCAGAGTAAGGGCCCTCCTTTAGTGGGTAAATGGAGTTCACGGCATAGACCGGGTAAATTACCGGGCACGGCTGCGCATGCGCACATCTCTAGGTGAGGCGCAGCTTGTAGGACCTGACACCGGTTAGCGACCTTGCCATATGGCCAGAAATGTACAGAAATCAAGATGAGGATGTTAGATTCGGTTAGGAAACAACATGTATTAGAGTTTTGTTAAGGTTAGCCTCTCAAACTTGTTGACGATATTGTATCTAATGTCCTGCTGATTTTTGTATAAATTGTTGACCATGCAATTAAAACCTTTTTTAATTTCATATCTTAATAAATACGGCCGGGGGACTAGCCCCCGCCTTCCAAAGATAACCAGGCCTCATGTTCATGTTTCTGGGGTTGGTGTCAGATGGGGGGGGGGCAGCAGCCAGTCGCTGACCATGTGAAAAGGGGGGGGCCCTTGGCCCCCCCCCGCCCGCATGGCGGCGCGGCGACCGCCTCCTCCCTTAGTGCCTCTCGATGGTGGGGCGGGCCCTCAGGGACGCGACCCGCCACCGATTGGCCGGCGGCCTCCCTGACCCGGATACCAGGGTAGGATGTCCGGGTCAGGGGGGGCGTGCTGCTGGAGGGGCTGGGCGGGGGGCGTCGCCATCCCGCCCGGCCCCTTGGGAATAAAGAGGCGGGGAGCGCCCGGGAGACCCCCTTGTCCCTGGACGCTCCCCCACAGCGTGTTGTCCCCCGCGCTCGGGGCTTCTTTGTTTTCCCACCCACCATCCCTGGAATTAAAAGATTGATGCTGTACTAGTATGGTTTAGGTGTAATTTTGCTAGGATATTGTTGCCATGTTTTCCATGCGTAATTGAACTTTATCTGGATTGTATGTTTTGCTGATGATACTTTGTTTAGGAATTTTTTCCCCTTTTTAGTGAAATGTGCTGAAATGTGTTTTGATGCCAATTGTGTTTAGGCCTTTTCTCCCTTGGTAGCTATACGTTGATGCGTGTTATGATTTAGCCAGTGTAGTTGTCCTTTAGTATTTTTTTTCCATAGGTCGTCGTATTTATTAGGTATGGGGCATGCGGTAAGGTCATGACCGGTGAGCACCTAATTTTAAGGTCTGAGGGGGCGGGCATCATCCTATGGAGGTTCCCGCCCAGGGGGAGGGGCCATTGGCCACTCCTAGAACTCCAGGGGCAAGGTAATTAATGCTTCAAAGGGGCGCGGGTTGGAGTAGTCACGCTTTCCTTAGGCTGGTAGCCACCCCGCGCGCGCATACTCATGACGTCACCGGATGGCGCAGAGTAAGGGCCCTCCTTTAGTGGGTAAATGGAGTTCACGGCATAGACCGGGTAAATTACCGGGCACGGCTGCGCATGCGCACATCTCTAGGTGAGGCGCAGCTTGTAGGACCTGACACCGGTTAGCGACCTTGCCATATGGCCAGAAATGTACAGAAATCAAGATGAGGATGTTAGATTCGGTTAGGAAACAACATGTATTAGAGTTTTGTTAAGGTTAGCCTCTCAAACTTGTTGACGATATTGTATCTAATGTCCTGCTGATTTTTGTATAAATTGTTGACCATGCAATTAAAACCTTTTACATATCTTAATAAATACGGCCGGGGGACTAGCCCCCGCCTTCCAAAGATAACCAGGCCTCATGTTCATGTTTCTGGGGTTGGTGTCGGATGGGGGGGGCGGCAGCCAGTCGCTGACCATGTTAACTGGCGCATCCCTGGGGATGCGCCAGTTAACATAAATCTGCCCCTTAAATTTTATATTTGACGTATATGAGTCTCGAACCACGTTATCGCTGCAACCATCTTGCCCATGTGGGCATACTATATACAGCAAATCCTTTAGTAATCAAGTGTGGTAAACTGCAATACTTGTATCAATGTTTAGATGGAATCCACATTCCCTGAAATAAATAATAAACATGAACTAATCAAATTCTATTTTAAATACTCCATTAAAACACACAAACATGATATTTATACAGAGTTTAAAAGAGAGTATATATGTATATACAGGCACATGTATCAATATCAACAATTGGAACCTCTTAGTGGGACCAACCTGGGAGCATCGAGAGGGAAGAGAACATATCAGATTACATTGCTAATCACAGCGTGAACCGATTAGCCTAAATGTACTTCCATTTCCTCATCATTATTGTGCCCCAGAGGCACCATGGTTCTGTACTTTATTATGATTTTTGACTCCAATCTGCGTAGACATTGCAGTCTGTTGCCACCTCTTTCATTGTGTTTTATTGTATCTAAGACACAAAAACTTAACAAATCGGAGTTCTGATCATGACAACTCTGGAAATGCCTTGCTATGGGATATGTTTTATCAACATTCTTAATCGCTCTTAGATGCTCCAATATACGTAGCTTTGCCTTTTTGATTGTGCTGCCGATGTAAGCCTTCTTACATGGGCAGAACAATGCGTAGACAGCATATTCAGTATTGCAAGATGTATGCTCCTGAATTACAAATGGTTCTGCTGCTGAAGATAAAAGAGCTATCTTTACATTGCGACTATTCTTGCAGGCTTTGCAATTTCTGCAAGTGAAAAATCCCTATACATTTGGCATTGTGCGTTTATTCGGTTCAATCGCCTTGCATAGCTGGTCTTTGAGGGATCTTACTCTCCTAAACGTTACTTGTGGTGACAACTCGACACTGGTCGCTATATCTGGGTCAGAATGTAACATGGGCCAGAATTTATTGAGGCTTTTCCTCAATAAAAATGCTTTACTGCTATATGTTGTAATGAAACGTGTTTTAGCTTCTGTTTCTACTCCCTCAGGTTGTTTTTCAGGTAGTGACTCCCTACTTCTTCCCGCCACCACCTTCTGGGCATTTGCAATGGTTTTGTGGGAGTACCCTCTTGCTGAAAATCTCTCGCACATTACTTTCTCTTCTAAGGCATAAGCCTTGTTAGTACTGCCGTTACGCTTTGCTCGCAACAATTCCCCTACCGGAATGCTTTGGATAAGGGAATTTGGATGGCAACTGCGTGCGTGCAACAGACTGTTTCCTGGTGTCATTTTCCTAAACAATTCACTTTCCAAATTGTTATTGTTTATCTGCAGTTTCAAGTCCAAGAATTTCAATGAATCTTTGGACCAGTGACTCGTAAATCTCAGGTTGAACGTGTTTTCATTCAGTATGTTAACAAATTTCAAGGCTTCCTCCTCAGTCCCTTCCCATATCACGAAAATGTCATCTATATATCGCAACCACTTGATTGCGTGCTTTATATACATAGATGACCGATATGTGATTTCTTCCTCCCAGTACCCCATGAAGAGACCCGCGAAGCAAGGAGCAAAGCAAGTCCCCATGGAAGT
The DNA here is from genome assembly GCF_964261635.1 of Lissotriton helveticus. Lineage (NCBI taxonomy): Eukaryota > Metazoa > Chordata > Amphibia > Caudata > Salamandridae > Lissotriton > Lissotriton helveticus. Next base: position 1,108,691,144 of record NC_136067.1, read on the forward strand.
ACCGAGAGTCTGCTTGAAGACTTTATTGTCAAACAGGAAGTAAGTTTGGGTGAGGCATGTGTGCATCATTTGTAAGAGCATTTGTGTATGATGTAAATATGACACTGATCTTCTAGCCAAAAAATGTCTACAAGCATCTAAGCCTTGCTGGTGAGGGATGCTTGTGTAAAGGCTCACTACATCTAATGACAAAAGTGAATAACTCTCTTTCCAATCGATGGTTTCAATTTGCCTCAAAAAGTCACCAGAATCCCTTACATATGACGGGAGTTTCTGAACTGCATTCTGTAAAAAATGGTCCACGTATTTCGAAGTATTCTCTAGGCAGCTGCCATTAGATGAAATTATCGGTCTGCCTGGGGGATTTTCGATGCTCTTATGTATCTTCGGTAGGAGATACAAGGCAGGCAATTTTGGAAATTTGCATTCGAGGAACTTAAATTCCTCCTCTTCGATTACCCCTGAAAACTGACCAATGAGAAGCTTATTTAGTTAATCCACAACACAAGGCCGTTTGTGTTTCCCAGATGCATTAGGCAATAATGCTTTGTTAACCAGCGATTCGTATTTATCTTTTAGAGAAGTAGACGGTTTATGTGCGAATCGAGACAGATTTTGCTTTTCACATGGCCGCCTTCCCTCCATCATGCTGGTCTAAGCCCCTTTAAAGAATAAAGCTATTACTGCTCAGTGCTGGAACGCGTGCTGTTGCTGCTGTCGTACAATGCACCGCTATCCAGTGCAGTTTACTGCAGCATCAAAAAGGCAAAGAAAGGCAGCAAGTCTTTTTCAAGTGAAAAGGCAGGATATTTATTCCACACAACAAAAAGTGAAGGACATAATGTCATCCATGACGCATTTCGCTCCGTGAAGGAGCTTGTTCACAACAATATATATATATATATATATATATATATATATTCACAGAAAAAACCATAGGTTATAGACCATATATAGTTAGGAATTAGCATTTACAAAACCTTGAAAATTCACTGAAAAAACCATAGGTTATAGACCATATATAGTTAGGAATTAGCATTTAGAAAACCTTATTTTACTCACACAAAACCATTGAAATTCCATATATAGTTAGTTGCACTAACTATATATCGCGCACCCGCAATCCACTGCTGATGATGTCACATATTACATCATTCATGACATGGTCAGTGACATCACTGATGACATCACTGATGACATCACTGATGACATCTCAAATGACATCACTGATGACAACATCCAGTGATTATGTGTTTCTGTAAAGTTTAAATATGTTTTACATATTGAAGAATGAGTGGATGTATAAGTGTCTGAATGAAGGTTTTAGTAGGTGCGTGATTGACTGTATGAGTGAGTGATTAAATGCGTCTTACTAAATGCACGGGTTAGTGACTAAACTGTCTGAAAGTGTGCATCAGCATGTCTGTTGTTGTGCAAGCTGCTGCATGTGTTGATCAGTAGCTATATAAGTAGCTATATGGGTTATTGATTGGTTGCACAAGTATTTGTATGGGAGACTGAGTGTGTGTATGGCTGGCTGGGAGGTGTGTGACTCTGTGCAGATCAATGTGTACTTGTATCAGTGATTCTATAAGAGAGTAAGTATGTGTTAGTATATGTTTGAAAATGTAAGGTATTCTATGTTTAACTGTGTAGATTAGAAAATGGAACTGTGATTGATTCTTTACAGGACTGACTAGGTGTGTGAGTAACTCCATGGATGAGTGGCAGAGTGTGAGTGTCTGTATAGGTGTATGAGTGCATATGATAGTGTTGTAAAGATGAGTGATTGTATGTATGAATGATTGTATGGGTGAATGAGTGAATGTGTGTGTAGACGTAGGAATCAGTGAGTGCGTATGTAGTAACTAGTATTGGTGTGTCAATGGTTTCAAAAATTATACTCTGTATTTAACACTGGGTGTAACAGAGGTTATATTAAAGTGTGAGGAGATGCATTGTATTGTCACATTAATGATATCATCATTGATGTGACCATTGATGTCAAATGAGATATCATCAGTGATGTCATTTGAGATGTCATCAGTGATGTCATCAGTGATGTCACTGACCATGTCATGAATGATGTAATATGTGACATCATCAGCAGTGGATTGCGGGTGCGCGATATATAGTTAGTGCAACTAACTATATATGGAATTTCAATGGTTTTGTGTGAGTAAAATAAGGTTTTCTAAATGCTAATTCCTAACTATATATGGTCTATAACCTATGGTTTTTTCAGTGAATTTTCAAGGTTTTGTAACTGCTAATTCCTAACTATATATGGTCTATAACCTATGGTTTTTTCTGTGAATTTCATTGGTTTTTTAACAGCTAATATCTGTAGCTGTAAAATGTATTCTTCTTTAAATCCAAAAATATATTTTATATGTTTATGAATAATTTTTTTTTTAAATATTTTTTTTTCTACGTTCCCGCTTCGCGAATCGGGAAGCTTCCCGTTAGCTGACCTTGATGCCGCGAAATAGACCGCGAGCCGGTAAACGTTTCTTTACCGCAAGTGCCGCGTTAGAAAACAACATCGTGACGCCTCCCGTCCGCATGACGTTCCACGTTGTCGCGTGATACGTCATATGACGTGCTACGTTAGCGAACTGGTACGCGAAGCGAGTCGCAAAGCGCAGGTTTCTGGAAGCAAACCGTGAGGCCCTGCAAAGCGCTTAACGTAAACACAGCAAGTCATGTGACTTGGTAATAACACTTTTCATTGGTTCATTTCACTTTTGGTTTCCTAATGATGTAAGACTAGGTCATATAATCTAAAATGAACACTTTTGATTGGTTGAGAACTCTTGTTTTTCCCAAATGATGAAAATCCCTCCTTCTTTCCTCACTCTGACTTTCATCATTGTGAGAGAAAGACCCTTTGTGATCACTGAGCAATGGCTTCTTTAGTAGCTTCAGCTGGTGCTTCCCCACCACCTCCACCACTTCCAAGGAAGAGTGGACCACCTGCTCAAGTTATAATTCAACAAGAAGAGGAAGAAGAGGAACAGGACGACGAGCACGAAGAGAGGCAGTTTTTGCCTGAGCAGCCCAAGACGTCTCACCGGAAAGAAAACTTCATTTGGCAATTTTTTAAAATTCCCAAAGGTCAGAAAAAAGTAAATGCAAGATACGTAACTTGCCTTATATGTCAAGATAGACTGTCCAGAGGAACCGAGAAAAAATACAGTTTTGGAAACTTCACAATGCATCGCCATATGACTAGGTGGCATCCTAACAACTACAGTGCTGCACAGTTTCGGAACGACCTAGATAATCTCCCTATTATGGCCAGAAGATCTGTTGTACCGGAAGTAACGGGACCAGAGGGCAGGGAGATGGTGCCAAATATACAAATGAAATTTGGTGAAGTAAAACACACCTGCGTATTTTGCGATGGATTCATTTCCTACGGAGAAAAAAGCATCACTCTGATCAACAGAGCTATTGACTATCATATGCAAGTTTGTACGAAACGCCCAAAATAATAAATACTTCTTTTTTTGTTTTGTTGCTCCTGTTGAGCCCTTTACAATGAATCGTTTTCATTGCCCCCTCCAAGAAAAACCCCAAAAAAATATAAAACCTCAGAAAAATTCAAAAAAAGTAAAAAAATGTTCCGAAAAATAATAAAAAAAATATAAAACAACAAAAACAATAAAAAAAAAAGTTCTTTTCAGAACTACCTCCCCGTTATTAAAAAATTGGTACAATATTTGGAACTGTGCCAACCTCTATTTCTCTTAGTTCGCTTCCCAGTTCGCTCGCCGGTACGCGAACTAGAAGCGAACCAAAAACAGTAAGTATAAGGGAAGGAAACAGACACTTATGTTAAAAGAAAGACAGCTATAGGGGAGTAAACTAGAGATACTATTACCCGTAATCCACTGCTGATGATGTCACATATTACATCATTCATGACATGCTCAGTGACATCATCAGCAGAGGATTGCGGGTTTTTTGGCAACGTGCCTTATCCACGGTTTAATAACGCTGCCTTTTGCTTTATATAAGTTTTCAAATTGTATGAAATATATACCAATAGGTCGTTATGAACCTTTAGGTAGTGCTTTTCTTCATGAGGTCTGGTCGCTTCCATACACATACAGATGTTTCAAAGATGATCAAGAAGTTTATCTGAATGGAGAGGAATGCACTGAGACGCCAGATCATTCACTAATGTGTAGGCACATACAGTTACACGGTTCATGCAACAAACACCGACCAAATATGGCTTGCGTGTTGCAAGGCACGCCAGTTCCTGCTATCATCCCCACGTTCAAGTTGTTGGAAAATGGTAGTTATTTGATGCTCAATAATGAAGATTGTTCTGAGTTAATTGAAAAGGGTCTGCACCTCTGTACGGGTGTTCGCTATGTGAAGCACGAAAGTTTCACGGGCCGAACTCAAGGCCACCTCTCTCTGAGACAAAAGAGCTCTTATTCTTGCCATGCCGTTGAAATCTGTCCCAAGGTTGGTATTTGTGGCCAGATTGAAAACTCCCTATGTTCATGTGTGGGAGGAAATAGAACATTTCTGCAGCAAATAACCCGTTCACTTACTGTTACGATAAAAGGAATACTTTTAATTCAGATTTGCCTTTCAATTTCAGCAAGATGGTTCCGACTATCTTTAACGCATCCTCCACAAAGACCCTGGCGCACTTTTTTAAAGTTGTTACCAGTGGTCTCGTGACTTCATTTGAGAAAATCTTTGGAGTCATCCCTGCTTCCTTTCATTCTATTTTCTCCACTCTGGTTCGTGGATTGGCATTTTTACTTGCATTACCAGCGGACGCTCTTGTGCTTTTTTACATTTTTAAATATGGATGTCCCTCCTATGCAACCTCCCACCCTGCAGCTGCTGACACTGTTCCGCAATCGCATGCTAGAATATTATGGCACAATGCCGTTGGCGATATTAAGCACGGCATATGGATTATCTTTTCGATTCTCCTACTTCACCTGTGTCCAGCCTGTATTTCACTGCCTGACCTGTGATTTCGATTGGGCCATTGATTTGTGTCTCTGCGGACCGGTTTCTCCTGACGTCGACTTTAATCAGCTGATGACTCCTATCATTACTCACGAGTTGGTTTGTCCTGGCGAAAGGATTATGGCTGTGGCATTGATGCATGGACTACTTGGTCCCTGGAATTTACTGGCGGCAGCACAGTCTTTCTTGGAACAGAGCTTTCTTGAAAACCCACCGAGCTGTCCTCTGATGGTGATAGAGGATCCGGTGCTGGGAGAGCACGTATGTTCTTTTCCGCTTTTAAATTGGATGGCTGAACTGTTTTCGGATGAAGACGGTGACTTCCTATTGGAGGCTGTTGCAGCTTATTTTGCATACACAGTTATGTCATAGACCTTTTTCATGTTTGATATGCTGAGTACTAGCATTTCATTGACAATTCATTGACTTATTTGTCAAGTTTTTATTATTTACCTTGCCTATTGGCTTAAGACTCGATAAAGTACTTGGCTGTTTTATTTTTCTTTAGCATTAAATTTTCCTAGTTTTTAATGCTTTACCTTGCGGACCGTCCACATATAAACTTGCAATCTACTCTCATGAGATGGCACTTCTATTATCTTATTCAGTTCGTTTCCGGATCATGGGGAGGTGTCATCTAGGTCCTGGATATCTTTACACCGTGTTAAGTTAGCATGGGCTCATTACCGGTTTAAACGCCATTTTTCCTTTTTTGCAACTTCTGCACACGACACTTAGTTGTTGCTTTAGCTTTCCACCTAGTAGTTCATCGTGGTTTACATGAGAATAATATGTTATTGCTCTACTATCTGCTTTGCTTGTTAAACTATATCTGTACAGCGAGTGCTAAAGTTTCAAGAACAACACGAAACAGAATTGTTATGAGGTCTGATCTCCACGACTTCATACTCATAACATAAGTGCAACTTCTGCCAATTCTGGGCATGAGGCGGGTTTTATATTGCTTTGCCGAACACACATACACAACAGTTGATGCGGTTCACATGAAGAGAGAGCTGGTGTATGCTGATGTGATTCCTTCAAATCTAAGACACTAAAGTATGGGCACGCCCTAAACCAACACAAAGAGACCTTCTTAGCAAATAATATAATATGTGTATTAGGGAGGGTGATATATAAGCAGCCGCGGGCTGTGGAGGGAGTTACGGTGAGGCAGGGAGGCGGGGAGGGGGAGAAGCAGGGTGGAGCCCTCTCTACCTTGCCCCTCCCCCTCCCCGCCTCCCTGCCCCACCGTAACTCCCTCCACGGCCCGCGGCTGCTTATAAGTGTTGCTAACTCTTATTCATTTACAGCATGTTAACATACTGTCACCATTCGCTTTTTATGTACTAGTAACTATGCTGGTAATTTTGCTACTGATAATATGTGTACTTGTATTCTCCACCCTGCTTCTCCCCCTCCCCGCCTCCCTGCCTCACCGTAACTCCCTCCACGGCCCGCGGCTGCTTATAAGTGTTGCTAACTCTTATTCATTTACAGCATGTTAACATACTGTCACCATTCGCTTTTTATGTACTACTGACTATGCTGGTAATTTTGCTACTGATAATATGTGTACTTGTATAATCTAAGATACTACGCCTCAGAAGACGGCATTAGTAAATAAACATTTCAAATACACATGTGTTCTTCTTAACTCCATGTTCTGGTTTCTAAGAAATATATAACGACCGACTGTTCATGAGTTCCACGTATCCTGAGGTACTATAAGTTCATATTCTGGATTGTCTAAACATTGAGAGTTTGTTATATCCAATGTGACACTGTACCTAGCTTGCTAAGGAGTTTTTGATTACTAACGTGAGTTTTGGGACACCCTAATTCGCCGAGGTTCCAATCCTCTGTCCACAGTTCTGTGTGAGAACAGAAACCCTGCGACAGGGGCACCCCCGACCCTTGCTGGAGCTTCATCACACTTCCGATACAACTCCAGCAATGCGCCACCTTTACGGCACAGATACATCACGCATCTGTGCTGTTTTTGCCCCATGATGCGCCGCATTGTAAATGCAGCACACCATAGGTGACGGAACAGCGGCACAGAATGACTAACACATCCCTGGTGATGCGCCAGTCATCATAAATGTATCCCTATGCTTCTTATCTTGTTAGAGATGAACCGCCATATGTATCATCAAAGTTTTTTGCATTTCCTAAATAGCGAACTTTAAGGAATAAATAGCGATTATTTACCATTCCTAGTTTGCGATTAGCTATTTGCTAATTACAAATTACCCATTCATTTCCTTCATTTCCATAGGGCGGTTGGACTCACTTTTAGCTCGAACGGCTGAATGGATTTGCACGAAACTTGGCAAAATTGTAGGGACTGGTAGCCCGATGTGCCTTTGCTATGTCTCAAGATATATGCTCCAGTGGTTTTTACGAAAATTAACTTTGAAAAATATATATTGGGCTACATTGGCCTATATATATGTTGGAGCCCAAATGTAGCCCAATGTAGCTCAATGAAGCCCAATGTAGCCCAATGTAGCCCAAAGATGGCCGCCAGACACACAAAAAAACAAATGTAGCCCAAATATCAGCCAGATGTAGCCCAACTATAGCCCAGTGACAGAATGACCAATCCGCTTCGCAAACCTCCGTTACGCGAGGCGGAGCGCTGTTACAGATATATATCTTTTTTTGAACGTTAATTTCTCAAAATCCACTGGAGCACATATATTGAGACCTAGCAAAGGCACATCGGGCTACCAGTCCCTACAATTTTGCCAAGTTTCGTGCAAATCCATTCAGCCGTTCTATTATTATTATTATTTTTTTTTTTTGCCCCGCGGGGCCCTTTTTAAAACCTCCACATCAAACCTAGGGGGTCAGCGAGGATCTACTCTTCCCCCTTATGGTCATTTGCCCCTTCGCTTTGGCCTCCTCTTGTCTCTCGATCCTACCGAGAGACAAGATGGCGGCCGCTACGGACTGTTTGGAATGTTGACAGACGCCAGAGAACCAATCAGCTTCGCTTCACAAAGCTCCGTTGCGCGAAAAGTACGCGTCCTGGGCCGCTGCCCGGTCCGCTGTTACAGATATATATCTTTTTTTAAACGTTAATTTCTCAAAATCCACTGGAGCACATATATTGAGACCTACAAAAGGCACATCGGGCTACCAGTCCCTACAATTTTGCCAAGTTTCGTGCAAATCCATTCAGCCGTTCGGGCTAAAAGTGAGGCCAACCGCCCTATGGAAAACTCAATGTTAAAAACACGTTTTGGGACCCCCCTTTTTTCTCGGCCCCCACTGGACGAACCCCCCCCAAATTTTCAAGGGCTGCTCAGATTCAGCCAATTCCGTCCACAAACGCCAAAGTTATTAGACATAGAATTTTCAAAAAACCCATAGAGAAAAAATCCTAACTATATATACCTACTGGCGACCGCCAGTAGGTAATATATATATATATATATATATATATATATATATATATATATATATATATATATATATATACTTTATTAGCAATTGCCTAAAGCAAGACCACCTTTGGTGATAATGTGAAGAAAGTAGCTAAGTGCAGTTTTCAAGAAACTGATGAATTTGGATCAGTTTTATGTTATATCAATACCTCTACGTTTGTCTGCTTATTCACGGGGGAAACCATAAAAATGCATTTTTAAGTCAAAGAGAGCATATTAAACAAATGTTGCAGATTGAATAATATCGAGGCCATGTTTTTGTTAATATTTTTGAGGTGCTCAGGGCCAAATTAGCCATTTTTGCACTAAGTCATTTTGACGGTAGGCTGCAGACGAAGGGGCTGATTTCAAAGCACGATCAGATGTCATGACCAAAGCATGCCCCTTTGTAGTCATGTTATCCTACGGTGCACATGCCTACAAAGCTCTCCACGGCGCAGGGCCAGAATATCTGAACCACCGCCTCGCCTTCCACACAGCCACCAGACAACTCCGCTCCACCCAAGTCAATCTGGCCTCCATCCCACAGATCCACAGGACCAGAACCAGAAGAAGATCCTTCTCCTACCTTGCTGCCAAGACCTGTAACACCCTGCCCCTCCATCTCAGGCAATCTGCATCGTTGACACAGTTCAGGGAGGACCTCAGGACCTGGCTCTTCGACTGAACACTCACACCCAGACGGATCAGCAGCCCCCCCACCCCTCTGGTCTCAGGGCCATGAGACCCTCATGGGTGAGTAGCCATGCTCTATGAACCACTGATTGCTTGATTGACTGATTAATTGATTGATTGATTGAAGGTGTATCGGGCTGGTTTGAACAGTTTCACGAGGATTGATTTTGGTTCACACTTCTAGAAGCCCATATGCATTAACTACCAACTGTCACCCAGGAGCCGAATAGCTCACCTGATAAGGTGTGAACTTGCTCCCAGAGCTCTGATGAAGGTCTTGGGTGTGGGAAGGTGTTCTGTTTCTCTGGCAGGCTAACCATCTGGAATGTGCCCAGGAACCTAATTAACTTCAAATGGGCCTACCGTGTCATAAGCAGATGTAGCTGCCACCTTCATGTGCCCATCTAGCCAGTCAGTCACCAGGAGCTTTGCACAGGGGGAGATTCTGCCATATTGGTTATGGGCAGAGAGGGGGCCCCGTAGGATTGGTCAGAGTAAAACACACAGAAGGAGCTACAAAAGTAAGTAGGTTCACACCTGGGAACCTTTGGATAATTGGCTAGGTAGTGGTCAGGAGTTTCCACCATTCACAAGATGGCACTGGGCATAAATGTGACACCCACCGTACCCTCCTAAGGTCACCTCTGAACCTGAGGATGAGGGAAAGAGAACTGGGCCTGTTCTCCATGACCTGAGAAAAGCCTTGAAGACTGGACCTGCTCTCTTTGCTGTCCCTAGGACAAAGATGTGGACTTCAAGTGTCTTAAGGCTGACCTCCTGTTTAGATCACATGGATACCACAAATTGTAATAGGCATTATTGTACATTTCCATCTGACCAGTTGTAACTGGACCTGTCCTGGAACCTGCTGGTGCCCTATACTGGAGTGAGTCTTGACTGTAAAGTGCGGTCCCCAAGGTTCTGTACCCTTGACTGCTGAAAAAGTGTACTAGTCCCAAAACATCCAAAAACAAGAGACGTAGGCACTTTTTGCAAACTTTTTTCTCTGGGAACCGATGTGGGACTGGAACCAACCTGCCAAGCATATCCGACAAAAGTGCATTTCCACTGGGCCAAAGATTCAGGTTGCTCCCAGTACGTTCTTCTCTAGAGCAGCAAATCCGATGCAGCGAGACCGGGCAGAGAAGTTATCCAGCGTTGTGGAGCCCTCTTCAACTACAGCCTTGCCTTACACTACTTGCCCCGTTTGAAGAATCCGAGCTCCAAAGAAGGGACTAATACTGAAAGTGGTAAACTTTTTAGATGAAGACGCGAAAAGTATCTGGCTGGTGAAAGATCTTTGCTGGGTGCAAAATTCCAATTTCTTCCACTTTGGGCTTTCCGTGAAAAGTCAATGGTTTCACAGAGGTCTCGTCCAGTGGTTCTCTGACAACATGGAGCAGTCTTTGGCCACAGCCTGCTGCCTTAACCCTCTGAGGATTTTTGAATTACATTCCAGAGATTAAGGGGTCGATCCACCCGACATTCTCCTCGGCCCACATTTCCCTGCCGTACTAATATGGCGGGGGATCCTGGCGGACGGGAAGACCGTCTGCTGGTTTTCTGCTGGTCGACCAGTCGACCGGGCGGCAAAGGGCCTGTATATGGTGGCGGTGTCTGCAAGACACCGCCGTCCGTATTACTATACATGCAGTGATGTGCCTTTCCATGGCGAAGGCATGCGGGGGCCCATAGAGGGCCCCCAGGGTATTGGGGGGGTGCACATGGGGGGTACCTATGATACCCCCCAGCATTTGCATGCACAACGTGGCAGGCACCGTGCTGTGTGCATCGCCCGTCACAATGTTGTGGATGGGGGATGCCACCGCCACTGTGGCGGTGGCATCCTAATTTCCGGTGTGGGACCGCCGCACTACTGGCGGCCGGTCCCAGCACAGCTAGGCTGGTGGGCGGATGAAAGTCCTCCCGCCATCCTAATGGGCCCCTAAGTCTGAAAGTAAAGCGCCTCACCAGGATGAACCTGGTCCTTGTATACAACCCACGTGTCATTGCAGGTGGCCTTAAATATAACCCTTGTCCCGGGCACGTACAACCAGATGCCTGCAGTTGGCGAATAATGCTTTTTGATGCTATTTTGAACCTTAAGCTTGAAAAAACCATAACTCTGGTACTACGTATTAGATTAATTTCGTTTTGGTGCCATTTTATTTATTAAAATTGACTCTATGTTTCTAAATTGATTTGAGGTTAGTCTTGTGTTATGTTTTGCCATTATTAATGTTTTAGCTCGGGATAAGTACTTTACACTTTGCCTCTAATTAATTTTAGTGTTATTCATTTTTATTCATGCCTTAGTTAAATAAGATCATACATGAAAAATAAAACAATATGAGTAAAAACAACTGTAAAAAGTTCTCATTAAGGTGGCAAGTACACTGGATGATATACTTCAAGCATGGACCAATAACAGCCCTCAAACAATGTGTCTGATTAAAAGTGCTGAGAACTAACAAACAGGAACGTTAAGGTGCATAGGGCATTTTTGACAGGTAAGTCGTTTACACAATTAGTTAAGTGCAACAGTGCTGTATTTAATGTGCATACTCAGAAGAAGTGAGGACCTTGTATTGTCTCCAAAGTCAAGCCTGGGCCCTTTCTGGTATTTAACAATCATTTTCAACAGCTGCTGCCCTTCAAGTTCTATTATGCAAGGAGAATAAAGTTCAGAAAAGGTGCAGCACGAGGAAGATACCTCACTTGAATACATATCATTACTGCCTGCCTGCAAGAGCGAAGAACCAGACAGTTGAACAGAAGTTTCCCAAGGTGCGCCTCTCATTTATTAAAGCTTTGCAAATGCAGGCTATGTGTATAATGGATCCCTTATTTTTGCTTCACAGCCTGCAATTAATACAGGTTGTTTAACATAACCCTTTCGGGGTACATTCTAGAGTGGGAATCCTCCTGTCCTCCGATACTGCATTGGTCCCTAGCCGTTAGTGTCCACCATAATATGTTCCTGTGGGCTATTATACTTTTATACAGCATTCACTGCCCCTCATCGGTTGTATACTGTGGCCCCTCTGAGGGTATCTTTGAAATCCGTACTTTATGAAAGTTAATGTAGAGATTTAAAAAAAAAAAGGATGCTCCTGGGAATGGGATTGAAGGCTGGTTTAAAATCTACAAAGCAGAAATACAACATGATTTTCCTTGTAATTGCTTTATTAGTAAGGGTTGCAAGTCAGAGGAGATTTGTTGAAGTTCCAATCCCTTCTCTAAAGCTCGTTTGGGGTGGTAGAACTATTTACTACTCATTTGCCCATGCCCCTAGGTCTTTTAAAACCAGGCCTGCAAAGTATTGTGCCTCTTTGTGAAGAAGGGATGTTTGGTTGCAATTTGCCAGATTTTCAGTGTTATCCTCTTTGTTTGATTGTTCAACCAGAGCATCTGGACAACAAATGCGGTATAAGCCAGAATGGGCTGAATTGTAAGAGGTTCCAGGCTTTTCTCATTGCAGCCATGGACCATTTGCTCACATTTCATTAAATTTTGGCTTGGCTTGTTGTATACTGCTTCTGGTGACGCTGTGGTGCCCATGTGTGCCAGCTTACATCAGCCACTCTTTTGCAGCCTTATCGATTTTGCTACTATGCCTTGCTGTGCTAATGTATGTCCTACAATTCGGACCAGTTACAATGATGTTCCTTGTCACTCCGGCTTATACCGCATTTTCTGTCTAGAAGCTCCGGTTGAACAATCACTTATTTAAGGCCACAAAGTGTTGTTTTCCACAGGCATTTTGTCTTAGGCATAACTTCTTATGTCCTGATGATGATCCTTACATCTAGTTAAATGGATAGAAACGTCATTGACTACAGTACCATGACTCAAATTGTTGTAACTGTCTATTTGTTCATGTGAGCATAGGCACTTACAATTCTTTGTGTCATGACCATTGTGTTTTCATTTCTAATCAAATGGAAAAGCTCTGAGCTCAGAAGTTGTTAACTTCTCTCTCGTTTGTAATTCCCACTTCAATGGTTTTTACTTTAATTTAATAAATACATGTGACTTTCCATTGTGATACCAAACATCAACTTCATTTTATCTCTATGTATCAATTCTTTCTGGTATTTTGCAAGTAGGGGACCCCTGTCCCTTTAGAAATACTTACATCCTTGGTCCCTTAGTACCCTTGGGATTCCCTTGTCTGTCAAAATATATCAGGTAGGATTCATGGCCCCTTGAGGTATACACTGCTCACATCTTAAAAATGTGCTCCTCTCTACAGATGGCCAGATAATGTGCTCCTCCAAAACCACAAAGGTCTGCCCAAAGTACAACAACTTGGACTTAGAACTGAGAAACTTAACAAGTCTGCATTTGTCAGGGGTGATTTGAATAAATGCATATTCAGACTTCATTTGACTAATAGTTCTACTCAATGGAACTCCCACCACTCTAGACACAGACACCAGGTTCTACTGTTCCTTCAGGCAGGCTTTTAGTCCTACTGCAACTTTCCCAGCAATGTACCAAATTCCCGTAAGAGAGCTATGGCTAATTCTCCAGGATAATCGTTTCCAGAATACCCTAAAGGAATGACGCAACACCTCTCTCATAATGTGCCTCCCACTGTATGGACATTTCACCTAAGAGGAGTCGAAGTGCATGCGGAAGTGCGTGTAAAACTGTGTCCTGCTTTGCACTTAACTCCTCAATTAAATAAATACATACATACATTAAAAGACGACTCACCTGAAGGAATTAAAACAAGGAATAGGGGTCTTCTGTTATGTTACAGTATCCAGATTGTGTTTCCTATTTGCCATTGACACAACCAAATGCGATTTCAAATATGTGAGTCACTCTTTACCGTCTACATTTGAAATGTACATTCAATTTCGAGTCAGTCTGCTTTAAATGAACAAACATTGGCTTTGCGGCAACTGCAAGCGACTAATTTCTCTATGTTTGTGAGATTCTTTGAAATAAACAGAAGACTTAGAGATTTTAGCATTTATGATATCTAGTTATGACCCAGTAGAAGAAGAATTTCTGATTGAACTGACGCCTTAACACTTTAACCGAGATGGTGAAGGTGAAGTCACCCTGGACACTATTTTGAATCAAAACGACTTAAGTGCTAAAAAAGCAAGCTTCTATTAAAGGAGACGCATAACTATTTCGAGGAATGAATGAATATCAGGTACCAGGAACTCCTCACTGATTTACCTGAAGAAAAGATCATAAAAATACCTGGAAAGGCAATCAGGGATTGGTTCAATGTGCAACATAATAACAGATAGTGTCTGTTGTATTTGGCGTGCCTGGACATGCCATCAATTAGAGTGACATCACACAAACTAAAAAAACACATCTGTGGAATAATAGAGGTTCGAAGAAGGCCACTTCTTAGCAATTTAAGAGATTAGTCTCTCAGCTCTTGTACCAACCCGCCAAGACCGAGTAAAGTCCGCTATTGTCCTTACTCATATGTATAAACCTTCCGTGTTTTCATACAGCCGGTGATCCTCACTCTGAAAATGCATTTAGAGGCTAACTTTAATTAAAAAAATATATCCTCTATTGAGGACTAAAGACAAATGGCCAGGGGCCAGACGTACAACTGTTTTTAGCGGTTGCAAACAGAAAATCAGGCCGTTTGCAACTGCTAAAACGGGTTGTAGTATGTACAAACTCTATTTTGCAAGTCGGTAACCTATTACCGACTCGCAAAATAGGGTTTGCGAGTCGCTATTAGGAATGGGATTGCCAATGGCATCCCTTCCTAATAGCGGGTTGCACTGGTATGAACGATTGTTTTGCGACCCAAATGTGGTTGCAAAACAATTACAGTTTTAGGTGGTAAGCCAGTCGCAAACAGGAAGGTGTCACTAGGGGACCCCTTCCCCTTCGTGAATGTATAAGACATATTTTTTTAAGATCAGGCAGTGATCCCACGGACCACTGCCTGCACTTAAAAATGTAAAGATTTTTTTGTCTTTTAAACACATCCTGTTTTCCTCTAAGAAAAACAAGCTGCATTTGAAAACAAATGTTGCTTTATTTAAAAGCAAACAGAGACACGATGGTCTGCTGACCTTAGCAGGCCACCATCCCTGTGTTCTTGCCAATTCCCAAGGGGTCGCAAATTGCGACCTACCTCAGAAGTTTTCTTTTCATTTTTTAAGAGTATGCAGTGGTCTGTGGGCCCACTGTCTGCACTTAAAAACAAATGTCACCCCAGTTACCATCTCATCTACGGAGTTGGTAAATTATGAATGTTTTGTGTGCGCGTTCTGGTCGCAAAACATTCTACATACCAGTGCCATTCGGTATTAAGAAGGGACTCCCTAAACACAGCCCTTCCTAAAACCGAATCGCAAAAGCAAAATGCGATTCAGTTACAGAATCGCATTTTGCCTTTTGTACATGACAAATTCATTTTACTGGTCGCAAGGGGCTGCTAAAAGGCTTCGTACATCTGGCTGAAAATCCAGTAATTGAACTGTGATGCGAGACCCCCTCTACCAAAATCTACAGAAGACATACAGGCATGCTAGGAATAGCCAAGTGACCTCATTGCTAACGTTGGACAATAAACTTGGAGAATTGTGCTTAAGTTGTGCCAGTTGTTCCGGTGGCGGGCATCAGCATTCTTTGTCCTAGACCAAACAACAAAATGGCACCACAGTGGAAAAACGAAGAGACAGCTGCTCTCTCTCGTATAATGTATCTACCTGTTTTTATCCCACCTGTATCCGGGTTATGTTATTGCCTATTATTTCTTTCCATGTATAATGTAGCTATCTGTTCCTGTCCTAGTTGTATACACCCGTCCCAAGACTGCCTGTACCACCTGTCAATCCTCAAAAGCGCTCTGATACCCTCACAGGTCTGGTTCGCACTCTATAAAACTCTAAAAATAAATAAAATAAAATAACACAACAGTGACAAATTCAGAAGGGTGAATGAAAAAGACCCTGCTGGAGTGGCATACTGACATCACATTAAGTGATAGGAACTGTAGGGTGGTGAGAGAAAGAGGAATGAAGTGGAATGAAGTCAAGGCAGCCTTGCTACTCAGTAACTCCGGCACTGGACAGACCTATCAGCCAGCTCCAAATAATAACTTTGGGATCATACACATTTTTAGGTCTCGGCCTGTGAAAGACTGCGCACATGCGCATTCGAGCTGGCGAGATTTAATGGTATTCAGTGTTTTCCACTAGCGAGGTTAAGCCCCGCCCCTCTTCTCCATTGACTGGCATCACCGTTCATGGTAAAAGGTGGCCAGCCATTGGAGAAGAGGTCCTAGTGACGTTCTTCTTTCTCTGTAAGCCCCGTCCTTTTCAGACTGGCTTACTTGACTTACTGCTGTGGTAAAAGCTTTCTTATCTTCTTTATGGGGCCATCTGTTTCGCCCCATAAAGAAAGATAAGGAGCCTTTTACTCCAGCAGTAAGTCGAGCCCCAACGCTCCCTCCTTGCGAGAACTCTGTTTCCCCCTCCCCGCACTTGCTGACGTCCAAGTTCCGCTGCGTGATTGTAAATTGACTAGCTGCTGACCCCGAACATGTTATACAAACATGCGGGAGGACTGCTCGGCGCTCCTCTAAGCTCGGTGATGTTATGTTCACTCTTGGCATTGAATTTTCCCTTTTTTAGGTATTTATTTTTAAGTTGTGCTTTTACCAACATCTGCGGAAAGACTCGGCACGTTCGGTTTTCTACACCACGCAATTCTGTTTAGTCAGTCACCGAGGCAGGTATGCTTTGTGCTCATTTCACGTACTCAAATATTTTTGTATAAATCGTTTTTGGTACGTCCGGTCCTGATGAAAAATAATAGATCTACCGAGACGCAATGGGAAAAAATTGGAGTTTCCCTGCTCTCCCGGGGCAGCGCGGGGCTCTGCGGCTCTTGGCGGCCGCCCTCCTTTTGAAACAGTGCAATTCTGGATAGGGTAGATCGATTGCCGTTTACCATGGCCAGTAGCACACCACCACCTCCCCGGCCAGTGACCTCATATATTGGAGGGTTCCACGCTTCCTAGTCTAGCTTTCATACATCCCAGTGCGCCTTGATGTCCCGCGCTAGCGCCTCTTATTATTTAATTTGCCAGTTGGGAATGCCCTTTTGTATTACCTTGTAGTTTTCATTTGAACTCATAGGTGTCACCTGCTCTCTCGTGCGTTTCATCCTCTCCCACTGTAGGTGTAATGGCGCACCCCTCGGTGCCATATGCATGCCCCCTACAACCGGGTGTACTGTTGCACCCCAAGAGCGCCCGCTCACGCATTGGAGTTCCCTCTCATAAAAGCTCGACGCCCTCTCCTGCCCTGGGCTCCCTTTCTTCGACGGTGCCCTGCTGCAGTGTGTGGCCCTGTGTCCGCATGGCCGCTCTGCAGATGTGCTCTGCGGCTCCGGGGGGCTGTACTCCCCACGGCCCCCTCGTTTCTCTTCGCTCTTGTCGGTGTCACACGCAGTCCGATTTTAGGAGGAAGGCATGAATACCGTGTAAATGTAGATTATTGTTTAAGTAACCGAGGTCGGTGCAGCGAAGCACAGATGGGTTTGAGGGGTGTGCTATCTCTCATAGTGCCCTTAAGTCTGTGGCATGGAGTCCCGCTCCCAGGTGCCCGCTCTCGACCTCCTCTTGATGTGGTGCGGGGAGCTGGGCCTTATAACGGCTGCTGGCGGCCCGGCCACTGGCCATGGTGTTTAAAGCTGCTGCAGCCTGCGATTATGCACATACAGTTAGTTGCCGGTACAGCCTCAATCAGCCAGCACTGCAGAGCGAGCTCATGCTGTGCCTATAACAATGCCCCACCCCCCACTGTGGCGCCCCCAGTGTGCACAAATGACCCCCTTTACACACCATCCTCTTAGCTGCACATAAGTAGGGGAAGAAAACACAATGCCCGAGTTGTGGATCCAGACCCCAGGGTGGGCGGGCTGGTCTCTCTCAGCACAATGTGCCTGCTTAGAGTGAGGTCCAGTCTAACCTTCCTGCGATGCATTGCCTGTGAGGAGCGAGCACTATTTAGCACCTGTACTGAAGAGTCGTGCACTGTACTGTACTGTTGTCCGTGTGCTTAACCCCGCCCGCCCACCCTCTGTTGTCAATGCGCATATCCCTCTGTCATTCTCCGTGTGCATAACCACACCTGCCCACCCATCGTTGTCTGTGTGCTTAACCCCACCCACCGTTGTCCGTGTGCATAACCCCA
Organism: Lissotriton helveticus; assembly: GCF_964261635.1. Classification (NCBI taxonomy): domain Eukaryota; kingdom Metazoa; phylum Chordata; class Amphibia; order Caudata; family Salamandridae; genus Lissotriton; species Lissotriton helveticus. The sequence continues at coordinate 1,108,709,478 of NC_136067.1, forward strand.
TCTTCCCACCCTTCGTTGTCATTGTACATATCCCTCTGTCATTCTCTGTGTGCATAAACACACATGCCCACCCATCGTTGTCCGTGTACATGACCTCGCCCGCCATTGTCAATGTGCATAACCTACCCACCGTTGTCTGTATGCATTATCTCACCTGCCTGCCGTTGTCCATGTGCCTAACCCTGCCCACTGTTGTCCATGTGCCTAACCCTGCCAGCCTGCTTTTGTTGCTGTGCATAAAGCCATTGTTTGTTTGCATAACACCACCCGCCATTCTCTGTGTACATTACTGTGCATGTTGTTGTCCTTGTGCATATCCCCGCCCATCCTCCGTGTGCATAACCACACCTGCCCACCCATCGCTGTTTGTGTGCTTAACCCCACCCGCCGATGTCCGTGTGCATAACCCCGCCTTCCCACCCTTTGTTGTCAATGTGCATATCCCTCTGTCATTCTCTGTGTGCATAACCACACCTGCCCACCCATCGTTGTCCGTGTTCATGACCCCGCCCGCCATTGTCAATGTGCATAGCCTACCCACCGTTGTCTGTATACATTATCTCGCCTTCCCGCCATTGTCCATGTGCCTAACCTTGCCCACCGTTGTCCATGTGCCTAACCCTGCCAGCCTGCCTTTGTTACTGTGCATAAAGCCATTGTTTGTTTGCATATCACCACCCGCCATTCTCTGTGTACATTACTGTGCATGTTGTTGTCCATGTGCATATCCCCGCCCATCCTCCGTGTGCATAACCACACCTGCCCACCCATCGTTGTCTGTGTGCTTAACCCCACCCGCCGATGTCTGTGTGCATAACCCCACCTTCCCACCCTTCGTTGTCAATGTGCATATCCCTCTTTCATTCTCTGTGTGCATAACCTCACCTGCACGCCCATCGTTGTCCGTGTTCATGACCTCGCCCGCCATTGTCAATGTGCATAACCTACCCACCGATGTCTGTGTGCTTATCTCCATCCGGCCGTTGTTCATGTGCATAATCCCACCCACCTGTCATTGTCTGTGTGCATAACCCAACCTATCCAATGTTTTTCATGTGCATAACCCTGCCTGCCCTCCTGCTGCTGTCCTTGTGCAGAATCCCAACCGACCACCCTCCATTGTTCGTGTGCGTATCCCCATCTGCGCACCTTCTGTTGTCCGTGTGCATATCCCTATCTGCGGTTGTCCGTGTGTATAACCCCGCCTGCCCTCCCATTGTTGTCTGTGTGCATAACCCCGCCCACCATTGTCTGTGTGTATAACCCCATCCGCCATTGTCTTGTGTGCATAACTTCACAATTACCCCCCCCACCCCACTCCCGTGAAGCATACCCGCACCTCTTCCTTTACCCCCTCACATTTAGTGTAGTCAAACCCCAGCACTATTGCTTTTCTTGTTAGAGGAATATGCATGCATCCTGTTGTAACTCATCCTGCAACCCACACGTTTCTTGCACAGGCAGCAAAATGCAATGCAATAGGTCTCACATTTGCGAGAGATTAAGCTATTGGCATTGTAAATGACAATGCCATTTATTTATCTGTTTTCAAAACCAACACATAAATAAAAAGTTTGACATTTACAATACCAATAGCTCTAACTTTTGCAAAGGCGAGACCGTTGCATTGTAAATGCTTGTTTTTAAACATATTAAGTACTGGACCAATGTGACCAGAAAACAGGTTCATCACAACCTCCCTACTTAACACCACATCGCAGGGTGTCTCACCCAGACATTGAGTCAGAAGGTGGAGAGGACAAGGGCAACTTTTTTGTTTACGTCTTGTAGGGCCAGGAATCTGCTTAGGGCTAAAAAGTCTATGTCTCACATCCAGAACACCAGGGAAGGTTCACATCTCCCACAAAATACTTGTTTATTCCAGGAGCTAGGACATCGATTCCTGGACACACCACTAATCTGTACACTTCACAGGCACACTAATACTATGGGAATAGTCACTCCCATGTAGGAGTGATGAATAGTTGTTCAAACACATAAGCTCGCCACACGGTTGGGGAGAGACACTCTCTCTTGGGTATAGGCCATAAGATCTCCAGGAGGTGGGGTTAGTTGCTCAAGTTTAAAAGGTCATTAGGAGGTGGTGGACAGATGCTTATGAGTAAAGCCCATAGGATATATAGGAGGAGACGGATAGTCGCTCATGTGTTGGGGGAGAGTCGCTCCATGAGACACATATTCTCTCTAAAAAACGTACTGGTCACCCCTTACCACTTACACCTTTCTGGCTCTATGCTCTGATAAACAACCAGGGTTCTCATATAAGTAGGACAGGCTACATTGTAAACACCAATTCTGTTTTAGCACAGAAATGTTTTCAGAACAGACCTACGAACCAGTGTCTATCCCAGAGAGCTGCATCTAACCGCCCTACAGCAAATAAACAGGCCGACAGCAAGATAGGCATCAAAAGATCTGCCAAATAGCGCTGGTCATCAGAGGCGTTGACATAGTCTGGCACTACAGATCCCACTAGCTATATACTCTGACCTTCAGTAGCTTACCACGATGATGGTCACATAGGAGGTATCTTTGACACTGTCTTCCCTCCTAATATCTGTCCAGCCTCATAAAATAGCCCTGTGGTCGATCTTAATGCAGCAACTCCTAGAGAAACAGGCATGTGATCTCCCTTCTAATAACTGCAATTACCTACAAGCTTTGGCTAAGCCAGTATGGAAGCTGCCAGGTTTTTGTAAATCTCCACACAAACAGCGGCTAAAAGCAACAAAGATGTTTTGGTCTCGAAAAACATACATTGCCATTGTAGTTCCTGGCAATGAAGATAACCATTTAATCTTGTGGGAAAAATGCTGTCAATTGTAAATAAGTTACATAAAAATTGAAGTGGACTGACCCATTATCCCATGCTGTGGCTGCAGTGTGAGACAGAAATATGTGAACGACACAAAAATGAACCAATAGGTGGGGAGCTGGTTACAGCTCCCGGTAGGCAAGTATATGAAAAATATAATTGTAGCAAAACGAAAAGGTATAGGCTAACACAAGACTTGAAAAGGGACCTGTGGACACTGGTGCTGAAAGATTGGCAGAATAGGGTGCTGCTATCAATGTTACATACATCACTGAAGTCATAGGGGTTTGTAAAAAATCCAAGCATCACATAAAGAACAAGTATAACAACTTAGCCACTCCCATTCAGCAGGAGAATGGTATAGTTGTGGTATGTAGCCAGTGGTGCCTTTTTGAAGAGACAAACATAATAATAAAGTATGGAGTGACAGCACACTGTCGTTTATAGACAGCACACTTTCCATTGAAATGGTCACAAAATTCAATTCAGACTGACATGCAGTTTTGCTGATAAAACTATATATAGTGAACACACAATAGTGTGTTTAAATCTAGAATCAGCCTTAGAAATTTGCCATTTGCACATCACCAAGTAAAGTGACTTGATTTCCTTCATCCCACCAAAATCTTTGTTTTCAGCACACTTTAAAATGACACAAAATGTGATTCATTTGTGTTTTCCCGACTGATGTATCTTGAAATAGTTGTTCAGTTAATTTAAAGGTATCTAGAATTTGTTGTATGTTAGAAACATCTGACATCCTACACACAGCCTTTCTTTTCACTCTCAGTACCCTGGCAATATTGTCAGATAGGTCCCTTTACAAAATCGTTTAACTTTGCAGTTAGAGACAGAAAATTAAACAGCAGTCTCCTGGTTAAAAAAAAAAGAAACAATTTGTCATAGGCATAGCCTGATATTTGAACTCTGTCTTTGACAGCACAGCAAATGTGAGAAGATAAAAAAACATTAGTGGTCATCACACACAACATGATAACACTTCTTACTTATGCTCAATACAAAGAGAACGCTCTCCCAACATACCCTACACAATGTAGCATATTACTAAAGTGGTGACATAGGGATTATAAGCTTTATAAATGCTGTAATACAAGGCAAGTGATAAAGTCACTTAGTGTATCCTATGGTGTATGAATGTTTTATGTTTTTCCTGACAAAATCGTTAACGTAACAGATTGTTTTTTTACAACGTTTTGCATTTTTATTTTCAAAATAAAGGAATACTTTAGGAATACATCCAGGGCGTTCAGCTTCCATGTGAAGACTAATGGGCTTTTTCTCATGTTAAAAGTGACGCACAGGCGGCGCAAGAGGCTTGTAAATAGGCCCCTATGTGCTTTAATTCAGAACCGTGGAAGGTACTTATTCATTACTTTTTTTTAAGTTTTTTTCTTATTTATTTACTGTAACTTCAGGATAATTTTATTGAGAAGACCAAACATTTAGATGAGGATCAAGAATCATGGAACATATTTATAATATTAAAATTAATTGAATAACAAATGCAGCTTGGCTTGTTAGTGCCTGTCCGACAGTATGCTGGCATGACTATGTACCAGTGTGGGTGACAGGGTAGTTTTAACATAGTGTGTATGGCTGGAATTTCTTTGACTCTATCTATGGCTCAACGTTTCATGATTGTGTGCTGATTTTCTTTGGGGGGGGAGGGTTAGGGCTCTCCTCAGTTGCTTCATTGGGATTGCTTTGTTCATGGATTTAATGCGTTGTTTACGATTTGTTACAGATCGGTGAGTGGTGCACCAGCAGGATCTCCTGTACAGCAGATTCCTATGAACTTAAGGCAATACGGAGACCAACAAATCTTGTATTAGAGATTGTGAATTTGGCAACATTCTCTACTATCTGATGCCATCAAATGTAGCGCTTCCTTAGAGAATAGTAGGCCCATTATCTCCAGTGATCCGGAGATTGCTACCTCAAACTATCATGCCTGGAACTACTCTGTAGTAAATAGCCTAATGCCTTTAAAAGCGTTCAGCTTTCGCAGAGCCACCCCATCGGACGTGAAGGCAGAATTATGCTACTCCTGAGAAAGAAATGTATAGAAAAATGATTACAAAAATATAATGAGTTGATCTTTAATGCAAAGACCATCTATTTTACAGACAGAATAAAGCCTGCACAAAATGGTCCCAAATAAATATTTGCCACAGTTCAGAAACTAGCTAAACTCCCAGATAAAAATACCTCATCGGTAGACCAAGCTTTCAGCAACTTACTAGCGTCTTTCTTCCAAGAAAATGTCTGTGACATCTACAATGCTTTCTCAATGAATCAAATTATGAGAAGTTTGTCTAATAACACTTTTAGCTCCTCCACCTGTGGCAATCTCGCCAAAAATGACCAATGACTTGCAAAGGGCATGTCCGAAGTTAATTCACCAATAGTAATGTATCTGGCTCCTGAGATCATAGCCCAACATCTTACCAACATCTTTAATCTTATTTTGAAGACGGAGAATTTCCTAAGCAACGGAAAAATGCCTCCAACCTTGATACGCTTACTACTACTTCCAAACCATGGAACATCCTTCCTGCACATTTAAAAAAAACTCATCAGAGCTGCTCCCATTTACTAAGGGCCTCAAAATATGGTCTTGTACTCTTTAGTCACTGACTGCAACAAATCATAGGACTCTGCTGTATTTCAGCCTCTCTGTCAAATGTTTCTCCCATCAGGCTAATAGCAGCTAGACGCCTTGAGCATTAGTTTGCACTTTAGAAATAAAAAAATCTAATCAAATTGAATAAAGCATTCCCTACTACCTCACACTTCTGTTTAAACCCAGCAACAGGAGGAGGTACATGTAATGTTGTGTTGATATTTTAGTACAGCAGCATGGCACAGTAACTCTAGTAATGATACACTATGCCAGCTCTGTAGAGAGAATTAAAAAAAAATATTGACCAAGGTTGATGAATAACATTACTAAAACACAAAAGGAGAATAGGGAAGTAAATGAAACCTGGTCGAAATCAGGCTTATATTATACCTCTGCAATCTAAAAGTAAAACATGTGTGGGAGGGTCAATAAAGTGTGAGCACTACCATTAATCTGTAGAGCCTCTGCCCCGCCAAACTAGTGCTTTGCCATTTAAAGCTGTAAGAAAGGCCAGGGGCCTCATTTATGAGGCCTTGCGTCAGTTTTGCGCTTCCGATGCGTCACTTTTTGTGACGCATCGGCGGCGTAAAACAGGCCTCCTGTTGCGCACTATTTACAAAGTGACGCATCTAAGCAGGTGCGTCACTTTGTAAACCCCTGCGCTACATTATACCTGCGTCAGGTATAATGTATGCAGAGAGGCGTTCCCCCGCAAAAAGCCTCGTAATAGTGACGCAGTGAAATCTATGAGATATCACTGCGTCACTTTTAGGACACTGTTGCGTCAAACTGACGCAAGCCCTTTCACATGGGGCTTTCCCCATGTGAAAGGATGCATTGCTGAAGTTGCGTCACTTTTGTGACACACTCCAGCAATGCGTCACTTTTGCGCTTACAGATACGTCAGAAATACTGACGTATCTGTAAGTCCTTGCGCAATGATGCGTCATATTGTAAATGGATGTATGACATTACAACGCATGCTTTTACCATGCATGCCTTTACAACGCGGTTTTTACAATGCATGCCTTTACAACGCATAGCGCTTTGGGGTGCTGGATAGTGAATAGTTTAATTTACTATTCCAACTCCAGTCCCCGTGGACACTAGGGAAGGTGTTGGATAGTAAATTAAATCTATTCCCTATCCTAGAGCGCCCCCCAGTGTAATGCGTTGTAATGGTTTGCGTTGTAAAAGTTGCGTCGTAAAGGCACTGCGTGGTAAAAGTTGCGTTGTAAAGGATGTTTCCCATTGTAAATATGACGCCTCATTGGGGTCGCAAGGAGGGAGCAATGAAAAGTGACGCATCACTTGTTTCTCGCAGCGATGCGTCACTTTTCATAAATGAGGCCCCAGGTTTCTCTGTCAGAGCCACAGTTGGATCTGCACACTTCGAGCCACCTATCCACCCACCACTGAGCATCCAGCTATAATGGCTGCCATTTTCTTGCCGTGTATTAGAATCAAAACACCCTTAGTGCCCGCAAGCAATATTATGATTAAGGCGCTCTGTTTTCAGTTCTTAATGTTTTTTACAGATAAATACAGATAAAAAAACATTTATTTTCCTGTCTGTATTTATATGTAAAAGTGGATAAAAACGGAAATTAGAATCTTTTTTGAGCGATTCTGAAAACTGTCAGTCATGATTGTCTGGCCAATAGCTGTGTAGATTGACAGGTAAGCAGTTAAAAAAAATGTATGAGTCTTTCACTCAAGTAGATATACAATATGTTGATACTAAAATGTTCATATTTTCATATATGTGCATTGATTTATCATCCGTCGGACTTCATATTATTGAAATCTGTCATACATTCAGACAAGAGTTTACATCTATCATTTAAATAAATGTGGAAGTGTACTATTTTTGCTTCATTTGTCTCACAAAACCCAAAACAAGCATTTACAATGCAATAGGTTTCGCAGCATTAAAGTTTGAGTTACTGGCATTGTGAATGACAATGCTTTGCATAATTATTATTATTTTTTTTTATTTGCAAGTGGTATATAAACATTGTTTGTGAATGGTTAGCTGTTGCTTATGCTAAGCAAAGTTGGCAGTAATATAGAGTGCTAGTCTTGCTTGTTATAAGCATGCTGATTTAAAGCGCTCTGATACCTGCGGGTAAAGTTTGCGCTATATAAAAGTGAAAAGTAATAAATACATTTTAAAAAGCCTACCTGTACCACGTCCGTTCTTATTCTGCGATGCCACATATCTTTGGGTCCCTGTACTTATTAACTGCACCCAGCTGTGGGAAACCTCCATGGCAGGAACAACGTGTTGCGGGGCAGACACGGGCAATGTCGCCACTGTCCTGTGGTAACAGTGTAGGGGCAGGAAGGCAGGCAGTTGGTAGTGCTGTGCCATAGCAGTGTAGTTCTCTGTGTATGCTGGGCATGGGGGTTGCTATTGCTGACAAGAAGTGGTGAGGAGCTGCCTGTTCGGTGTGCCTGCTTCCTGATCTTGGGCAGGCGACAGGTAAAAAAAGACCATGCTGCACCAGCGCACTCCTACTGCCCTATGTCTAGTGAACATGTCTTATTACAAACTGCAGCACTGCTGCCCAGAGATGAGATGCTGCAGGGCAGCTCAACTGTGCAGACTCACTATACACTGCAGCACTGCTGTCGATAGATGACACATTGCACCCCTTCAGCCAACAAACTGCAAGCAGAAGCTCAAGTGCCCTAAACCTACACGCTCCACCCTTGTACACTGAAATGGGCGTGTGCGAAGTGCTTGTTTACGTTATACATGTCTGTGTAACAGAGTCGGTTTGTGCGTGTGTGTTTGTACGTGTGCGCTTGGACGAGTGTTCTTGTGGGACAGAACGTTATTTGTAACTGTGTGGGAGATTTATATACGGCTACTGTCTGTGTGAGAGTGGGTGTGTGTAGGAGCGCTAGGAAGTGTGTATGAGCGATGTGTGAGTCATCGTGTGCTTGTGTATGTTTTCTACCGCCTTTTCTCTTAATGTGGATAGTTCTGAGTAACCAAGCCCCCTGTAGACCTGAACAATGTGGAATTGTTTATGTAAAAAAAAAAACGGTTTAATCCCGAAGTGTCCAGCATTGTAAAATGCGCGCGCGCTCCTGTGATACTCTGCAAGCCACTACCACCTCTGCACTATATAATGCAAACAGTTTTCCCTCTTCTATCCCTCTACTAACCTCCTCAACCCAAATAACGGACTAACATATCCACCGTTCAAATTACTTTCACTATACTAATCCACTACTAATACTGTAGGGGTTCCGGAGTAGCATGCTACTCACCGAAAAAGCACTTTGCCGCCTCGGCAGGGGTAGTAAGAGCCATATAACCGCAATATATATATATATACACACATACACATATATATTCACACACACACACATAAATACAAAAAATATTAAAAATCAAATGGTCTTGGCTAACACCAGACAAAGAAAATTATACATTACCAATATGATTACCATTAGAAATTAACCAAGAGAACCCGTTTACTGAATTGATTGAATCAGGCTAAAAACGATGCTACATTGGCACAATTTAGCTGAATAGTTTAGGTTATTGTAACAAATGAAGCCTCTGTCTTTACAACAATGGAATAAACACCCACAATGTATTCCCATGTCTGAAAGAAAAAACACTCTGCCACACACCCTAGTTACATGTTGATAGAGAGCGCACGGCAGAAAAGTCGTAGCAAAAGCAAACCGGGGACAATGTGCAATTAAAGACAAATTCGCTTTTTAAGGAACGCTACAAATTAAAGACATTTTCCATTCTTCACGAACGATGCCACTCCCGTAAGCAAAAACATAGTCGGGACTGCTTAGAAGAGGGGTTCACTGGAATAAAGCAGCACATTCTTTACTTTTCAGTACAAACAACTCCAGTCACAAACACCCGCTGGGGATCTTTAAGCTTCTCCCGCCCACCCGCTCGGCGCATATGTCATAAGTCATAACATTCGCCCCTTAATCACCATTCTCGGACAGTCACGATCCTGTACGTACAGTGACGTGCCCAAAGCATTTATACCTGCTCTGTGGACCCTGACGATTTCCTTTTCCCGCCACCCGCCATGACAGGCATCTTAAGGCGCGCGCACGCTCCCGACATCCACACGTCAGGAGCGTGCGGGCGTACGCGCCGGACTTCCTGTATCCGGTGACGTACTAAATAAAATACTATATACCAGGTTGAAATGTATGCGCATCTAGTGACAGGTTTTTGAGGCACTTGATTGGAATGCAGATGATACAGGGCGATGTTTTATGTGTTACTTAATTAATAGCGAAACGTAAATTGTGTATTTTCTGTTCACGTAAACGGGAGAAATGACACAAATGTCGCAGAGCAAAATATTTACAATAATGCACAAAACCGACCTTATGCTCAACTGAAACAAGATTTTGTAAGATGGCTGCCTGAGAGCGAAGCCCGGCCACACCCTCCTATCTCGTTTGCTGCGGGAACGTTGAGAGAGTAAAGACAAGTCAGGTCCCGGGCCGCGCTGTGATTGGCTGACGTCACGGGGTGTCCCGGGCCGGCAGCCAATCACAGCGCGGCCCTGGAATGACGTCACGGGGGTGTCCCGGGCCGGCAGCCAATGGCAGCGCGGCCCGGGACAAAGGGGCGGGGCTTAAAAAAAGCACCAGAAACGCCCCCGAATCGCGTTTTCGAGAGAAAACGCGATTGACAGCCTCTGCCTCCCAATGGCTAGCCTCCATTTATGGAGCTAGCCAATGAGAGGCAGAGGCGGTTCTAACCCCACTATTAAAAACAACAGATTTCGATCTGGGAGGGGCTTCGCCCCTCGCCAGGTTACGAAACCTAATAAAAATGGATAAATACGGGTAAAATTAACAACAAAAAAAAAAAAAAATCAATACAGATGGAAATGTCAAGAAAATAAATACCATAAAACCGGGAGCCCTAATTATGATATGGGATATTGTCACCCAGGATTGGTGCAGGAGCAGGGAATCCACTGACCTGGCTTGGCGGGCCACCAGCTAACTAAAAATGACCCTGATATGGCTTAGTTGATGAGCACTGTGCAAGTACAGTACTAGAGTAATATCTGAACCAGGCTAGCCCTTTCTAGCTCAGTCATTTTGAAAGTAAGACATCCACACTCCAAACAACAATCGGCAACCAGTGATCGAACCTTCCAGACTGAGCTGACGTGGGTCTCGAGTACTGGGAGTACTCCGTGCTCTAGTTTGGTCTGCTCTGCTGTTTTCACTACTCAATCTCTTTGTTGGCTCCCTTTAGTACCTACGTGACTGGCAGGGTGAGCTTTTGGAAAGAATGCTGTCATCACCGGGCTAGTCCCCACCTACGTAGTTGTAGTTTCATTTTTGCATGTTGCAAAAAAACAAACGGCAGGTCAATTTTCAAAATGTCTTCCTGTTATTGTTGTGTGAAAATCTCTCTAACTGTGTGACAAATATTAGTTAATTTGTTACTGCTCCGGGTAAGAATGAGAGCAATGGAAGCCTAGCTATTGTAAATTTGATATTACATTTTTATTTTAACATAAAAAAATTCATTTCTGGTGAGAGCAATTTTAGGCAAGTTTAATATAATTTCATGGGTGTTTTTGTTGTAAACGCCGAGCTTTTTGTAGTAAGTGGTTCACGGAAGATAGCTGACATCTTTGTTTATCTACAACATAACTGAGCTTCTTGAGGTCAGGCTGTAACAGCACAAGAGCTCCTCCTTGAGGTGGAGTTCTACCGAGAACATACAATACTGAAAACTACAGTGGTAGTGTCTTTGAGGTTGTGTGACAAAGTTTAGTTATGGCTCCCTAGGTGGTACCTAAGTCCTTTCATCCCCCCCCCCCCCCTATTTGCATATTTGAATATTCAAAGAACCCAGTGGACAACCCCTGGCATATTCCTCACAAACTATTTTAAATGTTGTCGGAATTATTGTTACTCGTTTTTTTTTTATTAGGAATTTCATTTTTCAGTTTTTGGTCATGTTGGGATTATGGTAGTTCAGTATTGTGTGTGGTTGTTGTGAGTAATGACTTGGCAATGGAGTAAAATGAGCAGGCAGTGGTGTAACAAAACTTGAGCAGCCCACCTGCAAGGTACATGGAGGGGGCCACACGACCCAGTGAGAAGCTCTCAGGCCATGGGACAGCTTCCCATGCACAGTGCCAGCGGGCGTTCCCTGGACAGCGGTGTACCTTGGTCAGTAAGATTGGGGTGGTGCGAGCTTCAGATTTTCTGACAATCACATCATCATATCATGTCAAAATTCATAATAGGACAAGCAGGGCACATAGGACAGGATAGAGGGGCAGTGGGAAGGGAGACAAATGTGAATTAACCCGTTCCGTGCTGCCGTCGGCCATTGGCCGACGGCAGCACTACCTCCCCAGTGCTGCCGTCGGCCAATGGCCGACGCGGCCCCGCCCGTTTTGCAGAAGTGCCGCACTTCCGCAAAATCGTGGCCGCTGTTAAGGCGTTGTTAGTGATAGTAAGTGGGAGAAAACACAATATTTTGCCAAATAGGCAACATTTTTGAAGACTTTCAAAGCAAAGGGGGAGCGTGTGTGTGTGTTTTTTTGTCAGCGTTTATGTAAAAACTCCTTGTGAAGCTCAAAAGATACCTCACCATACCCGACTAAGAACACTTGTACCCAACTATTTACCTGAAAATATATTTATTAGGTGGTGTAGCACCCCAAACAGCCCCCCAGAAGATGTGCCCCTGCCAATAGAGCTTGGGCTACCTCGCACTACAGGGGCTGAGGGTGCTATTGTTAAGCCATTATGAGCAGGGGATTTCCTTGTCTAGAGACCCACCTTTAGAGTCTACCTTCTAGGGTGAATTAACCTGCTGATGCAATCACTTTATGAGAAGGGTGGATTATTAGTGCAAAGTGTTCAGTCACAGGGCGCAGGGTTTCTTCAGTATGAAGGATTCTCTTAAGTCATGCTTTCAATAGGTCAGTGCACTTTCACATGAATATACATTAGGAGCCTGGTTTGGTACCAGAATTTCATTACCAATATGCTGTCTGACAGAAATATTCTGTCCTAAATAATTTACAAAAATGTCGCCCCATTAGAATTAAAATAGAACATCTACAGCCAATACGAATATATTTTGTAAGGGATATTTAGGAAACGGTATTTCTCTCAGACAATATTGTTGCCGATGATATTGTGACACACTGGTGCTTGTTACGAGATGGGCTGTGCAGAATTACTGTGTGTAATTCTGCTGCATCGAATCACCAGGAGGCCATTGTTAAAGGATCCAGTTTTCTGGTTGCAGGATCACCAGACCAGATTTTACCATCCTTAAACATCAGCCAATAAAATCATGTGAGGCTTTGGCTTAAACAGCAGCCAAATCTCTGTCTCCGTCTCAGCCAATTTTGTTTCCGACAACAGCAGAGTATGTAACGCTTCCCATGCCAGGGTATCTTGTTCACCTTCCCTCTCGATCACCCTTCCTCCACCCATGCCCAGCTCCTGCTCCCCACTCACAATTACCACCTGCTCAGGGCAGGTGGCAGATATCAGTATTAAAACCCACCAGATTGGAATCCTGTGCGATTTTACACCCTATAAAAATGGGTCTGCATATTATTCCCCATTTCAATGGGTTTGACTCATAATTGCACAGTTATAACACGGTATTACAGCATGGCACTGGTAAATATGGGTGCAGAGTTTGTACCCAACGAGCAACATGCAACTCTTAATGAGGTCCACAATTGTTGCCATAGAGCCACCAAAAGTTGTATGACAGAATTATAAAAAAAAAACAACTGAGGAGCGTAATACCAATAGAGATTAGAAAAAGAGCAAGCATGTAGCGACACTCACAGTAAGGGTGAAATGTGAGAGAAACCTCATTAGGTTGTTCAGAAAGCCCTCACTCACCAACCTAGTTGGTGACATGCTTCATCATCGGGCCCTACCAGGAGTGGCCGAATGCCACCCTAGTGTGTTGCAATGCCAGGTTACTGCGGAGCTGGTTTTTTGTGATACGTGAAGTGTGAATTTAGTGATTAAAAATGTCCCAATCATGTCAAAAAAAGTTATTTATTAGTTTTGCCAATTGGACATAAGTAAAAACAGAAGTGTAGGATAAAGAACCAAAATTAAAAGTCTGGTATTATCCCTGATGTGTGGTCAACATGTTTCTGCCTATCGAGAGTAGTTAATCAGGCGTTCGTCAGGACCAGTGAAATAAAGTGTAGTGATGAACCCCGGTGGTATGGACGCGCTTAGGCCCACCCTAGACTGGGGTTACTAGTGTTAAAAGAGATTTCTCTTACAAAATACTGTATCATGATTCCGTCACATTGGAGTGGAACCGAGTTTACTCTGTATAACAGAGAAAGTAACAAAAAGAGAAAATAACAGACAGGACACAAAATAAGATAAAGTAAATTAGATATATCCATATCCGTTGTCAAGGGTTAAAAGCCACATGCTGGGGTGCTCTTAAGATGTGCACATAAAGGATTAACATTAACCCCGTGAAGTTGCAGGGACATGCGTCCCTTCACAAGCATAACAACGTGGCTATAGTCAAAATGCGGGCAAATGGTGTTGATATGCCCATCTAATGCTTATAGCTATCACGTGTTTACAAATGGAGAACGGTCAGCCAAGCTGCCTTGCGCTTTTGGGCAAAAGAACGATGTAAATGAAATATAAGCGTCCTTACAGAAAGTGCTAACGATTAGAGCACCATGTGTCTCGGGAGGGGGGTGGTAGCGAAATGGCACACCCTGCAAAATGAAGAAGTAACAGGATTGAAGGGTGAGTAGAAAACAATCCAATACAACAAGGTACTCATCTGACTATCACCATACTCACGCCCTGTACGCTATGCACCCGCTTGGTACCTGCGTGACCCCTCACTTGCCAGACCCCGAAGACCATCGTACTCCCGGTGATGGGTGTAAATAAAGGCGAGGAGGTTGAAAAAACGCTGCCACCATCAAGCGCGTAATGGGCGAGGTTAGCGTCATCAAACGTCGCTGTCAGAAGCTTGGGGGAGGATGGAGCCTCATGACTGCAGCACTGACTAAAGTCTGTCCTTATTCAGACCCTGCCTATACACCACCCAACAAGCCTAACTCAATCACGGGCAGTTCAGACAACAATTTATCAAATAGTAGCGGCTCCAGCAATGGCAGTTATAAGCAGAGACAAAGGGAAAACTTTAGAGGGAGATCCCCCCCTTTTTTCAGCAACCGATGTGGCCTCAATACCTAATGCAAGGAGGGGGAGGCATACACCCTATGCACTTCCAACACCCACAGATGACACCGATGGGTTGGAACCCGGGGTTTGCACCTTCCCCCTATAACAGTTAAATTCCTATGGCCAACCTTTTTTTAGAAAGAGGCCGTAGGGGAAGAGGCAAAAGGAGAGGGCAAACACAGGTCCGTTGGGAACAAGACGACCCAGTGGGCAACCATACTCGGAGCAAACAACCACAAGCGCGCACGAGTACACAAGGAGTCTGATCGTGAATCTATCGAATACGATTCTATCAGACGATGAGACCAGAGTCCTGGAGAAGGGCCTAGGTTTTTTCCCTTCCGCTCGTCTTGACAAATTCCGCCTACACTGCGAACTTTCAAATTTCTTTAGAAAATTGAAGTTGAAGGCTTTTTTCGAAGGGATGGAGACAGACATTAACAGACAGTAACAATAGAAGTTGGGAAAAACAATTGTTCTCATTCAAACGAGGCCGTAGTCTACGAGACACTCTGGTTACTACACGCCCAAAAGAGACTGCAGCCAGAGAACTCCCATCTGTTATGGACGTTTGGGGGCTACCTAAAGTAACTTTTCATTACCCTTGCTCTAATTTCAGTATTTGTCACCTTACGTCACACAAAAAAACCTTGGACCTTGAACAGAATAAAGTGTGGACCCAGAGAACGCATTCCAACTGCAACTCCACAAATGTGGTTTATTTGATAACCTGCCCATGTGGGCTGCGTTATGTCGGTATGACTACATGGAAAGTGAAGCTGAGAATATGCGAACATTGCAGTAACATCAGATGTGGTCGCAGAACTACCAAACTGAGCGAGCACTTCTTACAAAGTAATCACACCACCAATGATATGCAGTGGACAGTTATTGAACAGGTGGACACCAAAAAGAATACCCAAACAATTATTTTCGAGAAAGAGCAAAGGTGGGTGTACTGCCTTGGCACAAACCTGCATGGCCTGAATGATAACATTCCCTGGGCTTCTGTGCTACAGAACGAACCCCCTGACAAATGCATGCATTTCTGTCCATACTTAATGATGTGCTTCACTCTTCTGAGCTTGATGTGTGTTACTCTGTTTCTCTATTTACCCTTTTGAGCCTGGGGTGTGTTACTCCCTTGAGTTTTCTGAACATGTCAGTCAGCCTTTTTTTTAGCCTTTTTGGGCCTGTTGGGTGTCACTCTTTTAAACCTGTTTTTCCCTTTGGTTATAAGACCGTCTGGTATATCGTCATGTTTTTCGACATGACTTTATTCCTTAGACTACCTTTATTCTTCTGACCATCCTGAGGTTTGATCTATATTCCTTTTGTTCGGGATAGCAGTCTGCTGCCCTCCATTTTCTAGGCACATATCGCTTTTGCATGTATAAATTGATCGCGCTTTACCCTTTTACCGCTTTCAACATTTACACCGTACCATGGACTTTGGAGACTGCCTCCCATTTCGGCTTCCCCCACGGTGTCTCTGCAGTGACTGTACGATATTCTGGCCCAAAAATTTCCTTTTTAAATTTAACTTTTAACTGTTCTTTAGCGTGTGGTATTCTTTCAATAAAATTTATTGTGGTTGCCATAACAACGCGTAACTTGCTATGTTTCGCAGACTCTCATTGGGGAGTTGTCTTTCACGCTCCATTCCGGCCCATGATTGGCATTGATGCAGTCATGAGGCCGCGTCCTCCCCCAAGCTTCTGACAGCGATGCTTGATGACGCTAACCACACCCATTATGCGCTTGATGGTGGTGGCGTTTTTTCAACCTCCTCGCCTTTATTTACACCCATCACCTCCATGGTCTTCGGGGTCTGGCAAATGAGGGCTCACGCAGGTAACAAGCGGGTGCCTAGCATTCAGGGCGTGAGTACAGCGATAGTCAGATGAGTACCTTGTTGTATTGGGTTGTTTTCTACTCACCCTTCAATCCTGTTACTTCCTTCATTTTGCAGCGTGTGCCATTTTGCTACCACCCCCCTCCCGAGACCCATGGTGCTCTAATCGTTAGCACTTTCTGTAAGGACGCTTATATTTCTTTTACATCGTTCTTTTGCCCAACAGCACAAGGCAGCTTGGCTGACCGTTCTCCATTTGTACACACGTGATAGCTATCAGCATTAGATGGGCATATCAACACCATTTGCCCGCATTTTGACTATAGCCACGTTATTATGCTTGTGAAGGGACGCATGTCCCTGCAACTTCACAGGGTTAATGTTAATCCTTTATGTGCAAGAGTTCACTTATTTTTTCATTCGTGTGTTCGATATGGCTATAAGCGCATCTTAAGAGCATCCCAGCATGTGTTTTTTAACCCTGTGACAACGGATATGGATATATCTAATTTACTTTGTCTTTTTTTCTGTCCTGTCTGTTGTTTGTTGTTTTCTCTGTTTGTTACTTTCTCTGTTATACAGAGTAAACTCGGTTCCACTCCAATGTGACAGAATCATGATACAGTGTTTTGTAAGATGAAATCTCTTTTAACACTAGTAACCCCAGGCTAGGGTGGGCTTTAGCGCGCCCATACAACCGGGGTTCATCACTACACTTTATTTCACTGGTCCTGACGAACACCTGAT
Source organism: Lissotriton helveticus (assembly GCF_964261635.1). Lineage (NCBI taxonomy): Eukaryota > Metazoa > Chordata > Amphibia > Caudata > Salamandridae > Lissotriton > Lissotriton helveticus. The sequence goes on from NC_136067.1 coordinate 1,108,726,803, forward strand.
TAACTACTCACTCATAGGCAGAAACATGTTGACCACACATCAGGGATAATACCAGACATTTAATTTTGGTCCTTTACTTCTGTTTTTACTTAGGTCCAATTGGCAAAACTAATAAATTACTTTTTTTTACACTAGTGGGACATTTTTAATCACTAAATTCACACTTCACGTATCACAAAAAAACAGCTCCGCAGTAACCTGGTGGGGCCCGATGATGAAGCATGTCACTAACTAGGTTGGTGAGTGAGGGCTTTCTGAACCACCTAATGAGGTTTCACTCACAGTTCACCCGTCCCTTACTGTGAGTGTCGCTACATGCTTGCTCTTTTTCTAATCTTTATTGGTATTACGCTCCTCAGTTGTTTTTTTTATTTCACTCGAGGGGAGGAGGAGGGTGTGTTCCGTTCACTTCCTCTCTTGTTGTTACAAGTTGACAGAATTATTCGTAATATCTACAGAATTTTAACAGGAACATGCAAATTAGGTGGTATGTACTCAAGTTGGTTCTTTAAATGGACACTTACTGTCCGGCTCTTAGTTCTGGCACTTATTTGATTTGGATAGAGAAACAGGGCTACATTACTACAGATAGGGGTCAGTATGGCAATAGATTGTTGTATGACCATCATATGTTTCATTTGGAAAATTCACAGATATCGACAACAAAACCTTAATTTTTAGGTTGCGCTGTGCTTGTGAAATCTCCTGGATTTAATGTAACTTAAAAGGGGGATCTTTTCAGTTCCTATAGCTGAATTACTGTGTTCATTTGCTTTTGTGTGGAACGTTGTATCTTCTCCTGGCTGCACACATTTACGATACTTTTACTAAAGTTGTTCACACTGTTTATGCCCCATTCACTGTCAAGATAAGATCTCTTCCCAGGGAAAAGGCAGACCACTTCTAACTATGCTGAAATGTTGCTTTTTAGGTCGAGCCTGGTGCAGCACGCATGCGCTGCCCTATGGGGAGGCCTCTTGGAATCACTCCAGACTTTGTCAAAACTTGTCTGTGTGGTTTTTCAACTTCCACACATTCTACTGGCTTTTGCGTGTGGCTTTCAAAAATGAAAGCACGCAATTGGCCAAAGGTGGGTGCCTTTTCTGTAAATGTTCACTCCCACGGCATCCAGCTGTCAGGAGCGAGCAGCGGCACGCAGGGTACCAGCTGCATTTCTCATTGTGGATCATTAAACACAGCACGATCGCTTTCAGTTTAGCATACGCACTTGTTTTTTTCACTCCCCACCTCACTCCCAAAGCATCCAGCAGTCAGGAGAGAGCAGCTGCGCGCAGGGTGCCAGCTGCATTCCTCGTCTTGGATCATTAAACACACGACGGTCGCTTTCAGTTTTGCAGCCGCGCTTGTTTTTTCACTCCCCACCTCTCCTCTCTGACCATGCCTCCCTCCTCTTCTTCCACCCCCGCAGCCTCTCAAGTTTCTCCAGCAGTTTCACATCTGAATTCTCTCACTTCCACCTCTTTTCTCGGTTTGATTTCCCTTTACATCTTCAATTAATGCCCCATACACCTTCCCCTCATCCTCATTCCCCCTGCCCACTCATGTTAACTCAATCTTCTTTACTTCCGCTCACAAATTCCTACCTCGACTCTGCCTCCCCCCCCCTCGGCTTCGCTCTATCCCCCTAAGTTCTCTTTCACCCCCACAGCCATAGATGCTTTCCTCACCCACTTCACAACCCCTAACCCCTCCCACATCGCTTCTACAAAACCACTCCACACTACCCTTTTACCCTTCACTCTGAAAATGTATTCTAACTCCCTTCCACAAATTCCCTCCTGCAATACCTTTCGCTACCCTCCCGTACTCATTTGCCCCCGACACTCCAATCCTTTGCTTGAGTCCTAACTTGCCTCCACAAGCCTCGCTGTGTCCCCATCTCACTTCCACGCCCCTCCCCTCGTGCATTTACCCCCTCCTTTTACTACCCACCACATCCTCACCACCCTACTTCACCTCCCTCACTCCTCATCTCCTCCTTTACCACCTCCCCACATCCTTCATAGCCACGCCCATTCCTTCACTCACCTTCACCCTCTTTACTCTCCATTCCCTGTTCCACCAGCCATCAATCACCCCTTCTTGCCCTCATTCATCCCCAGCTCTCTTCCACTAAGATCCACTCATCCCTCCCCCATCATACTAACTTACTCCACGCCCACTCATTCCTTCACCCATTCTGTGTCCTCTGTGTTGTACGTGTAGCACGTGCTCCGCGTTTACCTTGTATTGTGTGCTTAACTCTGTGTACTCTTTTCTACTGGTACTTGATTTACGTGTATTCGGATGTTTCTATGTCTTTTCACCCTTTTTAAACGCGCTACCACCACCTGAATGACTTCTATATCGACCTTGCATGCTGTACGTGTACTCTGGGCTGTGTGGCAGTTGTATGCGCGTGCTTTGTGCTCGCCATGCTTTCTGTGCAATATACTACTACATTGTGTTTCGTGGCCTGCCTTGTTCTGTGGTCTCGGTGCTGTACATCTACCACCCTCTTACCTGTGTTTTACATGCACCCTTTCTACCCCGCACTTTGCATACACTAAGCTCTAAGTATGTATTGCCACAACAGGACTCTACTGTGAACCCTGCTGTGCATATATTTTACAACATAGTGCCATGTGCTCCATGTGTGGTGTATGTTCTGTGTTCTACACTTACTCTGTGCTAAACACACATGCACTCTGCTCAACTTACACCATGTTTCCTGGGTTTTACATGTATTTGTGCTCACTGCAGGGGACTGTGTTCGACCTCATGGTCACAGATCCAAATCCCGGCAAATTCACTCAGCCTTTCATCCTTTCTGAGGTCGAGAAACTTAGCACTATTGAGTTGGGTAACCAATAGACAGACTTCTGTTATTCAGCACCAAGATGCCCCTTTGCGGGTAAAAGTATGCTTTACCAATACACGTTATGTTATGATACTATGATGAACTGCCCCCACCTAACAATAAAAACTATAACAAAAAAGCAGGCAGCATTGCATAAACAAAAACACTAGAACTTATTTTTGGTGTTAATTCTGGTACTTCAGTTGTATATAATGTTTTCTAGGTTATATATAAGGTGACAAAAATGGTTATAACACTTTTTTATTATAACATAACTGCAGTACATTCACAATTCTCTACAACACATATTAAAAACGTTAACACAGCCAATAGCTCTGTCTAAACACTTTTAGGGCCCCAAAGGTGAGACCTATTGGCTATGCCAATGCTTGTTATTACTTAGTTGTGTAAGTTTAGCCTTAGAACGTTTGTGGCATTTCCCTATTCATGCCTCTGCAGTTTTCTTTGCACTTTGTAGGCATTATCGGATTGTGTTTTTTCAACTTAATCTATTTGGTAATTATGATCAAATTCTAAATGTTGTAATAAACCTTGAATGTTAAAACTAGAGTTAATATACAAGAGCTATCCTATATTTTAGAACTAAACAGGCAGCCACAAGTGCAGTTACCTTGCAGGCAACAGGGTTATGAGTTGAATGGTGCAGCAGGTGCAGTGACACTGGGCCCAAAAGCTCTAGGGACCCCAATAAACCCAGATTATTGCTAACATTTACTACTATACAAGACAGGCACAAGTGCATTTTTCTAGCAGGCATTAGGGCCATGATTTGAATGGTGCAGCAGGTGCAGTAGCACCGGCCCTAAAGATCTAGGTACCCCACTAAACAACTAATATTGCTATATTTTACTACTAAACAGGCAGTCACAAGTGCAGTTACCTTGCAGACAACAGGGTCATGATTTGAATGGTGTAGCAGGTGCAGTGGCACCGGGCCCAAAGTTGTCATAACTCCTCTGAACACCTAACATTGCTATATTTCACTACTATACAGGGATACACAATTGCAGTTATCTTGCAGTTAAAAGGGGCTTGATTTGAATAGTGCAGCAGGTGCAGTGTCACCAGGGCCAAAAGCTCTAGAAACCCCACTAAATACAAAACATTGGTAAATCTTACTACTAAATAGGCAGGCACAAGTGCAGGTATCTATCAGGCACTAGGGTCATCATACAATGGCGCAGCAGATTCAGTGACACTGGGGCCTAAAGCTCTAGGAACCCCTACAAACACCAAATATAGCAATATTTTACTACTGAACAGGCAGTCACAAGTGCACTTACCTTACAGGCAATAGGGTCATGATTTGAATGGTGCAACAGGTGCAGTGGCACCTGGATAAAAAGTTGTCATAACTCCTCTAAACACCAAATATCGCTATATTTATTTGTGCAATTTGTATAGCGCACAAATACCCGGAGGTGGCTCGGCGCTGAAAAGACAGTAGAGCAGACTGTTGGAATGATTGATTACTGGTTGAAAAGCCACGTTTTTACTAGCTTCCTAAATGTAAGAAGGGAGGGACTAGCCCTGATGTGAAGAGGAAGGGTGTTCCATAATTTTGCTGTAGCAACTGAAAGGCGTCTGTCTCCCCATGATGATTTCTTTGTACGTGGGACAGTTAGAAGACGGGCTGAGGAGGAGTGCAAGGGTCTGTTAGGGGTGTACAAGCATAATGATCTTCTTAGGAACTCAGGTCTAGAGTTGTTGGTTGCCCTGTATGCGATACAGAGTGCTTTGAATTTAATTCGGTTCCTGACCGACAGCCAATGAAGTTGGCGTATAACTGAAGAAATAGATTTAAACTTGGGCATGCCTGACAGTATTCTGGCTGCTGAGTTTTGAACTAGTTGGGCATTTAGGAAGAGGCCATTGCAATAATCGATCTTAGCTAAGACCAGTGTACACATAAGGGTTTTTCCTGCGCTCAAAGGGATGAAAGGAAGGAGTTTCCTAATCATTTTGAGGTTGAAGAAAGATGAAGACACCACCGCATTTGCATGGTGTGTGAACAAAAGCTTATCATCAAACATCACTCCCAAATTCCTAACCTTAGTGACTGGTTGCGGGGGGGGGGGTCCCATATCAGTTGGCCACCAAGTTGGGGACCAGCTGGGGGATAAGCTACCGAAAGTCATTACCTCAGTTTTATCGGAGTTCAACTTCAGGCAGTTGCGTGACACCCAAGAACTGATGTCTCACATCCCCTCTTGAAAATTTGCTGCCACTTCTAGTCCATCATTGTGGACTGCCAGCACAAGTTGGGTATCATCGGCGTAAGAGGTTAACCTCATCCCATGGATTTTAATGATCCTGGACAAGTCCGACACGTAGATATTAAATAAGGTCGGACTTAGGGAGGATCCCTGAGGCACCCCGCATGGAAGGGAAAAGACCGGAGAGTAGAATTCACCCAGCCTAACAGACTGAGTGCGATTGGCGAGGAATGAGGTTAATAAAGCTCTAGCCTTTTGCTCAATGCCAATGGCAGAGACACGGTAGATCAAGATGGCATTATCGACCGTGTCAAAAGCCGCGGACAGATCCAACAGGATCAGGACTGCCGCTCCACCTTTATCCAAGATCATCCTGCTCTCGCCCGAGGCCTTAATGAGGGCTGTCTCAGTCCCATGCCCTTTCCTGAACCCAATTTGAGTATCGTTGAGCATATTGTTATTGTCGTTGAATTGGGCTAATTGCATGTTCATTATCTTTTCAATAATTTTTGATGGAAAAGGGAGACAGGCTATGGGTCTATCATTTTTCGGTTCTAACAGATCAAGATTACATTTCTTGAGTAGGAGTTTAATAATAGCCTTTTTCCAAACTGATGGGTAAAGGCCAGTGTGGAACATTGAATTACAAATATCACCAAGATTTGTGGCGATAGGGTCCGGAATGAGTTTGAGAATAGAAGGGGGAGAGGGGTCCAGGGGGGAACCAGATTTGATTGAGAGAACAAGCTCTTGTACCTGCTCAAATGAAACCTGAACGATTTCTGAGAATGCAGTGGTGAAGGAAGTATTAAATGAGTTGTTAGAAGTGGGCGAGTCTAAATTAGCCTGAGTGGCAAAATTTGAATAAATGCGACTAACTGTATCTTTAAATAAATTGGCAAGAGAATTGGATAGATTGAGAGATTTCAATAGAAGTACCTGTTGGCGGTGTGGAGAGTTTCGTTACTACCTGAAATAGTTCCTTGGTGGAGTTTTGGGCCGATTTTATTTGTGTAAGATAGTATTTACTTTTTTCTATGACAATAAGATGTTTGTATTTTCTCATTGCCTCTTTGTATAATGTTTTAGCATTATTATTATAATCTTTACGCCAGTGTCTCTCTAAATTTCTGCAACGTTGTCTCTCAAGTCTTAATTCCTCTGAGAACCAAGGTGCGGAATGGACCCTTCGATTAGTAGAGACCTTTTTAGGTGGTACTAACGTAGAAAAGGTATCATGCAACCAGGTAGAGTAGTTGTTAGATGCTATTTCGGGGTCTTCTGAGGAACTATATTGGGAAGAGGAAAGAGATTCTTGCAAAAGTTGAGCATCAATGTGATTCCATGCCCGAATCTGTTTAGATATATGGGATCCCATACCCCTACAGTTGGGTTTTCTAATCTGAATAGTGCAGGTTATTGCAGAATGGTCTGTCCAGATCAAGGGTGTAACCGAGAATAGAGAGATGTTGCTATTGTTGGTAAAAAGACCATCCAGTGTATGACCCGCCCTGTGTGTGGGTGAGGTGACTAACTGATATAGACCTACTGATAGGAGGTCTGTAATGAGAGAGGAGGATTCCTTATCGTTGAGACACTCCAAATGAAAATTGAAATCTCCCAGGATAGTATAATCAGGGATTCCTGCTATCGATTCTAGTAAAGTATGGAGTTCCGCAAGAAAATCCGTTTGTGAGCCTGGTGGGCGATACAGTAGGATTCCTCTGAAAGATTGAGTATTTGAAAGCATGGCGGAAAAAGTTAGTGCTTCACAAGCTGAAGAGTTGAGGGTGTCAGTTTTTATTGCATATTTGTCACAATAGATAATTGCTAAACCCCCACCACTAAACAGGCAGTCACAAATGCAGTTATCTTGCAGGCACTAGGGTATGATTTAAATGGTGAAGCAGGTGCAGTGGCACTGGGCCTAAACGTTACCATAACTTCTCTAAACACATAATATTGTTATTACATCAATTAATTCAATTATTTCCCTCTTTCAATTTTGCTGTTACTTACCCATACTATACCACTAGTAACAGAACAATAGATTACCTTTTTGTACAGAAACATGTCTTAACACTTTTACAGAATTTCGTAACTTATATTGTACAACTACTCAGCAATCTACAACTTACAACAAAAAACTGCTTATTATTAATCACATAGGTGAAACCTAATGCATTTTCCAATGCTTGTATCTGGTCAAATAAAAGCCTGCCAATATCCCAGTTTTAAACAGGAACAAACTCATTGTGCTTTATTAGACACTTGGTAAGGAATAGTGACATTTAAACCACATTAAGAACTGCATAAGAGTTGTATGATGGAACCATCCATGCGTCTTCCACAGATGCCAGTTCCACACAGGCGGAACAATGAAATTCTTAACCATGAATATGCCTTTACCATGCATGCCTTCACAGCTAATCATGTGTTGTTAAGGCATTTATGGTAAACACATATCCTAGGTTAAGAATTCACTACAGGTTAGTCTTAAACACCCGACTCCTACCCCACACCCCACCAGCCCTAGTAACTTTTTCACCCCGCTCTCCCAATATCCCTAAAAATGACCACTTAATCCCTAAAAACTACCCTGCCCCTCTAAGTTCTAAGAGGTATTACGATCCCTGCCCCCCACCCTGGGCCCTAAGACGTCCTCCCAAGCCTTGAAAACTATCCTGTACCCCCCCATGCAGCCCTGAAAACTACTAGGAACCCCCTCAGCCCTTTAAACTACCCTGAACCCCCAAGCCCTGAAAACTACCCAAACTCCCCCAGCTCTAAAAACTTCCTCGACCCACCACCAGACCAGAAAACTACTCCTGACCAACCCCGCCCAAAAAACTACCAATCCACCCCCTAGTCCCACTTAAAATAACACTGGCCCACAAAACATTCCAGACCCACCCCCGCCCCAAAAAACAACCCGGACCCCTTCCAGCCCACAAAAGTACCCCGACCCAGCCCAACTTTGAATAATCCGGAACCACCCTCAACCCACAAAACAACCCCAACTCGCCCCAGCCCTGAAAAGTACAACAACCCTGCCCAACTTTAAATAACCCCAACCCACCCCCGGGCCCCACTTAAAACAACCCCAACCCACCCCCGAGCCGCAGTTACCTCACTGCGATCTCTTCCTGCTTTCGTCCATCAGCAAGCCCTACCGCACATATGCTTTAACCACGCACATGCATAGTTAAGACATATGAGCAGTAGGGCTTGCGCAATTCAGCCTTCATTATAAAGGCAGTTCGTTGTTCAGCCTTGGTGGTAAAGGCTGCTTCCTCTGCATAAGAGGTGCGACAGTGCCTATTCACCAAGGCATTGGAGGTGGAGGGAAGAATCGACGCAAGTGCAACTTAGATGCAGAGTCAGCAAAAAGCACAACTGACCCTGGTGCAAAAGACAGACAGGCTGTTGGAATGTACGAGTCATATCAATCACACATGCTGCTCTCACCACAAACAGGATTGGTTCTTGCCACATATACAGTAGGTGGAATTACTTCACTAAAATCAATCTTTTACAATTGTATCAACCTTGGAATGTTGAAAGGATGTGTCTGCCCTATCAGGAATTCCAACCTGTGGATTCTACAAAGCTTCTGCTCTGCCTCCAAAGAAGGTATGCCAGGCTCCCTCTTAGCTCCATGTTATGCTACAGCTCTCATCACCATGAATAGTCCTACCACGGCCAATGACTGCGAATCTATCTTTGCATAATGGGTGTTTTCTCAAACTCTTGGACATGTAATCATAAGTACCTTGTGAAAACACAAAGTCCTTTCAGCAGAAGACACAGCCAATTGTCAGTCAATATAAAACCTGCCTAAGGTAACAAAAAAACTGAGCGAGATGCTCCCTCATGAGCCCCAGGCTACCTAGAGGAGGCGCTCTACTCAGTTAGTCTCTCTACTGCATTTGTTCAATCCCTTGACAGAGTTGCATTTTATAGACGTCAGAGAGAAGAAATTATGGGATAGTATTCATGGGTCAGATAATGTAGTGAAAATGAATTGAGAATAGTGATGTAGCGCCAAATCCATTATCGAAATATTTGTATTCATAGCTAGTACAGCTTACATCATAAACAGACCCAGCACAGTTGCACATGAATAAAATAAATTGCCACCTAATAATACACATTCTTTATAGGAATAATAAGACTTAAAACATGTTCTGAGCTTTCCCTAAGAAAATCTACACATATGACATATCTGAACCCAAATAGGAAAAAGAAGAAGGAGCAGCCAGACAAAAGACACAGTACAATCAACAATGCTGTAGCAGTCATCCCAGTTTCCAGCTCTTCCTCTCCCAGAGAGAGACAATGTGAATAAACTAGTTTACTAAATGAGACATTCTGGGTCCCAGCATCACAATGTGCCTTGTTCCTCTCTTTGCTGAGCAATTTATCCATCACCCTTCTTCAGTCCTGCAGGAAGGACCTTGCTGAGTCCATCTGTGAAAATATATAGGGCATGCCCGGGTGTTCCACCCTAAGCTGGGCACCCCAACTGATGTTGTCACACCTTTCGGATTTCCGGGAAAGCTTTCTCTGCAAGCATATCAGGGTTTTGATCCAGGAAAATAGCAGTCCAGCGGCATTGCTCTCTGGCTTATCACCGCTCTTAGAATTTTGTATCTCCACATTGCCGCACACAGTCCCAGCAACACAGTGCCGCCTGACTCTGGATTCTCCCCTTGTGCCTAAGGAGGAAACCTAAAACCCTTCCTGCGTGGATCCTGCCCGCCCTGCAGTTCAGTCCATAATAGATCTCTCACCATTTTGACAACTCCTAACGCAATCGCTCCAGGCAGTATCTGAAGGACCCCCACCACTCTCAGAGTGCCTTAGGTTAACTATCCAGGGTCTCAAGTCGAATATACAGTTTTGACATAGTTTCAAAGATGCACTCTCTGTAAGATGTTAAGTCTTGGACATTCAATACCATATTCTTTTTCCTCTCCACCAAGGCTTGCACAGGGCATGTTAACCTCCCCTGTTCCTTATCCATTGTTCTCATTCCTCCAGTTAGGACTTTCAGATTTTGTTCCATAGATTTCACTATACTTTCCACTTTCTCTGTTTTCATCATTAGCTCGGTGTGTAATTCTCTAATGGACCTGAAAAGAATATTCTTACGTGCAATCAGGCCAGCTTCCTTAAAGAAGTCCTCTATAGCTTCTCTTTGAGTCTTTCTCTGTATTCCACCATTGGGTTAAAAAATGTCCCATTTCCTGTGCATCCTTGCCAACATTGCGAATCTTAGATTTTAAACAGCTTGAGCCTGTTTCCTGCACCTGGATTTCTCGGGTATCCCTCCTGTCTCTTCTCTCTCAAATGGCAAAGGGGTCCTCCGTGCAGAAGAGCTGGGTTACAGATCCTGATTTACCCTTTGCTGACTACGAAATTGACCCTTAGGGACTTAGCAGTCTCCAACTCCCTCTCCTGCTCAATAGTCCCCAGTGATACCACCAAAAGATCGCTAAGGCCTGTCGCACACGTAGAAAAACAATCCTCTTCTCTCTCTGTCTCCTGGCACCTTAGATACTCTGACATCTCTAGCTAGATTCATGACTATAAAGTCCGCATGCCCAGAACTGCCACCATGGACACTGATGGAATCATGGGTTACCTTTAGGGGTGGGTGGAGTTCTGGAACACCCACCAATAATTATTGTCAGGCGGGAGATCTGTCCAAGGTGACTGTTCGGGTCTGGTATGTTCAGGTTGACTGTTCATCTTTCTGATGAGTACGACGTTGTAACTAGGCTCAGGGCAAGGTGCAGGTGTGATCTAAAATTGACAATCTTTTACCAGTCTCTTATTTGATCTGGATCAATGGCATCCTTGGTCAACACATCCATCCTTCTTGCAACCATTTGGTCCAACATTCAGTAAGGTCTCCGCATCCCAAAGTACCCTTCTGCTTTCAAGAATTGTCAGGAGGGGCCGGCATACTGGTGCCAGTGGATGATGATGTTGGGTGCTGCTGCGCTGCGTGCACGAAAGTGTGTGAGAGCTGGTGAACATGAGTATGGGTCTGTGCGTGCACATGTGGGTGCCTGTATCTGTCACAATGTGTGTCACATCACCCGGCAGTTCAGAATTGAATGCATTGGCAAAGTTATTAGTTTGCAAGTCATGAATACCTATGTGAATTACTTCTTCATGTAGGGAGTTAGTTGGAGCATGTGTGGCAGTGTTTGTACCAATAAAGTCTTTAATTATTGGAGGCTGCACTTCACACGACTTTTGGCATTGCTTCATGTGAGACATTGAGGCATTGAATGCAGTTCCTGCCCAAGAGGACTGCTTGTCTGACGGCAGTGACAGGTGCATCCATATCAAGTGATGATTCCAGGGATGCCTACCCACTGTACCTCACACCATGGAGACTGCACCCGAAGCTTAAGTAAAGGAAAGTGATGGTGGTGGAGCTTAGGCAGTGGTCCATGTGATGAGCACTACAATAGTTACTCTGTCTGGAGAGCTTGCTCTAATGCACCAGAAAAAACACTTTGAGTATTATTTAGAGTTTGGTGGTTGCAGACATTCACCAAAAACTTGCGGATGTCCCACTCACCTAATTTAAGTTTATACAAATGTATATTTAGAGCATTTAAATTTGTATATACACTAAATGGGGGCTATGCGACATTTGGCATATTGTGGTGGATGTCCCTCATCTTCAAACTGTAAATAACCCCCTTTACCCTTCTGTTGTGTGTCGATTTAGATACCGTATATAGAATTCCCGATTTATGCCCTTATATGGGTACAATTCACATTGCCCTTATTTAGGCATAGAAATCCAGCCCTTATTTAGGCATTTCCCATGCTAACCAAATACAGGCATGGTCAACTACATCTGTCCATCCACGTCACAACGAGTTCTTGGAAAACCTGACTCTTAAGCCTTCAGGACTTCCCCTTGCTTGGATTATTGATTTCTCCACGAACTCATTTATTATGCATGAACATCTATTCCTTAGGGGTTCATTCATGATGTTCCTCTGCCCGACTTTTACGTCAATACTGGCATTCCTAAACACCTTCAAGGTATAAATATACCTTCACTTGCCCTGAAAAACCATGGTACGGCTGGGCTGCATACTTGCACGACACGGCTCGCCACGGCAAGTTCGGAAGGAGATCGAGTCCCCAACTGTGGTACTGAGCAGACGCTGTCATCCTCCTCGCAGAGAATCCAGCTCCAGTGTTTCTGACTCCCCTTGCAGGGTGTTAGAGATCGAGACCCGGAAAGAGATTCCAACATCTCTCATACTAAGGTATGGAGCAGATTAGAACCTAGAGAAACTTTTGAGAACTCTTGGCTAAACTAGACTATAGCTAAAAAACACCTATTTCTTCGCTCATACTACACTTAGGTTAGGTACACTGGGGTAGGATTATTTTAGAAGCACCAGATGAGTATTTTAGCCTGTGTTATTTATGTATGTATTTTTATGAATATATATCATAGCTACAGACCATGCTATTGCAGTATTATTTTATCTTACTGCTAACGCTGTACGTATTATACTTTGCATTCTGTCTTACGATTATAGCAGCTCATATCTCTTGCATGAGAAATAAGACTGTTCAATAAACCCTTTTATTGAAACGCCCGTTTCTCTATTTCTGTGCAACTCTGTAGAAACGAAGCATGCACGATTGACTGAGTGAAACTGTTATCTATTGTTTCCACGATTCTGAGACGTGTTCCGATTCTAAGGGAAACAAAAGTTGTCATGTTTATGTGTTTGTCAGAGACTAATCCCTTCTTGTTCATTCGAGAAGTTTCTAGTGACCTCTGAGTTCGCTGGCACACACATATAATTAATTAATCTACTCAATAGAGACATACTGATCTCAGTCCTATGTCGAATCTATAATGTATATTATTCCTATGCGCAGAGCCTATCAGGGATATAGGAACTACACTACACTTCCACCCCATGTAGATTCCCATACTGAGCCACAGTCTCCCTGCCTGCCTCCAGAATGCTTGAAACCATGCTTAGGTATTGATATCTTCTGCATGGTGGGCTTTGATGGTATCTGTAGACACAGAGGAGTTGAAAAGACTTTAGAAGTGTAGAAAGTGCGGCACTAGGCCCCCCCTGCAAGTCCAGAAATAAAGGGTAATGGTTTATTTTGGCAAGTCAGTGCTCTCTTAGCTTGGAAGTCTTTGAATCTATCCTAAAGACCAACAGACAATGGCAAAGTAACTATTTCATCATGACCATTGATGATCGAAATACATGTTCTAAAGTTTCACCGACATGCCCCCACCCATCCACCCCCTACCCCACCACCACCCCACATTAGCAGCAGAACAACTGGAACTGCTAGACTCCGGGGACCCAAAACAATTGTAATCAAAATCAGAGTTTTTCAAAATATGAATTGGTAAATGTCTAAGTAACTGGAGAGAGGGGTGTTTGGGTTGGAGTTGGCGAGGAGACCATGAAAAAGCACAACTGCTAGAGGCCACGTTCAAGAGCTACTGGCCTTGAATTCCTACTGGTATAATACACAGGACGATATTCAATGCTCCATCTACCTTGCACATAGGCTTCCAAAGGAAGGAGACATTTTCTTCTGCAAATGTTACCCTCCTTTTATGTAACAATCATCAACCTCAGGTGATATAACACCCTAATTATCTGTCAACCAATGTCACAGAAACCATGGGTCCATGCTTGTCGAGAGTTGTGTGAGGCTCTGGAGTGCTCTGGAACCAACCCTGAGAGGATAGCCAGATGCCTTGCTCTTCAAGAAACTATTTAAAACTGACTTTTCAAACAAATGTTTTTCCCTTAACTAAAAAAACAGACCACAGTTAGGGGCGCCCCCTCCCTCGGGTCTAGGGCCTGCACCCTGGAAAATGCAGATGTTAACATTAAGCCATCAAACATGTATTTACTGACGAAGAAATGTTAATATTTTAGGACAACAGCTATGATTTTTTTTAATGAAAATTATAAACTATTGTTACGGGAAAGTGAGTTTAATTTCCCATAATGCAAAGATTTTAGTTAATAACAGAGGGGCATATTTATGACTTCTGGCGCATCTCTGCAAATCAGCAGGGATGCGCCAGAAGAAATGCGTCACGCAAAACTACCCTTGCGTCACGGCGGATGCGCCGCATTTACAATGCATTTACAATGCGGCGCGCCATGGCGCAAGGGTAGGCAGATGCGTGACATATCTCGTGATGTAAGGGCAGCGCATCGCTGGAGTTGCGTCGCGCTTGCGAGCAGCAAAGCTCGGGTGTGCCCTATACTTAACGTGCTGTGTGAGTCCTTACGCCTACTTGAAGCAGGCGTAAGGAATTGACGTAGCAGCGTTGCACAAGTGCCTGCGTGAAATCTTGTAGATTTCACGCAGGCACTTTTGCGAGGCGCACCTGCCCCGGAACGCCCACCCTGCGCCGGAACGCCCACATGTGGCGCAGGGCTTTACAACGTGACGCATCTGCCTAGATGTGTCACATTGTAAATGGGTCGCAGGGATGCGCCACGTTTATGCCGCCGTTGCGTGACGCAACGGCGGCGTAAACGTGGCGCAGGTGCCTTGTAAATCTGCCTCAGAATATTTTATTTTTAATATGAACTGAATAGCTAATGTTTAGGGGCCTAATGATTATGCTAGTGCTGCCTGAAACCACAATCCATAAGTCTAACATAAGCTAAATGAGTAGTTTAGGATTCGGGATTAATTTCCTGCAGAGGGTTTGTGGTGGCTGTTCCATCATACTCAAGCACCTGTCTTATATCCAAGTATTCATTTGAAATGTAATGATAGTTGGTGATATCGGTAGGTGCAGGTTTTCTTTTTTTGCCCCAGCCATCCATTGTAAACCATTTGTTGAGAAGAGTCTTACCTGTCTGCTGTATGACCCTGTAAATTCTCCATAGCCTGAGTGACAGGAGCTGGGGCGTTGTGAGATTTGATACTGAATACTTAGGGGCAGATTTATGTCGGACTTGCGCCACGTTTATGCCGCCGTTGCATCATGCAACGGCGACGTAAATGTGGCGCATCCCTGTGACCCATTTACAGCGTGACGCATCTAGGCAGATGTGTCACGTTGTAAAGCCCTGCGCCACCTGTGGGTGTTCCGGCGCAGGGTGGGCGTTCCGGGGCAGGTGCGCCTCGCAAAAGTGCCTGCGTGAAATCTACAAGATTTCCCGCAGGCACTTTTAGGCCAATGCTGCGTCCAAACCCTGCGCCTGATTGAAGCACGTGAAAGGCTTGATGCAGCATTGGACAGATAGGGCCCCCCAGAGCATTGCTGGAGCTGCGTTTGCGCTTGCAACGCAACTCCAGTAATGCGCCACCTTTACTGCACAGATGCGTCACGCATCTGTGCCGTTTTTGCCCCATGGTGCGTCGCATTGTAAATGCGGCGCACCATGGGTGGCGGAGCTGCGGCGCACAATAACTGGCGCATCCCTGGGGATGCGCCAGTTATTGTAAATCTGCCCCTTAGGGTGGATCAGACATGAAAAATTATTACTTGAACTGTACGGGGACTCTGGCAGTGCATTAAGAGGAGGAGGGTGCATTCGCACCAGAGGAGATATGGAATCTCAGTGGCCTACCTTCAGGCAACACATCACTGTTCAGCTCATCTTATCTAAGAAGCATTGTGAAAGCCATTAGGCCTAGCACTGGCCACCAGGTTTCTATATTTGTCAATGCTTGTTTTGTTTTGTCATGTTTTTTACAAAACGGTACTGTGGGGTAAGTTGCCGGGCCCCTATCACTCTAAAAACAAATTGGCTAAATGCAAAAAAAATGTAGGTCTTAAAAGCAGAGGTAGCCCCTTGCACTCAAGGAAAGCACTTTGTGTGTGGATGTGCTCCTTGGGAAAAGGTAAAACGCTGCCACCCATGGTGAAGTTGCCAATGGCTGAAGAGGGTTAAAGAATCATTTATGCCGTAGTGGGTGTAAGAAAATGGAATGGCACAATAACAGACCAATGGGAAAAGAGTGCTGGATGAAATCCTCTATAGGTATTTTGTACATTAATTTTAATACATTTTGGCTAATGCCAGATGCAAAAATGTTCTCAGAGGTAAAGACACACTGGAGGAAGTCGTATTTGTTTATTATGAGAAGTTCCTGGCTCACCATTTTCAAAGTTCATCAGCCACATGGCATTGTGATACCTCTGTGGATGACTCTGTGGTATGAGAACTGAGTTATATTAAAACCAAAGTCTCATTATTATTAACTGACTTAACAATGGAAGACTGAATAAAAACTTAGACGTGGGCAGGTGTCACTTTCAATGACATTTAGTATATAGCAATTGCTTAAAAAAGCACTTCGAACTGTATGTGTCTGGGACACAACGTTTTAAAATGCATTTTGTTATTTGGGCAACGATGCTTCGAGTTCTAAAATTCAAATGTGACCGTAATAAAGGTGAAATATTTGGTAAGGACTGATTGGGCTTCTAGCTAGATCCTTTCTCAAAAAACATATTTTTCAGATTCTACCCTAGTGACGATTAAGTCAGTTGGTCTCTTGTTCTGGCTCTTCTGGAATCTCAGAGTGGAATGTTATAGCTTTCCTCTGTCCTCAAATGTCTAGTTGTACTCTATCACTCAGTGCATAAAAGTGGTAAGGCCAAAGAACACCAGGAAGTAGTGAAGGAGTCGGAAACTATTGCAAACGTTAGCATTAAGAATGAAAAAAGGAAACTGTTTACTGACAACATTCTTCATTCACTAGATGACTTGTGCCCACGATGGGAGACAGTATACAAGAGACACTACAGATATCTCACCGCTAGCCTACGCTTCACCCTCTGCACACTTGTCGAGTTTGACCGACATGCTGAAAGCCAAAGAGTAGAGTGAACTCATCGGGGCTTGCAATTCAATCAAGAGGTTCATCAATTTTTGGGGCACATTTGCCAAAGTTTCACGCAGTGCAACTCACCAAGCCGCCTTACTGCGCTGTGTGAAAGGGAGAGGGCAGGAATGCGCCATATTTACCATTATTTGGATCATTCCTGTCCTGTCCTTGCACTGGCGCACTATGTACTGCCTAGTGTCAACACAGGCACTCTTGCACTACGGTGCACGGGTGCCTGTGTTGTAGGCAGGATTGTTTTTGTGCCGCAAGGGACACACACCTTCCTGCACAAAACCAATTGTTTAAGGACATGCAATGCAACTATGTAATCTGTCTAGGTGTTCTGGGGGTTGTGATGACCTGAGGCTTTTCTGGGGGATTGGCCTTTGATTTGTTTTTCGATAATGTTTTTATTTAGAATGATTTTAATGCTATTGGCACCTTCGTGCTTTTTTTAACAACTGTAATGTTTATGATGTATTTTATTGTTTATTCTTTTATGACATTTCATCTGCCGAAATAAAGATGAAATGATGATGAATTGTTTAAGGCATGTTCCTCTCTCTATGTGTGGTGCAGAATGCAGCACACATTGAAAGAGGAAAAATGAGAAGAAATAAAGGTCTTTCCTCTAGTTACGCATCACCTGAAGAGGCGTAAGATTTTGACTCATTCCTAGGTCTAACACTAATGGTAAATCTGGGAATGCTCCAAAATCCATAGGTGGATGCCTGGGAACACCCACGCTCCACCTATGGAATGCCTCCCTGGGTAAGAGTGACGCACTGCCTTGCGTTACTCCTGATTTATCAAGCCATACAGGAAGAATCAAGGTGGCCCTGTGTGGCTTGATAAATCTGGCTTAGTTGTTGCATCGCCATAGCTCCCTCTTGCAAGGCACAAGGCCAACACAGCACAATGATAAACGTGCCCTTTTGTTCATAAAACAAAGTCGGAGAAGTCATAGAAGCGCAAAACAAGGCAACACTGAAATTGAAGCTGTGGGCGTCACCTCACATATTGAGAGAGGGGGAGATTTTGTTTTCACTCCACAGCAAATAGAAGCAGATTATGGGGCAAATTAGCAAAGTTTTGATGGCCTCTTATGGCAGGAAGGGATGAAAAATAAAGGCAGGATTCAGCCGACAAACTGCCTACTGTTTGTATGTAAACAGTTTGGGTGGTTGGTGCAGTGAATGCAGTTTGTATGATTCTCCCCATACCACGTTTTGCTAGTCAGGGGGAACCACTCATGCTGCATAAAACACCCAGCCGACTTGTTTCTCTGGTTAGCCTGATGAGCAAAGAGGGGCAGGGTGGACTGACTTTAAGGGCAGTCAGGCAGTGCCTGATGGGCTGGTCTGACAGATCAGTGTGTGGGTTGTGTTTTCCAGTTTTTGACCAGTTTTATGGCCAGGTGGGCCAGCTTTTAATGTTTATTTCGTCTATATTACCACTTTTTTATATATATGATTCGCTAATTTGGGCCACTTTCATTATAGTGCCCAGGCCAATTTTTGTCTCAGTCTGACTCTGAAGTGGAGAAGTTTTAACTGTGTAATTTCACTCCGCAAGTAAGTTGACAAAAAGGTAGGCTATTCCCAAATGTTTTAGCCTATCCCTTTTTACGTGTGCACTTGCAAAGATACTGGGTCTCATTTTACACTTACTGGTACTTTTGTCAGACTTACGCAAGCATGTGGAAACAACCCATTTATTATAGCAAAACTAGTTTGTATCTATATCTATATTTTACAGTGTTGGTGTAACAACTCTGTAGTTATAGTTAGGATGACCAGAGATAGTGATTTGTTTGATTTTTGTCCCGTAATAACTCCCGCTTGACGAATGTCAGTGAAACTTTGCAAACCTGGAGCCCCCGTTTCAATCTAGAAGTCCTGAAAATGTTGCGGTATTTCATCATGGGAGTGCAAAGAAAACAGGGCGGTCTCAAAACTAGCGTAAAATCCAATGTATTTTAAATAGACTTTTGCATTTAGTGTAACGCAAAAACCGTCATTTGGATTTTGACGAAATTTTAATGGGTTATACTTTATGATGCTCAGGTAATTCTGCGTGTAAGTAGGGCAAGTTCTTCATAAGTTTTAAGTGCTTTTAATTTAGTTATGACTGTGGGTGAGGTAGCACCGTGGTACTACCTAAGTATATAGCGATGCCTGTCATCAGCTGATTGGCTAATGACTGCCTTTACAAAAGTTAAAGGCAGCTATCTAGTCTTTAGCTTGAGATTTCCTGTGTTCTGTGTTATGCTACTCAATGTAGGTAAGTATTAGGTTTGGTATTCTTCCCATACCTATTACTAAAGTGGCAATAGGTAGGGAAAAATATTTATAAGTTTATATATATATTTTTTTAAACAAATACGGAGTAAAGCAGAAGTGTTGCGGTACCCCCAAATAATTACTCCTGAGGTACCAAAAACATTTTGGAATATATACTATAAGACACTATATTTTAATACTAGAGTGTGCTTTAAAGTGTTTTTTCTGTTTTTCCAAAATAAAATATGCACAAAATAAGTGTACGGAGTAGCACGTTAATTCTTCAAAATTACCATTTTACCACATTACTTAGAAAAGAAACGCAGTTCACCGTACACTGTTATAAAAATATAGGGAAATTTAACAGCAAAAATGTAAACCTTAGAAAAATAATTTTGGGTACAGCTACACTCCCGTACTACTCTGTAGCTTTTAAAAAAATATCTAGAAAGTATAAATAATTTTCTCTACTTATTACCACTTTACCAAAGTGGTAGTAGTAAGAGTAAAAATAAACAAACCTAATATTTACCTACATTGGGCGGCGTAACACACAACACAGGAGGATTGTATCTAAAAACAACATAGCTACTTTAAAATTTTGTAAAGGCAATGATTAGCTAATCAACTAATGATTTCTAATAACTATTTACTGAGGTATTACTGCAAAATACCCTTATATTTTGCAACAATACCACAATAGGAAATATTACTAGCTTTTAACACATTTAAACTTATAATTACATTACTTACTTGCACTACACAAAATAAACATGTGTGCACCATAATATGTAATTCTGACAAATATAAACTAAGATATGACTTCGGTTTTTGCACTACACAAAATATAAAAGTGTATGCTCAATATATTTGATTTAGGCATCTTTTGGTAGCACCCTTTTTGTTTTACACCCCTTCAGCCAACCCCGCAGAACGTTTAATCCTCCGACAATTAAACTGGTGGATGACGTCCTCCCTATACTATTACAGCATGAATACATACACCTACATTTTGCATTTTCTTATAATTTGAAGCCATCAATATCTTGATAGTTGTGTACTTCCTCGATACACTCCTCTACTGAATCGCAATGAACACCGTAACACATGACACTATTGTATGGTGTGCTGCGCAGAGAGGCCTAGGAATGCTAGTGCATGAATATGAAAGCTTTCATGTCACAACCAAGGTTTGTTAGAAATTCGCACTGCTTTGAGCCTCAACTTCAAAGTTCAAAATTGTTATGATCTCTCATTGAAATCACAAACTCACCCAGAAACGTAGAGGAGACTCATTCCACAATATGTACCATACAAGACTTCTCAGATATTGCACGAAAACAAAACTGCAGAGTCCCAAAATATGTTAAGGTAAACTGTATGAAATTTAAACAGGGACTGTATCGCTGTCTTGAAATGCATTATGGGTTCTTCCTCTCATAGTCGAGAAAGAGAGAGGAGAAGTGTGTCCTGAAAACCCCTAATTTCCATCTCTCACAATCCTGCCTGTTTCTAAAGCTATGACCAGTGCATAATTTGTGCTGGGGTTTGCTGGTGCGCAGCACTGGCACACCATTGTGAACAGCAGCACTTATTTATGACAGTCCACCACATGATGGCACTGTCTGTCTATTTTTGAGAAAAGCTCATCCTTTTAAGAATTACATACCCTTCCCTTCCTTCCTCTCTTTTCTTCTCTCCCTTCCATTCTCTTCTCCCATACTTCTCCCCATTTCCTCTCTCACTGTTCTCCATGCTTCCCCAGCTCCCCACCCTTCCTTCCTCTTCTATTTTCTCCTCCACACAGTTCTCTTCTATTCCCACCCCTCTCCTCATCTCCTTTCCTCCAGTCTTCTCTCTCCCATGTCCATCTTTCCTCCCTCACATCTCCAGCCTCCCTCGTTTTTCTCATTCTCCTCCCTCGTCTCTTGCTTCATACCTAACACAGTACACTTCAGCACTTAACACTATTATAGCACATCATTCAAACCAATACCACAAACATACATGCCCTGAAACATCAACTCGACTGCACTTTGCCACATTATTCTGTCCCCACGATACCATACCTTTCACTCTACCCTTCTAATATCTCACACTGCCCATATATACCGCAGCCATAAACCACACCTCCACAGGCACCAACTTCTCTGGAACACACGGACTCGAGCCCCAACAATACTTCATTTTAGGAACCAGTGCCTGGACTGGCTTTTCGTGCTTTTTCTGGTACTCGGGCACTGCCAGCTGAGTCTGCTTGAAAGGCCCAGTGTGTGAGTCATGTTTCTTTCTTTAGTCCCGTAGGCCATGACAGGGCCAACAAAAAAAAAGCATCCCACACACCGGTCCTTTCAAGCTGGCCGAAATGGCAGTGCCAGACTCCTAGAATGCCCACAAGCTCTCCGCAACTCTGAGAATGGCTCCAGAAAGCACCGCAAAGCCTGGGCTCTGCTTAGGTACAGTGGCACCCACGGAGAAGCTTTATTTTCTTACTGTATTTTCAGAGGCACTCAGCTCCTTTCACTGCTGCTACACAGAGTGATCACAAGTGGGGGTGGCAGTTCTTAATTTGAGCTAAGGGTTTCTGGTGCTCAGCACCGGAACTTAATCAACACCAGCGCTTACACTGCCAAATCAACCCTAAGGTATTGAAGCACTTTCCATTAGTTGCTTCTGTTATAGGCGGCACTAATAGGAGCAATGGTCTGGTACAAGCTACCTCTTGACGAGAGCCCCGGGACATAATTTTTCACAAAATAACCACTCAGGGTGGGGGGTTGCAGGTTCCTTAGGACATTGGGACCTGACCCCCTGAGGACTCTCATTGTGGTGGGCAGTAAAGTTTTTAGCAGCTCCATTCCTTTAGAACAGTGTGAATGATTTTATTTTACACTGCAATTCTAACATCTTCACAGGGAATGCCATATCTGCCCTTTCACCGCTTTATTGATAAACCTTTCATTGCTTCCAAGAATAGAATCCGCAAACTAAAATATTAAATCGTAATTATTTACACTTTTACCATAGTTACCAAGTGGTCCATTCTTTTGTGTAATACTTTGAGATAGTCTTATCTTATCTTATCTTAACAAGGTTTTATAAAAGCGCTCGCACACCCGAAGGTTTCATGGCGCTAACCGACAGAGTTCTGAAGCTACAGTTAGAAGACAATCCAAGGAATTAGGCCAGGGCCTGAACAAACAGCCAAGTTTTTAGAAGCCTCCTAAAAGGGAGAAGTGTAGTACAAGAACGGATTTCCAAGGGGAGGGAGTTCCATAGCTTTGAGGCAAGAGTGGCAAACCTGCGGCCTCCCTTGCTTAGGAACTTATAGCGAGGGACAGTCAGAAGGATTTGAGAAGCGGAATGAAGGCTGCGGGACGGGATATATCTAGACAGAAGATCTTGAATAAACTTCGGGATACGAGGGTGTAAGGACTTGAAAATTATGCACGGCGATTTAAAGGTGACACGGTGTGTGATCGGGAGCCAATGAAGTTGCCTCAAAAGAGGTCTGGCTGACTACCATCGCGGGAGACGATATATAAGTCTAGGGCCATCTGCAGGCGTTTACCAAGTGTAACAGGGAGACCCAGGTAGATGGTGTTGGCGTAGTCTAAATATGACAACACCAAGGCCATTACCACCTGGGTCAGAGCTGATTGAGTGAGCATCCGGCTGATCTTTTTTATTTTCCGGAGCTGAAAAAAACAAGTAGACACAACTGAATTTACTTGTGGTTTTAATGAAAGCTCACTATCAATGAGCACCCCCAGACTTTTAACCGAGTTAGATGGGATGGGGGGGAGCCAGGTTTGGGTGGCCAAT
This sequence comes from Lissotriton helveticus, assembly GCF_964261635.1. Taxonomy (NCBI): domain Eukaryota; kingdom Metazoa; phylum Chordata; class Amphibia; order Caudata; family Salamandridae; genus Lissotriton; species Lissotriton helveticus. Next base: position 1,108,749,899 of record NC_136067.1, read on the forward strand.
AATGAGGGCCCCACAGTAGTTGACTATTGCCGAAGAGAGCCAGTTCTGTCTTTTCCGGATTTAACTTCAATTGGTTCCCATCCATCCACATCCCATAGTCCTGGCCTTTCAGGCACCACATTGCTGCATTTTGGAACTTGTAGTTTTCTTTTAACATTATAAATATGCTTGATAAAAGGTCAGTTGTGTGCAATGTTTTTACATTTTACATAATGTCTGCTGCTTGATCCACATAAAAATAAAATATAAACCCTATTCGCCAATTTTCTGGAAGCACATTATTTCATCCACATCGTGCATGAAAGCAAGCATCGCCAACACCATTTGTTTTGACTTTTGGATAGTGTATGGAGAAATTTGTTTTTACAAAGCTTGACATACAGGCATGATGGGTAAAGCAGGGGCACACTTTTCTAACACGAGTGGAGTTTAAAAATGGGAGTGTGAGGAAGATAGTGCATGAGTGGCAGTGTATCAGTGTGTATGTGAGAACGTGAGTGAGGGCCTTGGTGTGTGAGACGGGTGTGAGAAAATGTGTGATAGTGAGTGTGTGTGAGAGTGTGTGATAATATGACAGTGTGAGAGAGTGAGATGTTCTGGAGTGATACATACATGGATTACATTTTGAGATAAGCATATAGTACTCGCCGAATCAACCAGGTAGTCACACCTGCCGGAGATAGGAGGACCTGCGTGCCTGTCCCTGACCTACCTTTGCATCCCTTGGGAGCCTGATGTGGGAGCCCCTACTTGCCTGCAGGCAGGCTGGGTGTACTGGGCAGTCTTACTTTATTATACAGTTAAATAAAACCGTAACATACAAACATCATAATAATACTTGATCAAATGTAAGGATTCAAATATAAGGAATAATAAAAGATTGTATACACATTTATAAGTCTAGCAATACAAAATAAATATTAAATCCTAAGAGCAGCATTTCAAGTTAATGGCTATATATCACAATTGGCCGTTTGGTCCAAAAGAGAAGTGTATAGTATAAAAGGCAATAGCGAAAGTGTCACAATGCTTATTACTGAAGATTTAACTTTCATCAACGTTCATTTATGCAATAAGAATAGAGCTTGTCAGTTTATTAATGCTGGGCATTATGCAGTGCAGTTAAAATAATGTTAACAAACTTCCCAGCTCTTGCTAGAACTTGGGCTGAGTTATTACTGAAGCACAAATCAGATGCTTCCCTGCAGTGTCTCAGAAACGTTTCCCGATAAACTAGGACCAGTAGGCGTCGGCGATCATTGGCAAGATGAGGGCAACAACATAGCAGATGTACTCAAGACTCATGTGGATAATTGCAGAGCCTACATTTTAGCTGACCATTCCTCCAAGCCCACAGCGGGTTAAAGTAATGAATTGGAAGGGCTAACAGCCTCAAATAAATGATTTTATTGTGAGTCTGCGATTGAAGAGAATAGTTAAAATATGGTTGAGATTTCCCCTTAATATTTGAGTCATTCAAAGCTGCAAGGAATACAGGGCAGTCACATGGGCAACAGTGGGTCCTGCCTGCTCTGCAATGACAGAAAAGAGCAATGGGCACAGTTGCAGGCTGAGCGAGGCACAGGGTTGCCGGTACGATAGGCTGGGACATGCCAGGGAGCGATTGTTCTGAGATGCCGTGGAGATGTGCTGATGGAAGAAGGGCTACGACATGGTTCACAGGGCCAGACCACCAGGTGATATATAGCTACTGACTCTGGTCGGACCAATGATGGGGCCAGGTGTCAAGCTGCTTATCCTTCACACTGCTGGTTCTGGGTCCTCTGGGAGTACAGTATTATAAATAGTAGGGTTAAACCCATGTAGTCATTGGGACCTGGGTAAATAATCGGTATAAGCATAGGGGTCCCAGACTGGACATGCAATTATTCAAGAGATTTAGCAAATATTTAGACAAAAGGATAGAACCATTAAATGAGTAAGTACAGTGTTTTTATTTTCACTGCACTTTTGTTACCTTTCAATGATAAATAGATATGTATCAAAACATCTGTAATCACAAAATTTAAAAACGCCCACAGAAGGAAAGGGGGGGGGGGAAGTGCAAGGAACGAAATTGTAATAGTTGTAAATCACTTGTCATTGATTATATACACATACATTCATGAATACGGTAAATCAGTTTCAAATGGTCCACACAGAGGAGGCCACACAAAAGAAACGCATAAATCACACTATTTCGGCCAGTGAAAGGAGCCCAGAGCATGGGACCTTCCAAACTAGGGTCAGGCTGGGCTCTGACACTGGTCCCAGTCACAGCTTCTTCAACCATACAAGCAGGGAAGACCTCTCCAGGCCTGTGGGACCCGACCTGGCCACTTAGCGACACAACAGGCAGATTGTAGCCCAGGACAAGCGGGCAGGCCCGGACTGGCCGTAGCGGGCACCGGGCAATCCCCCGGTGCGACGCACGGGTGGGGGCCGGTTTTGTGCCCCTGGGGGCCGATTTTGTTACAGGGCCTGGTTTTTCAGCACAGCTGCAAAATCGGCTCTGTAACAAAATCGGCCGAAAACTGACCCTGGCAAAGAGCTCAGCGGCACCCTGGGCGGTGGGAGTGGGGGGGGGGGGCGCCCGAGCACTCTGCCAGGGCCGGTTTTGATTCCCAGTCCGGCCCTGCCAGTGGGTTTGCATGGCTGGGCCTGCTGGAGCTTCCACTGGGGCCCATTCAGAACTTCATCTGCCAGCAAAGCATGGGAGCCCTCCCCAGTCCTGATGACCCTGACAATAACATGCTGTGATACAGTAGGCCAACAAATGGAGTCCAAGGCTAAGAGCTTGCACCTCCTGACTCTTACATGGGGCACAGAGGTTCCCGGACACTCTAGAACACAGGGGTTCAGCACATGGATCCCAGGTGGGCCCCAACCAGAACTTTGACCTGGGTCCTTGGCAGAGTTTTCCATCCACTGAAAAGAGAGACTGGCCATCTGGTCTCCTGTAGGGGGCTACCAGGATCCATGCACCATGCAGGGAGAGCAACTAATGGATATCTGTTCAGCCATACCTTGCCCTCCTGATATGGAGCATGCCCATTAGCCATTCATGTAATCCGTAAACACAGAGTGGCCTTGGGACATTCAAGTAAATCCCTGACTGGGTGTGAAGCTTCAAATTAGAACTGGTTGTGACTTCAAGGGCAGCTCAACATCCTGAACTCAGAATCTCACACCTGGACGTGGCATGTTTTGTTTATTCAGTTTAAGTACAAAACATCACAAGTGATGTACGCATGGCACCCTTTTGGGAGTGGTGAATGTCTCAGGTGTGTAATTTTGCACCCCCTTACTTATAATTTCTCATACTACCCCTAATCAGACCCCCCAGGATATAGCGGCATGGATTAGCAAATTTAGCGGCACAAAAATGGAAATTTAGAGGCACAAATATGGAAATTTAGCTGCAATTTTGCGGCATTTTATGTGGCCATTTTTCCTACAACAAACACAGATATCTTAGTTTTTTTTAGTTATTTAACAACATGAAGCTATGTATATTTGGTTTCTTTTAGGCATCGTGTTTGTGGTTGTGGTGAGGCCCAGTGGACTAACCATTAGGCTAATGGTTAATCCACTGGACCTCACCACAACCACAAAAACGATGCCTATGTAAAGAAAGTAATGTGACTGACTTATACTGACCTCCTTGACTTTATTCCCTGGAACAGGCCGTGCACATAAAATAGTTTTGGCAGAGCTTTCCCCCACGAAAAAGAAACGAATTTTATTCATCAGGCCAAATGTTTCTTAGGCAATAAAGTGTCTGTTTTGTTTGGACATATAAATATAGCCGGCTTCCTAAGTGGACCGGGCAGCCAGTGAATGTGGGCGGAGACCTGTCGGGGCTGGGAGCCTGGGGCCTTTCCCAGGCGGATCCTGTGTGTGCGTCACGCATTGTCTCCGACGATTACTCTGTTAATGTCAAATCCAATACCAGAGGGATGCACCAAGGGACAGGCTGAAAAGCGCCATTCCCCCCCACAGGAAATGGACGTCTCGCGCGCATCGCGGATCTGGCACCGGGCAGCAGAAGGAAGCAGCAGAGCGTGTCAGCGGTGCAGAGGTCAGCTCTAAGATCACAATTGAGAACTTGTTCCACGTTATAATTAGCCCCGTCTTTTACAGCTCTTGTCCCCCGCTCCCTTGTTGGAACCATTAAAAAGATAAGCTGATGAAGGGAAGTAAATTGACTGTCTGGGTACCAAGAAGGACGTACCATAATGCTTAACCCTTTCCCTACGCACTTTTTTCTGCAGTTTTTCATATAGCGCCAACTCGACCGGAAGGTATTGGAGCGCTTTACATGAGCACCAGTTACATTACACAAGGACACATTCATTTTTGGTAGGCACGGGAAGGTTAAGTGATTTGCACAGAATCACATCTGGTTACCCGGTTGCAAAGTCGGCAGCTCTGGCCGTTATGCCACACCCTCTACCACTTTCTGAATCTATACGGATTCTTAGGTGCATCTTCCCAGTTATTCTCCTGGATAGTTAGCTTTACTGGATTGACTGGCTAAACAACCATGAGCATCATTTATTTATGGAAAATGTCACATATTTATGAATGATCAGTCACGCTACTCGGTTTCTACGTGCCATTCCGTAGCATTCCTGTCTAAATGCCTTCACAAAGGAAGAGGGAAGTTATATTCTATAATTCTCTCAGCAATGTACTTTACTTTACTTCCGTTTTAATGTTCCTTGTGCATTTTTTCTCCTAAGAATATCTTATGTTTTAGTCTAATTTATTCTCGATTCATTATATCGTCTATTTCTAGGTATGTTGCGTATCGCAATACCACCAACTAGTGACGTGACTGCGCAACGCCGTATGAAACAGTACAACTGCAACTATTGACAGTGTATTCATTCAAGAGTTCACAATAACAGCCCCAAATTTCAATATCCTAATTTGAGTGAGTTGTTGAGGCGCAGGTTTAATGCTGTCATTTTACAGTACAGTTCTTTCACACCTAGTCAGTGCTTAATTTGCGAAAAAAAAGTCACAGGGCCCTTCTCCGAAGGCAACTGCAATTTGCACCACCCTTTGGCCCTTCCAGCTCTACCAAGTACAGCACCAACACAACTACTAACCGTCGCACTCCTACGTGTGACAGTTCAGACTATTTCAGGCCACCCAAAGGTATAAGAATGGCATTGGCGTCATGTATTAGTCATTTTTGATGGATATTGAATTTTAAAACTCTGTTGTGGTCATCTACAAATTATTCAGACAGCGCCACCATGTGGTGGAGTGTGGTTCATGCCAGTGTTGACAATTAAGTGCCGGTGCTGCGCCCCGGATAACACAGACTCAAATTAAGCACTGCCCAATTACATGGACTGGCCCGAATGTCTGTAAATATTAGATATTGCCTAGTTCAGTGATTCTTAATTCATATTCTGGGGACCCCCGGGGGCCCGCAAAACCTACTCAGGGGTCTGAAACTGCTTAGAAATCGAAATATTTATTAACAGATTAATAAAGTATGTATAAAGAATGAAGCAAAACGTACAACTAAAAATTGAGAACGTTCTGTAAAGGGGATGGAATTTGAAATAAGAGCCTAGAAGTTAAGTTAGTACCCTCAAATTGATTTGTGGAAGCAAAGGAAGAGCATCAAATATTATATAGGAAGGGGCGATGAGAGGAATTTAGAAACACTCCAACCATCCATCCTACTGAAATTTTGATTTTTTAAATATGATTTTGTGAATTAAATTAAATATGTTATCATTTGTGTATTTGTTTCCTGAAGGCTTGCTTCTGTATTTTTTTGTGTATTGTTTTGTGGTTCAAATGATTAAAAATGCTTAGAGCGGGGTCCCCAGTTTCCAGTAATGATTTTGTCGGGCTCCCAGGATACAGTAACAATTCAAACGAGGTCTCAGATTTCCAATAATAATTAAGTGGGGGTCCTCAGAAGTCAAAAGGTTTAGAACCACTGTCCTAGTATTTTATACAGCCATTCACACTGGTGGTTAATATAAGCACTCACTAAAAGGAGAACCATGATATGCTTTTATAAGAACCTAGGTTCTTCAGGTTTAAACATCAACAGTGTTCTGTTCTCTAAAAAATCTTTGCTCACTCCTCAATTAATGTTTGGGGAGACAACAATGGCAATGTGGTACGAAAGACTGGTTAAGGGCAGAAATCATACATTGTGGCAAAGATGAGTATGGGGAAAACCTGACTTAAAAGGATGCTAATTGGAGTTGAAAGCTCATCTTTTTAGAGAGCACCAACTCCTACCCAATAGGAACCAACATATAACATACCTCCTGTAAAGATCATAAGGTAGATTACATTGCTCACATCTGCTATTCAGGGCTTCATCACCATCTAGTTGGGTTTGTACTGTATAAGGACCATTACACATTGGTGTGCGGTCACATTATACCATGCAATATTGCAACCACTAGATCTATTGCCACAAAATCTCCAAGGTAAGCAGACATGGAGTTAAGAACAGAAAATAAATACCTGTCTTGATGATTTCCCGATAGACAATAACGTGGCATGCAATATTTTTGTCCGGTGGTATTGTTGACCGCAATGACATATAACCTATTTATTACATACACATATAACCAACTCGAAGAGATAAAATCGCAAACAGGCATACACACACCACAAAACAGGCTAACTTAGGACACATATCCGCAGGGAAAGTAAGTCCCCATCAAAAGAAATTTGACAAGTAGCTGTCATTGTCAGAGCTTAATGAGGAGAATTACACTACAGAAGGTGGGATGAATGTGGGACAGTAGAGAATTTTTAATTTTAGAAGCCAGCAAAGTGTTTTCAGGTAGAGTTTCATGTGATGTATTGTATTGTAGTATTTATGTAGTTCCCAGTAACCATAAGTGGGATGCTGAAGCGCTTACCCATGCAAATAACAAGCTGCACTCTGTAGGCTGTGTGGTTATGAGAGTATTGTTCTTGTTTTGAGCCTATATGCAGGGCCAGATTGGGAACCAAAACTGGCCCTGGCAAAGTGCTCAGCTGCATCTTCCCCCCATTGGGGAGTTGGGGGTGCCGCCGAGCACTTTGCCAGGGCCGGTTTTCAGCCGATTTTGTTACAGGGCCGATTTTGCAGCTATGCTGCAAAAACAGCCCTGTAACAAAAATGGCCCCCAGGGGCCCAAAACCGGCCCCCACCTGTGCGGCGCAGCGGGGGATTGCCCGGTGCCCGCTATGGCCAGTCCGGCCCTGCCTATATGGAAAGTGTTGTCATGTTGTGCAATTGTAATCATCGGTGTGCAGTTGATATATATGGGAAGCAGTGCCTGGCGGTGTGGTGGGTTCGGGTATGTTGTTATGAACTCCAGTGTACCCCAATCTACACCTAGGTATCTGCACTACCTCTTACCTACATTTGTCCTACCTTGTTCTGCATAACGGTTCTAGCACTGACCTTCTGCCCAGTAATGTGCTGAATAAATGTCGATCTGTTTCTTGGAAACTAGCTTCCTTTATTATGCATGAGGATTCTTAGAAAAGTCCCCTGCACATGACGTACATCGCAGCATGAACATACTCTGCGTGAAAGTCATGCTCATCTTCATCCCAGGATGAAAGAACTACTTTTCATAATTGCAGGTAATCCCACTTACAACATACCGATTGTGTACGGAACCCATAGGCTTTCTTTTTGATATAAAAGAACCACACCGAAAACTAGATAGTCAGAAGGGATGCTTCCACACTGACATAAGACGCTGAGATTCCTGTACGCAGAAACTCTAGCACGCACTAGTCTGGCATCCCTTGCAAAGTGTTCAACTTGAGACCAAGACAGGGTCCTTCGTTCTAACCCATCAGGTAATGGGGTTTGCTCTTTCCTAGGAGATTCTTGGCTTTAAACACACACTTAAGTACACTTAGATAAGGTCCGCATAGTAGGAGTATGCTTGATTACCGTAATATCTATATGCATGCATATATTCATTGTTTTAGCACCATGGAATCCTACCTTTTATTTACTCTGTTGGTACTTGTAATCATATGCACCTGTTTCTGTCAAATGATTATCTCAGTCAACATGTTTTATACTAGAATGACGCTGGTTTCAATAATTGCTAATGGAAACATCCCATCGTTTATTCTGTGTATCTCTCTGAGACCAAGTGAGCACCAGTGACTGAGCGAAAAGTAGTGTGCTGTTTCCACGATCCCTGAAGGATCAGCGGTTGTCATGTTCGATAGTTGCCAGAAACTATTCGCACCTTGGTAAGGTTAGGGGGCTTATCGTGGTACTGTGAGCTAGCTGGTCTAAGGGCTAACATATCTTTTGAGGGTGTCTGGAATCAGTCGGGACACCAATCCCTTAGTTTATGTTGTCCAAACACGCAGATCCTATGCATTTTTAAGAACTACACAACAATTTGAGAGATAGGCACGCACATTATAATTATAATAAGAACTAACCAGCTTAGTGACGGGGCAGTGCGTTGCTTGACGCTCATAGACCAAAAATGGGGTAATCAGAGAAGGCCCAATAATTCATACAGTGACATGAGCCAGGATGAGATGCATTTGAATGAGTAAAAGGATATAAAAGGGCAAGAATGGGAATTGGTGAAATAAGTAGTAGAAATGCACCATTTTATTTTGTTTGTATTATATTGTCTGCTGCTGGACAAATAAATCCCATGAAGGAGGAAGGATGTGGAAGAGCAATCTAATCTGGCAACCTGAGCAGATCCTGCACAACTTTAAAAGGCCCAGATTCCACCTACTTCTGCTAAGCTGAAGGAAGGCAACAATTTGAGCAGGGGTTCATACCCCAAGCCCCTCTCAGGCTCTTGAAGGCGGATGAGCACCAGTCAGGCAAAACAAGTTGGGACGTAACTTAGACACCCCAGCTAGAGGCTGGCCCAATGCATATAGGTTTTTGCCCTGACAGCACAAGAACAAATTGACTTGCCTTGTGTTACCCTGCTGACATTAGCCGTCCATGCGCACCCTATGCCTGTAGACCATTTTCATTTCTAGTTTACATATTGAGACAGAATCTATGACATAATATCGACAGACAGAATATCTACATACAAAAATATCGACACAAAAATATCGAAATCAAAAATATCGGAGTCCTATCTTCATAAAGGTAAGTACAAAAATATCGAAAAATTAATATCGAAGTACAAAAATATCGAAAATAAAAATATCGTTTTTTTAAATATATTAATAATAATGTAAAAATAATTTTAAAATACATATAAATTTACAAATATTAAATAAAAACATTAAAACATAATTAAAAAATTAAAACTAATACATATACATTTAAAATAAATTAAAAACGTAATAATGTAATGTAATTTTATTTTTTTTAATTTCATTTAATTGATTTAATTTAAATATAAATTTATTTTATTTTTACCCTGCACGCCTGTACCTCAAAAACCCAAAACTGACCCTGAACCCTAAAAATACCCCTTTACCCAAAAACCCAAAACTGACCCTGAACCCTAAAAATACCCTTTTACCCAAAAACCAAAAACTGACCCTGAACCCTAAAAATACCCCTTTACCCAAAAACCCAAAACTGACCCTGAACCCTAAAAATGCCCCTTTACCCAAGAACTAAAAACTGACCCTGAACCCTAAAAATACCCCTTTACCCAAAAACTGAAAACTGACCCTGAACCCTAAAAATACCCCTTTACCCAAAAACTGAAAACTGACCCTGAACCCAAAAAATACCTCTTTACCCAAAAACTGAAAACTGACCCTGAACCCTAAAAATACCCCTTTACCCAAAAACTGAAAACTGACCCTGAACCCTAAAAATACCCCTTTACCCAAAAACTGAAAACTGACCCTGAACCCAAAAAATACCCCTTTACCCAAAAACTGAAAACTGACCCTGAACCCAAAAAATACCCCTTTACCCAAGAACTGAAAACTGACCCTCAACCCTAAAAATACTCCTTTACCCAAAAACTGAAAACTGACCCTGAACCCTAAAAATACCCCTTTACCCAAAAACTGAAAACTGACCCTGAACACTAAAAATACCCTTTTACCCAAAAACTGAAAACTGACCCTGAACCCTAAAAATACCCCTTAAAAAACTAAAACATATAAAATTTAAAATATTATTATATACTTACCTATACTTACGTTGTAATGGTATGCGTTGTAAAGGTACCTGCGTTGTAAAAACATGCGTTGTAAACACATGCGTTGTAATGGTTTTTGCGTTGTAAAAATTTCGTTGTAATGGTAGTGCGTTGTAAAAGTTGCGTTGTAAAGGTTGTTTCCCCGGTGGATAGCGTAGGGGTAAAAATTACTATTCACACTCCAGAGGGTGCAACAGTAGGGAAAGCGTTGGATAGCATGGGGGTAAAAATTAATTCCCACACTACTCCCACTTTAACACACAACACACTACACATATAAAAAAGACAATTAATATAAATTTCAATGAATCAATTAATAATAATTAATATTAATAAATTGATGTAATTATAAATGAACTAATTAACACATATTAATTACTAATTAATTAACAATAAATACCAACAAATAAATACAATCGCTTTAATTTATTAAATTTAATTATATCACACCCTATCCACCTATAAACACACAACCCACTACACATAAATAAATCACATCATTTAATCACTTAATAATTATTAATTACCAATTAATTATTAATTAACAATATGTTATGTTATGTTAAATGAGGCTTGTTAAGCGCGCTAACACCCGAAGGTTTCTTGGCGCTGACTGGAGGGACATGTGAATGAGCGGAGAAAAATTTATTCAGGAAGGGTGAACAAAAAAGTCTTAAGGAGTTTCCTGAACTGAAAAAGGGAGTTGCTGGATTTAATAATCAAAGGGAGGGAATTCCAAAACTTGGGGGCAAGGAAAGCAAAACGACGGCCTCCAAATTTATGAAGTTTAAATTTGGGGGTGACAACCAAGTGATGGGAAGCTGAACGAAGAGAGCGAGCAGGTTGATACAGGGTAATCCGAGATTTCAGGAAAGCAGGACAAGGACAGTGAAGGGATTTGAATACCAGGCAGCCCATCTTAAAGGCCGCTCTCTCCTTCACTGGCAACCAATGGAGCCTGCGGAGCAGAGGCCTCGCCGATTGCCACTTAGGGATCTTAAATATGAGGCGGGCTGCCTGGTTTTGTACCACCTGGAGACGATGTAAGAGAAAGCGTGGGAGTGCATGATAAAGGGAATTAGAAAAATCCAGGCGCGATATGACAAGGGACATAACGACCTGACACAGGGCCGCATGAGGAAGTAGGTGCCTGATCTTCCGGATTTTTCGGAGTTGGAACATACACGAAGAAATCGTGGCACCCACTTGGGCCTTGAGTGACAGTTCGGCGTCGATTGTCACCCCCAAACTCCTGACAGACTTGAGAGGTGTCGGGGGGGGGCCCAATTCGGGAGGCCAAAACTGCGGACCCCAAAAAGCGGCACTGGAACCAGGAAGGAGTAGCTCAGTCTTTCCAGGATTGAGTTTCAATTGATTCTGATTCATCCATTGATGGATATGGATCATAGCGGCGTGGAAGTTGTTAGTCGCCTGAAGAGAATCAAGTGGAAAGACGAGCTGCAAATCGTCAGCATAATTAAAGACGCTGACGTCCCAGTTATGAAGGGAAAAAATTAGAGGGCGCAAATAAAGATTAAATAATAACGGGGAAAGTGAAGAGCCCTGGGGAACACCACAAGTGATGGGGGATTTGGTTGCGGTGAAGGGACCAAGGCGCACGGCTTGTGATCTTCCCGTTAGGAATGACTCCACCCACTTGAGGGCCATGCCCCGAATGCCGGCTTGTTCGACATGGTGGAGAAGGATGTCATGATCCACCGTGTCGAACGCGGCAGACAAGTCCAAGAGAACCAGAGCCTGCGGTCTCTTGGCGTCTGCGTTCTCTCTCAGGGTGTCCATGACTGCCAAGATGACTGCTTCCGTAGAGTGGGCCGGCCTAAAGCCGGCCTGGTTGGGCTCAAGGAGGCCCGAGCTCTCGATGGAATTAGAGAGACACCAGGTGACATGGGCTTCAAGGAGTTTTGACAGGTAGGGCAGTAAAGATATTGGGCGATAGTTGGAAAGTTCAGCCGCATCAGCCCCTGGCTTCTTCAGGAGGGGCAAGAGAATGGCCTCCTTGACTGTGCCAGAGGTGAGGGAGGCATTCAGAAAGGGAAGTATACACTCCGGTAATTTTAGACAAACCTCACGCAGTACCGCGGGAGGGCAAAGATCCTCCGGCGAGCCCGATTTTACACGATTGGCTAGCTTCGCCAGGGAAGGGGAATCCAGAATGGGAAATAAAGTGAACGAGGATAGATTGCCCGGGGGGGTGTCCACAAATGGTGACGGCTGAGGGGTAAGGGTGATAGAATTTTTTATTTTAATGATTTTTTCAGCAAAAAAGAGGTTAAGAGCATCGCAGGTCTCTTTAGATGGAGTTTGAGCTGGAAGAGTCCTATCGTCCGTGGTCAGTTCGTTCATAATCCTGAACACCTCACGAGATTTGTTGGTGGCAGTGAGGATTCTATCAGAGATGTGCTCCGATTTGGCTGATAAGATAGCCAATTTATATTCCCTCCGAGCAGTAACAAATTTCTGTCTGGAAGACAAGGAGTAATCCCGCCTCCAGATACGTTCCCATTGACGAACCTCAAGTTTCATTTGCTTGAGGTTGTCAGAGAACCACCGGTTGGCATTAGGATGTCTGGTACAAGGAAATTTGACTACTGGGGCATATTGATCACTAGCCCCTTTCAGCCAGCTACAGATGTTAGTGTCGAACCTATTGATATCCTCATAAGGGAGGGTGTTCGGACAGGTAGAAGCCAGGGTGGTTATGAAACCCTTGGAGTCGTAGTTCTTCCAATTGCGTGCAGAGCCACCTGCCCTTAGAGGGGCCTTGATTCGCCCACTGAGTGTGATGGTCAGGTCGACTATGAAATGGTCTGACCAAACGCATGGGAGTGTAAAAGGGGTGAAAGGGTTATATTCGAAGTCCAGACCTGATCTAGTATGTGGCCTTTTGCATGCGTCGGTGAAGTGACTTGCTGACTCAAATTCAAGCTAGTCAGAATCTCAGATAATGCTGAGGCATGTGCCCCAGCATTGATGTCATCAAACCAGTAATTGAAGTCCCCAAATAGGGCGAAACTGGGTAGTGAAGGCAGGAGGGCAGACAGCTGTTCGCAGAGTTTCTCTGCAAAGTCTGGCATGGGACGGGGCGGACGATAAAGAAGGCCAAAAGAAAAGGCCCCCACTTCCGTCCCCAAATTAATGACCAGATTCTCTACTTGTGGAAGTGCAAAGGAAGATGAAGAGATAAGATGAAAACGTTTCGAGATAATGGCAGCCACCCCCCACCAGGATGATCGGCAATGCGGTCAGCATGGAGAATAAAATAATCTGGGGGAAGGGCTGCCAAGATGTCAGGAAGAGAATTCTCTGTGAGCCAGGACTCCGTAAGCAAAAGGAGATCAGGGCTTTCTTGTAGCAGCAAGGTGAGAATATCTGCCTGGTGTCTGACCATAGAACGGGTGTTTAGAAGTAGAACCCGAATGGAGGTGTGAGTCAGTGCAGGGACCGACCGGGGAACCGGGGGGCCAGGCACAAGGGGGGGGGGTTGCAGGAAATACCGAGTGCAGTGAGTTTCCCCATGGTGACAGAAGGGGGGACCAATCCAGGTAGGTTATAATGTCTGAGTTGGCTAGCAGTGTATGAGGTGTTATAGCAAGCCTCTCCTGCCCCTTGCCCCTGCCGGCCGCGGACGGGCGCAGACGGGCTTGACTCTGGTGCGACTCCGGCGCGCCTACGTCGCGCCCGCTGCGCTCGTCCGCTGCGCGGACACATAGTGGTCGTTTAAATAGTGAGGAGGCGAAGGGGTGTGGCGAGGATCGCCGTCCACCCCTACCCAAAATGGCGCCCACGAGCGCAATGAGCACCGGCAAGCGTACTGAAGGCAAGGTAGGACAATTAAAAACAAATGCTGCTAGTAGTCAGCACAGCGGGTAATGGCAGGGGAATTAAAAATTAAGAATTAAGGTCTACCGCTCGTGGTCAGCGGGACCGGTCTAAGAGGTAGTTGACGCCGCTAGTGATCAGCGGAGGAATCGAAGATGATTTTAAAAATAATGAGCAGTCGCACTCCAGCAGTCGCAAGCTAGCCCACTGCCACTGGGCTGCCAACGATCACAGGGGGCAGAAGAAGGCAGGTCCTAAATAGTGAGGAGGCGAAGGGGTGTGGCGAGGATCGCCGTCCACCCCTACCCAAAATGGCGCCCACGAGCGCAATGAGCACCGGCAAGCGTACTGAAGGCAAGGTAGGACAATTAAAAACAAATGCTGCTAGTAGTCAGCAAAGCGGGTAATGGCAGGGGAATTAAAAATTAAGAATTAAGGTCTACCGCTCGTGGTCAGCGGGACCGGTCTAAGAGGTAGTTGACGCCGCTAGTGATCAGCGGAGGAATCAAAGATGATTTTAAAAATAATGAGCAGTCGCACTCCAGCAGTCGCAAGCTAGCCCACTGCCACTGGGCTGCCAACGATCACAGGGGGCAGAAGAAGGCAGGTCCTAAATAGTGAGGAGGCGAAGGGGTGTGGCGAGGATCGCCGTCCACCCCTACCCAAAATGGCGCCCACAAGCGCAATGAGCACCGGCAAGCGTACTGAAGGCAAGGTAGGACAATTAAAAACAAATGCTGCTAGTAGTCAGCAAAGCGGGTAATGGCAGGGGAATTAAAAATTAAGAATTAAGGTCTACCGCTCGTGGTCAGCGGGACCGGTCTAAGAGGTAGTTGACGCCGCTAGTGATCAGCGGAGGAATCAAAGATGATTTTAAAAATAATGAGCAGTCGCACTCCAGCAGTCGCAAGCTAGCCCACTGCCACTGGGCTGCCAACGATCACAGGGGGCAGAAGAAGGCAGGTCCTAAATAGTGAGGAGGCGAAGGGGTGTGGCGAGGATCGCCGTCCACCCCTACCCAAAATGGCGCCCATGAGCGCAATGAGCACCGGCAAGCGTACTGAAGGCAAGGTAGGACAATTAAAAACAAATGCTGCTAGTAGTCAGCAAAGCGGGTAATGGCAGGGGAATTAAAAATTAAGAATTAAGGTCTACCGCTCGTGGTCAGCGGGACCGGTCTAAGAGGTAGTTGACGCCGCTAGTGATCAGCGGAGGAATCGAAGATGATTTTAAAAATAATGAGCAGTCGCACTCCAGCAGTCGCAAGCTAGCCCACTGCCACTGGGCTGCCAACGATCACCAAACAATAACAATAACAAAAACAATAAATATATTAGCACATTAACTCTAATTAATTTAATTAAATAATTAATAATATTTAATTACCAATTCATTATTAATTAACAATAACAATAAATTAAATATATTAGCACATTAACTCTAATTAATTTATTGTACTAATTAATATTATTTAATTACCAATTAATTAATTAACAATAACAAAAATGTATATATATTAAAACATTAACTCTAATTAATGTAATTAACTAAGTAATATAAATTAATGACCAATTAATTATTAATTATTAATATTTACAAAAATATATTAATTAATTAATTATTATTAAATTACTTCCCACCCTATTCCCCTATAAACCCACAACCCGCTCTGATACTAAAACGCAAAATGTAAACAAATTTACTAATTTTCAAACATACATTACAAAACATATTTAACAAACATATAAACAAAATAATAAAATACATAACACTAAACAAATTTTAGATATTACTAAATTTTGATATTTTCGATATTATTAACATACATACCTTAAAAAAACGATATTCTGTCTGTCGATATTTTGGACATCGATATTCTATACCATCGAAATTAAAACATCGATATTATTGTATATCGATATTTTAATTTCGATATTTTGTCTCACTACCATTGAGACAGTCTCCTGATTAGGAATGTTTTCGCTGAACAACTTCCACTTTCATTATTAATAGTGAATGACATAGTAGAGTAAGAAGAGAGAATGCACTGAAAGGAGGCTTACTGAGCTTCTATATTTTGGCTAGGACTGTAGCTTGGCACTGATATGGTAGTTTTCCATTTGCTAAATCTTAGTCCACCTCTTCTCTGACATGTGAGCCCTGTGAATTAATTTTGTTATATATGCCCTCATAACTTACTACCCTTCCAAACATATTTGTCGGATCTGTTCTCACTCTGCAACACCCACACCAATTACCTCTGCTTTCACTTCTAGCTAGAGGCCTTTAAACTTAAGAACTAGTAGCCAGTAGGTGTCTGTGGTATGTAATAAATTGGGATATTTATTTCTATTAATTTCATAAGTTATCTATTATGTTATTTTATGAATGCTCAATGTTAGGTTAAGATTGCAATTTTATACATGTCATGATGTTCTAAGCATGTGAAGATTCTGCATTGAGTCAGTTGTTGGTGAGTCCTGCTTGCTGACGGATGAGATCTTTCTCTTGGAATAAACATCTTTTCAAATAGCATCCCTGTATCCAGAATTCATTACCAGGAATGCTTCACTGTCCTTTCCTTTCCCAGACAACTCCTAATTCAATATCCTGAATGCTCGCTCCAGCCAACTCAGTGCATTAATTGGGTCTATTGGATACTGAAGCTTTGGTCTGGTCTGGTAAAGTGAGCCTTTGCCTGCCTTGTTCATGCAAGAACTTTGGACTGGGTCACACAGGCAAATTTCAGGAAAAAATCACACTACTCATTACTATTTTATGGATGATCGTTATGTTTCGGTCTAGTCTTGCTGATTTCTGGGCACTTAATCCCATGCTGCTGCCTCTTCGCATTGCACTGATATGATCTGCAATCTGCCTTTCTCATTATTAAACAATGCAAGTACGTTGAGCCCCGCTAGTATGAGACACCAGATTGGTGGCTTGTTGCAATGTATCAGGCAAGTCTTGCTGAATCCTAGGGAATTGGTCCTGTCCTGCAGAACTTTTCAATTGTGACGATATGACCCGCAATCAGTCTTTATCAGCATTTGAAAAAGAAACTATAGTGAGCCCTATCAGCCAGGGAAAATTAAGACTGGCCAAAATGACTTGTATCTTTATGTATACTTGCAATTTTTGAGAGAAGATTTCAGGAAGGCCAGTGCAGAAACAAATGTGATATTCCTTATGCCCCACGGCTACTTTTCTGGTCATTCCCACTGTAGGAGGGGGAGTACCTTCCGCAGCATGTTATAATGTTGTATGACTTTATTCGATATACAGATATCATGAAAGTATAAACAATCAATTCTTCAGAAAGGAAAGTATTGCTTTGTCATACACACAATCCAGTACAAAATTAAAAATGTTTGCGACAAAATTTGTACAAGTATAAAAACTCTCTCATAAAAACGACTGTACAGGGTTAAAAACAATTATTATAAAAATTAGGGACCAAGCCCTAGAGGAGGGGTAGTACTGTGATTTCTGGTGTTAAGCTCTTCTGCCTAAAGAGCTTGGTTCTTAACCACCAAGCACCACCCAAATATTTTGCTGTCCCACAGATTACACTAGGACTGGAAGTCTCTGTTGATAAAATGCAAAATGCCTCCCTACAGTTCTTAGCTCCCAAGTTGGAACACACAGGTTTTAACCATTTTCTTCTCACCTGTTTGTAAAGCGGGCAGGCAAAAAGAAAATGCAAAATAGATTCTGTGGGGAAATGGCATCCCGGGCATCTCCTATCAGTTGCTTTCATATGGTTACACTCTGCGGTGAAATCATTGACTGGAAGAGTACCAAACCTTAGCTTAATAAACAGTGCCCTGTCTCTTGGAGACTCTATAAAATCGAGGAACGATTCCAGTTGCAGGGCGGGCTTGTAGTCCAGAAACTTTTCAGTCAGAATACCATGTTTCTGGTTACGTAAAGTTCCTATTGCGACCCACTCCCAATAAGCCTTACTAACCACTTGTTTAGGGGGCGGAGTCTGACTCGCCCAGGCTTCTGCCATTCCAATGTCCCCTGCCAGCTGTTTCAACTTGGTAACCCAAGCTATCTTGTGTCCCGTATCCAGACGGATTACTTCCATCAGGGCAGAGGCATAGTTAGAAAGTTCGGGGGTCCTTCTAAGGCGTACCCAGAATAGCAGGGGGGCGTAGCCTTGCTACCTCGCCTATTAAATGTATCCCCAGATCTTGATGGAGCGGAACTAGTGGGGTTGATGAAGGAAGCGAGACCAGGTCTCTGAGAAACTTGTTCTCTGATCTTGCTAAGTCCATAGTATTCTCAAGGCCCCACAGCTCCGCCCCGTAAAGGGACGAGGGCAAGGCCTTTCCCTGGTAAACCTTAATGGCAGGAGCCACAGGTCGGCTAGGGGAAAGACGTTGGTGTCTTGCAATAGCACCCGCAACACATTTATGATTTAGGAGCATTTTTGATAGATGGATATTCCACTTCATATAGATGGGAATTCCACTTCATAATAATGTTATATTGATATCTGGTAACTTTAATTTCTGAATTCACCTTGTGCGGAACTTAGAGCAAAGACTATCCTTGCACATTTTTTTACATTTTGGACAAACATGAAGCTTAGTAGGCAGGCCATGTCAGTGAAGTTTTGTGTGTTTTTCTCTATAGCAATGCAAACCTTCCGTGCTGGACCAAAACAAACTCAGGTGACCTTCATTCCAGCATTCATCAGTGGATGTGGCTCAGTTCCCATGCCTAGCAATTTAATGGAAGATGGATCTTCCAGAGATATGGTTATTGTGTTTGACTTATTTGTTGTATTGCTTGCTGATCTCCCTCTCTACAATCTTGCGGCAATCTGGTAGGTTTAAAATGAAAGAGTAATCAGCTGACTCCCAGGGATAAGGCAAACATTTTTTTTCAGAAGGGGGATTCCTATGGCACATTTTCTTGGCCATTAGGTCTGAGATCTGGCCAGGGCTGGCTTTTGTGCTGATTACTTTCAGTGCAACAACCCTTGATGATGCCCTCTCCCCATGACCTCCTTGGAAGATGGAGGGAGCAAATGGGAGGATTATTATTGGAGTGTGGGGTCATGTTTATAAAATAGACCCTCATGCACTTCAATACAACCACTTGTTGTGAGGTGGAAGGTCACCCACCAACTGCCAATACTATGAGGTGAGATAGTAAATAGCCTTTTTAGCTGATCTAAGTCAGTGCCTGGAAGATGCAGATTACAACAAGGCAATGGTGGTAGGTGGTTGACCCAAAGTCCACTCTAAATATATTGTTAACAGTAAATCTTTTGACAACAACAACAGACAACTAATCCTGCCTGTAGAAATACCTAGAAATAATAAACTGAAACCTATTTTACTTTTTATATTTTTTAAGATTTCTATAGTTTATTTCTAACATTATATCACATATCTCTTAGCAAATCAAGTTTTGACAGAGTTTGTGGGAGTGCTCATTTTCATTTTTAATATGCATAGAACAAGTGTCATAAGTGTATCAAACTGAGGGCCTTAATTTAATCTTGGTGGAGAGGAAACATCGTCGTAACAGCACTTGAGTTCCCTCCCTGCCAAGACTATGGCCCACCCCCTGGATTTAAATTCAGTGATGACAAAAGAAACTGCTCCGTCTCTTCCATGGTCAAACTCCTCTGACGGACTGACAGAGTAGGGGCTGTATTGGGATTTTTTTTTAATTAAAAAAAGAAACTTTAACATATGCTTCCATCATGTTTGATGGAGCCGTCCAGCAGTTACAATGCATTGGCAGGAACCGCCATGACTACATATTTACTCCATCGGCCTGGCGGAGGGGAGTCCAAACGCCAAATGATAAATCGGGCCCTGAGACTTTTAAACTTACTGAGTAGTTGAGTGTGATTTTAAAACGCAAAGAGAATGCATATCATATGTTATCACACTGTTATTTACCCTTAGTGTCTCTAGCCCTCAGACACTGCTGCAATCAATTGTAGCTTACTTTTTAGGTCAAGTCTAGTGTTGCAGTGCATGAACTGCTCGCTTTGCGAGGCATGCTGTATTCAGTATAGTGTGAAAGCTTTGTGGAAGCTGCGCCCACTCTCCGCCCATCTTTTTAATTGGCTTAGGTTCTAAATGCTGCCTTCCGATTGGTTTTAAGCTTGTTAGTCCCTCCTCATGACGGCCATGTCCTCAATTGTATCCTTCCTTGGCTACTGGCCCCTTTACTCCAAACACTATTTTCTTCCCTGTCTCCCCACCCACCACCCCCTCCCGCAGTCCGTGACTTCTCGGCCTGCCCCCCCCAACTCCCATTCGTACCTTCTTGACCACCCGCACTCCCATTTCAATGCAATAGGTCTCGCATAAATGTGAGTCCTATTGCATTGCAGATGCTTGTTATAATTGAATCTACAAAGACTGCTAATTTGTTTAGCGAAGACGTATTCCAGATGCTGTCACTAGGGTTGAAACTCAGATTCAGTATCGTAGAGTAATCAGACGTTTTCTTTAGATTTTTTTAAACATTTCTTTATTGAGCATTTAAATAAGTTGTACAATGGATAAAGTGAAATGTCACTGCTATGCAGTTTGTGCAGAGAAAACCAAAAAAAGGAAACTCACGAGTCTAAAAAGAAACCAAATCTCCACAACGCCAGAATGTCTGGTTCTCCACCCACAGCCTGATCGATGCCAAGTCCCCTCCATAATAGTTCCTCACTCATAATTCTCTTTTGGCTCAGCCTAAATGCCTCTCTATTCGTTCTATTCCGACCCTTATCTCCCTGCATCCACCAACTGAACTGAGTATGGAATTCGTAGGGCTACATGCGAGTGTCTCTAAGGTAGGATTGTAGCTTGTACATATGGCAATCTGTGGGGTCGTAAGTCTTCTGAATGAGCAATAGAGCTGCTGTCTGCCACCTCCCCTCTACCCCTGTGCGATCTCTGTGGGGTAGCCAGTCCACCATTCTATGGTGCACACATAGAGTGAAGTGCAAAGACCCTCTACCACAGGAATGCTGGAAAGAGCCCTAAGTCTATTTGCTATGCTTTAAGGAGGTGAATAAACACCTCCACACATATTCAAATGTCTGGAGTAGGTCTTGTAGTTTATATATGCACTTTTCATATGTAGCTAGGCAGAAGAGTTCCGTCGGCCATTCTACGTGTGTGGGTATGGGTGGTGCATCAGAGTCTAAGAATACATATTCTGCTACCATGAGAGCTGTTGCTATCCACCGCATCCATAAAGAAGAGACATCATCTACCTCTGCTAGATCGTGTAGAAGGGCCAGTTTGTCATATTCTGTAAAGAGAAGTCGGTTAGTGTTATGTAATGTGTGTTAAATTGCCGCCCAATTGTTATGGACCTGCCCACAAGACCGCAGAATAATTTAGAGGTCACAGTGGGGCTGGGCACACCTCCAGCAGTGATCATACAGTATTAGCCTGGCTCTCCTCAACTTATAGGGGGTTCAATACCAACTGTAGAGCACCTTAAAATAGGTATATTTCATCCTGGCCTCTCGAAGTGCTTGGTCATGAGGCATCAAAAGGTGTGCCCAGTCTTTGTCTGTGGATTGGAGGCTTAGTATCATCTGCCAGTATGTTTTGGTCATGTGATTCGAATTCTAGAGCAGCATGAGGAGTCCATGAGAATCTAGTACATGTTTGTGATCATGCCTCTGGATTTCCCCCACGTAAGCATGTATTTGTGAATTGGTGAGTCCTGGGGCAGGTCGGCACCTGGGCCAAGGATGGTGCACATGCAATGCCGTAAAAGGCCAGATTAGTGATTTGTGGGCAGCAAAGTCTGGGCAAAGTTCTGGAAAGGATTTAAAGGTGTCCTTGCCTTAAGGTTCCCTACATCCCTGTTTCCATGTATCTCCCACAAGGAATATCTGACCATCCATGACCCAATTCTGATGCTTGTGTTTGACCATATAGGGGGTCCCTGGTGTAACGCTCCATTGGTCTTTAGGGTCTTGGGAGAGTCCCCCCCCCGGACAACCACTTTTCACTCATCAGGGGCGGGCACATGACAGTATTCTGGGGTTTCGCCAGATATAGGATACCTAGTATGGATGGGGCTGACGCTATTGCATGTTCGATTGCTATCCACTTTGGCTGCTCTGTGTGGTCTGCCAGTGAGTAGACTAACTGTGACAAATGATGGCCCAGGTACAATAAATACATGTCCTGCAATTAAAGTTCTCTGGTCTGTTTGTCCGCATGCAACCAACAGTTTGTGGTGGTGTTTTCTTCCTGCCCATACAAACTGTTTTATCTTCTTATAAGTGTTTGGAGTAGATTTTTGAAGATGGGGAGCAGCAGCATGCTGAAAACATAGTTAAATCATGGCATTAAGACCATCTTTTTCATCTGGGCCCTTCCCCACAATGAGATGTGTAAGGAGGATCAGCAGTCTTGGTCAATAGCGGGGTCAGATTGTCAGGGACGATGTTTTACAGTCTTCTGTGGACAAGAATGCCTGGATGTTTCAGTCTGGAAGCTTTCTAGATAAATTCAAAATTAGGAGAGAGGGGTCCCACTTCCCAAGGGGAACAAAGAAAGACACTTCTGTCAAGAACAGGATGCATGCATGTATGTTGATGGTTTGAATGGTGCATATATAACAACTGAAAGTGCTTGTATGCTTTAAAAGGAGTCAAAGGGTATTCTGTTCTTGACAGAAGCTTTCTAGATAAAGCCAAATGTGTTGCCAGATCAGACTTTAGGACATTTGGTGACGGGGAAGGGTGCACTCGTCCGCTAGTTGATCCTGTACCCTGAGAATGCTGAATAGGCATCAGTAGAAGAAATGCTTCTAGAAGAATGGCTGGGTAAGAATCCCACCTTTGAATGATGGATCAGGCTAAGGAGTACTTCCCTAAGCCTGGTCACAAGAAACTTCGCTGAAACCTTCATGTCCATGTTCAGTAGGGAGATAGGGCGATAGCTGGCACACTGGTGGGGTCTTTTTCAGCATTGAGGATTAAGCTAATATTTGCTTTGCTGTACCCAGCCAGTAGGCTACCTCTATCCTCTACCTTCTTGAATACCTTATAAAGTATAGGGGCTACCAGTGTGGTATCTGTCATACCCAGGGCTTTATTGTTTGGCATAGCAGCTATAGCCTCTATGATCTCATACTCCATGATTTCTCCCTCCACCAGCTGCACCCCACCTCTGAGAGGGTGGGAAGATGAACACCGTCCAAGAAGTACCATTCCCTCAGCGGGTCCTCTGTGCTGTAGAGGGTACTCAAAAAGCACACAAATGTATTTAAGATCTGTATCGGGTGCATGATCAATAGACCTTTTGAGTCCCTAATGGCCGGTACTGCAAGATGAGCCTCGCGCTGACGGAGCACTGCCACTAGCAGATACCCTGCTGTATCTTCTCACTGCTCTTAGTACCGACATCTCTGGCATAGTAAAGCATATTCGGCTTTAGTTGCAAAAAGCATATTCAGATCAAATTTCGCTCTCTCAAGCTGTTGCAGCACCTGGATGACCTCTATATTGGCTTATCAGCTCTCAGATCTCCGATTTTACTAGTAGTTGCTTAAAAGCAAATTCCTACATATCGATATTCGCATCTCTCATCAGTACTCCCCTAATGGCTGCCTTGCATGCGGGCCATGGAACCTGAGCAGACACCACAGAGTCTTTGTACTTTGCCAAGTACTGTTGTACATGCACAGCCAGTTTCTGTTTACCAATGGGTAGTATATAATAAGACATGTTTAGGCAGCAGTGCTTTGACTTCAGGGCCATATGTCGCATGTCTAGCTACAGGAGCACCACAGCATGGTCCCATATTCCCTCATCCAGTATCCGCCAGGCTCTCAGTGACGCCATTATGGAGTGGGGCAAAAGAGAAAGTTTTCAATATGGGAACATGTGCCATGGACACCCGACACATAAATGTAATCCCTAACTCTGGGATGAGTCAGTCGCCACGGACCTGTCAGTCCAAAGTCCACCATAATATTATCAGGATCACACGGCCTCTGTCATTGGGTTTATCACAACTGCCGGTCCGGTCAATTAGAGGATCCATCGCAAGGTTCCAGTCCCCACCCACCACCACCCTGGTGTGCCCAAATTCCACAAAAAGCCAGGACAGAGTGGATAGAAAGTGGATCCTTTCCCACATTGGGTGCCTACATGGATCCCAAGACTACCGTCTGGCCCATCATGCCAAGCTTGACGAAGACGTACCATCCCCTACATCTATCCAGGTCCTGAGAAGTATGCACTGTAGTGTTCCCCTGATAAGTATGGTTGTGCCACATTTTTTAGTACAGTGTTAAGTTATGTCATAAATTTTATAGAGTGCACAGCTGTCCCAGCAAAGGGGCATCCCAGCGCTAAGATGCAACTGTCAGAAGCTGTTCGAGGGACGCACAGAGGAACCAATTATGTAGGATAAAGATAGGTTTTTATGGCTTTAGGGAATAGCACTTGATTTTGCATACTTCTAATACTCCCAGGGAGGGAGTTCCAGACCTTCAGAGCAAGAGCACGAAATGAGCTTTCTCCTTCCCGTACTCTCTTAACCAGGGGAATGACCGCCAGGTGCTGACCAGTAGAGCGCAGTTGGCGGGTAGATATGTAGGGCGTAAGGAGATAAGCTAGAATATCCGGGGAATGGAGCTTCATGATTCTATGGGTGATACAGAGAGTTTTGAACTGGATACGTTTCTCCAACGGGAGCCAATGTAGTCTGCGGATAAAGTCGGCAGTCAAGCAGGTTCTCGGCAGGCTGAGAAGCATCTGAACCACAGTATTTTGTGCCTTTTGAAGGCAATG
The DNA here is from genome assembly GCF_964261635.1 of Lissotriton helveticus. Lineage (NCBI taxonomy): Eukaryota > Metazoa > Chordata > Amphibia > Caudata > Salamandridae > Lissotriton > Lissotriton helveticus. The sequence continues at coordinate 1,108,774,691 of NC_136067.1, forward strand.
TATCTCTGTTCTAATTGTCCCTAGGTATAGGGAGCTAGCATAATCGCGCCTGCATAGTATCGTGAACTGGATGATCACCTGACGGGTGGTGGAATCAAAGATTCCTAACAATAGTTTAAGGCAACGTAGGGGCCCAAAGCAGACCCCGGCTACCGCTATTGTTTGAGCCTGAAAAGTAAGAGCGGTGTCCACCCATACTCCATAATTTCTGACTGTCTGCTTTGGGGCAGGCGGAAGGCCCAGAGTGGATGGCCACCAGTGCTCACTCCACAGATGAGTATCTTTACCCACCAACAAGATGATTGATTTACTGGCATTAAGTTGGAGGCAGTTGGCGGTCATCCAGCCTGTGAAAGCTGTTAAACCATCCTTAAATTTGAACACATCCTGTGCAGAATCATCAGATAGTGCAACCACCAACTGTGTGTCATCCGCATAGGATACAACAGTTAATCCTCTGCTGCTGGCTACTGCTGAATGTAACTAGGGTAGGCCTCAAGGCAAATCCCTGAGGAACCCCTTGACGAACAGCATTCACCTGGGATCAGAAGGGGAGACAGACACTTGGAAGGTTCTCTCCGATAGAAAGGAGGTGAACCAGCACAAAGCAAGGCCGTCAATGCCGATATCCTCCAAGCGCTGCAACAGGATCTGATGGGACAATGTATTGAATGCAGCACTTAGATCAAGTAGGATCTGAGCTGAGGTACGTGCGACATCTAACAAGCACCTCAGATGTTCTGTTACAGCCAAGAGGACGGTTTCAGAGCTTTGACATGGCCTGAAGCCATTTTGGGAGGGGGTGAACATAGTGAGAATGGAATTGATGTAGGCTTCAGTAATCTTAGATACCAAAGGGAGAAGAGAAATAGGGCGAAAATTATCCGGTTTTGAGACAATAAGCTCAAGTTTTATAAGAAAAGGGACCACCTTGGCATGTTTCCAGGCCATGGGGACTACCGCAGAGAACATAGAGAGATTGATGAGTTTGCAAAAAGTAGAGAGAAGCTGAGGTAAACATTTCTGATATTGATCCGGTTTAAGAAGGTCTGCTGGGGATCCTGATTGTGATACAAACAAAATGGTCCCAGATACTAGAATAAATAAACCATGACTGAGAAATTTTTAGAAAATATAAACAGCATTGTTTTTATTCACAACGTGTGACATAAAGAATCATTCATAAATTTCATCCATATATAAACACATTTGATGCCCCTATGAGAAGGACAGGGAAGGGTAGTGTTGGATAGTGAGGGTAGTGGACTGAATATGGAAATGGTCACTAAGACCTCAATAGAACAGAAATAATAAATGTTTAGCACACTTGAAAAATCACAGTTCCTAAGTTCATTCAGAAAAATTTCATGCCTAATCAAAACACAAATAATACATCAGTGAAAAGGCTGAGAATGCAGAGAAGTGTCGACGTTTCGACCCAAAACAGTGCAGGTGTAGAGTAAGACCTTGCTAGAGGGTCTTCATCAGGACAAGGGCGGGGACGGGGGCAATAAATCTGCATACAAAGTTAATAAATCAGTGTTAGTAAAGGTCAAAAAAGATCCAGCTTACTCATAAAATGGTTATAAAAGGTCGAGAGGGAAAATGGTACATAGTAGGTGACACTCAGAAGATAACAAAATTACCGACATAATTTCGGGAGACACAAAAAAATGTTGGCATGATCCAATTTGACGTGGGCAATACCCACTGTCATATGAGGTTTCATCCTTCAAATGTATCGTATATTGAGTATGGTAGAGCCTACCCAAGCAAAAGTTAATTACAACTTCTGTTGTTGGTTGAACTCATGATCAAAGTTGAAAACATTGTATTCAGTATGGTAAAACCTACCCATGGAAATGTTAATTCCAAGTTCTGTTGTCGGTTGAACTCACAATCAAAGTTAAAGACAACGACTGATTCATAGCGTATACTGTCTAAGTCCCAAGATGGCCCACATCCCCGACATTACGAAATCATTCAGGTAGATTACCTTATTGTGAGAAAATGTAATCAAGGATGAGGAGTTATCAGACACGTGAATCAGGATCCTATACAAAATAGATTTACCATAGTCAGTAGCGTATCAGTACAACAGTTCCCTTAAAATATGTAATATAGGCTCATTGGCGTACCTGGAGATCTTGGTAGGGTAAAAAGACCGTGAAAGTCCATATAGGCTTGGTCTCACCAATTACAACAATCTGTCTTGTTCTAAAAAAATATACATATAGAAGTTGATTGATACCAACACGAGAAAAATGGACCCATACATGAGTTAAATACAAATGCGTGGTAATGAAAGTATTGCGTACCTGACACAGTACAGATTGCTGTGCTCTAATGTGGGGGTCTAGATAGATGGGTAATCACGGTTGTTTGTATCCGTTTTCTGCAAATTAAAAAAGTGATTACATTATGATATAGGCACATAATGAGCCTATTATAAATAACATCACGTCTTGTGGGTCGCCTACCTTAGAGTGGTTTACCACCTATCTCGCGGATACCATATGTATAAAATCACGGAGGTTACGGCCGTTGTTTAAAGAATCTGTAAACAACACAGTTCCGGCACGTAAGTATAACGTATTCGGACCAGCGCATGGTAATGCAGTTCACACATGAGTTACAGACAGGCATACCTTCAATGGATAGACGTGCGTTCTAACGGGGGTTCTGTTGCTCCAAATCAGTCGGCATTTACCATTCGAGTGGCGGGCAGAAATGTTAATTTACCTAGTTCCGATCACGTGACAATGAAAATAGAGGACAGACTCCAGAATTCTACTGTGAGTCGGTACCGCTAAGTATAATAATAAATTCATTAAAAGATTGTTTCTACCTTCAAATAGATCTTAATTTACCCACAAGTATTAGCCAATTGTTTTGATTCAGCCGGCTGAAACTGGTCTGGTCGAAGATTATTCGATCAAGGTGACATAACCAAGGTGACTTAATAATTACAAAACCAGTTCGTAATTTGTTAATTTTGCAAGAAGACATGTCCATAACGGTTACTAATTAAAAAAGGGGCAAAGTAATATCTAAATCAATGATTGTTAATAATGAGTCATGAAAGGGACGGCATACCTATCATACAAGATGGTAAAGGCCGGACCGTCGTCACATAAGATCGAGATGGATAATCACAACTTATAATATCATATATGATGCAATAAAAACCATAATGGGCGTACCTATCTGGCACGATGGTAAAGGCCCAATTGATAATTTCCTGGAAAATCCAAAGTCACAATGTACATAATCATAAATCCTAAAAGATTTCACAGTCATCAAAGGTACATAATGATAGATTTTATAAATTGGCCATTTGGGCAAAGGTACTTTCTGTTTCATTCAGGCCTGACTTAATAGAGTCCAACAAAAACATCCATTTAGCCTCCCGAGTGTTGAGAATGTTGGCAATGCTCCCACCCCTAGGTCCCACTATGATTTTCTCCAAGATAACCCACTTGAAGTCATTTGGTGAGTGTTTCTCAGTGGTAAAGTTGTCTACAAGGGGAGCACCTACCACCCCACACCTGATCCGACTCGCATGTTGTAAAATTCTCACTTTTGCTTTCTGTTGGGTCTGTCCCACATAGATCAGATCACATTTGCAAATGATGGCATAAATCACATTGGAAGTATTGCAATTCGTGTGTGATTTCAAAGGGATCTTGTGATCCTTGTACTCAAAAACCTTAGTCTGAATTGAATTATCGCACGCTTTGCACTTGGTGCATCTGTGGTGGCCTGTCACTGGTGGAAGATTCCAAAGCGTTAACACAGTATTGGATTCAGCACGGGGGAGAAAGGATCGAACAACATGGTCCCTAATGTTTTTACCCCTTTTAAAAGCATGCAGTGGTAGAGCTGAATAGCCAATATCATGCGATATCAGTGGCCAATGCTTGTTTATGATTTTCTTTACCCTATTGCTTTCAGTAGAGAAGGTGGTTACACAGACCATCCTGTTGTTATGTGGGTCAGAGGCCTGTTTGGGTTGTAACAGGCACTCCCTCGGGTTATACCAGGCACGTTTTTTGGCCTTTTTAATGAGACGTCGAGGGTACCCCCTCTGTAGCAGTCTGGTCATTAGGTCTTCGGCTTGCTCCATATAATCAGCTTTTTCGGAGCAATTTCTGCGAAGCCGCAAGAACTGGCCAATGGGTAAATTATCCCGAAGGGACCTTGGATGATGACTTCCATATTGGAGGAGTGAGTTCCGCTCAGATGGCTTGCGAAACAGAGTTGTTTGTAGAGTGCCATCCTTGTTGTAAATGGTAAGGTCCAGGAAATCAACTTGTGCTACATCTGATTTGAAAGTGAATTTGATGTCATTAGATTGCAGATCAAGCCAAGCTTGAAAAGCAAGTAGTTGTGTTTCATCGCCATTCCAAATAAAGAGGATGTCATCAATGTACCGGACCCATAACCCAAGATGGTCACGTAATGGGTTCCGGTTATTAAGGATGACATCCTCCTCAAAGGCAGCCATAAAAAGAATCGCCAAATCTGGGGCAAATGTGGCCCCCATTGCCACCCCTTTAGTTTGTAAATAGAAGTGGTCTTCAAACATAAAAAATTATGCATCATAGCCAGTCTTAATAGACCTATTATGAATTCTGTGGGTACCGGTGTTGGGGCAGCCCTCAAGTTGAGATAGCGTGTCATGACCGTCAGAGCCTCCTGCTGCGGAATACTTGTGTATAAGGAGGTAATATCACAAGTAACCAAGATCTGTTTGTCCACATCAAAAGGCAAACCATCCACGATATTTATAGTGTGCATTGTATCGCGGAGGTAGGTAGGAGTTGCCTCAGCCAATGGCTTCAAAAAGAAATCAATATACCGACCGAGGGGTTCCAGCATTGACCCACACCCAGAAACAATGGGCCTCTCAGGTGGTTCATTCAGGTTCTTGTGAATTTTTGGGAGGGTATATATAGTTGGTAATCTGGGTGTCTTCTGGTTGAGATAGTTAAATTCCCCTGATTCCCTGATTGTGGCATCACTTTTTGAGAGAGCGCTGAGAAGACAGAGAGTATGGGACTGTCACTGGGCCGCGGGGAGGGGCCTGTTCTAATATCATTGTTGGGGAAAGTCCTGTAGATGTTCTCGACCTTCTTAATAAAGAAGGAGGCGAGAACCTCGCATTGCTGACTGGAAGAAAGAGGGGAAGCTTTGGGTTGCCCTGAGTATAGATCTTTAAGCAGGGAGAAGATACATTTAGCAGGGTTACTGCTGTTTCTGGTCTCATTAGCAAAATAGGTAGCTCTTTCCTTCTGGATGGCCTTATGATAGTTCTTGATGGCTACTCTGTATAGTATTTTTAGAACTGAATCATAGTCCCATCTCCACGCCTGTTCCAGCATTTTACAAGTTTTCTGGGCTGAGGCCAGATTGCCATTGTGCCACGGGCTCTATTGGGTAATGCGAATCTGGGACCACCTGGCGGGAATAAAGGTGTCGAGGGAGTGCGTGAGCAAATCAGATAGAGTGCTCTCAGCCCTGTCAGGATTGTCAGGAAGGCTGGGTGTCTGACTCAGGAGGAGGGCACGGTACTGCTCAATATCAAGTTTATGCCAGGGGCACTTTAAAACAGATTTACGAGTTGCGTGCTGGAGGGGCTCAACTCCCTGTAATGCCATATATACCAGGTAGTGGTCGGACCAGCTCACAGGAGGGGTATATTGATTGTAAGAGCAGGCAGCTTGGAGAAAACAGGATGTAACAAATGTCCAGCTGAGTGTGTGCAGCTTGGGACTTGCTGGGTAAGAAGGAAGGCGACGAGATCAGCTAAAAAATTGTCAATCTCATAATCTTGACTAGCATTTAAATGCAGGTTGAGGTCTCCAATGATGCTGAAATTGCCCGATCTGATGGCTAATATGCCAGATGCTGCAATAAGGGCATCCCTGAACTCTTTGGAAGGATCTGGGGCGATAGATCAGGAGCCCAGACAATGTAAAATTGGCATTGAAAGAGATCCTGAAACAAGCACACTCACAGCCCGCTAGGGCCTCCTTAATCAGGGTGCAGTTGTAGCCAGTTTTAAAAATAATTGAATGCGACCACCCCAGGACCCTCTATTGAGTGTCTCAATGTTATAAACCTGAGGTAGGGCTCCGCCTCCATATTGGCAGTGAGCCATGTCTCTGTGAGAAAGAGGATATCCGGGGTCTCATCATGTATTAGTTCAAATACTTTGGCGAAGTGTTTCACCAAGGAATGGCAATTCAAGCTAAGAAGCTTGACAGTATGTGAAGGGGAGGTAAGAGAGTTGTGACTGCCAATGAGCTGAAACCGCACCACATACAGCAAAAGGAACCCTCCAGCGAGACACAGAGTTGGTAAGCACATGGACTTACCCCTTGCTAATGGCAAATAGGTCATCCCGAAAGTATGCACGCTTACCAAGCCAGCAGCATGTCTGGTGTCTGACGCCAGCCAGGCGGGGACGGGCGCAGACGGGCTTGCCTTTAGCACCTTGGCTCGTCAGCGGTGCGCCTGCTGCGTGCATCCGTGCTACAGCAGGCGTGAAATTGTTGGGGGACACAATTGGCTCCTCCCATTTGAGCTCCCGATTAGGTGGAACTCAGCCATTGTGTCAGCCCTGTCGACGTGATTCGTGCTAATAATCCTCCCCACTCAGTCCCTTTTTAATATGTCCGATGCCACTTTGGAGAGGTGAGTTTCCTGCACCAATGATGTCTCCCTCTTTACCCTGTTACATTCCCCAGCGTGCCTAATAACTATCATACAATAGTCCTCAGCAGTTGCAGACATTATGGCAATCTGATTCACGAGGTCAGTCAGGAGGGGGGCCACAGAGCTATCGCTCAGAATTCAGGTATCTTGAGGGAGAGCTCGCCAAGCCAGTCCCACCCACCCTCACCCTCCTCACAACGCTTGCAAGGAATGTAAGCCAGTGCTTACTCCCATGTCCACAATGCTGGCACTCCCACCCTGCACGTGTACCCTCTCACCTTGTGCCGCAGAGCCAATGCAGTTCAAACCTTCAAAGGGGTCCGAGACTTGTCCCTGTCCCAGGTATTAGCTGAAGATGAATTATGCTTTAAGACCATAAGCTATGCTGATGATACTCAGCTAGTGGTGGGTCTGACACAGCTGGAGAAACAGCCTGAGACGCTCCACTCATGCCTAAGAGAGGTGTTTGACTGGATGTCCAGGTCATCGCTCATATTGAACGGCTCAAAAACGGAGCTGATGATCTTGGGCCACTCAAATTTTGCCCTCTCGCCGAGCAGCTGGCCCAACTGCATGGGCACCCCGCCTGACCCAAAGAAGGAGATAAAGAGCCTGGGGGTCTGGCTGGAGCCTGATCTGTCCTTTAGGACACACGCCAAGAAGACCGGTGGCGTGTGTTATGGACTGCTCCGATCGGCCCGTAAGGTTCTACCCCTCTTACCTGAACCCTCCCGGAAGCTGTTAGTCCAAGGTCTAATCATCTCACGCTTGGACTACAGTAATGCACTCTTTTTCGGAGCACCGGAGTCAACGTTCAAGATCCTGCAACAAGTGCAGAACGCAGCAGCGAGGCTGTTGCGGAACGTTCCGGCCAGGCAGTCAGCTAGACCTGCTTTAAAGGCACTCCATTGGCTTCCTGTCAAAGAGAGAGTGACCTTTAAGGCCCTCTGTATTGCTCATAAGAGCATACAGGGGAAAGGACCAGCTATTCTGAAGGACATGATTCGGCCCTATAAGTCCACTAGAGCTTTACGCTCCGACAACAAACACCTCCTTCAGATAAAGAGAATCAGGAGAGCCCGTTCAGGTGGCAGGAGCTTTTCTATCCATACTGCTTACGCCTGGAACTCTCTCCCACTCTCATTACGATCTGAACCAAATTTGCTTAGGTTCCGGAAACTTCTCAAAACTCACCTATTCCCAGAATAATTTCAGCTTCTGTTCCGCTCCATACAGGCTGCTTGCTCTGATTCGCTATTAGCGCTGGGATGCCCCTGGGTAACCGTGCGCGGTACAAAATTCTTTAATAATAATAATAATGAAGCCTACTCATCCCTGCCCTCCCATTTCTTCAACACCATCTCTAGGCGGAATCTCTCCAGGACAGGATCATCATGGCTGGCCGTCTGAGTTGGAGAGCTGTCCACTTTAGATTGGGTGGCAACAGTAGGCCCCTCTCCGAAACTTTACATTTTCATTGCTCTAGAATCCGAGATGTCTAGGAACTGCTACAGTTCATCTAGGTCCATCAATTCCCTGTGGACACCATTAATGGTGAGCAGCTCTGTTGCCGGTGCCAAAAGGCAATACTTATGTTCAGTTTTTTGATTTGGTACCTGAGAGCTAAGATTTATTTCCTATGGCACGTGGTATCACTGAAGTCTGCCACTATGTAGATGTTCCAGCCTTTGTAGGCGAGCGGACCATTGTGTTTCTTCGCTGTCGATATCAGTTGCTGAGCCTGTTGATGTCACAAGAAGCTCACTATGATAAATTGAGGGATCGTTTTGTGCCTGTCCCCTCTCACATGGATGTGGTGGACCCTCCTAAACTCCAGTGGAGGGGAGAAAACTAAGCCTGTTAGTTCAGGCAGGAGATTGGATAAGAAAATCTCCATATCCTCCACCTCAGCAACATTCCTATGGAGCAGACATTGTTTCTCCTGGTGTGGCCTTCGACATCCACCAGTTTTCTCTGCAGCATCCACAGCTTCTCGTCCCCCTGGTCCACATTTGGTCCCTGCTGCAATATCGTTACACAATCTTCTAAAGCCATCACCATGCGATCGATCATTGGTAGGCGAATATGAAATGTCCCCAGGTCTGTCGACAAGGATTTGAGATTGCCAGCCATTTCATTACAAGACATGAAGGCTACATTATGCATTAATCCTTTAATGCAACTCACAAACAGCCGCTTACATCATAAAGATAAGAATAAGAATGTGATGACAACATAGCAACAATATAAGGCATGAGCAAGAGCAGAGCTGCCTCTTTTAAATGCGGCTAGCAGACATATAAGTTGCTTTGATTACTCTTCTTACTTTGACGGTGTCATTTATATTATTGGTATTGATTTTACTGCTACTGACTGTTATTTTGCTGGTATGTTGCTTATGTTGCTTGCTGCCACTGTGCTTATTGGCTGGACCTTTGGTTCACTCTGACCCCTTTCATGTTCGTCTGGTTACTTTCCCCGTAACCCTTTTCCCTTTCGACTTCCTATCTATGATAGTCATCCCCCGCCCTCCGCCTTCCACTCCTCACCGATGCTTGGGCTTCCCCTGTCTTCGTGGCCTTCCTTGGTCGCTCGCTCCTTCGCAGGACTGATTCGTTATTTTTCTCGCTCACGCGTGGGGCTTCTGATTTCGGTGGGGCGCTATACAGCGAGGCGCCCACCTTTAGGTATCTCTGGGGGTCCGCTGTTTTTAGAATCAGCACTGTTGACGCACTCGCTTTTCAACCGCGAGCGCGTCTCTCTCTCCCCCTTCGCATGTAGAGGAATGAACCTTGGCAGCGGAGGCGCTACCCCCTCTGCCTTCTAAGGTTCATTCCTCTACTCCTCCGAGATCGGCTGCCTCGAGCACGTCGGTTGCGCTTGCCGACCACTCCCGATGTCTCGATCAGCTGTTTTTCCTTCGCCTGCCTCCTCGCTCCCTTTACTGCCCATTTTTGGGCCAATAATTCATAATAATTCAGCTTTCTTAGCTTACTTAGGTGCTTTCTAGTTTCCTAGTCTGTTACCTTAGATAAAAGTATTTAAAATAAAAAAAGATTTAGTTTGATTTTATAGTTAATTATTAAAAAAAGGGGGTTTATATTCCCGCATTTTACCTTAATCTATCCAGAACTTACTTACCTGTCATGTCTGACATGGAGTCAGATGACGCTGTCGCTAGTTCCCCTAACCATACCAATGATTCCTTTAAAATATTCCTACAGAAGGAGATGAGGTCCTGCATGCTGGACACGCTGAAGGAGGTCATGTCGCATAAGAGATCCTTCCTACAGGACGATGACACTCCTCGTGATCCTGGAACTGTATGCTCAAAATCTTCTAAAAAAAGTCAAACACTGTGAAGGCACTATTGGAGGTCGCAGTACCTCACTTGACCTGGGGGTTCCTAGCACCTCACGCTCTATGGGAGGCCCCTGCACCTCAAAAGGTACTGGTGCCCCTCGCGGCACAACTAGGATGGGTGTCTCTAGCGGCACAAATTTGACGGGTGTCCTCAGCGGCACAATTGTTGATAGTGCACGTGTTGATGCAGGCTCTGACTCAGATGAAGACGAGGTCTTCAATGACTCTTACGACAAATTCGTTCTTGACCTGGATGACCAGGATCTGGACGAATTGGATTTTAATATCCATTCAGAGGCTGACTCTTCAACCTCCTCTAAGGACGCCATTTTTGACCCTCTGGGTGGCAAAATATTTTCCCCTAATAACGTCTCCCACCCTAATAGTTCTAAATGGTTCCCACATGATCATGTCGCCAAATTTGTTACTAAATGGCTGAGAAATTCTCTAGAGAGAGAAACACGCAATACCCTGAGATCCGAATATCCGAGACCTTGCATCGAGGACAAGGTCTGCCAGACCCCCAACCTCGATCCTGACCTCATTACATTTTTATTCAAACTGGGTAAAGACCCCAGAAAAGGCCTCGAGAGGGCCCTTAAGAGTTGCCAAGATCGTCTCCTTGATGTTCTCGGACCCCTTACTAAGATCCTCGATCTGGCAGAGGAATCCTATATCTCAAATTCACCCCTCAACACTAACCTAATTAGGGGCTGGAGCCAGAGAGCGATCGTCCTCCTTGGTAACGCTAACTCGGGCCTCAATATCGAAAGGAGGAAGACCATCCTCAATAAAATTAACGCTAAACTAGGTGACCTTGCCGAAAAGGAACCTTCCAATAAACCCAAGGGTCTCCTCTTCGGCGAGAATATGATAAAGACCATAGGGAAGTACGTTGCCACTTTCACCGCCCTAGATAAGGCCCAAAATAATATGAGGCGTGTCTTCTCCACTAACCTTTTTGGACAGGCCGGAAGAAGGGGGCGTTCCTCTGGCCGCGGAAACTACCGGCCCTTTTCATCCAGTAGAGGAAGAGGTGCCACTGGCAGAGGCTTCTACCCCTCCAACCGACAATTCTACCCCCAGAGAGGAAGAGGTTCTCGCGGCAGAGGTTTCTCTTCCCTTGGAGCTTCCAACAACAACCCTCCAAGTAAGTCCTCCCAGGGTCGGGGGAAGGCTCAAACACTTCTATCACGTTTGGAGATCCTTGACCCAAGACCCGTGGGTTCTCGAGACAGCACAGGGGTTTAAAATAGATTTTGTGGATATTCCATGTCAAACTTTTGCACCCAGCCCTTTGGTTCTTCCTTTAGAACATCTAAAAATTGTCAAAGAGGAAATTTCCTCTGTGCTCCAGAAAGGTGCTATTATCGAGGTTCCTTGGTCTCAAAGAAGATTTGTGAGCATGCTTTTCTTAGTCGAGAAGAAGGACAAAGGTTGGAGACCGGTTATAAACCTTCAGGAGGTAAACAAATACCTTGGGCCTCATTTATGAGGCCATGCGTGAGTTTTGCACTTCCGATGCGTCACTTTTTGTGATGCATCGGCGGCGTAAAACATGCCTCCTGATGCGCACTATCTACAAAGTGACGAATCTAAGCAGATGCGTCACTTTGTAAACCCCTGCGCTACATTATACCTGCGTCAGGTATAATGTATGCAGAGGGGGCGTTCACCCGCAAAAAGCCTCGTAATAGTGACGCAGTGAAATCTATGAGATTTCACTGCGTCACTTTTAGGATGCTGTTGCGTCAAAATCTTGCGCCTGCCTCACAGCAGGCGTAAGTCTGATGCAGGCTCTTTCACATGGGGCTTTCCCCATGTGAAAGGAAGCATTGCTGGAGTTGCGTCACTTTTGTGACACACTCCAGCAATGCGTCACTTTTGCGCCTACAGATACGTCAGAAATACTGACGTATCTGTAACTCCTTGCGACATGATGCGTCATATTATAAATATGACGCATCAATCATGTCGCAGGGAGAGCGCAGTGAAAAGTGACGCATCGCTGTTTTCACGCAGCGATGCGTCACTTTTCATAAATGAGGCCCCTTGTATACAGACATTTCAAGATGGAGGGCATCCATCTCCTCAGAGACCTTCTCCTTCAGGGAGATTGGCTGGTCAAATTGGATCTAAAAGACGCGTATTTTACCATCCCTATGGCAGAGGAACATCAGCCCTTTCTTCAATTTATATGGGACGGTCACCTCTTTCAATTTCAAGCCCTCCCTTTCGGGCTTTCATCCGCTCCTTGGTGTTTCACCAAGATCAAGAGGACAATTGTCGATCTCCTGAGAGCGAAAGGTATTCACCTCATTATCTATCTAGACGATATTCTCATCATGTCACAAACTCATTCTCAGCTCTTGGAAGATCTCAGGATCGCCATGAATCTCATAGAGGATCTTGGCTTCATTATAAACCGAGAAAAATACATTCTTACCCCTTCAAAATCTCTAGAGTTCCTAGGTTTCACTGTGGACACCTCCAAATGTCTCCTCCTACTTCCCAACAAGAAGATCGCCAAAATTCGGAAGGAGATCAAGTTGGCTCTAAGACAACAATCCCTCACTCTTCAAGAATTGGCCAGACTCCTGGGCTTGGTTTCTTCTTTGATTCAGGCCATCTTTCCCGGACCCCTCAACTATCGTGCCCTCCAGAGAGTGAAAGCCAATGCCCTCAGATCCCGTCTGTGGTACGGAGACCTTGTTTCCTTGGATCAACTCTCTTGGTGGCTGGACAATTTGGATGCGTGGAACGGAAGAGCTATCTTCGGTTCGACTCCGGACTTTGTCTTGGAGTCAGACGCCAGCCTTCATGGCTGGGGTGCACCTCTCCTCGACAAGGACACCGGTGGCATCTGGTCTCGGGCAGAGTCCTCCCACCATCTAAACTTTTTAGAGTTGACTGCCGGTCTTTATGCCCTAATGAGTTTCAAACACTCTCTTCAGGGCAGATCCGTTGTTTTGAAGATGGACATCGTCTCTGTAGTCTCCTATATCAACTGCCTTGGTGGGACAAGGTCAGCAGACCTCTCCGATTTGGCCAAGAAACTCTGGATGTTCTGTTTGGAACACAAAATTTCTCTGAGGGCAGAATATCTCCCTGGAAAATCGAATTTCTCCGTGGATTGGAACTCGAGATTCCTTCAAAATTTCAGCGATTGGAAACTCGACGTGAACATTTTCAATTCCTTGTCTCTTTTTTGGGGCCCATTCAATGTGGACCTTTTTGCCAGCAGATTGACTTTCCAACTTCCCCGATATTTCAGCTGGATGCCAGACCCGGGCACTCTTGCTGTGAACACCTTTCTCCAGCCATGGTCCCCTCTTCGACCTTACGCCTTTCCTCCGTTTGCCAGGATTCAGAGGGTTCTTCAAAAAGTGAGACAGGATCAGTGCTCCCTAGTCCTGATAACTCCTTTCTGGTCCTCTCAGGCGTGGTTCCCCACAACTCTGGAGCTTTCATGCAACATTCCCTTCCTGATTCCTGTAACGAAAGGTCTCGTTCTAAACGCAAACGGAGAAGATCACCATCTGGTTCTTTCAGGGAGTTTGAACCTTCTTGCCTGGAAAGTGTCAGGCAATCTAACGAGTTGTCTGGACTTTCGTCATCTGCTCTCACTCTCCTCGGAGAATCCTGGGCACCAGGAACTCACTACAGATCTAATAACATCTGGAGAAAATGGTTTCGTTGGTGCATGGAGAGGAACTTGGATCCCATGGAGGCTCCTATCGTCAATATAGTTAATTTTCTTGTTGAATTATTCGACAATGGCCTCTCCTATAGATCGATTAATTGTTATAGATCTGCCATTTCCGCTGGACATTCTCTTGTCAACTGTAAGACGGTAGGTAAGAATGTTATGATTTGTAGAGTTCTTTAATGAAATCCAGATTCTCTGGTCATGCTAATAGGAGAATCGCAATTGCCAGCCATGGGCTTAGTGTCTTTATGGACCGAGTCTATTATGGTAATAACAGAGGTGAGCTCCCTCATGAGGGTGTCTAGTGTAGTATCAGCCATGTCAGCATGGCAGGGTTTCAGCTTACCATTTACCGCTTGGAAAAAAAAGAGGCTGCTGTGTCACTTTAATTTTCTGTTTACTCTTGGAAATTTGTCCTTCAGTGGCCTCAAGGTTGGAGAGGCGGATGTGGGAGGGGGAGCAGGAGGACCAGGAGGTCTGCAATCTAGCCGTGTATGGACTCCCACAGAACCAGTGAGTGATAAAACAAAGATGCAGAGACAGATCATCATATGACCACGGTCACTGAGTCCCCCACCCCGAATGGCAATAGAGTGCTCGATGTAAGCTTCTCAGATACATGGCTGCCCAAAGGACAACGTTCTGCAGGTAAGGGATCACTCTCTGATGCAGGGTAGAGTTCCACAGGTGAGGGACAGTGCCTGACTCTCAGTCTGGGTGCGCCATCAATTCTAGGGAAATGTGTCATCATTCAGCCAGTAGCACTCCCACTGCCCAAGCTGTTGTCAACTGCCTCCCTGTGAAGCTGTTGTCCCTGCCTGTGGGCAAAGCGAGCATCAACAAGCTCTGGGCCGGGTGTTAAGGAGGCGCAGGCCTTGGAAACGGTTCTGCCTAGGGCACCTTGTCATCTTGGGGCAGGGCCTGGCCCATTAGCACTCAAACCCAGCCACTGAGGGAAGACACTTATGCACAAACTTGAGTCGAGGGGGCCGGTGTTGTGTGTGTGCGACAGGGTCCTCCATTCCCGACCTCCGTTACTCCATTCTGGTCGGACTGCTGTCAGTGTGGGCACTGCCTTTTCCTGTGCTCCTGCCCACGGTGCGGTCCTTTGGAATGCATGGTTGCACCGGCCCCGGCACCTGCAGTGGATGTTAGGGCGTCTTTGCAGGGGAAATGCGCTGAAGTGCTTACAGTGAGTCGGGGCGGGTAGCAGCCCCTGACAGGTTCCTTGCTATTGAGGCTTCGGTTCCTCCATGGTTATCCAGCATGGGCGTGGTCTCGAGCCCCAGTCCACAGTGTCGGCCTACTGCATGAGTGGCTGCATCGGTCCCGCAGGCCATACCCTCAGCAGAGCTAATTCAGATCATATCAAGGTACCCCCAGAGTCCACCATTCTGACTCCAGATTGCCAGGCTGGTTGACTGCCCAGGGATGCAGTTTTGAGAAACTCAGTGCCAGGGTAGTGCGAGTGGGAACCAGCCATCCTGGTCACGGCCAGACTCTGCCCTTAATCACCCACTTTCAAATTAGACAACTAGCCAAAGCTATATCTTTTTACAAAGGAGAGGCCTTAATTAACATTGGAAATGTAGAGCAGGTGAAGTGCTGGCCTCCAAAACCAAATCAGATGGTTCTTGCACTTTCTGGAGCTAGTGTTTATGCAAAACATAATTTAATGTGCTTAACTGTAAGCTATATAAACAACTATATATATGTGGACAGTGTCATAGTGTGGGGCAGGTTTGTGAGCTCTGCCTATCTCTAGAATCGTGTGGCTGCCAGTTCATTTACGATGATATTGTCTACAGGGTTTGTTTAAGTCATAGCGATGGCTTCATTTTTAGTTTGGTGAAACTTGAATGCTCCTATAAATTGTCAGTGCTCCTGCCAATCTTGCGGTTCCCCTTTTTCATTTAGCGTCAGTAGACTCAGAGGGTTTCTGGAAGCTGAGCCTCAGCTTCCTCCGGGCACACAGACCCTTGACCCTACAAAGAGACGTTTTAAGGCATGGGCAAAGTGGGCTCTGGTCCAGGGCCCCAGCCTTTCTGGAGCCCCCTGATAGAGCCAGCTCTGCCCTGCAGAGAGTCATGCTCTAATGACCTTGAATAATTCTTAAACAGATTGTTTCAAATATGGTTTTCCTTTAATTTATTTTAATGTGGGTGATGTGTGAGAGTCACACTTTGCAGAGAAATGTTGCTTTTGTGTTTCATGCAACACCCATACAAAAGTTCCTTTTAGATCAAAACAGAACCTTCATATGTCACAGAAATTATTTGTAGTAGTATTAGTGAGCCATCACGTTATTGAAAACACTCTTCACTATATTTGAATATTATATGTAAACACATTTAGAATTTGAACCAGAGTGCCTATGCACTGTCAGTGACCTGGCCAAGAAGGACATGAAAGAACTGAAACTGGATCAAAAATACAAAGATCTTTTGAGAAGGGATCCCCAAAATACGTCTGGCCCAGGGCCCCCATAATTCTTAAAATGTCCCTGACCCTACGGCCCTCTGTCACTGTGCTTCCAGGTCACATCAGCTCTGACCCCAACCCATTGAGAGCAGGATGACCGTCACTGGGAGTGCCTGCCTTGGTCCACTGCGCGAAGCAAGGAAAACTCACAATGGCCCCCAGCACCAGGAAAAAGTCCCCTGAATATCAAGGCCATTGTTTTACACAAACAGCCACTTTTAGAACTTGCTTGTATAAAAGGAAAAAAAAGAATGCAAAGCGGGTGAAAAAAAGATTATATCTGCTCAGAATGCAGCCCTGTGTACAGTGCAGTGACAGAGAAAGGCTCACATGGTGGCCAGGGATGTGTAGATATGGTGGGAGGTCCAAGGTGATGGGAACCAGGATACTCATGTAAGACTATCCTGTCAAGAAGGCCGACACATACGAGATGAGAATGAGACTGAGGGAATGAGCAGGATGCGCAATACTTTAGGGTAGCTAAATCCTTCTCCAGGTTCCCTAGTTTCAGTGCTTAATTTGTAAAATAATAAGCGCCAGGGCCCTGACCAGGAGGCCACTGCAGCTTCCACCACCCATTGCCCTGTAATCGCTGCCAATGATAGCACCAACACAACTACTAACTTTCTCTCTAACCTGCAAGTGCGACAGTTCAGATTATTTCAGATCCCCAAAGCTAAAGGAATGGCAGGTATTAGTATGTTTTAATGTATATTGTATTAATAAACAACAGTTGTTCTGCTCAGCTCTAAATTAGCTGAGGAGCGCCACCATATGGCAGAGTGTGGTGATGGCAAGTAAGTGCCAGTTCTGAGCACCGGAAACCAACAGCTCAACTTAAACACTGCCTAGTTTAGACTAGTGGAGAGTCTTTAAGATTAGTCGAAAAACATATTACAGCCACAATAGTCAGAAAAGAGTTACAGAAGAATTTAATGTATTTCCCAGTAGGAAATAGTCCATCAGTCATATGTGCCAGAACATCAGAGTTATGGGCTTCATGTTCTTGCATTCAAGGTAGCACACACTCACTAATGTCCTTTTTAGGTCTCGGCTAGCGTAGGCTGCGCACATGCGCAGTCTCGCTGGCGAGATTTTATGTTTTGAGGAAGCTTTCACTAGTGGGCTTTAAGCCCCATCCCTCTTTCCCATTGGCGGGCGTCACCGTTTATGCTAAACGGTGGTCAACCATTGGAAAAGAGCTTGCAGTGACGTACACGTTTCTCTTTTAGAGCCGTCCAACTTGGACGGGCTCGCCTGATTTACGTTCGTCGTAAAAGCTTTCTTATCTTTATGGGGCCATGTTGGCCCCATAAAGACAAGAAAGCTTTCACGAAGCACGGAAGTGAAAGTTGACTGTGCTTGTTTCACTTTCTTTCAAACGGAAGTGATGCACAAACCTCTTTTTGAACTGAAAACCTGGCCGCTGTTCATAAAGCGAGGCTTGAGACACACACATCGGGGCAGTAATTTGCGTGACGAAAGTGAAAGCTGACCGTGCTTGTTTCACTTTCTTTCAAACGGAAGTGATGCACAAACCTCTTTTTGCACTGAAAACCTGGCCGCTGTTCGTAAAGCGAGGCTTGAGACACACGCATCGGGGCGATGATTTGCGTGTGACAAACAACGCTCGCGCCGGTTCGGCTCTCCCAGCACGCTGAATGGCGGTGAGCTCCCCGTGCGTGGCAGCAGAAGACAGAGTTGTGGGTAGGGCGAGTGGCCCTCCTGTTTCACAATGGTCGGACTGGCCCTCGGGCACCTATGCAGCCCTTTGTGGGGAGCTGCAATCTCTCCTCCTTAGTAACACACACGTGAGGCGGCCCAAGAAAGACATGCTGTGGTTTCGTTGTAGGGGTGCGATCCGTGACAGCTCCCGGCTGCTTCACATGCAGATAGGAGAGACGACAATGGAGGGGGCAGCTGCATTACCGAGGCCGGTGACTAAGTGTAACCAGAAGCCCCACTCGGGGAATCAACTCTGGAGCTCTTTGTGTGTTCTAAAATGGCCGTCCCACCCTGTGATGGGCTCCCAGAGAACACCCTTTGTGAACCCGGGGCGGGTTTGCCCCTCTGAGGAGGGGCTGCGTCTCTTCCTTGTCCCCGTATGTGTAAGCGGAGCCGAGTCTGCCATAGACGGACTGTCAGGCCCTCTCGTTGTCCGCTGCTCCTCGGGATTCGTGTCTTGTTTCCAGGCCTGTGTGATGTCTGGCACAGGGCCTCCCATGTCTGCCCTTAGCGGAAAGAGCGCCTGACCGACGGTGACTTACTAGGTTCTTAGGCAAGATTGAAGAGTGTATGTGTTTAGGTGTGGCTTCACAGCACAGTTCTACAATAGAACTGTTATGTTTTCAGGGATGAGTGGGGTAACCTCTATAAGTCCGTGGGTGTTTGTCCTGTGCATACAGCACAGCAGGGTATGAGGACCCTGCTGCGCTGTATGTAGAGGACAAACACCTACAGACTTACAGAGGTTACCCTACTCATCCCTACAAACTTGCATGGAAGGTTTCAAAACCAAACGAATGCGAGGCAATGCTCTGGGGACGTCACTCAGATGTCACCCACAATACACTCTCTTCAGTCAACTATCAAAAAAGCACAATGCGCACCCAACCGTCACCTGCAATGCAGCGGGCTGTTTCTATGACTGATAACTCACAATACAGACAGACCTACTTCTTTCACTCGCAGTACATTATGCATGTTCATCACAGCTATCAGTTCACTGTGCTCAGCTAGGAATGTCACCCACATTCCAAAGCACACCTCTGCCACCTGTAGTACACTTATTTATCAGATACAGCTAAGGTACACTGAACACTCAACTCTGGTCATCCGTAAAAGTGGTCATTCCCAATAAGTTCAATTGTCATTCACAATAGACTATGCCAAGTTATCTATCACCCATGGTGCTACTGTACAGAAAATTGTCACTATCAGAACATCACAGGGCCAGCTAACACACAGTACTCTGACAGCCACTGCACACACAGCCACGATATACAATACCTTGTGCACAGTCAACTGTGCAAACTCCAGTCACCTAATGCGCACACACACTGCTTCGTCACTCCCAATACACTACATACAAAGGCTGGAAAAGACAACACACTGCAGATGTGTCTTCCACAGTACACTCTACAAACTGTCACCCTTAGTACACTGTGCAGACCCAACATTTCAATGACAAAACTCAGCTTTAGCATCCAGTATACAATATGCAGACCCTCTTCAAACACAGGCAGTGCATCTGGGACTTTGCCATATCACTCCACTACACACCAGCCCATTATTGCAACCACAATATACTCAGCAGACCCAGGTGTGTGAATCACAATGTGTACATTTAGTTCTACAAACCCACTATTTACAGCTGCAACTGTACCCTGAAAATATGTAGCTTGCCAGGGTGCTGTACCTGGTGAGAAATGGAACAGTTTGGAATGGATTACGGAATGCGAGTTTAGAATGGCATGGGAGAGTGTGTTACAGGAAAGAGCAGAGGAAGCAACAGTTTAAGGAGGATCTTATTGAGACCCCCCTTCTTAATAAAAGCCCTTTATGACTGAATTTCCACTCTCGTGAGTAACCAAAGGAGGACACCCATAAGAATTTTGCATATTCATCTCGGGCACCCACAATAAAATGCACTACCATCATAACTGCAAGCTAACAGATGTCAGGGTTAACCCCCCCAACTCAAAACGGTCGAGTCCAGTTTACCTGGTAACTTTATAGATGCTATGTGGGCCCGTACGACGTGCAATATTTTCAGCCATTCCTGGCTTTTCAGACTACAGCTCCCGTGCAGGATTGATTTTTAGCTCATATTTATAACGAGGAAAAGGTAAAGTAACAGAATGCTAAGTGTCATTCGTGAAAAGCCTTGTCACTTGTGGTACTGGTGCCACTAAAAGCCTACACAGCACTTAACAGAGCAGGGAGCTGTAAAATTCTTCTGATTAAAGAAAAAAGTTGAGGCCAAGTTGTGCAAAAATCTGAAGAATGACACCGATGTTGACAAACACGTTCATCGTGGTTTTAATGTAGCTCCTTCGCCTTTGTTTTCAGCAGATATCTCCTTATTATCTATTGGATGAAAGGCGTCTGAAGGAGAGAAAATAAGTCTGCGACATCCACAGGACAAATATAAAAACAAAAATTAGCAAGCATAAAAGAATGGTGTGAAAAAGATATCTCATTTGTAGCATAAAGAATATATCCCCATCCCCTGATATTTCATATAAGAGGGCCCAGTCTACAAGGTTCATTAGTTCACCTCTACCCCATACCACTCCTTCGTGGCATTTTCGGCCCTCCTCGCAGGTACCTGGTCCGCTACGTCTTCAGTGGCGCCCATGACATCGCTGGTGGGCGCCATGACTCGCGGTCTCCGCTCCGGAGGAAGCCACCCGAAAGCTTTGGACACGGGTGGGGTGAAACACATGGTCGGACTGGCCCTCGGGCACCTATGCGGCCCTTTGTGGGGAGCTGCAATCTCTCCTCCTTAGTAACACACATGCGAGCCGGCCCAAGAAAGACATGCCGTGGTTTCGTTGTAGGGGTGCAATCCGTGACAGCTCCCGGCCACTTCACATGCATATGGGAGAGACAACATTGGAGGGGGCGGCTGCATTACCGAGGCCGGAGACTAAGTGTAACTAACGGACCTCAATACGTCCAATCGCGCTCTCCATGATTCCGTTCTTGGGGGAAGCTGGCATCACTTAACCGTCCCCATATCTTCCACCTTACTGTGCTCTTAGCTCTTTAAAACCACTCTTAGCAGATTCACTGCTCACTTAATATCCCGGGGAGATGCATCAACTGACCCCAATACGTCTGATCGCGTTCAATGCAATCACGTTATCAAAGCCCTTTATGGCAGACTCACAGAACTGCAACCTTGCCATCGTGGTTCAATGTGACTTCGAAACAAGCAATTATAAATATGCCAGTGGCATAGCAGGGCCCCTGAAACTCCTCATGTATGTTTAAAATCCCAAGGAGGAAGACTTATAGATATGTGTTTGAGCGCATTCTACACGATAACGTTTTGTGAAAAGTGGACTCTAACAGACGGTCCGCCTAGCTCTCTCCTCACCATGATCTAAATCCCTCACTTCTGGGGAGAGGATGTAGCCGTACAATTTCGAGCTATCGACCTCGGAGGTGATGAACCAGGTTCAAGTCTCTGCAACGACGCTCAACATCCTGTGATTCTGTGCAAATCACGTAATCTCCCTGTGCCTAACAAAAAAAGGTCTAGCCTTTTATTAAGTTAAAGCCATTTGCTTTGCTATAAAATACCATTAGCAAAGCAAATGGCTTTAACTTAACCAAAGGCGAGACCTGTTGCATTTTCAATGCTTGTTTTAAAAAGCCAGTACCAGCTCCCTGAAGCATATCTTTGCATCTAGGACATGTTATCTGTGGGAACTGTTGTGAAAGCCAGAACATCTCAAATGTAATGTATTATATGTACTTCTTGGGAACCCACACTCTGGCGGATGCATCAAGCAAAATACCTCCCGGTAAATTCGCGTTTCGGTAAAACAGGCCGATACCGAACGCAAAATCTGAAAATGCAATTCATCAACCCAAAATCCTTAAAAATTAAAGAATCGCCAAATAACCCCAGCGGTAAATTAACGAATCGCAAATTAGCCAATCGGTAATACCGAGAAAGAAATCAGCCTCCGGAAATACCAAATCGCTATTAATGAATCGCAATGAAATGCATCAAAACTCGCAAATACCGAAAATGCCCAAAATCGCTATTTTGCATGAGCAAAATAAGGGGAATTACAAACTGGAGGTAAAGTCATTGGAAGGAAAAAAAAAGAAACACAGGTGCAGATAATCAGAAACCCTTCAAATATGCCTCTGGAGACCCTGTATGTCTACCAAAATGGCTGCCCCCTACTTGCTTGCTAGGAGGAGGAGAATCAACGCTCTTGCACAGCGCAGGAGGATGATCCAGGACAGGGTCTTCGCGGTGCGCATCACATTGCTGGGCCAGACAGAGAAACTGATCTACGACAAGTACAGGCTGAACCGGGCTATGATCATGCACCTCATTGCCGACCTGGAACCACTACTGCAGCACCAGACCCGTAGGACCAACGCCATCCCAGCCCATGTCCAGGTCCTATGCAGCCGGCACATGCTGGCGTCAGGAAGCTTCCAGGGAGTCATAGCAGAAGCCGGAGGCGTGTCGCAAAGTGCACTTTCACGCTTCTTCCACAAATTCCTAGATGCCATGCTGACATTGATACATCACCACATCACCTTCCCCACAACCCCACAGCAGTTGAACCGCACCAAACAGGAGTTATACCAGGTGGCACAATTTCCCCATGTGATAGGATGCGTTGACTGCACCCATGTCCCCATCTGTCCCCCCTCAGCCAACGAATACAT
The DNA here is from genome assembly GCF_964261635.1 of Lissotriton helveticus. Classification (NCBI taxonomy): domain Eukaryota; kingdom Metazoa; phylum Chordata; class Amphibia; order Caudata; family Salamandridae; genus Lissotriton; species Lissotriton helveticus. Next base: position 1,108,797,387 of record NC_136067.1, read on the forward strand.
CTTCCGCAACCGGAAGTCATATCATTCCATCAACGTGCAGGTTGTGTGCAATGCCAAGCACATCATAATGGACATCGTAGCCCAATTTCCAGGAACACACACGACGCATACATATTCAGACACAGTGGCATCCACAGGCGTCTGATCAATGGTGAATTTGGAGAGGGACACTTACTAGGTACATATAAATGCCTCAAAATTAACTCCATCCTCACATATGTAAATGTATTCGTGCAGCTAACCCTTTCCTCCCCACCCTGCAGGTGACAGCGCCTATGCCTTGCGTGAATATCTCCTCACTCCCTACCTCAACCCTGCAACACCTTAGGAGCAGCGCTACAACACAGCACACATCAGCACCAGGAATGTGGTAGAGCGAACCTTTGCCATCCTCAAGAGTCACTTCCGGATACTACACAAGACAGGCGGTACCTTGCAGTATGACCCAGTGACCTGCTGCCGGATTATAGCAGTCGGTGGGACCAAGGAAGGCTTGGGTCTATTTGCTACCTGGCCTAGACCACTCTAATTTGATAAACAACAACATATTTTTATTATGGTGTTATATGTGAATGTCACTATTTGTGTATGTATCATGTCTGGATATATTGAAATGTTTTTTGAAAAAACTATGAAATAAGTTAAAAAAAAGTACTGAATGAAAAGTTTGCCCACTTAGGATTATTGGCTAGGTGTGGTGAGAATTTAGTGTACTAATCTATCTGGCCATCTTGTTGTTGTTCATCAGATTATAGCAGTCTGCGCCATGCTGCACAACATTGCCACAAGAAGGGGGATACCAATAGAGGTGGACGGAGAGGACGACTTACGTGCAGAGCAACCCCCCCCAACACCAACAGGCACACGTGCCTAACACAGCTGAAGGCCAAAGGAGGTGGACATACATCACACGACATCACTTCTGAGACAGGTATGAATGAGCCATCACAACATCATCTTGTTTGCAAATATTTTAATGCACATGAGCACCTGTCAGGTGCATATAAATGAGACGCCAACATGACGCAGAATCAAAAAAATAATGGGATACATGTTCGTTGTCATCATGGGTGTATCATGTGGCAGTATAGTTGGCCCATGGTTACGTCACCATGGCCAGGGAGCCAATGGAACATGGCTATTTGCTCTTGCCACGTACCCCCAGCCTCCTATCTCGTGACTCCTCCACAGCGTCGCGATGTGTTTCAGTGGCTGTGGAGCTGCGCGCACTGCGCCTCCTCTCGCTGGCCTCCGGCACAGAGATGCTGCTCACGCTTGAAGCAGCCTCACTCCCCTCCTCCCCTCCCAAACTGCTGGCACTGTAAGTCCCAGACTGCAGATGCTCCACTGCAGTGGTCACTCTTTCTAAGGACTTTGCCACATCTCCGCAATAATGGCCCAAGTCGACCTGCAGGGACACAGATCTGCGTGAAAGCACAGCTGTGCTGTTGCACAGCTTAGTGATGGCCCTAATGGAGGCATTGGAACGGAGCATGTTCTGCTGATGCCTCCGGCGCTCGTTCTGTTGGCCTGCACTGACAGCACATGTGAGTTACTGCAGGCACAGTTTAATGTCTCTGTTGCCCTCAGCAACGGCTGTGGTCATCTCACGCACAGCGTCAGTCATGGTGCCAATTTTGTTTGTCAATTTGGAAATGTTAATGGTAATAGCACCCATGTGTCTCCCCTGCAGGCGCTGGACACGCAGCATCCGTGTCTCAACCACTCTGTATCCGTGTGTTTGATCATCAGATCTCTCTGTTGCTCTACCGAGGGGCCGGGCCCGCTGTCGGACTCGGACACGTGCTGGTGTTTGGGCGGTCGGAGTAACGACTGTCTGCCGTTGAACATTTGTGGCTGCTGGCCTCTGCTCTGTCTCCATCACCTGCAGGGAGGGGACATTTACCCTGCGGCTTTGTGTAGTTGTCTGCGGTGTTGGTGGTGGTGAGGTTGTATGCCGTGGTGGTGGTGGTGGGGTTGTCCGCCGTGGTGGTGGTGGTGTTGGTGGTGATGGTTGTGGCGTTGGTGATGGTGGTGTTGTGGGTTCACGTCCCTGCGGGATCTCAGCATCGGTCACCACTGAGGTTTCAGAGATGACGAGGCGTCCGCTGTCATCTGAATCAAGGGGTGATGCATCTGTGTGTGAAACAGTGCATTTTTATTATTTTGTCATGATATATCTGTTTTGCATACTTTTATCTACATAAAGGACATATTTGGACTGACATTTGGCACTGTGCTGCTGGTTTCATTTCATTAACATCAGGGGTCAGACATGCACTCTTTCATGATATGACTACAACTCCCATTATGCAACACTCTGGTGAGGGGATATGCGTTAGGCACGGCTACATATGCACTGTGTTTGGCCTGGGGAAATGGGCAGGGGTTGACAACACGCTGCATATCTGCACTGGCATGTATCTTAGCATCTCCCCCTGCTGCAGCGCCGGAAGTGTCCAATTGGGTGATCCCCACAACAGCTTCTGGCTCAATGGTAGCCTCAACGAGGTCCTCGAGGGCTGTGTTTGGTGTGACGCTGGATGTTCCGCCTCCTGTGCCAGCTGCATCCTTCACCCTTTCTGCAATCCTCTCCTTTACCCTCTTCCTGAGGTCATACCACCTCTTCTTCAGATCGTCTATGCTGCGGTGGGTGACTCCTACATCATTTACTCTCTCCTTGATGCGCAGCCAGATTTTGCGCTTCTCTGCCTCAGGCACCTTTAGGGACAGCTTGCCAAAAAGCCTATGATGTTTGCTGCTCACCCCCTCGATGAGTAGTTCAAGTTCTTTGTCTGAACACTTTCGCTTTCTCTTCCTGGGCGTGTCCTTGTCCTGGGGTGCATCCTTCTCCATGCTGGATGTCTGTGAAATAGCTGGTTTGTGCTATCACTGTCTCACTCGTCAGCTCCTGTGCTCTGCCTCCTCCTCTGAGCTCCTCAGGGCACTGAATGAAGCATGGGCTGTGTTACTTCCTGCTTGTGATGTCATCAACCTGCTTCCGATGCGACGTATTTTTTTTAGCGAATTCGCTAATACCGAACTCGCATTTACAGATTCGGTATTTGCTAATTCGGTATTTGCTATTCTTTGATTTGGAGTCTCGCTAACGTGTTTTCCGAATTATTTAACGATTTTTTGCGATTCAGAATTTAATACCGAACCTGTTGATGCATCGCGGTATGCGACTCCTTATTAGCGATTCCTTATTTTTCGCTAATAAGGACTTGTTTTACCGAATTTTGATGCATATGCCCAAATGTTTCTTAATGAAAAGGTGATGGTAAAATGATTTGTACATTTGATTTCTGATTTAAGGTTATTCGCTTATTAACTAGTTTTAAAGTTATAATAAACAAATAATATTGGATACCTAAAACACACAAGAACCCAGTGCACTTATCTGTACTTTGTTCAGAATCCCCTCTCCTATTTCCACTCAGAACCACTTACACCATTATAACGCCAAGTAATCTGCCACGCATGTAGACCTATCAGTCGTATACACACGGCAACTAGAATTATGCGACAGGATGGACTAAATTGTGCCGCAGCAAAGGGCAAATTATGTGGCATAATGCAGCACATTTTAAAGCAGCATTACCACATTAGTTGGTCATTTTTACACGTTTACACTTCATGGACAAATGTTTAAATGTATTAATATATAGAAACTAGCTAAATAAAATAAATAAATAACAGAAAGTAGATCTCCCTCTACTCGACCAAAGGCCTGCCTCTGCACAGCAACACATGCAGTAGAGTTTTTTGTAACTTTGGATGCGTTTGAGCTAGAAAAACATTGTTAAAATTTGAAAATTATGTAGGAGACGATGGATTATGTGACAAGTGCAGCAAATATATAATAATGTGAAAAATACTGCAGTTGCATAATTCTAGTATCCTGGCCATACCCAGTATGAAAAGGAAAGAGTGCTACTCCAGGTCAATGGAATTAAAGATGCCAATATTATGCATCATAATAGAAAAACAACAGTGGTCCCAAGCACCAAGGAATACAGTCACAAAAAATAAATATAGACACAATGGCACTATATTGAGTAGTGACTTGTCCAGCCGGACAGAGGTCCAATTTTTACTTTAGCAAAGAAAATTCTGATTAAATAACTTCAACATTTCCATAGAGGAGGGCACAAGCCTGTACCCAGACATATACAATTTAACATAAAGTGAAAAAGGTTAGAAAAATAGACCAGAATTATTAGGCAGAAGCTGTTATTTCCTGTGGATACTTCAATAACAGAAATTCTAGTAAACACCATTACTTGCCAACCTAGGCAGTTAGTACAATACACAGTATATGGTGTTTTTTACAGTCGACGGCGTTTCGATCCCTTTTTTTTGAGTCATAGGGATCATCACAGGGCTCCTGTAAACCGGAGCCCTGTGGCAGAGGGCTGAGGTGACTGCGCGCTGAGTGCCAATTGCTTACTTTTAACTTTTGAAGATCTCTGCTGTTGACTGCGAGCAGCTTTGTGTTTGGACCGTCCCGCTGAATACAAGCGGCGAGCGGTTACTTGTATATTTTAAATCACTTTCCCCTATCCCGCCCTCCTGACTCCTCCCATCATTGGCGGCTCCGCCTATATAGGCTCCGCCCTTTTTTGCCTCGCGAGTAAACCGGAGCCCTGGGGCAGAGGGCTGAGGTGACTGCGCGCTGAGTGCCAATTGCTTACTTTTAACTTTTGAAGATCTCTGCTGTTGACTGCGAGCAGCTTTGTGTTTGGACCGTCCCGCTGAATACAAGCGGCGAGCGGTTACTTGTATATTTTAAATCACTTTCCCCTATCCCGCCCTCCTGACTCCTCCCATCATTGGCGGCTCCGCCTATATAGGCTCCGCCCTTTTTTGCCTCGCGAGTAAACCGGAGCCCTGTGGCAGAGGGCTGAGGTGACTGCGCGCTGAGTGCCAATTGCTTACTTTTAACTTTTGAAGATCTCTGCTGTTGACTGCGAGCAGCTTTGTGTTTGGACCGTCCCGCTGAATACAAGCGGCGAGCGGTTACTTGTATATTTTAAATCACTTTCCCCTATCCCGCCCTCCTGACTCCTCCCATCACTGGCGGCTCCGCCTATATAGGCTCCACCCTTTTTTGCCTCGCGAGTAAACCGGAGCCCTGTGGCAGAGGGCTGAGGTGACTGCGCGCTGAGTGCCAATTGCTTACTTTTAACTTTTGAAGATCTCTGCTGTTGACTGCGAGCAGCTTTGTGTTTGGACCGTCCCGCTGAATACAAGCGGCGAGCGGTTACTTGTATATTTTAAATCACTTTCCCCTATCCCGCCCTCCTGACTCCTCCCATCACTGGCGGCTCCGCCTATATAGACGGCCCTAATGCGTCAGCGCAGCGGACAAGCGCAGCGGGCGCGACGAAGGCGCGCCGGAGTTGCGCCAGAGTCAAGCCCGTCTGCGCCCGTCCGCGCCTGCACGGGCCCAGGGCCTGGTCCCTCTGCTCATGATCATGTCACCTACTCCCGTGCTGCCTTACTGCAGCTGCGGGGGCCTTTTTGTTCCTCGAATGCTATTTTTAACTGTCACAATGCTCCCATTTTGTGCCCAAACTGCAGTCTCTCATTGGAATCCTCCGTTTCAAGCTTTGACTACATGTCTTCCACCTTTTGGAACATGTCATCTCAAAGTAACAATCCCTCCCTTACTTTGCCTAAATCCTGTCCAATTTGGAAGTTTATTAGTATCAACTGTCGCTCTCTCGCGAAACATAAGAGAGATATTTTCGACCTTTTGGAGACAGCCAGCCCAGCTGCCATGTTTGTCACTGAAACCTGGTTAACGGATAGCTCTGGCCCTGACATCGCCATGGCTCTTCCCGATGATTATACCTACATTGGGCGAAACCGGGTTCTTAAAGATGGAGGGGGAATAGCTATCATTTTCAAGAGAGAATTCTCTTGTAAATGGGAAGATCTTGATCTCCCAAATTGTGAGGCAGGTTTGTTCAAACTCTTACTCACTCCTCATTTCACCTTAACTGGCACGCTGATTTATCGTCCGCCGGGCTCTGCTAGTAATTGGGCTTCCTCATTCCCTGAATTCATTGCCCCATTTCTGGCGCAATCAACCAACTTTCTTATTGTCGGCGACTTAAATATTCATTTTAATTCTGAGTTGTGTGCTGTCTCCACGCGCCTCCTACAGGACCTTGCAGCCTTAGACCTCCACCTGCACAACTCTGACCCTACTCACAAAGCCGGCAATCTTTTAGACCCCATTATCTCCAATCTCTCTGGCATCTCCTATCAATCCTCAACACCAGTCATTTGGTCGGACCACTTTATTGTAAATTTCTAAATTAAAACAGCAATGGTTACACCCCCGAATCCCGCTCTTCCTCACAAAGCCAGTAGGAACTGGAAACGTTTAGATATTGATAAACTTAACTCCCTTCTTGTTAAGGAAAAACCTCCGCTTTCTAGAATAACTACTAAAGAGCTACCTATCATCAGAGGATGGTTGACAACAGCTTTGGATTTTTGTCTTCCAATTCAAAAAAATAAACCTCAAATCCATCACCCACCAGCACCGTGGTTTACTGATGCTCTTCGTCAGGAAAAATCCAACTGTAAAAAATTGGAACGCATTTGGCGTTCCAAGTATAACTCTGACCAGAAACTAAAATATAAGGTAGCCCTTAAAGCCTATCATTCGTCCTGTGACACCGCCAGAGCCAACTTTGCCAATTCTACCATTCTTACGGCACAAAATAGACCTAAGGCCCTGTTTAAAATCGTTAAAGAGCTCTCAGGTGCATCTGCTATACCTAAAGACCCCTGTCTGGACACTGTCCAATGTGAGGCTCTAGCAAACTTTTTTGTTGAGAAAATTGATAAAATTTATGATACTTTTAATTCTACTTCTGTTGTGTCAGCTAGTCCTGATCCAACCTTATGTACCCCCGTTCCGAACATTACTTTTGGTCCCACTTTCGTGTCTCCCATTCTGCATGTCTGGGACCCTATTTCTCCTCTGCTTTTAAAAAAGTATCTTCAAGATATTAAATCCGGCTCCCCCCTTGACCCAATGCCCCCACAAGTCCTGAGCTCATTGGATCCAGCTCTACTTCATACTATTCTGGAGGTTCTGAACGCATCTTTAACTGAAGCTATTGTTCCCAATGAATGGAAACATGCTATGGTGGTTCCATTATTAAAAAAGGCCAATGCAGATCCTAACATCCCATCGAACTTCCGCCCTATTTCTTTGCTTTCTTGTTTTTCCAAAATCTTGGAGAAACATGTCAATTCTTTACTTACCTCTCACGTTGAATCTTTAAATCTTCTTCATGGCTCCCAGTCCGGGTTCAGGGCGGGCTTTTCCACTGAAACCACTCTTCTTGGTGTATCGGAATCCATTAGACTAAAGGTGGACAATGGGGAGTCAGTGGCGCTCATATTACTTGATTTGAGTGCCGCATTTGACACCGTCTCCCACTCCATCCTGTTGTCCACCTTGAAATCTGTGGGTGTCGGTGGTTCCGCCCTGGCCTGGATTGCTAACTTTCTTTCTGAGCGCACGTTTCAAGTGTTCTCTCCCACATCTGCTTCATCAATCTTCCCTTCTAAACACGGTGTTCCCCAAGGGTCTATCCTTAGTCCCCTCTTTTTTAATTTGTATGTGAGACCCCTGGCTTTTTTGGCGGAACAGGCAGGTCTCACGATTTACTCTTACGCCGATGACACTCAAGTCATCTACTCACTCTCCACCGATAAAAATGTTCCCTCTTCTTCTCTCCAAAATGGTCTTCGAAAAATATCTGCATGGATGCTTGATCACAAATTAAAACTAAATGGGGACAAAACAGAACTGCTTCTGTTTGGCCAAGACATCTCGCTATGGGGCCCACAACATTGGCCACCGGAGATGGGTCCTCTCCCTACCCCGACTACGACTGCTCGTAATCTTGGGGTCCTCCTTGACAATCAATTGTCCTTCAAGCAGCACGTCGTGAAAGTCTCCGCCACCTGTACTACCATCATCAGGTGGCTGAGGAAAATCACGTGGATGCTGCCTGCTGACACCCTGAGGACGGTAGTCCAGGCTCTTGTCATCTCACGCCTGGACTACGGGAACATCTTACTCCTGGGTGCCTGTAAGGAGGTAACTAGGAAGTATCAGGTGGTACAAAATATGGCTGTTCGCCTTATTTGTAACCTTCCTGCTAGAACATCGACCTCGTCCCACATGCGTAAACTGCATTGGCTTCGTATTGAGAATAGGGTTAGATTCAAGGCTTTGTGTTTTATGCACAAAATCCTGACTGGAAAAGCCCCGCACTACCTATCTGTCTTAGTGCAGCACTACGTTCCCTCTCGCACACTTAGGTCCTCCACTCAAAATAAAGTCAAAGTACCGCGTGTCAAGAGAGCTAAAATGGGAGGTCGGTCATTCTCCCTGTTAGCACCCTCTCTTTGGAACTCCCTTCCCTTATCGCTACGCTCTGAAATGTGTTTTTTGACTTTCCGTAACGGTATCAAGACTTGGTTATTTAATATGTAAGCTGTTGATCCAATGCTCCCCTCACCTCGTATACCTCTGTTTGCTTTAGCGCCGGGAAACCTTCGGGTAGCTGTGCGCTTAATTAAGTGTAATTATAATAATAATAATAATAATAATCATCAGGACAAAATGTTGCCTAATTTCTAACAAGCCATGAGAGCCTAAGGAGAAGATAGAGGGAAAAAATCAAGAAGAATACAGTAAAAGGTAATCCAAAAGGTTCTAGAGTGAGCAGCTCTGCGTTAACGTAACCAAGCATACATTATTCAGTTGGCAGAGCTGTTGCTAAAGAAACACATGCTGTGCAAGAAAGTGATCAGCGACAGTGATAAGAGAGTTCTCCATGAAGCTAAGAGGTATTCTGGAAGTGATTCGTACATGCTATAACCGTGGTGACAGAATCATGGTCCTAATGGTGAGCCTACACCGTGAGAGGGCACACTTGTAGGAAAACGCTAGATATAATAATGAGCGTGGTGAACAGGGACGTGTTGTGCACCCGAGCAATGATTCACAGCTGAACTATAAATAACAGATGGGAATAGTATGGGTGCTGTACTACCACATTGGTAGCAATCGGGCTACATGAATCAGACCGACTGTCGTGAGAACGAAGCATGCTACAGGCACAGTGAATCTATGTGAATCAGGCCAAATAACATCGAGATACATGCTACGAGCAATAAGAGTGATCGTGAGCGAGTGGGTGATCCAGTGAGAGGAGCTTACCGGAACTTTCCGCTGTGAGTCGCGGCTAGATATAGCAATCTAGGGATGACAGAACCATTAAATTAATAGCCGTTGGGCCAGCTCGGATACATAGATTAAAAAATATATGGAGGGCGCAATTTAATCAGAACCCTCAAAATCCTAGACCCTGGGACAGGTACAACCGTAGGAATACGGTGGTTGGCTTTACCGACTCCTCAGCAGATTCCTCTGATAATTCCGATTCCTGTGAAGGCCTTAGTACTTCCAACCGTAACACCAACCAACATTTTTTAGGGAGAGGACGTGGGGAGGCACCCAAAAGAGGCCGGGTGAAGCAACAAGCGAGATGGAACAATCCCCCAGGAGAAAGACAAACGAGGAGCAAGTTTTATCAGTGGTAACTGACTCTACCCTTTCTGATATGACTATCCCCATATTTTATTTATCAGAACATGACCTTTCATCAAAGGAGATTTCCATCCTCAGTAAGGGACTCTCGTTTGTTCCTACAGTCTATCCTGACTACCTGAACCTCCAGTCTGAACTTATGGAATTTTTCCGTAAAATAAGACTCCTGGCTTTCTTTGAGTTAAATCCTGCACGACCAAAGGCTGCCCTTTCTCCCTTTACACCTCCTTCCACTTTCTCCCCATCGTCTTCTATGATACCTAAAGAGATAATTACATTTGAGAAAGTCATCCTCAAGGAAACTACCTCTCTGGCTAAACCTCACACGTTCATCCCTTATAACATCACTTTAGATGAAAAAATGGCAATTTCAACCTTACGTAACAAAAATGATCTGAATATCAAGCCTGCTGATAAGGGGGGTGGTATTGTGCTGCAAAGCATAGACAATTACAAACTTAAATTGTCAAGACAGGTTTCCAACACAGACCACTACTGCAGACTTAACACCAACCCCACTAGAGAACTTCAAAACCTAATAAAACAGGTGACTACAGATGCATTTGAAACTGGATTCCTCAGTAAAAATGAATTGAAATTTCTAAACACTGATCACCCCAGAACCCCGGTTATTTACACCCTTCCAAAAATACACAAGCGGCTTGAAAATCCACCCGGCCGCCCAATAGTCTCTGGTTGTGGGTCTGTGTTGGAACCCCTTGGACACTATGTAAACCATTTTTTGAAAGATTTTGTACCCAATACACAATGTTTTGTTCGTGATAGCATGTATATGATCAATCTTATCGAGAATCATCCCTTTGACCCTGCTAGTGAAATCTTATGCACCCTAGATGTAGAGTCACTTTACACGAACATTCCCCAAAAAGACTCCCTCATTGTCATGGAACGAATTCTTAACACCAGACCGCATCCCTATACAGTACCCACCCTTTTTATCATTCAATTGCTAGAAATTTGCCTGACCCGGAATTTCTTTATGTACGATAACGAATACTACCAGCAGGTGAAAGGCACCTCGATGGGGGCAATTTTTGCTCCATTGCTGGCTATTCTTTACATGGACTGGCTGAAATGTGACACCATTTTGTCGTCCACCAACCCATTCCATTCAGGGGTGGTACAATGGAAACGGTATATAGACGACGTTTTTATGATTTGGGGTGGCCCAGTTGAAATCCTGCCATTATTCCAACACTGGTTAAACAACAATTGCAATGGGCTCAGCTTTACACTGACCCACAGTAAAACTGACATCCCCTTCCTTGACCTCTGTATACAACACAAGGATGGCTTGTTATTCACCTCCCTATTTCGCAAGCCAACGGAGAGAAATACCCTCCTTAGTTATAACAGCTGCCACCCACGAGCTCTCAAAGACAGCCTGCCCTACTCTCAGTTTTTAAGACTGAGACACAATTGTTTCCTTAAGGTGGATTACTTTAAGGAAGCTAATACTCTTGCAGACAAACTGAAAACTAGGGGCTATCCAGGCCGCCTAGTTAAAAATGCTATGAAAAGGGCCTGGTATTGTCCACGGGAAACGCTTCTTGAACCCAAAGAAAAAAAGCAATCTGATAAACTCGTGTGTGTCACCACATTCTCTCCAGTGTCCAACAAAATTCGAAATTGTATCAGGAAGAACTGGCACGTCCTTAACTCCGGGGATCTAGATCTAGATATACCCTTATTTGCGTTTAAGAGGAGCAAAAATCTGAAAGACCATCTGGTAAGGGCAGCTCTCCCCCTCCCACCTCCACCTAGTTCTACCCTTATTGATATAGGTCACTTCCCCCACTGAAAGGACACTCTAAATGTGGTTGTTGTGTTGTATGTGACCTCTGTATTGAAGGCAAAGAATTTGTGTTTGGTGAGATAAAGAATGCATTGAAGACTTTCACTAACTGTAATAGTTGTAATTTGGTTTATGCAATTCTGTGCCCATGTGACCTTATCTACGTGGGACAGACCAAGCAGAAAATCAAATTACGGATTTCACAGCATCGGAGTCGCATTAGGTGCAAGACCGAGAAAGCACCTCTCGTAGAACATTTTGTTGAAAAAGGACACACAGAAAATGATCTGAGATGGACTGTGATCAGTCAAGTAACACTACCACCGAGAGGAGGTGACCTCACGAAATTACTAAATAAGGAGGAACTCAAGTGGATTCTGCGAACTGACAGTCTGAATTCAGGACTGAATCAACAGGAGGACTGGACTAACTTGACTTAATGTTTTAACAGTATCACTGTGCCAGCTATGTTCTTCAGTATGATACTTTGTAGGTTTTTCTAAAACGAAACTTTTCAAGTTCCTTAAATTCCTTTTCATCACGGTTGTCATTGCACGTTAATTGCATGTTCCTCACTGCCCCACCTCACCGACATTGCCCATCTCCCAGGACACTTCGAGACTCACTACCAATATGGCCGCCGCAAAGTCCTACAACTATTTTTTCCTTGGCATGTGATTCCTCAACTAGCCAATCACATACCTTCATATAGTTAGGCTATCCCTTCCGCCACAGCAACGGCGAAGGAAGATATCCGAGCTTATTCTTAAGGTAAGAAGACCTCTGCAAATCGTTATGACTCTTAACCGTAACTTTTCCTTTAGTTATCAGCCTCTAACCCCCTCGCCTTGTTACAGGCTCTTCCCCATGCGACCGAGCGAATCGCTGGCGCACCGGACTGCCTTACCTGCTGTTTTGCAGGTAAGTGTCTTTTACTTCCCTTACCTTGATCCCCGTTAATAATGCTTTCCCGACAGTATCACTAATTCCTTGTATACGTTTCTCTACAGGAGACTGTTCCCCGCCCAATTAATTTCAAGGAAATCTACACCCTTTGAGTTCCCCCAGGGTAAGCGTGCGCCCTCCATATATTTTTTAATCTAATGTATCCGAGCTGGCCCAACGGCTATTAATTTAATGGTTCTGTCATCCCTAGATTGCTATATCTAGCCGCGACTCACAGCGGAAATTTCCGGTAAGCTCCTCTCACTGGATCACCCACTCGCTCACGATCACTCTTATTGCTCGTAGCATGTATCCCGATGTTATTTGGCCTGATTCACATAGTTTCACTGTGCCTGTAGCATGCTTCGTTCTCACGACAGTCGGTCTGATTCATGTAGCCCGATTGCTACCAATGTGGTAGTACAGCACCCATACTATTCCCATCTGTTATTTATAGTTCATCTGTGAATCATTGCTCGGGTGCACAACACGTCCCTGTTCACCACGCTCATTATTATATCTAGCGTTTTCCTACAAGTGTGCCCGCTCACGGTGTAGGCTCACCATTAGGACCATGATTCTGTCACCACGGTTATAGCATGTACGAATCACTTCCAGAATACCTCTTAGCTTCATGGAGAACTCTCTTATCACTGTCGCCGATCACTTTCTTGCACAGCATGTGTTTCTTTAGCAACAGCTCCGCCAACTGAATAATGTATGCTTGGTTACGTTAACGCAGAGCTGCTCACTCTAGAACCTTTTGGATTACCTTTTACTGTATTCTTCTTGATTTTTTCTCTCTATCTTCTCCTTAGGCTCTCATGGCTTGTTAGAAATTAGGCAACATTTTGTCCTGATGATGATCCCTATGACTCAAAAAAAAGGGATCGAAACGCCGTTGACTGTAAAAAACACCATATACTGTGTATTGTACTAACTGCCTAGGTTGGCAAGTAATGGTGTTTACTAGAATTTCTGTTATTGAAGTATCCACAGGAAATAACAGCTTCTGCCTAATAATTCTGGTCTTTTTTTCTAACCTTTTTCACTTTATGTTAACTTGTATATGTCTGGGTACAGGCTTGTGCCCTCCTCTATGGAAATGTTGAAGTTATTTAATCAGAATATTCTTTGCTAAAGTAAAAATTGGACCTCTGTCCGGCTGGACAAGTCACTACTCAATATAGTGCCATTGTGTCTATATTTATTTTTTGTGACTGTATTCCTTGGTGCTTGGGACCACTGTTGCTTTTCTAATATGTTTACCGAGGTCCCGTGCTGACTCGATCGGGTGCCCTTGTTGTTTTATATAAAAAAAATATTATGCATCAAGCACATTATAATAAGTCTGCCATTTGTCCTGGTAGTATAGCAACAATCGTCTCAGGGTGGTATTTCTCAGTGGGTATCAGCACAGACAGCTGAAAACTTATCACCCAAAAGTGACATTTTACCTCACACAGAAAATAACAATTTTAGAATACCATTGGACTAACAATAATGGAGGAAGGGAACTGATCAAAGTTTAATAAGGAATCAGGTATTGCTCTAAGTCTAGCCCAAATCTAGTTGGCAAAAGGACAATCACTTGTATTGGAAATGAACTAGCACGCACAGTTAATCCAAATGTTAAAGACGTGAATCGTATGAACAGATTGTCATGATCAAGATTTTTAGGTGGCAAGGGGCACCAGCGAGGGCCGGAGCACCCATTGTATCCATTGAGTCTCAGTGGCAACCGAGAAATTGGAATTTGGGCTTAGGATCCAGACAAACCTTTAAAGTGCGGAATCTCTGAACTACATGAGTTAGGTTGTTCAAATGGTTCTGGAATCATGTCAGACAGCCCCACATATGAAATGTATGTTTAATTGGAAACCCGTTGTGTTCCTTTCAGGCCACTACACATGATCCAACTCCCTTTAAACTGAGCAGGGCAAGTCTTGGTCTTGGCCTACTCCCTATCCCTTGGTACCCTCTTCCCGCCTCTGCCCTTCTGCCATGCCTCCTGGTATTTCTCCATGGTATGCCAGGCCCCAACTGGCAGCCTTAGTGTTGCCCTCGATATTGCCCTGCTGCACTTCTATGTGCTTCTTTTTGCCCCATAGTGTTTTTTGTTTTGTCTCCCTCCGTTGCCACTCCTCTCTCGAGCGATGGTAGTAGCAGCTACGGGCTTTGCCAACACCAGCTTTTAAATTCTGGTGTAATTGGCAAAGCCAATAATGGAGATTGTTTCTTTATTTTCTCTCCAAGATAGATGTAGTTCTGTACTGTCATGTTGCATCACACATCACAGCAGCCATGTAGAACTCATAGAAAGCAATACTTTCTATTCCTTCAAAAGGGCCCACACATAGCATGGCACTATGCGACAGCCCACTATTGCAAATATTGAATTTTTCCACATGGCCGCCATCTTAAAAGTATTGACAAAAATTCTCTACTTCATCGCACACAAACTATTGGCAAATGAGTTGTATTGGCTTTGGCAATGTTTGTTTAGTTATTGACATGTCACTCAGGTTTAAAAAAGTAAACATGGTACATTTTCAAATCAGTACATTTTTAAAGGGCTCTGATATACCTGCGAGAAAAACTCATCTTTTCAACTAACTCATGTATGGAGCTAGTAAGATCATCTAGTGTCTGGAAACATCAGGACGCAACAATCACTTTAGTTAACCTTTTCCTCGTATACGCTCAGATCTGGCATCCCCCATGAGCCGCCATCAACATACTCCGCGAACATGCTAGCTCCAGGAAAGAAGAAAACTAAATAGAGAGTAGAATCTACCGAATGAATTTTATCTACAATACTGTCGCTATGGTGTAGGAAAATCAACCTGTGGAATGCTCTCCATATCTAGAGTGTCCTCCAGAAATTGTAGGATCTTCATGTGCCACCAAACTCCAAATCAGGCCTGTAGAAAATGGATTCTGCCCATTTAAGCCTCCAGGATTTTTCACATTTTTCTACCTAGGACTTTTACTGTGAGAGTGTCTCACTATCCAAGTCTCACTCAGTAAATTCCTGCTAAATGGACTGAGAGTGCTAACCACTAGTTTCTGTCTATTGTGATGAGGCTGCTGCTGTACGGATAGGGTAAGAGGCTCTGTGCTGGTTACACTAGCATCTTGCGCAGCCCGGTATATGCACATACGTAGCCTGTTGCAGATGGGTTGCTTCAAGTATTGGTACTGAGCTTTGGTCGGCCTTATAATAAGAGTAGGCATTCACCGTGTAGTTCTATGGTGTTTACTGAAGGTGTGTGGCACTTACAGTGTATTACATATTATAGGCGAAATCTACCCTAAAGTAGTTTCACTCCACTTATACCTACAGTGTCTAGTGAGGTATCAATCTGGGGGTAAACAAGCACCTGAGTGTAGCTTTACAGTCCCTAACATCATATCTACATGACATATGATACTTTTAGAATTGTAATGATTTTATTGCAAGACCAGAGGCTACCATTATGCATAACCTTTTTATTGCTGCCCCAACATGCAGCCCCTTAAAGAACATAAAACACAGCATAAAGAAAACATTCCAGTTTAGAACTTTCAAAACAGTATGTAGCTCCATGTCACTAAGCATATTCCTCTTTTATATTCTGCTCCTCAACAAGATAAGTACTATGATTTACATGGAAATTGTTATGTCTTTGCTTTGTGCTTTAATTATGTTCATGCTTTATCAACCATTACTAACTTTATTGTAGGTACATGTGTTTTTTTCTAGTTCACCCCTCTAATTTATGGTTGAGTTTTTAAAAAAATCTTTTCTTCTTGAATGTTGTCTCTGCCTTATTGGTGCTCCGATTACTGTCTTTTACTTTGCCAAGTTAGGTAAAAAGACTGGCAAGAAATGGTCCAGGAAGGAGCAATCCTTACACATAAATTGTTTGGAGATGTTAGCAGGGCTGAATGCTTTGATGAGTTTCAAGTTTCTTATAGCAAACAATGTGGTGTTGGTCCGGATGGACTATTTCACAGCTGTATCGTATATCAATTGCTTAGGGAGAGAAAGATCAAAACAACTTGCAGATCTAGTCAAGAAAATGTAGTATTTTTGTTGGGAACAGAAAATTGTCTTGAAGGCAGAGTTCATCCCAGGTCAGCAGAACCAGAGAGCAGATTGGAACTCGTGGTACTTGAGGGACACCAGCGACTGGAAGCTGAATCCAGTATTTTCCAAAAAGATTCAGAATTTATGGGTCCCTACTCCCTTTCAGATACACCTGTTTGGCAGAAGATTGACATTTCAAGTAGAACAGTTTTACATATAGAAGCCAGACCCCAGAGCCTTGGCAGTGGATGCTTGTGTGCAGACTTGGGAAGGAGAGAATTGTTATGCATTCCCTCCGTTCTCACTGATCCAGAGAGTACTGTTAACGGTTCGGCTGCATCATTCGAGTAACACCGTTTTGGACCTTTACGGTTCGGTTTCCTGAGTTAATGAAGTAGCAGTAGAAGTTCCCCGTGTGGGACCAGTGTGTACAGAGCTTTTAGAAGGACTAGAGGGAGAGGAGAATCCTTTAGTACTAGGAGGGAACTTGAACCTTCATGTTTGAAGAATTTCAGGGGATCTGGTAGACACGCTGGTTTTTCCTGAGAGGCTAAGAATCTGCTGGATGAATCATGGGCACCAGGTACCAGGAAATATACAGAGGAGTGTGGAGGAAAAGTGGTGTAGTTGGTGCATGGAGAGGAATTTGGATCCCATGGAGGTGCCAGTGACAGATGTGGCAAATTACCTTGCTGAGTTGTTCAATTCAGGCTTGTCATCTAGAACAGTAAATTGTTACAGATCAGGTGTCTCAGCAGAATATTCCTTGGTAAATAATTTTGCTATTGGCAGTGATCCAGGGCGATGAAAGGAATACGATTTAGATGGCCACCCAGAGCTCGGAATGACTCCTTATGAAACATCAATTTAGTTTTTTACATGTGTGTCTCCTGGTCAGATAATACTTATCTTTCTTTGAGACAAATATCCTGGAAATTAGCTACTTTGCTCTGTCTAATCTCTTTTAGAAGTTTCTCAAACGTTAGGGCTCTAGAGGTTTGTGATAGGTTTTACTCCCCAGACGGAGTCTAATTTGACATCTGGAAAGGGACAAACCCATCTCTAATAGTATTTTCTATTCACTTTTTAAAAATTGCAAGAAGGCCTGTGTGGTGAGCTGCATGAGAGTTAATGAACAAAGAATGTTGGGGTTCAGACCTGATGGAGAGGATCAATTGTTAATTTCCTATGTGAAACCTTTTAAAGCAATGTCAACAGCCACTATTTCATGGTGGGTAAGAGCAGTGATATCCGCGCATGAAATCAATTTGACAACATTTGGAACTCACTACTCTAGTGGTGCTATGGCTAGTAAAAAAAATTGTGCCGGTGGTACACTTGCAGACATTCTAAATGCAGCCGATTGGTCATGTGTTAGCACCTTTGCGAAATGTCACCTTAACCCAGTGGACCATGTGAGCAGTCTAGCACTGGGGAGTTTTAAACGTGCATAATGGTAGCCTCTGGTCTTGTAATGAGTTGGCGATTCTCCAATTACCATAAAGAGAGATTCTTGATTTTATTTAAGACAATGGAGGCTAACATAATATAATTCCTACCTCTCCTAATTTGTTTTCAAATGTGCAATTGGAGTTTGTTGACTTGGTTTATTGTAATTGTATAATTAACCTGATATTACTTTTCAGAGGTAAATAATTATTTATGTGGTATTACTTGTTTTTTCATATCACTTGGTTTCTTCTTTCTTTCAGATAATTCCTTGCAGTAAGAACCTTTTCAGTCAAGCCAAAGGAGAATTTTTCATTTCGTCGCAGCCTAACAGAGGAATATGCCTAGTGTCATGGAGCTCCATACTGTTTTAAAAGTTCTAAAGGGAAATGTTTTGTTTATGATGTGTTTTATGTTCTTTTAAGGTCTGCATGTTGGGGCAGCAATAAAAGGTTAATGCATAATGTTAGCCCCCGTTGTCTTTTATGAAATCAATATTCTCTCTACATGGTGATTGGAGAATCACCATTCCTAGGCTCTGCGCAAGTTAATTACTCTGCTCTCACATTTTGAGCAGGCCGAGACTCCATTTTCTGCCAGGTCATTGGCATGTCAACCTTTGAAGTAGATGCAGCCTGTCCTAATCTTTCTAAGAACCTGTGAAGGTATCAAGTCATCCAGACAATGTCACCGATAAAATCAGCTAATGCAAAATCAGTCTAGGACAAGAGTCTTGTTATCTATATTTCAAGGTCAGCTAACGATAATAGCATAAACAATGTAGTCTGAATTGATGTGTGTTTAATAATTTAATTTATGCAAATGCATCTCAGACTAGTATATTGATGCACACATGTTATGTCTGCAATACTTCAAAAAGTCCCCATTTAACATAAAATTATCAACAGTATTAAAGGTTCATCAAGTGGCCATTGGGTTAGAGAGTTCCTTTGTCCTTAGATTATCGCACCAAAAACTGCCTGAAGAGACTGACAAAGACTACCAGATTGCCATACAGTCGCATTATGCCCTTTTACGCGGAGAGATGATACCAAGCCAAGTCCGAGAGGAGGGAAGCTCAGCCTAGCTGAGGTTTGGTTTCCCTTCAAGGGAACACTGCCTCCAAGCTACTGAGCTTCTTGCTGTGAGCAAGTATGCAGTGCCCTAAATCCTATAACACTCTAGATGCAAGTAAAGCTACTCCATGATCTCATAGTATAGTGCATAGGAGTAGACTTTAGGGTTTTAGGTTGCCAGATGATATTTTAACGATAGTAGAAATGTTCATATTTTTGTTGTTAGTGCTGTTTTAATAACATTCTGTGTGATTATTTTACATGAGCTAAGCAACAGGATGAGACGATTGAAATAGAACACTTTTAAGCAGTTTCTCTTACAGCAGTGCTGGTGTGTGATATTATAAAAGATAAAATTGGGTTTGAATTACCACTGAGTTGCTGAACTCTTTGTTAGGAATGTTGAAAAGCCTGACAAAGAGTGAATATTTGTTCATATATTGATTATGAAATTACATTTCACACATTCACCTAGTAAGGAACCTTAACATCAAACCTGGATAGCACAGCGAAATGTAACCTAGGGGTGTTACGCACCCAAGACTCCATTCCTCAAATAGCCCCTCACCTCCAGATTGGCTTCCGCATGAGCAGCGGGCAAGTCACACTGAACAAGGCTCCTTTCCTCACCACGATGACATATCCTCACGCGTCGCACAACTAATCGACGACCTCAGATGAAACGGTGAGTAACATCAGAAGCAGGTAAAATGTGGGGCTCGGAGGACATGAAACAGGTATTCTGCAGGGCGAGAACTCTTGATGGAGTTCGACTCGGTGGTATATCTCATGAGGTGGTTTTTACCTTGGCTAGTCTGTTAGTAGTACCTTCCCTGCTCTCTATGAAATTAACCAAACAATGAAATATATGAACACATGCATACTTTTCTCTTTTTACTGAGTTTGATTACAGAGCCTGCCATCCCCAAGACCTTATGGATCCATAAAATATAGTTAGGCACTGTAGGTCTTGGTACTTAATCCCTCTTGCATGCGAGTGTGTACCATGCCTCACAGTACACTGTTCATGGTATTTATTATATGAGTGCTCTCACTAGAGTGTATCTACAGCAATAAGTGGTGGAGTGATGGGTATTCACTATTGCACATGACTTGATAAATGCACAGTGTATGGATAAAAGCAATGGATACGGTACACAACAGCACATGTTTGTCCAACTATGTGAAGAATGACAAATGTGTCTCTTTTTTCGTTCCAGACAAACCAAGGGAAATCCCCGATCTATGGTTTGTAAGTATGTGCATGGTTTCTGAGAGTGATAATTTCACACCCTCAAGCTGGTAAAATACCACTGAGAACAGGGATCAAAAGAGAAACCGGTCCTGAAAAAAACCCAGTGACCCAGAGGGGAAATGAATAGGGCTGAAACATGTGGACGTCTGATGTATGGGTCTTGATATTCATAACTGTTTAACCTTGCCAAAGGTATCCAGAATAAAGAATAGGCTGGAGAAACTATCTGGAAATTTTAATTAGAGATTCCTTCATGGCAAGAGCTCCGCTTACAAATTGCATCAAGCCTGCCCACTCACACTAGGTGCAGTGGGTAAGGATCCAATGACGAAGCATGCCACGGGGTGGTACCTGTGGGTGAGGATCCTTTTATATTATCTAATAGATTCCAGGGTCCCACTATACGCCACCGATACCTTTCTGGGGGCAATTAACATAGGAAAACCCTCTCACCTTGATAGGATTTGGATTTACTGGGAAGCTGATGGTGTCCTAGATTTCTTGCTTCTCACTCCCCTTAGTGATACATGGGGGTTACTTTCAACAATTATAATGTACATTCCTCAAAGGTTGAGACAAGAAATTATAAAACCCCAGTCTGGCCTGATTCCCAGTGTTGTGATTTAAAAAAGAATATTACAAAACTAAGGCAAAAAAGGTCAAATCCGAAATGAGGGTTAGAACATCAGAGAAGCATATTCAACTTTAATTAAGAGGAATAAGATGTTCTATTATAAATCTAAGGACAACTAACGATACAAAGCATTCTGTTGATGTGTCCGGAAATGAACTACTAATACTAGTTCCTCCAGGTGCATGGTCGCAGAAGACGACTAGGTCAGATATTTGAGCGAAGCATATGCAAAGAAAAATGTTCTCAGCCCCAATGAGTGATCTGTGCCAGAGGAGAAATTAGTGTCATATTTGTCAGAAAACCCCTTGGAAAAGATAATAGTCGTTTTGAATTTATCAAGGGCAGCTGGCTCAGATAACCTCCCTGCAGTTGTTATAAAAACACATTTATTTTGGTGGTCTATGTTTTTTGCTATAGTGTTTTCATCAATCACCAAAACAGTTCACTATCCTGAAATCTGGAAAGATGCAGTGTTTAAAGCAATTCTTAGAAAAATCTGTCAATCCATCAGTTGGGATTTGTAGAGCATGGCTAATCACCTGTGAGAAATCCAGGAGCTAGGGTCTTGCTGGACTCAGTCGAAAAGCCAGGTCTTCTGTCCCTTTCTGAATTCTGGCAGAGAGGACGCTGCTCAGAGGTGGAGAGGAAGGTCGTTCCAGGACTTGGCGGTGAGGTAGGAGAAGGAATTTCCTCCACTGCAACTTTGGCGGATGCAGGGAGTGTGAGTCAGGGAGATGGAGCACAGGTGTCTGATGTATGCTGGTCCTTGGCCATGGAGAGCCTTGTATGCATGTGTCAGCATTTTGATTTGGCATCTTTTCTGGATGGGGGCCATTGGAGGTTCTAGAGGTGAGGGGTGATGTGGGTTCATTTTGGGTGGTCAAGGATGACCCCGGCAGCTGAGTTCTGTATTTTCTGGAGTCTCTTCAGATGTTAGGTGGTGATTCCTGCGTAAACCGCATTGCCGTAGTCCAGCTGGCTGGTGACTAGAATTTGAGTGACGGTTTTCCTGGTGTTGTAAGAGAGCCATCTGAAGATCACTCGGAGCCTGCAGATGATGTGGAAGCAGGGGGAGGAGACTGCATTGATCTGGCTGTTCATGGTGAGGTAGCGGGTGTGGTCTATCAGTGTGAGTGTGGGTCCAAGTTGTTTCCAAAAATCAGCACTTACGTCTTGTCCATGTTGAATTTCAGGCAGTTGGTCTTCATCCAGTCGGTGAAACTCGTTATGCAGTTGTGTAATTTAGTCCTGGTGGTAGAGGGGTCCTCTGAAAGCAATAGGATGATCTGGGTGTTGTCTGCATAGAATATGGTGCTGATGCCGTGGGTTCTGACGATGTTCGAGATGGGGGTCATGTGAGTGTTGAACAGGGTCGGGCTGAGGGATGAACCTTGAAGGACACTACAGACAATGCTCTTTGTTTCCGAGGTGAAGAATGGTAGGCGGATTCTCTGGGCTCGTCCGGTGAGGAGGGATGCAATCTATTTGAGGGCGTCTCCCTGGATGCCAATGTGGTGGAGTCTCTTGATGCGGGTGTGGTGGGATACAGTATTAAATGTTGCTGAGAGGTCGAAGGAGGATCAGAGCCATTGTTCATCCTTTGTTGTTGAGGGTTCTGATGTCAACGGGCAAATCTTCATGGGCACTTTGCATATTCTCCATGCAGGTTGCATAATAGCCTGTATGGAGAACATGCCCAGCCTCCCATTCTCTGGCTGAGCGCCGAACCACAGCAATAAGACCAATCACAACGCTGCATTGCTGCTTTGTGATTGGCTATTAAGAGGCTGGGAGCCGGATGCTTCCTGCTTCCTGCCCTGGAAGCGGGCGTATAGGATTGAGGGGAGGCGGCGGCAGCAGACAGGTGTTTCTTCAATTTTTTTCTGCATTCCCTCCTCCACCCCTTCACCGCTTCCCCTGCTCCCCCACCGCCATTAAATGCCAGCCGACACTGGAAAAAATACAGATCTTTCACATGGTTGATTGGGGAGAAAGTAGTGGAAACAACTCTGTCATGTACATATTTAGGCGTGATTCTTAAAAAAAAAATGGAAAAAGCATCTTGACACCTTAAAGACACGGACATTGACCACAGTAGGAGGCCTAAAGAAATTCAGAGGGGAATTTTGGTGCCAATTGTTAGATTCAGAGTACATGGCATAGTAAGCGGTTGGTCTCCCCACAAATGTTATGTGGTGCTGAAACTTTATGCCTGGGTTTAAGGTTTACTAGGAAGAAGGTTGAAAGTAAATACCTTAAAAATGTATAAGGACTCCCATAGTGTGCTATGGTCCAAGCCATAAGAGGTGAAACCAATATGAAATCTTGGAACACGCGATGAATCTTGAAATGCGATTCTGAGATAAACAGTTATCTGCTTCCAAGTTGAATGTGTCGACCTTTTGCACCAAGAAAATATGCCAGAGTGAATTAATGTGGACAAAAATATAATAGAAAAACTCCACTGGATTGCTGAGTATTTCAAAATAAATGATTTGAAGATTGATGGGCCCCACTCCTATCTAAGAAAGAACTCAACAAAATAAGCTTTAGACAATCTAGCCTTAGTGATATAGCCACAAAGTATACCTGGGAGTTCTCTGGCAAGACAAAAAGGCACACCAATGCTTCTCATACTAACCTAATTCCGAAATCTGCATGATTTTTTTGAAATTTCAAAAAGGTCTAAACCTATTTTCTGCCCGCTGTAATGCACTAAATTATTGCCTGAATTGAGATTGTACTTATCATTGTGGGTTAGGGGTATGCTGTTCAAATGTATATGTATTTATTTATTTATATACGTTATTACCGCTTGGTGTAATTTTTAAATCTGTTCTTATTGAGTGCAGGATAAAATCAAGGGGAGATTCTATACAGTTCCTACCTTATATTATGTAATTTTTATTGGCTGTCATGGCATAGGAAAGTTCCTTTTAATGAGATTTTATGTGATTATATTGTTGTTTGTGCATTAATTAACATCTCTTTGTTCAATAGACCACAGTCTTAATAAACATTATTAATTATATCTGATTGTCTAATTCATAAACCTTTCCTCTGTGCACGTCAGAGTTACCAGTCATAAGGCAACGGTTGCCATGAAAAAGGTGTACTTTTGCCTATTTTCCCGATGCCTGGTTACTCAACCCACTGTTTGAAGTACATATGTTTGAATCATGATACTCATATCAAAAATTAACTTTCATAAATTTCATGTTTTATGTTCAAAATATTTTCCTAAAATATTTTTTTCGACCCCTTGTGACCAGTTGTGAAAAAACTCAGTGACTGGTGCACTCTGACACTCTTCCAGCAGCACCCACAAGTGGATCTATCAGGAGCAAGTTAGAATGTGCCTAAAAGTGTTGAAAATGAATTTAAATATTTTGAGGGAATCAGTGCTAGAATGAAAGGGAATCAAGTCCGATCCCAGATATAGCAGCTATTAATGAGCTAGATTTTTAATCCATCTGGCCCCGGTGCTGAATTTGTACCGGTGAAATTTGCCAACACTAGTTCACAATTCAGCAGCACCTGCACGATTGTATTGTATTGTGATTGCATTTATATAGGGCTTACTACCCATGACGAGGCGTTGTAGCGCTTTTTCAGCGAGTAATACGCTATTCCGGGACCCATAAAGGATTAGTGTTGAATTAGTATAGTGAAATATGAAAGTAATTAAAGTGGTGGATAGGTTAGTCAGTTCTTTGGATTTGGAAGGATAGCGGAAGGATAGAAGAGGAAAAAAGGTTTGTATTTATATAGAGCTTGTTACCCCTGAAGCACCTTTTCTTTTTTTTTGGGCAGTAGCACGATACTCCCGAAACCCATTGAGGATTAGTGGTGAATTAGTATGGTGAAATATGAAAGTAATTTGAGTGGTGGATATTAGCCAGTTATTTGGAGTGAGAAGGATAGGGGAGGGATAGAAGGGGGAGAAAGGGTTGCATTCATATAGCGCTTGTTACCCCTGAAGGGGTGTTAAAGCGCTTTTCTGGCGAGTAACACGCTACTCCGGAACCCATAAGGATTAATGTTGAATTAGTATAGTGAAATATGATAGTAATTTGAGTGGTGGATATGTTAGTCAGTTATTTGGATTGAGAAGTGTTGGGGAGGTGTAGAAAAGGGAAAAGGTTTGCATTGATATGGCGCTTGTAACCCTGATGGGGTGTTGAAGCACTTTATTGGCGAGTAGCACGCTACTCCGGAACCCATAAAGGATTAGTGTTGAAAATTCGTATAGTGAAATATGAAAGTAGTTTGAGTGGTGGATGTGTTATTCAGTTGGATAGAGAAAGGTAACGGAGGGATAAAAGAGGGAAAAAGGTTTGCATTCATATAATGCTTGCTTACCTCTGATGAGGAGTTGAAGCCCTTTTTTGGTGAGTAGCACCCTACTCAGGGACCCATAAAGGATTAGTGGTGAATTAGTATAGTGGAATATGAACTTTGAGAAGTGAACATGTAAGTCTGTTATTTTGATTGAAAATCATAGTGGAGGGATAGGAGAGCGAAGGATTTTGATTCTATTTATTTTTTGGAGGTCAAAGCAGTAGGAGGAGGCTTTTGGATGCGTAAAAAGGGGTTGTGTAGGGAAAGAGTCAGAGGGAAGAGTTTATAGAAAGGTTTGTTTTGGGGATCGGTATAGTAAAAGAGGTGTCAGATGATGCAAGGAGGGGTAGATAAGGGAGAGTCTAGAAAGGATTATTTTGAGGATCATAGTAGTGGTATGGGGTTTGGGATAAATGAGAGAGTGGTTGTAGAGGATATTCTAATAGATGTATAGGGTGAAAAATGGGGTAGTGCATTGGAAAGAGTAGTAGAAGGAAGTTTGAGATGAGTCAGAAAGTTGGGTTAGAAGATATATTGAGAGAAGTATAGGGTGAGAAATAGGGAAGTGCATTGGATATGCTGAATTAGAAGAAAGTGGTACATATATAGATCCATTAGTACCTTGAAAGTACATAGATGCATAAAGGAGGTAGGTATATGTAGATGAAAGATATTGATAGAGATACAGGATGAAAAACAGGATAGTGCATTGGATATGCTTTTCAGAAGGAAAGTAACAAACACACAGATCCAAGTACATGGAAGGTACATAGATGTACAATGGAAGAAGTACATGTAGACCAAAGATGCACCAGATAAACTCTGGGTTTCAAGTGTTATTGTACTTTAATTTTTTTTCCCATAATTATTCTACATGTTTATACAAAGCAATACATAAAGATAGGTACATATCTTCAGTGAAAAATGATTATATACAGAGGGATATGCTGTAAATTTCTGTTTGGGTGTGGTGCTAATGTGGGGAAGAGCCAATTCTTGAGCAGTTTTCTGAAGATAAGGTGGCTGTCCATGGATCTTATGTTGGGGGTTAAAGAGTTCCATACTTTGCCTGCTTGATGTGTGCTTTTTCTTCGAAGTAGCAACATGCAGGCAGTAAGAGGGGGATTCTTATTTTAGGTTCCATCTGGGCCCAAAATAAAGGCAGAATTTAAAGCGCCACCAGCCCTTGTTTTGTTTGACAATAATCCTTGCTGGAAACTTTCTGGAGCCTAACACCAAAACTCCAATGCAATGGGAGGCAAAACAAAGGCACACAGGGGCCTATTTACAAGCCCCTAACGCCACATGTGCAGCACACATAGAAACAGTTTATGTGCAGGTAGGTGACACTTCCTGCACATAAACAATCAATACAATAAAATGACGTTTTCCAACTTCTATGTGTGCTGCAAAATTATGTTTTGTAACTTTTATGTGTGCTGCAGTAAGCAGCACATATAGAAGTTACAAAACACCATTTAATGATTGTTTATGTGCAGGAAGGGAAGATTGGCTTGAAGTGGAGGAGAGTGGCGTAAAAATGGTTTGGAGGGGTGTAGATTGGCGTAGAGCCTCGTAGAGTGGAGTGGCATGGACTGGAGGGGCATAAAGTGAAGTGGCATGGCATAGAGTGGTGTGAAGTGGAGTAGAGTAGAGTGAGGTAGAGTGGTATAGAATTGAATGGAGTGGCTTGGAGTAGCGTAGAGCAGAGTGGCATAGAGTGGCATAGAATACTTTGGTGCATGTAGAGTAGAGCGGCATAGAGAGAAGTGGGGTGGGGTGGGGTGGAGCAGAGTAGAGTGGTGTAGAGTATAGTGGCGTAGAGTGGCATTGTGTGGAGTGGGGTCAAGTGGCGTACAGTGGCATTGTCTGGAGTTGCATGTCATAGATTACAGTGGAGTAGAGTGGACTGGTGTGGAGTGCAGTGGCATAGGGTTCAGTGACATAGTGTAGAGTGGTGCAGAAAAGAGTGCAGTGGCGTAGACTTCAGTGACGTGCAGTGGCATAGAGTGCAGTGATGTAGAGTAGAGTTTGATGGCTTAGAGAGCAATGGAATAGGTTGCAGTGGGATTGAGTGGTGCAAAGTAGAGTGGCATAGATTGCAGTGGCATAGAGTGGTGCAAAGTAGAAAATAGTAAAGTGGCATAGAGTGCAGTAGCATAGAGTAGAGTGGTGCTGAGTAGAGTGCAGGGGCACAGAGTGCAATGGCGTAAAGTACAGGGTAGGGGGTAGGAGAGAAAAGAAGCATTATGGAAGGGGGTTGGTGGTAGGAAATAGAATCTGCATGGACACATATGGAGTGTTTGAACACAAAGAAAATGTTGCTCCAAAAAGGTAACAGTGGATTAATACAAGTACTTGGTCCATGCTCCAGGGGAGGGCCAAACAGCAGAAGAGGACATGACGCTGGCGCCATGACAAAAGGGGATGAAGGAAATGAGAGCAACGCAGCAGCTACCAAATGGAAAGCTATGGACGGCTATAAATCCACTGCACGTAAACAACATGTCCCACAGAGAGGCAAAACCTAAAAACTACTATTGGTTCTCTCATCCATAGAACACAAGAGGCCTTAAACAAATAAAGCAGGCGTATATCCTACAGGGTTCATCCCGGGCTTCTGCCAAGCCACGGTCAAAATGTGGTAGCGAATGCTGTGAAACTCGTTCCCCGCGAAAATCAAAACAAAATTCTGCCTAAAATTAAACTGTAAACTGTTCAAATCATCCAGGACGTCTTATCTGACAGACTATCTGACAGCGGTGACGGCGCTGCACCATAAACCTTTAGACTCTGCTCGAGTTACGCTTTCAGGACACGTCGGAAAGCCAGCTTTATGAAATATAATATGCCCCGAAGGAATAATAAATAATAAAAGGCATAACAAACCGCGGCCGACCAAGAAACTAAACATGGGGTAGCATGAGGCTGGAAATTGAGCTTAGTTGGCGTGCACGGTCATCATGAAAGGGCCTGAAAACAAATCAGAATTACATAGCCTATGCCTGCTTGCAGAGCAAGAAACATTTACTACAAAGAAAGCGGCAACAGCATTTAAAGGCAGGATGGGGGAGCAAGGGAGGACAAAAGATACGGAGAAGTGAAGAAAGACGGGAGTGAGGAGAAAAACCTGGGAAGAGAAGAAGTTGGGAAAGCAAAGAGGAAGAAGGGAAAGAAGAGAATGTAAGAGAACGAGGGAGAGGGAAGCGAGGAAGGATATGAGATACAGGGGAAGAAGGAGAGGAAGTTCGAAAGTGAAGAAACTGAAAGAGAAAAGCACAAGGAAGGGGCTAGAGAATGGAATATGGGAACGAGGGAGGGCAAGAGAAACGACATAAGGGTGGGAGGCAGTACAGAAATATTGAGAGAATGGAAGGAAATACAGAAAAAAGGAAGTATAGAGAAAACATAAAGGGGAGAGAGTAAGGAAGGAAGGAAAGAAGGAAGGAAGTCATGGAGAAATAAAGGAAAAGCGAAGTTGCAAGAAAAGAAGAAATCGGGAAGAAGGGTTCAAGGAAGAAAGTACTAGTAGCGAATTATGAAGTGTGTAAAAGGCGTGGTTAGGATGGGTGGATTCACAAAGGGGGAAGGAGGGATTTGGAGGTAAATGAGTGAGAGAGGAAGGGGAAACAGAGAAGAGGATGAGTGTGAGATGGAAGGTAGTCAGGAGCCATTTGTGTATTTTGTTTTTTAGAAGCAAACTCCCCTTTGTTTCTGCAAAGTAAAAACATTATGGGTCGCTGGGGGGCCAAAACGGCATGGCGCGGTGTCAAAATCTCCCCTGTGATAACAAAGTATAGGCGCAGGGCCACTGCTGACATGGCAGTTTGGCGGCCATCTGAACGACCTCTAGAGTGTTCTAATCTTACGGTTTTCATGTTCTTACAATGTGACCAACTCGATTCAGATGATAAAGAAAGAACTGCTGACGTGTCTTATTATAGTCACACATTAAGCAGGCTTCGAGAGACACCTTATGTAAACAGTAGAAGTGGAAAGAGGTTGTGCGTCTGGTTTTGAGGGACACCAAGTAAAACTCTGTGTGGGGCATGTTCGCGAAGCCTGTCACCATCACTCACACAGTGCCTGACTCAGCGGTATTATGCAGAGCCGCGAGGGCCTCGGCGAATGAGTCACGCGCCTCAGCAACTCCTCGAGGTCAGAGTGCAGTGCTGCGAGAGTGCCACTTCCTTTGATGACCAGGTGTACAGACGAGGAACGTTATCCCAATTATCGCCAGCTGTTAAAAAGAACGAAAGCGATGTAGTTCAGTCAGATAAGACGGTAGGATCAGCGTGAAACGGACTCAATTGCTATTGTTTTAAGACACGATAGAGTCAGACCTTCCTAAAATAAGCAGACATTCAAAGAAAGCTCATTCCGAAACGCCTCTTTTGGGTCAGTTTTTTTCTCTCCATCCACTCACATTAACTCATTCATTTCCTTTCCTCTTTTTAGCCCAGTTTGTATGAATTTAAAGAAGCGCTTTTCAACACCACTATTGATCTCTTAATGATGTTCAAACGGCTTTCTCATGTCTGTGCAAATTGGTAGACATACAAGTATGCTCTGTGGTATTGTCTTTTGTTTTAGGGCATTGCACGAGAGAAAGTGCGTCACTCATTTAGAGTTTTTTAATTATGAATCAATGGTACCAACGTTTTAACCAAGACTGTATAATATATTGTGAGTTTTTAAATGTAAGTTTGTTATGTTCTTTTATTGGTTTAGTTTGATTACAAACTGAATAAAGATAGATAGATAAATTGATTGATTAAACACATTCATTCATTAACTAATGGATATTCAATTTGGGGCATGGAGTTGTTGTAGAAGGAAAAGGTAGAGTGGGCGTACCTTAGACTTTGATAGGGACTAGAGGGATAGTTTTTGAGCAGCAGGGAACTTCCTGGATAGGGCTGAGAATAACCCTTAACTCACTCTCTCATTAGCAGCAACTACCTCAATGCCCTACTTAACTTTGGGTGAAGATGGTTTCCACTCAGGAACGGGCTCGATGATGAAGCATGCCACTGACCAGTGAATGATTGTTTAATGTCTGGTTATAACAATATTCACATCTCCAAGCCATTCACTACCTAGTTGGCTCCAATCTTTGGTAGAATGAAAGGGAGCAGCATTACATTGGATGGTTATTAATGTGTGAACGGCAAATCACTATTACTAATGAATGGCTCGTGCACATTTTGGGTAAGCCACGTTACCATTATAAGCTCAGAGATGACAACAACAAAAAAGATTTGCCTGAGCATGGATATTCTGCTCTGTGGCTAGAAAAACCAATTGGTGTACACACAAGAAGGGACTGAGGAGAAGGGAGGGACCAGCGAGGGCAGGCTCCCAGTCAAAGAATCAATGGGTTATATGTTGATTGGTTTTGATATCAATTCACAAAAGAGCCCTCGGGTCAGAAAGACAGAGTGATGTCACAAATGGGAAACAATCTGACGGACCGGGTAGGTTCCCTTTTTAAGGACGGTTTCCCTCACACACCATAGGTGCACCTATTTCCTTGACTCAATTTGCTCTCTGTGGGTTTTACTAATACCCCATACACCTGAAAACATCCCTGAGCTCCTCCTCGCAGCAAGGGGGTTGTAGCCCGCATCTTGACTAGGCTTCAAGATGCGAAGAAGATTCCCCGTGATGAAGCATGACACCTCTGGTGTGTGAGGGAAACCGTCCTTAAAAAAGGGATGCCCCGGGCCAGTCAGATTGTTTCCCATTCGTGACATCACTCTTTCTTTCTGATGCAAGGTCTCTTTTGTGTATTGATATCAAAACCAATCAACATATAACCCAAAGGAAGCTGGACAAGTTGAGGCACAATTAGTTTTCTTGACCTGCAGCAGACCTCCCTAAAGTGGATGCAAAGACTGAACGATATAACGTTTTATACTAGGCTCTCTTGTTTACCACACTGGTGTAACATTAGCCAATGCAGGCCCTGCGCTGCGGGGGGCCACCAACCTTCAGGGTGCCCACTTTGGCACTGTGCATGAGCGGCGGGCCCCTACTCTGAAAGCTCCTGCCTGGGTTGGGGGCCTCCATGTACATTGCAGGGTGTCCCACTCAAGTTTCGTCGCGTCAATGATTTGCCATGCTTAAATGTAATTCAGCCCACACACAGAAGTTTATGAATAAGTCCCTCACTCGAACACATCTCAACTCGCTGCATAGTAGTTCAGTTATGCAATTAACACTGCTCCAGATTGCAGTTACTGTCGCTAGTCATTGTTGCTAACTGAGTTTCTTCTGTGGGTTTTCTGAACCAACATTTCCCTCAGTAAAACCACATATAACCGTATACAAACAAATCGTCTTTTTACTATGGCAAAACCATGTCTGCAGGACTAAATAGGTGACTCTACAGATATGCAATGAATGTTTTTGTGCGCTTGAATCTACTCCCAGAAGCAGAAAGGAGGTTTTCCAGGGCAGGAATGCCCCAAACCTTTTGTGCATACCCCTCATCAGAGGAGCAAAAAGGTTCACTCACATCTCTTCTCACTTGAAGTCCCTCAATTGGCTCCCTTATGAAGCTAGAATTCAACCTGGATGACCCACAAAGCTCTGTATTTCAACAACCCAAGTTATCTTGCCAATAAGCTGGAACTGTCTGGTGGCTCTCGATCCTCTAGAAGCTCTGGTACTTTACTGCTAAAGCCACAGCATTTCATCAGGAAGAAAACCTACAACAGAGCTTTCTGTGGCATCGCCCCTAGGATCTGGAACTCTCTCCCCCCTGAAATAAGACTGACCCCCTCCACTACCTCCAGCAGTCAGAATTCTGCTTCTCGAGGCTATTGTTCTCCCATGAGCTATATGTACATTTACTATGCTTGAAGATTTGTATGTTGTTGCCTCATCTTACTTGTAGAGCGCTCTGATACCTGCAAGGGTCACGTTTGCAATATGTAAAACTATTCATATGAATAAATACCCACCCATTAGTCATACATTTACCCCTGTCAAGGAATAAATCACCCTACTTGTGAGAAAGTGCCATCTTTCTTGCATTGGTATGCCCCCACTTTTTGCTGAACTGCTGATGTGCCTTGACTGAGTGTGCCCTGGGCTCCTGCCAACCAGGTACCCAGGGCCTGTGTTCCTTCCCTAAAACTGTATTGAACCTAAAACCCAATTGGCATCTCTGGCCACCTACCAGCCCCTAGTAAATGGTACCCTAGGTACCCAGGGCCTGGTGACCAGAGAAGACCCCTAAGGGCTGCAGCACTTATTGTGCCACCCTTAGGGGCCCTGTACCCTGATACCCACACACTGCCTTTGCAGGCTGACTGTTTAAGTACAGAACTAAACAGAGAGTGGACCCGGCACACATCCCTGTGTACCATGCCCACAAAACCCACTGCCCTGGCATACCTCAGTCACCCCTCTAGCTGGGTGCCCTATGCCAGTGGTGTGGGCACAGGTGCATGAGCCCTGTGCCCCTACAGTATCCAGAGCCATTCCTGGTCACTGGAAGTGCAGTGATGCCATTAAGAGTATATGGTGCTGGGAGGTTGTCATTACGAACTCCACAGCACCATAATGGCTACACTGAAGACTGACAAGTTTGGTACCAAACTTCTCAGCACATTAAACCCGCACTGATGCCAGTGTGGGATTTAATGTAAAATGCACCAGAGGGCATCTTAGAGATGCCTCCTGGAAACCTAACCTACAATCCACGTCTGGTCTGAGTGGCTGCAGAGACTGCCACACAGCAGACATGTTGCTGGACCCCTGGGTGGAGAGCCCCCTGCTCTCCTGGGCCTGTAACAATGCACATCCTGGGTGAGGTGCTAGGTCTCCTCCCCCAGGATGGGCAGGGGGAAGCTTCAAAGGCATGCCGCCTCTGTGAGCTTCTCCAGACCATTTGCTGTACTCAGCAACCGGCCCCGCCAGTTCCAACCCCCACTCTGGTGGGAAGACTGGCGGGAAACGCTACGTCAGAAAGGGGGGTGTGGTAGCCTCTGCCAATCCCACCCCTCAGGTGGGAGTGGCGAGGTGAAGCACGACCCGGGCTCCGGCCATATTGAAGATGGGGAGCCCTGCCCAATCACAGCTAGGCTGCTGTCCCCCTCCCACAGGAGAGGAGCAAGCTAGGGGGTGTACCCACCCCAGGACAGGGACCTATTGGTCCCTGCCCTTGTCCTACCTGTAACGCCCCTAAATTTAGTATTTAGGGGCACCCTGAACCTTCCTTCCTTCCTCAGATCCCGATAAGAAAAGAAGAAAGAAGATCAGAAAGAAGAAGACCTGCCGTGCAGCTGCTAACAACAGGACAACACCCACTGACTTGGCCCCAGCCCCACCGGCCTGTCGATCCTGGAACCTGCTTAATCCCGGTGACTCCTGCGGACAGCAACCTTGGGACACCTGGAGAACCTAGCCACAAAGTAATGTACAAAGTTCCCGAGGTGGGGTGGAGAGAAGGTAGAGTATGTCAAAATGAAGCGTGTACAGAGAAAGATAGAAGAAAGCCAAAGAGGGGAATACCCTAGTTGGGACTAAAACCCTCACACACCTAGCAAGCTAGATGTCATGCTTCATCATATGGGTTTGCTCCTCGCTGAACTGGCGCTGCAATGTTCAGTGACGCATGCGCGACTACCCGCTGAGGCTCCGCCCCCATGCGGACTCGGCGAGATTTGGGCTACTTATACTCCATACGATCACCGGGTCGTTGACCAGCTGCTCTGTCCTGACCAGACGGTGGGGGTAGGTGTTAGCGGCAGCCATCCGGGTAAGTGCTTCGACCTGCTTGAAACAGTCCTTCCTTAGGCCGTGGACGGTCTTGCGGATGTTGTGGGAGTGTTACCTACACGCCCATTTTGCTTGACGCCTCCAATTGGACGCGAGTGTGGCCTCGTCCCCGGTGGCCTTGATGGCTGTGTGGTCCGTCGTTTTGGTGGTTTCTGACTCTTGCGCCCGCTTGGGTTTGCGGGGTCGATTTTCGCCGATTCGGGGTCCGTGCACTCGTCTTGACCGCGGGGGTGTTTCCAGCTCTCCTGACCGCCTTGGGCGATAAGAGGCGCCCCTGTGGCCGTTCGGGTGGATTCCCTCCTCATGGGCATGTTCCTTCCCACGAGTCCTAACTCCCATGATGCTATTATTCCATTATGGCGAGGCACGCACGGTTGCCTGACATCAACACTGTCTCCCTCTTCTCCCAGGTTCCTGACCTATTCGTGCAGGTCCCACTGGAGCAGACTGCGGGGCATCTTATGATCTCCCTTAGGGTAAGATCGTTTATGATGTGCCCCTTCTATCACTACTTCTGTGGTCTGTGGCTGTTCGTCACCAAATCAGCTCCTGCATGTTAAATTATTGTTGTCTCCAATTAGTAGGCACTTACAAATATCAATGCAGATTTTGATTTTTAATTGTTTATTTAATGTGTATTCTCCATACACGAGTTTGTCATTTAAGCGAGTCATGTGTGTGGCCTTTTCAATTTCACAAACATACAAACCTTCACCATGTGTTGCTATGTATCTTCCTTAGGTCACCCGTACTCAGCAGGACCTCTTTGCCTGCCCCTTTATGACCTCATGGCATAAGGTTGTATGATCACTTATATTTTTTCACTGTGTAGTACGTCCCACTTAGGTCCTGATGAATTGCCCTCGGGGCATGAAACATGTTGACCATACCAGGGGGTTGTAGGTATCTTGCACAACACTACCTGTAGCAACTATCTCCCCTCCCACCATTTTAACCAAGGGCGCCAGCCACGCCAATAAAGTTCTTTGTGGACTGACCCACCTTTTTTAAGTTTCACCACAATTCTCACGACTACACCCTTTTCTTCCCCGCACACCCGCATGCACCATATGGCAGGGATTAAAGATCTCCGTTAAAGAGCCCCTTTATGGGTGCCCGCTGAACATTGCAGCGCCAGTTCAGCGAGGAGCAAACCCATATGATGAAGCATGACATCTAGCTTGCTAGGTGTGTGAGGGTTTTAGTCCCAACTAGGGTATTCCCCTCTTTGGCTTTCTTCTATCTTTCTCTGTACACGCTTCATTTTGACATACTCTACCTTCTCTCCACCCCACCTGGGGAACTTTGTACATTACTTTGTGGCTAGTCTCTTGGACACGTACACTGGACCCCGTAAAACATTGTCCTTCTTGGTTCCCTTTGTTGTTATACACCTGGAGAACCTGCCTGCCTTGACCCTCTTGAAGACTGGGACTCCCATAAGCAGAGGCTCTGCTTCAACAACCACCCCCTGGTGCCAGTCAGGACCCTCAAGACCTGCCTACTCTGCACCCGCCGAGCCCGGCCTGTGCCCGAGTGATCCAAGACCACGAGGACGTCCCCCGGCAACTGGGACCCAAAGTCCAGTGCCCAAAGACCCTCCTCGATGAAGCAGACGACGCCTGCAGCCTCAGAACCAGGGACCCCACCAACCGCGACCAGCCGAGGGTAAGATTCCCGACACCAAAAGACACCCCTGCATGCGGCTCCCTGCAGCCCCCTGTGCCTGCCTTTGGGGTACCTACCTCTTCTCCAAGATCCCAACTTACCTCTCGAAGTGGTGGTCGCACCTGAAAAATCACCGTCCCCGAGTCTGCAGCCTTTGTTACCTTTTTAGGTTTCGTAACCTGGCGAGGGGCGAAGCCCCTCCCAGATCGAAATCTATTGTTTTTAATAGTGAGGTTAGGACAGCCTCTGTTTCCAATTGGCTAGCTCCATAAATGGAGGCTAGCCATTTGGAGGCAGAGGCTGTCAATCGCGCTTTCTCACGAAAACGCGATTCGGGGGCGTTTCTGGTGCTTTTTTTAAGCCCCGCCCCTTTGTCCCGGGCCGCGCTGCGATTGGCTGCCGGCCCGGGACACCCCCGTGACGTCATTCCCGGGCCGCGCTGTGATTGGCTGCCGGCCCGGGACACCCCCGTGACGTCAGCCAATCACAGCGCGGCCCGGGACCTGACTTGTTTATCCTCGTTTTAATGTTCACATATTTGAGCTGTCCAACGATGTTCCTCTGCTTAAGTTACATAGGTATTTAATTACGCAATGAATATGCTTGGCGATTTACGTCATTCTGTTCGTGTCATTTGTACGTTTGCAATATAAAATAAAATAGACAATATTGTTCTTGTCTACTTGTACTGTGACTACATTTCTTTAAAACTCATCACAAATATACTCACACTTAATAAAGTAACAACATCAGGACTTAAGTGTTCCCATTTTCATAGAAATGAACAAGCAATGAAACTGAATAGCTGCAGCTTGGAAGGAAGGGCGTGCACTCTGCGCATGCGCATGCTCCTGGTGACACGAAAACATACGCGCCAATTGACTCACCTTTAATAATTCGTGGCGGGCATTTTGAAATCGCCGAAGCAATAGCTGCGCACTGCTCCTGAAAGGAGGAAGCGACCGTGTGAGCGGCAGCTTCTAACCCGCAGCCCCCGCACCCCACAGCGAGCAGAGGCGCGATCGGAGGACCCCCGGGTCTGACCGGCACCTGGCACTGAGGGAGGGGCCCCAGCGAGTACCCATTGGCAGAATTTGCCCCGTCCCGTAAATCCGACATTTTGCTATCGCTTTTAATAATAAATCTGTCCCCTTTGCGAGACCTATTCACGATTTGCCCAGGATCACACCATTGCAGCTAGTCTGACTCTTTTTAAATTCAGTGATTTTTATTCACACTCTTCAATTCGGAGACGAGCATAGCATGGCGGGTGAGTGTCCGCCGATGACACCCCTGAAAAGTGCCCCTTGCCACGATGACTCCGGCTTCGCCTTTTCTCCTGGTCAGACCCCGTGGGGACAGACTCCCTCTCCGCCAGCACAGGTCCAGACGCACCGCAATGGCGTGTCGCCCACCAGGAAGAGGCGTGAATTTGAGGGCGATGCCCTCCTAACCATCGGGGGAAGCACAGAGGAGGAGGAGCGGAGCTCGGAGCAGGCAGATCCGCGCCAAGCCGGACCCCGCGGGGACAAGTGGGCATGGACAAGAGATGGACGAGTGCTTATAGGTGAGCAGCGGGGGCAGCTGGGCCGACGCGCGCCCCCGAGATACAATGTATCCAGCCTCGGACACAATGTAGCCTCTCCCACACACACCACCCGTGGCTCTGAGATGGGGAGGGGGTGGACTCCAGTGGCTCTTTTTTATGTGTCCTCTGTAGCCCAATGTGTGTCTTTACACATTGTGTAAACAGGCGAACCTCCCAAAGAGGGCTTCTGTACTGCCGTGGTGGGGTACCCCGAATTCTAAAGGTACCAAAGAATGTCTCTTGTGTGCCACATTACTGCAACCCTCTCCTCCTCACATGCGCAATACATGTTAGGGGATTAACCCCTTCAGTGCTAATGACAAGGGTAACTCGTCATGGAGTTTCCATTGATTTCAATGGAAAGTCAATGGAAGAGCATCAGGTGCCTTAGCAGCCAAGTGGTTAAAGATGGACTCCTTCGAACCCCGTGCAGAGGTGGTAGTGGCTTGCAGAGTATCACAGGAGCGCGCGCGCATTTTACAATGCTGGACACTTCGGGATTAAACCGTTTTTTTTTTTACATAAACAATTCCACATTGTTCAGGTCTACAGGGGGCTTGGTTACTCAGAACTATCCACATTAAGAGAAAAGGCGGTAGAAAACATACACAAGCACACGATGACTCACACATCGCTCATACACACTTCCTAGCGCTCCTACACACACCCACTCTCACACAGACAGTAGCCGTATATAAATCTCCCACACAGTTACAAATAACGTTCTGTCCCACAAGAACACTCGTCCAAGCGCACACGTACAAACACACACGCACAAACCGACTCTGTTACACAGACATGTATAACGTAAACAAGCACTTCGCACACGCCCATTTCAGTGTACAAGGGTGGAGCGTGTAGGTTTAGGGCACTTGAGCTTCTGCTTGCAGTTTGTTGGCTGAAGGGGTGCAATGTGTCATCTATCGACAGCAGTGCTGCAGTGTATAGTGAGTCTGCACAGTTGAGCTGCCCTGCAGCATCTCATCTCTGGGCAGCAGTGCTGCAGTTTGTAATAAGACATGTTCACTAGACATAGGGCAGTAGGAGTGCGCTGGTGCAGCATGGTCTTTTTTTACCTGTCGCCTGCCCAAGATCAGGAAGCAGGCACACCGAACAGGCAGCTCCTCACCACTTCTTGTCAGCAATAGCAACCCCCATGCCCAGCATACACAGAGAACTACACTGCTATGGCACAGCACTACCAACTGCCTGCCTTCCTGCCCCTACACTGTTACCACAGGACAGTGGCGACATTGCCCGTGTCTGCCCCGCAACACGTTGTTCCTGCCATGGAGGTTTCCCACAGCTGGGTGCAGTTAATAAGTACAGGGACCCAAAGATATGTGGCATCGCAGAATAAGAACGGACGTGGTACAGGTAGGCTTTTTAAAATGTATTTATTACTTTTCACTTTTATATAGCGCAAACTTTACCCGCAGGTATCAGAGCGCTTTAAATCAGCATGCTTATAACAAGCAAGACTAGCACTCTATATTACTGCCAACTTTGCTTAGCATAAGCAACAGCTAACCATTCACAAACAATGTTTATATACCACTTGCAAATAAAAAAAAATAATAATAATTATGCAAAGCATTGTCATTCACAATGCCAGTAACTCAAACTTTAATGCTGCGAAACCTATTGCATTGTAAATGCTTGTTACTTTTCCCATTGAATAACATTGAGCGCCCGATGGCTCAAAAGCACCTTGCACCCAGATCCCCGAGGGCTTCTGGCTGTGCAACCTTTGTCCTATCCTACTTCCCCCTTGGCCCTGAGCAAGTGACCAGGAATCCAGCTCCCACAGCCGCGTGGCCTTCTAGCCAGCAGCCATCAACTGGAGGCCCCCTGCCCCTCATTGGATAACATTGGGCCTAACTACCTCTGCAACCGGCTGCCCCTGTGCCGCTGAGGGTGAACCAACTGTACCTACCTGACCCTGGGGGACCCGTGAGTCTATGTCCAGGACCCTTACTTCCCCAGTCGAGTACTCATCTGGAAACCGATAACTCACTTACCTGTCATTGGATAACATTGACTGGTTTGACTCGAAAAATCTTCTGTGAAGTTTTGAAAACTTAAAATATTCCCATACAATAAACCGAATTCCGAATTCTGAAGTACTCACCTGTGATCAGGAGAGAAGGCAGTACTG
This sequence comes from Lissotriton helveticus, assembly GCF_964261635.1. Taxonomy (NCBI): domain Eukaryota; kingdom Metazoa; phylum Chordata; class Amphibia; order Caudata; family Salamandridae; genus Lissotriton; species Lissotriton helveticus. Next base: position 1,108,836,831 of record NC_136067.1, read on the forward strand.
CATCTTGTAGCCCAGTGCTGAACTGCAAAAGTAATCCTAGTCGGGTTTACTAGTAACTTGAATTTATTCCATAGGAATCCATTGTGTGCTTTTCTGTGAAATTTCTCTGTCTACTTTTGAAAACTTGAAATATTCTTAAAAATCATACCAAAAACTGAAACATAATTACTTACCTGTTTTTAGTTGATACCCCAGTGCTAGACCTAGGAGCCCAGTACTGGATTACAAAAGTAACAAGATCGTACTTTAACTGCAACCTGAATTTTCTCCCATTGGATAACATTGCCAGATTTTCATTGAAAAGTTTCTAAGTGTGAACTTTTAAAATATCTTTATATTCCTTAAAAATCACTGCAATAACTAAAACGTTTTTTCAAACTGTTTTCAACTTAGATCCCAGGACTGAATCTAGGATCCAGTCCTGGAACTACCAGAGTAATCTACAAAGTAATCAGCTGTATTTATATAGAAAAACCCATTGAGCTCAATGCTAAATTGTGTTTAGAATTGTGTTGCCTACTGCAACCCCTGTACCTATTGTGTTTACAAAATGTATTGCCTTTCTGCAAAGTACTCTTCTGAGACCTCTCACATTCAGAACAGTATATTTTGATACCTGTTGGTTCTAGAAATAAAACAACTATATCTTTGATATAAAAACAATTGTCCTGGAGTTCAGCTTTAAGTGTGTGAAACCTTTTGCTGACTGAGTGTGTACAACAAATGCTTTACACTGTCCCCTGGTACTGCCTTACTGCTCGACTAAGCTACCACTTAAGAAAGTACGGTCACACCTGGCTTCAACCTCTGTTATACCTCTGGGGCTTGTGGACTCTATACACACTCTACCTTATCTTGGTCCAGTATATATAGAGCCACTTTCGCACACTACTACAGTGCCAATTTATTTTTCTCTGCGGAGAAAATAAGGAACTATCCCCCAGATGCATCAACAACCCATTTAGCGATTCCTTAATAGCGAAAAATACCGATTTGCTATTAAGGAATAGCAAAATGGAATGCATCAAGAAATCACTAAAATAATAGCGATTTCTTAGAATTCCTTAATTGCGAGTCGCAAATTGCGAGTCGCAATTAAGGAATACCTCCCCATTCATTCCTATGGGCCTAGAGGCCCATAGGAATGAATGGGAAGACAATCTCAATTTGCGAATCGCAATTAGCGATTCGCAAATTGAGATTGCGATTTCAAGGGTGCAGGGGTGTCCAAAGGACACCCTGTTGCACCCCTGAAATTGATCTGTGCACATATGCTGCGCACACACATGCCCTTAGGGCATGTGTGTGCACAATATGAAACTTTGAAAAATGCACTTTAGTGCATTTTTCAAAGTTTTTGCAAATTACCATGAAGTTGTACTTCATGCTAATGTGCGTGCCCTATTAGCGAATTCGCTATTTTTAAAACTTTCATGCATTGCATTTAAGGAATCTCAATTTGAGATTCCTTAAATGCAAATAATCACAATTTAGCGATTTCTCAATTAGCGATTTTTGCATTTGGGGTGATGCATCCCAAATGCAAAAATACCGGTCGCAAAGGGGCAGATTGTGAGAATCTGCCCCTTTGCGGATTTTTGTTTGATGCATCTAGCTGTAAGCATTTGCAGACAATGGAATGCATTTTCTCACATGCAATTGTACCATTGTCTACGTGTAAGTGATTGCTTCAGCATATGATGAAATTCTCAAACGTTTTCCAGGACTACGTCTGAGTCCTGGACAGGAGTAAATACCTGTGACTGTGACAGGTTTACATGCTCTCTCTGGTTCACCTAAAATATGAAAAACTGCACCTATGCAGAGTTAAAACCTACATGTGCAGATTTCTTTTAACTTCTAAAGGTAATGGCCAAACAGAACCCTGAATAAATGAGAACATGCACTATTCTTTTTCTTATTATATCCACTGCATGCCACACCCAAACACAGGAGGCTTTTCTAATTAAGCGCAAACAATCTAGTTCTTGGTAACTCGTGCAATTAGGGAAGGCCGAGTGGACTCTGCGTTCAAAGTTCATGCTTCCTGCAGAATCTTTTTGCACCTCTCCCTCTCCCTTCTCTCTGTCAGCACAGGGTGTTGTTGCCAGCTGGCAGCGCTTGAACTAAAGAGAAGCGGAGGTAGCATTTCAGGCACTCTGGAATCCCAGCAAGGGATTTCCTTTTAATTCCAGGATTACTAAAGGACACCTCGAGGCAGCTCCGGGTTGTCATGACCCCACTACTCATGATAGTTGTCCTCTAACTGGGACTACTATCCGGTATTTGAGACCTCTGACTCACCGTTTATAGCCTCTACTCCCCTATATTCACCACTGCTCACTATCTGTGACACCTTACTATATCTTGTGATTCTTCATCCACTCCCCCTCCTTTCCCCAAACTCCCACTACCCACTCCCACCCTACTTCTGCTCCAGGGCTGGACTGATAACCAACCCGAAATGAGGGGCAGATTTATGTCGGACTTGCGGCACTTTTGCGCCGCCGTTGCGTCACTTTTGTGACGCAGCGGCAATGCAAAAGATGCGCCATGGTGCGGGGTATTTACAACGTGACGCATCTGGGAGATGCGTCACGTTGTAAAGCCCTGCGCCACATGAAACCTGCGTCAGGTTGCATGTGGGCGTTTCCACGCAGGGGGGGGGCGTTCCATCGCAGGAACGCCCCTGAAAAGTGACTCAGTGAAATCTACAAGATTTCACTGAGTCACTTTAACAACACTGATGCGTCAAAACCCTGCGCCTGCTTGAAGCAGGCGTAAGGCTTGACGCACCATGTTACAGATAGGGCAAGTCGGAAAAGTGCTGGAGTTGCGTGCCGCATGCAACACAACTTCAGCCCTGCGCCAACTTCACGCCCTAAATGCGACACGCATCTGTTTATTCCTGCGCCATGATGCGCCGCATTGTAAATGCGGCGCATCATGGGTGGCGCAAGGATAAACTTTCCTGGCGCATCTCTGCTGATTTGCAGAGATGCGCCAGGCAACATAAATCTGCCCCTGAGTTTTTACTCAGCTAATTGCATGTACAGTTGTTAATGTACCATGTGGCTTCGTCATATGGGGAAACATAGATGGTATCTGGATGAGGGTGGGCTGTTGATTTGTAGTGACCGGTTCTACCAATCTGTGACGGGGAGGAGTAGGTGGAGGAATTTAATTAAGAATGAATGACAATGGCAATGAATGAAGACTTTTAGCTGTGTGGAGTGCTTGACCTCAATTTATATAGCACTTACTACCCCAACAGAGGAAAAAAAGAAAAAGGAAAAAAAATTGAAATAGGACAGGAAGAAAGTTTAAATTAACCGCGTAAGAATACTGTTACAATAAAGGTATTAATAAGCATGAAGATAACACCATGGTGATGAAAAAGGGTGGAAGTGGCAGACAATGAGGAAGAAAAGTCTGTGGAAAAAGAAGTGTTAAATATGGAAACAAAAAGTATGAATTAAAGGTACCAAAAGCTTTCAATGCATGGAACGAGTCAATAAGCAAGTGGCAAGGGATCTGGGTGGAGGGGGATGGAATGACAAAGATGGCCTTTAAGTGCAGAGGTGGGCCCAGAGCTACACAATCCTAAGAGGAATGCAGCTAACCAGGGGGTAAGGAAAGACAACAGGGGACAGAAAAGTTTAAGAAAAGAAGCAGCATGGGAAATGGCTACAGTGAATTCAACCTTTGTGGAGTATTGGAGCAAGGAAGAAAACGGGAAAGACCATGCATTATGGACAGAGGCGCAACTAGAGCCAAATTTCGAGGGGGCCACTAAAAATATCGGGGTGAGGGGCTAACTCTTCCAGCAATAGGCATAGTGGAGATGAAGGGGTGAAAAATCAACAAAGGCTCATTAACACGTAAATGGTCTTTTAAAGACCTATGAAGTAAGTGGGTGAGGGTGCAATAAGCTCAAAAACTGTCTGTGCGTGTGCCCGGGAAGCTGTCTCAACCCGGGCTGACGCGCACGATGGGAAGGGCTGAAGCCCTTTGAGCCCAATGGACGTTGCGCGCCTTGTTATGGACAAATAATAAACAAGCATTAGCAATGCAATAGGTCTCGCATTTGCGAGAGTTTATGCTATTGGCATTGTAAATGACAATGCCTTTTATTTATATGTCTTGCTAAGGAACACATACATAAAAGACATTGTCATTTACAATGCCAAGAGCTCAAACTCCTGTAAATGTGAGACATATTCAAAGAAGCGGTCGCCATTGTCCGGGGCTGCTCCGAAAGTGGAAGTGCGCACGGGGCGCTGAATGTAGCAGGAAAGCATGTAGGAGAAACTGATTAAAGAAAATAGTGCTTACAAACTGAAAAATACGTACCGTGTAACAACCGAAGTAAAAGAGCCAGTCCTCAAGGGAGGTTACAAATGAAGGCAAGGCGGTACTAAGGAGGGACTAACAAGCCTGAATCAGAAGCCAGCATTTATGAAGGACAATGACACAAGCCAATGAAAAATATGGGCAGAGAGTGGGCGGGGCTTCTGTTCCAACATGCCGCAGAGCAGCGCATGCGCTGTCCAGGCTCGACCTAAAAACAAGCAAGCTGAAAGAAAGAGGTACAGTGCAAGAAGATGTGCCGCACACAGCAGTACTCGCCCTAGGTAGGTCGATCAATGTCACCAAGTGGAGTACAAACATTTGCAAGAGAAATCATCAACACCGGAACGCTGGCTTCAGAGACAAAAACGGTGCTCTAAGCAAGTGTGGGTGCTCTGGTTTTCATTTTCACTTCTGTATTAAAACATCACCCTCTCCAAAAACTAACACCACCAGTCTCTAAGAAACATAGACAGCCAGGGTGTATTTAACTCATTTCAATGATTTACTGCCTCAAAGAATTATACGGAAATCATTACGCTTTGATTGAATAGGGAGAGAGAGTGAGATAACCATGTAGTGGGTGAAATGCATAATGTGAAACCAGGAATTCTTGCATAAATCCCGCCTTACACTTGACTACACTTTGTGGTGCTATGCAGTTACTTTTTTTACAGCACCCCTTTTTCCTTCATCATCACATAAGGTTGCCACCTATCCCAGAGAAAAATACCACCAAAAAAATAACGGTGTGAAGTGTTTTTCTTCATTTGTCAACCAGTCAAGACATTAAAACCATGGTCATACTGTTAAACAATGGCCAGATGGCAATCCTATCATCACATGCCAGCATCTTGAACTGAAATCAGTTTGAGGTGTGCACAGCACAAAAACAAAAGACTATAATTTCATATAGTAACACCCTAGGCCATGTATAGGGGCAAAAGACAGCTGACTTTCCTCTTGGTTCACTAACAGCATTTATTGCATTCCATGTAACTAGAACATATATATATATATATATATATATATATATATATATATATATATATATATATATATATATATATATATATATATGGAATGTTGCCTGTACGACTCTATTATGGAAAAGGTAATATATAAGGAGCAGAGAACTGTTGATGCATCTCACTCATGGTGTCTCAATTAGGCCTGGGTGGAGTTCTGCTAGACGGAACACTGCGAGGTGGCGAAATAACATTGCCGTGCTACGTGGACCTTCGTGTGTGGGCGAAGTTTGCCAGGCACTTGTTCGTGTTGCCATGTACAACCCGGAATGCGTCCCCGCATTGCAAATCACGTGCTAACGCCACCACGCAGTTCACATGGACTCAGCCATCTTGTTATTCTACTTTCTGCTATGGTTTTGGGCCTATTTTCACAATTCCTATTAAATTCTTTAATCCTTCCCATTTTAAACGTATCTACCTCTCATTTTTAGGTCTCGCCTAGGCAGCTCTTACGCTGTCTCTTCAAGACATGCTGTATTTAGTATATGTGCAAAAAGAACAATTGATGGACAGAATGCAGACCAATGTAATACATTCACCCCAGTACAGCGTGATCTGGTCCTAAAGCCATTGTTTTTTTGCTCACCATGCCATTCCAGTTTGAACCCAGCCATATGCAAATCAGTCTTGATCTTGCGCCCAATGAGAACAGTCCCGCCCGAACTGCCAGGCTGTGTCCTCCCTGGACTGGAAATAAGCATCCAGGGGACGGTTTCGGAGTTTCACCCCACATCAGCCAGGATAGCTTGACTCCAGTGACATGGAGAGCACGGAACCCACGTCTGGGCATACCCGTTCCACTCGGGGTGACAAATGCAAAAAGAATAGTTGATGGACAGAATGCAGAACAATGTCATACATTCACCACAGTACAGCGATCAGGGCCTAATTCCATCGTTTTTTAACTGCAGTCCGTCCATCAACTGTTGCTTTCTTGTGTGCCGGTTATGCCCAGACGTGGGTCCCGGGCTCACTGTGCCATTGAATACAAGCTATCCTGGCTGATGAGAGGTGGAACCCCAAAAGAAGTCCTAGGATGCTTGTTTTGTGTCCAGTGAGGACCTGGCTGGGCGGTTCGGGCTGGACTGTTCCCATGAGGTACAGGGTCAGGCTGATTTGCATATGGACGGGTCTAAACTGGGGTGGCATGGTGATCAAAAGAATGATGGATTTATCCCAGATCTCTTGACTGGGGATAAATATTTTGATTTGTTCTGCATCCCGTCCATCAACTGTGTGTCTTTTGCTTTCTCGCCCTAAGTTCGCCGGGTATGCCCAGATGTGGGTCCCGGGCTCACTGTCCCACTGGATTCAAGCTATCCTGGATGATGAGGGGTGAAGGCAGTATTTTGTTTAATGGCTTCAGGCAGGCCACACACCTGGTCCTAAGCTAGGTTGGCAGTTGTTACTTCACTCACTAGAACATCTCACATTTATATCAGACCATCTATAAATTTCCCTTCACCAGCTCAACACAGAGTACAATGTAATCCAAAATTAATGTAATAAGTCTTTCATCACATTTCAAAGCTACTAATTGTATATATGGACATAGCTATTTGAATATACTCGTAGTACTGTCTTGCATGCAATGCATTATGCATAGGGTGGATTTACCATATCTTCTGCAGGGCGCAGTACCATATGTGACCAAAAGAGGTCCCCTTTTGGCCACATATGATACTGCACCTTGCAACATGGCTAGGTAAAAACATTGCCATTAATAATACCAGTAACTCCAACTTTGTAGACATGCAGTGCTGGTGCCTTGCTCACTAGGGACCTCTAGGAGCAGCTTGCTGTACTGCACCTAGACATGCAGTGCTGGTGCCTTGCTCACTAGGGACCTCTAGGAGCAGCTTGCAGTACTGCACTAAGACATGCAATGCTGGTTCCTGACTCACTACACAAGCATTTGCAATACACTAGGTCTCGCATTACTGAAAGTATGAGCTATTGGTGTTGCATTATTATTTGCAACTCCAATACCTCAAACTATCAGTAATGAGAGACCTGTGCTTTTAAACCATCTGTATTTTAATAGTTTTATAAAATTAGATTTTACCTCAATTGGTTATAAAATTCATAACTATTTTATAAATGAATTATTTATATTTTTAATGATGGTGATTGATTTTGTGTATGTATTACTGCTCTTTGGATGCCCTTTGCTGCTGGATATTGTTTTAAACTAGCCACAAATGTAAATTGTTATGTATAATGTGTCTTTTATGATTCTTATCGAAATAAAGACTTTGAATTGAAATTGAGAGACCTATTGCATTGTAAATGCTTGGTATTATATTAGTGTGTGTCTTTGTGTTTGTGCATTTTATGTTTCTTAGGGTGAAGGTGGCTGTGACGTGGAGTTGAACGGCAGGTGGTCCATGTTGGAAGGTAATGTGTCCGTGTATGTGGTGCAGTTGATGGTTTTTCTTGTGGATGATGGTGATTCTACCTCCAGGCTTGTCTGTAAATCTTGTAACCACAGAGTGAGGGGGCTGTGGTGATGCCAGGTGCCAATGCAGGTTTCATCCAGGTTTCTGTGAGGAAAAGCTGGTCAGGGGTATTGGTACTCACTGGTTCTCATTCTCACTTACAAATGCACTTTCACACATCAACCCTTACACACTCACTGACTCTGGGTCCTAGTGCAACTGCAACTGCTGCACCACTGATAGCTATATTGCTGCCTCACTTCTATTTCCTCATACAATCTCCATTCACTCCTCCTAAGCACTCACACAATTTCACTCACTCCCTCATACTCAATTTAACTCATTCATACATACTCTAAAACTCTGACTCCTACTCACTTACACTATCATTTACATTCACAAACACGCTTACACAGCAAACACACTCACACAAGCACATTCACTCAGTCCCATTCACTTCCAATCACTCACAAACACATACATAAATGAACAGCTAAGAAAACAATTGTTTTTACTTACCATGTTTCCTTTGCAGCAGAGCGGAGCAGACATTTGGTGCTGGGCATTGGAGCCAACAAGCAATGAATCCCAATGAGGAGCCAGCCAGTGCAGCAAGGGCAGCTTTGAAAAGGAAAAGACCCACCTCAATCCCTCTCCAGGCTTCTTGATAGGACTGGAGACAAAGCCCTAGAAGAAGCTGGAGCAGTGCTGAGGATCCTGTCCCTTCTGCCCTGTGTGGCTTCTCATTGGCCTCAGAGATATGCTGATGTGCACCCTGGTAGTCACATCTTAGCTGATATACTGTGTTGCCTGAGGTATGCATAGTATGTCTGCTAAATAACATGGATTGTAGCTGTGTGAGGTGACCATATTTGAATTACGCCCCTCAGACAGGCGCAATCCAGTTATCAACCCACAGAGGGTTGTGTTTTAACAGCACTCTGTAGCTGGGTCGGGACTCCTCAGGAGCCTTGAATCAAGTCCTAGAGGGCTGACCTGAGCACTGACAGGGCTCACAAAAACATGTCTCTTCATGAACGCCTCTAAATTAAATAGCGCGCAGTGTATGGACACAGAGGGGCAGGGTGCAGAATAAGGAGGCTCACAGGAGGCAGAAGGGTTGGCCCTTAAGCCCCTTACAAGGAGCCACCACTGCATGTACATTCCCCTGTAATGGTATTGGCCTTGCAGGTTTTTAGCTGAATGTTTGTTACCTTGGGTCCAATCTCTAGCTGAAGAAATACGCCCTTGAACCTGATTGTTTCCTCTTGAAATATCGGATGCAGCTCCAGTTCTAAGTGGCTCCTAGACTTAGCACCAATTGCCAGGAGCGGCCCGTGCAGGTAAGAGTGGTAGGGTGGGGGGAGGGGGGATTCAATAGACGACGACAAGGGAAAATTAATTATTTATTTAATTTTCTCTTGTTGTCATCTGTCGAATTTCCTCACCCCGCCCCACCGCTTTTACCTTCACGGGCTGCTCCTGTCTATTGCCACTGTTTCTGAATATTAACTGGATCTGTGAGCCAGATATCCAGGCTAAACTTTGATTTCAAGCTCAGGGCACAAGCCTAGAGGAAATGGTAGGCCAGGGGCAGAACATCTATTGGCCCTTCTTTAGAGTCGAGACCAGACTCATGGGATGAATATGACCGTTGTGAAGTTCTGACAGTACCCAACATCAAGTAAGGCTAAAAGTAGAGCACAGAGCCACATATTACAAATTGAACCACATCAAGAGAGTGCTTTTGTTGTTTAAAACCTATGCATATACTGTCTCGTCTCCTTGTGGGCTCAATGCCAGGCATTGTCATTTAATGTTGAGTCTGGGAGTCCTCACAATTCTTAGACATATCCAGCAAATGATCTGACATTTGTAAGGTGCAAAAGTGTTTTCAACTATGTGATACTGAGCCGGAGACACTGTATCATAATACTGTGGACTAGCTTCCTCGCAGGAACTGATGCATGTTTTTTTCTTACCTTGTTGTATGGCTCAGAGTTGTTACTGGTGATGCTGGGCAGGCTGTGTTTGAGGCATTATCCAACTTAGGAATTCGTTATAAGTGTGCTGTCGGGTCAGGTATCTTTATTATTACATGTGATTATGAGGAGCTGCTGTTTTACCAAGAGCCTAAAAAGTGAGAACTATAGTGTTGTTGACCAATTGCATAAGTTTGAGTAGGGCACGTGTGCACATTTTGTCTTTGCTTTGATTGATTAGCATGAGAATAACGTAATGACCGTATATATGGAGAGTAAGTATGGCTTTGGTATGGTCCACTATTTTGGACAGTGTGGTCATAAAGGAGATTCACAACTTAATTCGGATCACCAGTCCAGAATGGAGTACATGTGATGAGATTGTTGGAAGCATTACAATTGCCACACGAAATTGCAGTACTTAAATGTGCAGCCAACAGGAGTAGAAATTATAATGTTGCTGTTGCAAACAGATATGCCAATGAAGTTACTCAGTATTGTGCAATTGTGGCAAGTGCATTTAATGAAGAATCTACAAAGGAGTCTGATGAGGACACCATCTTTTCAATGCTTTTGCCAGAAGCTGATACTTGGGAGCAAATCAAGAGATTGCAGGAAGAAGTTTTGGACGCAGCACAGCAAGGATGGATCAGAGCCCGATGTGTTAATAATGCAAATAACAATTGAGTTTCATCTGATAGAAGATCTGTGTTACCAGATAGCCTGTTATTTCTCATGATAAGACATTTTAGTGGCCCTGAACACATCGGAAGGCATACAAAGGTGAGATTATTTAGGCAAAACTGGTTTAATCTCCAATTCAGAGTTTAGTTGAAGAACTATTCGATAGGTGTGACATATCAGCAGATGAATGTAGGAAGAAGAACCCCTGTAATAATGAGCCACATAAGACTATCAAGAGGACCTCTAAAAACGAGCAAGATTGATTTTATGGAAATGCATGTTTGTAATGGGTTGAGATATATCCTAGTTATAGTGTACATTTTCTCTCAATGGGTAGAAGCTTACTCAACACAGAGAAATGACAGCCTTATACCAAGATTCAAATTTCTGGTTTCTATGGAGTCAGACCAAGGGACCCATTTTAATAACACGGTCCTCAGAATGCTGTGTCTGGCACTTTGAGTGGAACTGAGACTGCATTGCAGCTACTGTCCAGAAGCTTTAATAATAATCGAAAAGTAGAATGGCACACTAAAATCATGCTGGACTAAAGTTTGTGCATCTACTTCTCTGAAATGGCCAAATGTTTTACCATTAGCATGGATCAGTCTTCGAAGCGCCTCTGACAGAAGGACAGGATTGTCTCCACATAAGATACTAATGGGACGTGCTATGCAACTACCCGCTGTGCCTGCACATGCACTTGTAAATATCACAGATGACATGTTTTATAGACTATTGCAAGGGGTTAGCTGATGTGGTGTGCTATGTTTCTCACCAGGTTGGCACTGTCACTGCTATTCCGAGTCAGGAACAGTGTCACGACCTCAACCCCGGCAACTGAGTCCTTGTTAAAAAGCAAGTTTAGAAATCCTGCTTAGAGCCAAGGTGGAATTAACCCTATCAGTTGATTCTAATTACTAACGCTGCTGCGAAATGTGCTGGTATACCCAACTGGGTACATGAATTTCAAACCAAGAGAAGGAAGTGTCTGCTTGATGATCTGGTGACATTTGAGCCAGGTTCAAGACATCCTGCATCCATATGACCTGAAGGCCCAGAAGGGGGTGACATTCAGCAGAATTCCTCATCTGTCCAAGATCCTGAAGTTTCCCAAAGTGGTGTGGAAGTGTCCCTCAAGATGAAGATTTGAGAACAAAAATTAGAGGAGCTGCTGGGTAGGCCTCAGAACAAACAAACAATCCCGGTGCAGAAACAAGTGTGAGGAAGGAAATTGCAAATGAGATCGGAATTTTTAAATAGTAGTGACAATTTAAATCTAGTGTGTCATTTGAACACAAGCAACACACCATCATCGTAACAACAGAAGCTAGTGATATAAGTGACACAGACGGAGGTCAACAGACACCAAGGAGATCCAAGAGAGCGAGAGTACCTTATGGTAGGAATTCAGCACCGGAGTGGACCTACTACACAGAGAATGTGCCTAATGCAATGGATCAAGATCCCAATGAACTGAGATCAGAATCATTTGAACCTCCATGACATTTCACCCTAAGAGGGCATTTAATTCAAACATTTGAGACAATACTATAAAATAAGGCTTGACAATTGATATAGCAAATGTGTATTTGTAAAGCACACGTTCATCCAAGGGTATCTTGGAGCTGAATAAGAGATATTTATTGTTACCCAACTTAATGGTACTTATGTTAACAACCTCAGAAGGATGAAAGACTAAGTGGGCCTGCTGGGATTTGAACCTTTGAACATGAGGTCAAACACAGGCCACAACAGTGGACACAGCAGTCCACTAAGCCACAGACCCACCTGATATCTAGTTGCTTCAATTCAGCGTGATCTGATTCTACAAATAATGAACGTGTCTAAATCAAACTATAAAGATTGTGATAAATGAGCATGACAACTATTTATTAACAAACACAATAGAAAAAAATTAAGTAGAATTTCTTAGGGCCAAGGTTGCAATAGAAGAGTAGGGTTAACACATTTAAAAGAAGACGGGGTGGGGCTAGAGATATCTCACAGCGACTATTGTATATGAGGTGAATGAAAGAACCACAAGTTTGCTCAATTTGTATAAGTAGAGGTCAACACAGAATATTGAATCTGCCAACTGCGATATTCTACTAAAGGTCTGACTGTAGAAATACGTGCTTCCTTACCAAGGCTCAGTGTAGAGTACTAATTGTTGTTACATGAATAGTTGTTATGTTAGTAATTGTAGTTATTTTAGTTGGTACGAGTTTCACCCAGAGATGGAAACTCTTAGGTCTACACCTGCACCTACATCAACTGCACAGACAGTAGATAAGAGAAACTTAAAAGCTTTATTCATGGATGCTTCAAATGGAGATTTCAAATTCCATGATTGTTCTAGGTTAGTACAGGAATACACCCAAGCTTTCAATGCTAAAGACTGTTATGCTTGAGCACAGTTACCCTCTTCAACTCCAGAAGATGTACCCTACCATCATATTCCACTTTCATATGCAGATACATGTAGTATATTGCTTCGTTTGTTTTATAGACAGGAATGTTTTGAACATTGTTTTTTAAATTATGACATGATCCTTTCTAAAGTACCCCGACGGAAAAGAATGAACCATCATCATCCACAATCTAAGAAAATGGACGTAGCTTGGTATTTCTTTAGATTCCCTACAAAGGGCGACACTGTTAAAGCATATAAACGAAATTTCATATGTTTAACAAAGCCATTAGAAAATATATTTGTCCAAGCGTTAGACGACAGGCGAGCTTGTGTGTTTCCTTAGCTAAAAAGGAAGAAGATGTATTGAAGAATGTTTGGAAGGAAGATGATGATGAATACAAAAAGAAAATGATATATTTCAAATTAAAATTAGAAGACAACATAAAGGAAAATTATGTGTTTATAAAAGGAGAAATCAGTTTATGAAAAGACACATTAAGATAAGTAGCTGTGAACCTACATTTAAAGATCTTGGAGGGCCTTTTCAAATATTAACTGGAGTAGAAGCAGTTATTCCTGGAGTCTATTTCATTTGTGGGAAAAATGCATATTTTGCTGATTTGGAGGGTACCTGAAAATTAGCTTTATTGTTTCCTAAAGTGTGAGATGTAAATAGCATAAATGACTCCTTCTCACAGACATACACACAGTACCATTGATGGAACACAATGGGAGATATTTTTTGAGCAATCATTCCCCCAGTAAGAGTAGTTCTAATGACAAGAAAATTAGGAAGCTCTCTACAGTAGTAGATAATAGTCACTAATACAGCTGTTGCTTAATGAGCAGACAATACAGAATTAGTAGCTATTACGTCAATGGTTTTAGAAGATCAATAGGCTTTAGATATGTTGCTGGTGGAGAAAGGCAGACTCTGTAAGATGTTGAAGGCCCAACATTGCTCCTCACATATACCTGACATGAGTAAAATGTAAGAAGAAAGAGCAAATAACATTTCTGACCTAAAATCTGAATTGGAAACTTTAGAAGAAACCAGTGTGTTTGGAACCATAGGCAAATGAGCTTCTATTATAAGTAAATGGCTTGGAACTAACAAGAGTGGATTTTTAGGGGTCATGTTTGAACCTATATTAATTATTGGCATTTGCCTAAACTGCTTATTTGCTTTGTGCACGGGATTTAGATGTTACCTAAGAAGGAAGAAAGATGCACAAAGACAAATACAGAGAAAAGAGGAAATAGAAATGGAAGAAAGAAAGAATAAGGCATACAAGAAGCTGACGGAAGTGGAAACTTTAAAGGGTAAGAGGAATGACTCAGCAGGGAAGGAAGGATTAATTTGTGATAAAATTATGATAGGTAATCTAACCATCGGTGAGGGACAAATATTTGCCCATTTGGAAAATATTAACACATTCAAATAAAAAGTGTAAATGTGTATGCAAAAAAATTGGTATTGTAAATGCAAATTGTTGTAGTAAGTAACCCTACTTAGGTATTACAAGCATACAAAAAAATAATGATGGACTGACTTAAGTTAGCTAAACTACTGATGCCATATTAACAGTGATGTATACATTAGCATTGAAAGGCATGTTTTCACATTGAACTGTTGTCTTCACAGCATGTTTTTCTCTTCCATTGCAGCTGCTCTAACTTTGCAGGAGTCTTCTGCTAGTTGGTGGATAGGCATTTATTATGTATTAGACAACTGATAGTGAGGTTCTCCTAGGGAGGAGAGGAGATGTCAAAATGCATGACTCATGGGAAGCACTGTCTGAAAAGCAAGATGTGGACAAAGCATCTTTTGAAGGACTTGTTTTTGTGGCTTATTGTGAAGATGTGCGAATCTAGGGAGTTTCCGTTCTGCCAGGGGTTTGCTGGAGTCTGATTGGATGCTTTGTTTCAACTTATGTTTTAATACATTCATATTAGTGTATGTCCCTAGAGTAGGTTGACACTGCACTCTCTTTCTGATACTCTTAGACTTACCTCTTTTCAGGAGAGATCCCTTTTGAGCCTTTCTCTTTTTCAGTGATGTCTGCTGATTTATAGCTGAGAATACTTTTCAGCTTGAAAATTCTTTGTTTACAGGCCAGAGCTTTATGCTTATACAATTCATTCTCTCATCAGGACTCTTTATTGGGTTCCCAAACGGACACCTCTACCTCGGCTTAATTAAGGAATTGAAATTTTTATGCTTAATCCAGTTTAGGGAATTCCTTTCTGAAACATGCTTGCTGTATACTCTTGCTGTATACTCTCTATTTTATTTCCATCACTTGCTAATTAGGTATTTTACATTGTTTTGAAATGCAGATTAATAGGTTATTTGAATTTGTTATGATGAGGACTAAATGATTAAAGTTTCTGAATAAAAGTATTTAATCTTAGTGGAGTGTTAATAAAAACCATTAACTCATTCAAATTCTCTTTACTAACTTTTATACTATTATAAAACCCTAAATAAATTATGTTAGTATTGAAGGTTTGAAATAGATGATTGCTCCTTTTAAATTCTCTTTGTTGACAAACTAAGGTCCCTAGGACCAGTGGCGGGGGTTATGTAATGATTACACCCAACAACAGAGATACAAGCATTCCCGCGCCTTCAGCTATGTCCAATTTCACAATGGTAAATCACACTCAAGTGTGAGGAGTGGGAGGTTCAAGGTGTGATTTGCCTCCAAAGTTCATGAACGCCCACACACCCATTCATTTGTTGCCATTGACATACTCCTCTCTAACCTCTTTTCACAGTAGAAACAGTCTATGGTTTATTCCAAGATAGATATTTAAACAACAATGGTCCAAGACCTCTATATTTAGATAGATTGAGTCAATCAATAATCAATTCCTAGTTATATAATTCTGAGCATGTACATATTAATCAGCTCCGTTCAATGTATGCACATATTCCAAAAAACATAGAAACAACAGCATCCATTTCAGATCCAAAATCAATATTTTAATCTATCGTCTCAAGATCAAGCAGTAATACTTAATTCAGTTTATAATTCAATACAAAATATTGGTTGCCCCGAACAGAGCGTGCCGCATAGAAAAGGGTGCAGTAAGATACGTGAAGTGGTTTAAGGGGAGAAAAGAATTCAAAGAAAGTGACAAAAAAGTCAAATTAGTTTTTATCAAGCAGTGACGTATCCGGGATCACCAGGAGATGATGTACTGACGGGTAGCTGTTTACTATGCTTCCGGGTGTCTGATAACTGGGCGACAGAGAATACAGAAGAGGAATTTCATAGCGACTGGACTATTAAACAGATTTTACAAACTACCAACATTGATGCCCGCACACCAATACGAATACTCAAGGTTTTGAAACTACCCGTTTGACGTGGGATTTAGCACCACCGTTACTCCTATATGGGGTCATCTTTAATCCCTGCTTGCCCCGTTTTAATGTCCTGATGAAGACTCGCATGGCCCAGGTTCAAATAACCGTAAGGCCCGAAGACGAGTCGAAACGTCGACGCCCTATATAAAATATACCTGGACCACCTTGCTCTCTATAATTATGTGCAGATACTGATGACATATAATTTGTCTTGAATTACCTATCAGAGAGCCCTCTGTACTAATTGAGTGGCCAGGTTATGCAGAACGGTTGAATGCGGATCCGTCACTGCTTGATAAAAACTAATTTGAATTTTTTGTCACTTTCTTTGAATTCTTTTCTCCCCTTAAGCCACTTCACGTATCTTACTGCACCCTTTTCTATGCTGCACGCTCTGTTCGGGGCAACCAATATTTTGTATTGAATTATAAATTGAATTAAGTATTACTGCTTGATATTGAGACGATAGATTAAAATATTGTTTTTGGATCTGAAATGGATGCTGTTGTTTCTATGTTTTTTGGAATATGTGCATACATTGAACGGAGCTGATTAATATGTACATGCTCAGAATTATATAACTAGGAATTGATTATTGATTGACTCAATCTATCTAAATATAGAGGTCTTGGAACATTGTTGTTTAAATATCGATTGATACTCAGGTCCAGTACCTTTTTGGGTTACCCCATTACTTTAATGATTATTCCAAGATAGGGCTGAAGTAACTCCTTTCCAGGGTTGTGGGTGGCAAATGAAACACCCCCTAAACTTTGTGGGTTGTAAAGGAAGGGTTTACCAACAAGGAAAATGCTTTCCCCATGGAGGAACAAAAAAAGAAAAAAGAGCGCATTTGCCAATTTGGCTGCTTTTTCTCAATGCAGAATTGTACACCCTGCAATTATGCATTGGGGAAATAGCACCTTTAAAAAAATAATGTGATCCATTCATCAGTATGCCTGGAAATCTATGACTTGAACCACGTTCGGGTAATACTACTACTGAGGATTGTGTCTAGGGTCAAAATCATTAATCTGCACTCGTGAGGAACAGTACTTGTGCGAATGCAGATACAGGATTCCCTCCGTTATTGGACCCAAGATATTTAGTTTCAAGAGTTATAGTCAAGGAGTCAGCTGGCTGTTCAGGCTGCTGCTAGTGCGGGGTCACTCTTTTTTCGAGAAACTACAACTCTCACTTTTTATCTGGAGTGCCAACTCACATCATTTTACTATCACAATAGAAATCCAATATGGTAGAAAAGCATCCCAGGGATTTTGCTCTGCGACCTATGCCTGCCGACGTATTTTATTCTGATTTCCACTCTTCCTCAAAAACCCAATAGAGAATGTCAATGCACCTACAAAAAAAGAGAAAAGACCCAAAGAATTTGTGAGATTTGAACAGAAGTGCATGTATAAAGTAAATTGCATGAGTTCTGCCACCAAACAACCACAACTGTAAAACAATAATTTCACCAGAGTACCTCATACATTACATTGCAAGACACACATATCTCATGTGCTGCATCACAATGTAAGACTAGCTAAGTAGATGTGAAGGTAATAATATCAATATTATTACCTTACATCCAGGTAATATACTATGGAGTGAATGTGATATTATTGTAGGTCGGTACTATCGACCATGATATAGTGTCATACAATCATAAAGTGGGGGGTGAGCGAAATTATATTTTCAAAGCCAAAGTGTGGGGATTTAGACAAACTGCACCTTTGAAAACATGCAAAGTTTGTCATCTTCTGAAAACTTTACATAACATACGGGTACAATTTCAAGGGAAAAATATTTTGGGGAAAGATAATTCCTGTAAGCGTTTTATGGGAGAATTCTATTGAAAAAAATAAGTCTTCTAGTTTTTTTTCTCCTGCAAAACTGGCCATTGCTAATGACGTTCTAACAAAAACTTCGTGTAGTCGACTAAATTAACTCAAACACCTCGAAGGAAACTGGGCCTAACAGAAAACTGGAGCTCAGAAGATCGCCTGCAACAGCCAAATCCTTCCATTTAGTGAACAACAAATTCCCAAAGGGGATCTAGAAGCACATGTCGCCAAGTCCCTCAATGAAAAAAGTGAACACTCGCAAAACACTTTCACTTGAGGTGAGCAACAATGGCTTGAGGATTTACAATGGTGAGCTAGCTGTTGGACCACACTCATGTGCAACATGAATAACGCCTGTTAATGGACTGACTACTACTGTCATTGGGACACCAAAAAGCGGGAATTTCTGCTAATACTTAGCTGTCTCAAATACTGGTCAATGTCCTATGAAAGCAGGCGATTCCATGTATCTACCAGCACTTGTGCAGTATGATGATGTGCCACCAGCCAGCAGAACCAAGGAAAAGAACAGTAGTAGCTGTCACATTTTTTTTCTGAAAGAGTATTTAAACTCTATCATCAGTGGCCTAGTGATAGGTTCCCTGCTCTTACTAGACTCCACAAAGACAGCAACAACCACATGATGACCACTACTTCCCACCTCATCCTCCCAAAAGTTACAGCATTTACTGCAACTGGGAGGCACATCATCGAATCAAAACACTGTCAATTTCAGATCATATGCTCATTAAAATCTAGGTTTGTCAAGTTGTTGCTGCCCCTTAATCTAGGCCCTGTCTCTAACAGGGAGGCATCCGCTTGCCCACCCCAAATGAGGAGATTCTCATGTGGATCACTGGGGTGGACTTGTGTCCAAGCACACCTAAAAGTCCCTTTCCATCCCCCTGTGTTATCAAGTCACAGAAATGAAGTGACACCATTTCAGCATCAGAAATATGACATATGTGCTGACGTCAAAGTAAACATCACACGCATTTCAAAAAGAGGGCATTCTTTCAACAAGAGTGCCCATGCTACTAACAAGCTTTTAATGGGAAACTAGTTCCCGGAGGAAGAGATAATACAGTCTTGACTATGTTTTCAGGAGCCCTTTAACCACTTTGAGCATCACGTCCCCATCACTATCTTATCAGTATGTAGAACATGAATGATAAATACTAAAAACTGACTGACTCACTCTGATGTCATTCCTTTTACTGATGCTGTCTGTGGGAACCAGTAAGTCTCTCAGCCTGCATGTCTCTACCGAGATATGCCAAGGCATAAGAGAGGCCTGTTGGAAAGGGGAGAATCTACCAGCCACAGACGCCAAGAAGGATTCCTTCATTAGAACACCAGGGGGCCCATTAGGATGGCCCGCCATCCTATCGTGAAATTTTACTGCCCGCCATTAGGGCGGGGGTCCCGTGGGGGCCATTAGGAGGCATTCCTGTCATTGTGGCGGGCGGTGAACTCAGCACCACGAGCGACAATGCCAGGAAGGCATGTCGTGCACTTCCATGCGCAACATGGCAGGCACCGCACGGTGCCTGCCATGTTGTGCCTGAAACTGCAGGGGGGTACCATAGGCACCCCCATGTGCACCCTCTCACCCCCAGAGTACCTGGGGGCCTGCAACGGGCCCCTGCAAGCAATCCCCTCATGTCTTTCTGTGGCGGCAGTGCCGCAACAGAAAGGCATGTTTCCGCCCCATCCTAATATGGCTGGCAGCGGCTAACAGACACCGCCACCATATTAAACTCTTTTCCACCTGGTCAACTTGTTGACCGGGCAGAAAAGCGGTGTACGGTCTTTCCGTCCGCTGCGGTCCCTCCCCCCGCCATAGTAATATGGCCGGGGGAAATGGGTGGCTGGTGGGGAAGGATCTCAGGCGGATCGCCACCACCATGAGGGCAGTGGCGATCCGCCCAAGATCCTAATGGGCCGCCAAGTATGCTTTTGGGGCTGTTGACCCCTCTTGGCATAGGGACAAACCCTCATTGGTGGCAATATAATTTTTAACATTTTCCCTTAACTTATAAACCAAGTGGATCAGCCCTCCCCACGAAGGGAAAATGGAAGCCACCATTTTCAGTCTGGCATCTGTGCTCATGGACCTTGCAATGTCACTGGGTGAAAATAAAGGCAACAGTCTCTCCCTTCAAATGGTACCCCTCTACACAGCATATTTGTTCAGAGATTGCGGCACACCATGTGCAACGTCCTTAACGCCTTAACCGCAGCGGTTTTTCTGCCGCGGTGCGGGCGTTCTGAAGAGTGGGCGGGGCTGCATCGGCCGTTGGCCGACGGCAGCACTAGGGAGGTAGTGCTGCCGTTGGCCGACGGCAGCATGCAAGGGGTTAAAGCACAGACACTTTCATTGTCCACGGCTCTAATTATTGTTGGACCACAGAAGTTGTGTGAAATTGCTCATCCGCAATTTTTCAAAAGCACAGGATGTTACATTTAGGAGCATTTTGCAGTGGTTTATGGGTCGAGCATCACAAAATAGGGAGCCATATGGAATTTTCACATGTTGACCACTGGATGTGGAAAACCATTGCTGTACTCTTTTCTCCCATATTTGCAACATGATTTCCCAGTTGGACATCATGTGTGCCAACTCCACTGTCAGGTGAATTTTGCCCATGAACAGTAATCAAATTTGAAAAACATATGGAAGTTTACAGCCTAATTCGTTTTTGCTGGTCAATCACAATCATCATATGAACTGTTTTGATTTGCTAAATTGTTACTGTAATTGCATTTCAGTTTGCCTTATTGATATGTAGGTTGCAAGTTGAAGTCCTTTTTTCTTCATCTTCCCCCGTAAGTTGTGTTTCCCAGTCTGTGCAGCCAATGCAGTGGTTCGAATGTGTATTTAAATTCATTGAATGCTTGCAGTATGTTGTGTTATCTGGTCATATCACACTCACATCAGTATTCGCAGCGCACATTTCTACGGGTACCTCTGCATACTAACTAGCACACAGATTTTGACGAGTAAAGTTTTATGAGAAAAAAACAGACAGGGTCCCTCGTTGGATGACTCCTGCTCAGGTCTTGAGTCAAATAATGGAGGAGAGTGCCCAAGCTGGTCCTGATGGTGAGATCAGTGGCACCTTAAAGATTTGCGGGGCCCTCTGTTTGGCGTCCCTTTGAACTTATTAAGTCTTTTTTGCCCTCATGATACCAAACAATATTGAATTGTTTTGTGAAACCGTCAGAAATTGAGGCACACAAAAACAGACAAAAGCTTAAGCTGCCTGTGTTCACCAGCCAAATGGTACCAAGTGAAAGTGTGAACAAGTATTGATAAAGACTCTTTTTTAATGTTTGGATCTAGAATGCTTCACTTGCAAAAACATCTTAAATGGAATTTAGTAGATAACGATCTTGTTACTCTGAAGGAAAACATACAAGAGTGACCAGCTAGATGTTTAGTGGACTAGTGCATACTATAAAAGAAAGAAATGTGCACTCAGCACTTGAAAATGTAGCTTTAGTGGCTGAATATCTATAGTCAGCCTTATATCCTCCTTTACCACTGCCGCTCATACTACAATAGTGAAAATCAAAGCTCTGCTCTCAGGATTTTCACCATTCCATTGGTTAAAATCTAATAATTTTCTCCTACTTTATTTTCCCCTGCCTTGTCTCTCAGGGCCATATGTATCAAGCAAATTCACATTCGCAACGGCCGAAATTCGCAGAATTTCGGCCTTTGCGAATGCGAATTTGCTAAATGGTATGTATAAAGCAAAATCTGGTGCAAAACAAGTAATCGCAAAATTTGCAATTCCTTATTTTGCAATTGCATTTAAGGAATCACAAATTTTGCGATTCCTTAAATGCAATGTATGAAGCGAAAAAAATGGGCACAATTTCGTTAAGGAATCGCAAATTACCACCAACTTCTAGTTGGTGGTAAGTTGCGAATTCCTTGAAAAATGCAAATTTTTGCATTTTTGAAAGTGCCATGTGACGCACATACATGCCCTTAGGGCATGTATGTGCGCCACATGTGCACCCATGCATATTTCAGGGGTACAACAGGGTGTCCTTTGGACACCCCTGCACCCTTGAAATTATTCTCAATTTGCGATTAGTAATTTGCAAATCACAAATTGAGAATAACTTCCCATTCATTCCTATGGCCCTCCTGGCCCATAGAAATGAATGGGAAAGTATTCCTTAATTGCGATTTGCAATTTGCTAATCGCAATTAAGGAATTTTAAGAAATCGCAAAAAAAATCGATTTTGTACATACATACCTATTTGCGATTCTCAAATAGCGATTTCTTAAAAATCGCTATCTGTACTTTCAAGGGATATGCCCCTTTACATACCACAATTCTTGAGGGGGCAGTGCTCCCAAAGTTGCTGCGGCTCCCCATAGGGAGCACCCGATAATAAGTAGAAGTGCCCCAAACACGAGGTTTCCCCATGCGGGAAGCCCTTCTCGCTCTGCTGGACAATGAGGCCCACTCCAGATAAATCAGCGCTTGCAGGCATTCGAAAATCAAAATTAAAACAAACAGCTGTTAGATGTGGCCTCCTTCTGGCAAGGTGCAGTCTGAGAAGCCAGCAGGGTCTTGTGTAAAGTCCATGCAGTGTCTACCACCCTGGAGACCATTCAGTATGCAGATGAATGCAGATGCAACCCTGTTACACCCCAACCTCCCTGTGTGGTGGCTGTCTGGAAGGTATGCCCAAAGCCTAGCTGTCACTCTGCCCTACACGTTAATTGGAATCAGGCTGCAAAGCACAAAGAGCAATAAGAATATAGATGTGCCCACTTTATAAAAAAGTGACATTTCTAAAATAATAATGAAAAATCCACCTACAACAATAAGCAGGATTTATCACCATTCCAAACATCCCACATATGGCAATGCTACTCTCTTCAGATCAGAAATTACCACATACAAGGGAATTCCCAATGCCATCCTATGAGAGGAGCAGCACTTACTGTGGTGAAAAACAAAATAGAGTGTTTGTCACTACCAGGACATGCTACACAATAAAGGCACATGTCCTATCTTTTACCTACACAGCACCCTGCCCATAGGGCTACCTAGGCCCTACCTTAGCGGTGACCTATATGTAGTAACGGGGGAGGTTCAGGCTTGGCAAGTAACTTTAAATGCCAAGTCAATGTGGCAGTAAACTGCACATGTCAGGCCTGAGACAGGTTTGAAAGGTTGATCCTGTGGGTGTCGCAAGCAGCACTGCAAGCCCACTAGTGGCATTTAATTTACAGGTCCTGGGTATATGGGATACCACTGAACAAGGAACTTGCAGGTAAATGAAAAATGCCAAACAGATATAAGCCAATCACACTGAGTTAAAGGAGAGAGCACACGCCCTTTGGCACTGAATAACTGTGGTAACTAGCACAGAGTCCTAAAGCCAATAAACACAGGTCAGAAAAAATACAGGAGGAAGGCAAAACGTTTGGGGATAACCCTGCAAAAAGAGCTTGGTCCAACAACCAGGTAAAGTTTCAGAGCGCAGTAGAGAGAGACAGAGATAGGGAGAAGGAAATGTAGAGAGAGACAGAGAAGTACTGTACTCACAGGGGTAAGAAAGGCAGAAAGGTAATTCAGTAAAAGAGGTGAATTAGAGAGAGGTAAACGCAAAAAGAGCAAGACATAGAGAGACTAGGCAAAAACAAAGAAATGCAAGATAGAGAGTGAGTAAAATGAGTAGAGGTTTAGAAAATGATTCAGGGAAATGAAGAAGAAGGGAAGAGATAAACAGTTGTGAGAAATAAAAAAGAGAAGAGGGGTGAGGTACAGATATCTTTAAAGAAGGAGTCAGAGAGAAATAGGTGAGGTGGAGTGGAAGGTTGAAATAGAGAAGGAGTAGCAGGGTGTTTGTGGGAGAGAGAGATGGACAGACACAGAGAGAGAGGGGAAGAGGGGTCAATGATACTGAAAAAAGGGATTGAGGTAGAGGAATAAAGGTAGGCAGAAAGCAGTAAGATATTTATAGAGGTGAAACAACAGTCACAGGGGTAGAATGAGAGAAAGATGAAGTGGAGATGTGAGGTTGTGAACTGATGGTCAGGTAAATTAAGATATAAGTTAGAGAAAGAGAGATTTGGGGCATAAAATAGTAAGGTAGTGAGCGGGATGTGAGAGAGTGAAAAAAACAAAGAGGTGAGGAGGAGTGGTGAGATAGAGAGAGGATTGAGAGAGATAGAGAAAGGTAAGGTTGTACAGACATGGAAAGAGAGAGATAAGAAGCGAGGTATAGATAGAGATGAGGTTGGGTGCGAAGTAAGTACATGGAGGAGAGATGCAGCGAGGGCAGATGTAAAACGTGCCGTGAGGTACAGAGGGATGGCCGAGGTAGAGAGAGAGAGTTGATATTCAGGTCAAAAGTGATAGATATTGATGGAGGCAAATAGAGTGATAGAAATGGGGCAAGGTCACGAGAGAAAGATGAAGTTGACTGAGCTACATTGGGCATATTGAGAAAAAGGTGAGGTAGGTAGAGCTGCAATGAAAAGAGAGGATTCATACATAGTGAAGTATAACTAACAGAGAGAGGCTAAAATGGAGGGTTAATGTAGAACAGGTGGAGTGAAGTAAGGAGAGATATAGCATACAGAATGCAATTGTTTCACCTTTATTGCAATCAACTACCTGCAAGTGTTAATTCTAAGGCTGGGTTGTCGTAATTTAGCAGCGATTAGATTAAGCATTAGCAGAAGACATCCTGTATTTAGAGACTATCTTGTCTTTCTATGGAATCCATTTTGTATTTGGCAGCCATTTTAGATGGCCATGTGCTCACCATGTACTCAGTCCTATCTTGCTGTTCTCTGCTCGGTATATTTAGCCTCTTCCTTCTACTTTGCACATGCTCAGTTGTGCTTGCAGCTGCTAATATTCTGTAACTGTCAGGATGTGCTTGCTAGCATTGGCAAAACTGTTAGCTCCTCCTACTTGTCGACTGTGCATTTTCTGTATGACCATCTATGTGTGTAACTCTTCTTATGTGTACTTGTACTGCCCCTTTTTAGACCCTGTGAGGGTATATAAGAGATACTGTGGCCTTCAGTCCTCAGACCACCTCATACAGAGTGCTGCGGCTTCTGTGTGACATGGCCTCACTTGTTGTAATTTAATAAATATGTTTCTCTTGATTACAGATTCTGTGCCAACTTTTTCATGCTGCTTTAAAGGATCAGGTGTTAGTGCAAACCCCTGAGATGGGATTTTTGATTTCCCTCATTTGGCGCGCCAACTTGGGGCTCATCAGAGCGGTGACTATCTGAAGGAGCGGTCAGGAGACAGAAATTTACTGAGGAAGACAAGGCAGGATTCTACTAAAGGAGGTACCAATTCTGGGGGTTCTTAGTCTCTGTAGCCCAGTCTACTTCTGATCTTCCTGATTTTTGATCCTCCATATGATGGCACCCCTGACTGAGAACATATTTGGCGTGAGTATTTCAAAGGAAAAGACTGTTAGGTCATTCAAAACTTGGCAGATAGAACCTGGACGCTCGTGCTTGGTAAAAACCATTGTATGGTAATTACTGTGAGCTTATGGTAGCCAGTGACTCGCAAGGCAGTTTTAGGATACGCTTGCTGTGGCTTATGGATATGGATATGGATATGGATATGGATATGTATGGATGATCGATCATATTTATGATATGGATTATGTGATATATGCGTTGCAACACATGTAGGCAGGTAATGTGGAGAGGTTTCTCCATTTATGGTTATGAGCGGCGCAATGATTAAGTGCCATTTTAGATTATGATAATGCATATTTTGCATTATGTTTGTTTGCATGCCTGTTCCAAACTCACATGTAAAATGTGTAGTTTTATGAGAGGTACCATAGTGAGATATGAATTGAATTAGCCGGCTTCCCCTAGAGGGAAAACTTAAAATAGGTTTTAGGTATGAAAACATATTTCTTCCCTGGTGAAATTTTTCCCCAGGGAATTTAAATATGCCCATAATACACATGAGGATCCTTTGTTCTGTGCAATTTTATGTATGAAGATATGCAGAGCGGTTTTTGGTGTTCTGCCAGCCTGAATTAGTGAATTGAAAGTATTTCTACTTCAGTTTTTAGAATACTGTTGAGAATACGGTTTCTCCTTGTAAATATGACTTACAACTGGTATTTACATAGGTGGTTTGGTTGCAGTCTGCGGGCTGTGTTTTGTTTCTGGCTTTAGTGTTGACCCATGGTTTAAAAGGTGTGTTTAACTGTCTAGCTGGTTTGTGTTTTTTTTCCCATTCATGTAACTTTTGCTTGTACATTGCGTTGTCGCTATTTATGAAACATGGCTAAAGCGCGCTGTATTGTGTGTCTTTTGTGTTTTACCCCTTTCTGTTTATGTCTGTACTGAGCTCAAATGCATTTTTGTGGTTATTTTTGATGTTTTCAGTCTGTTAAACATAATGTTAGATTAATTAATGTTGGGTAAAAATTCGATGGAAATTCAGGAATGACCTATGTGATGTGCTAAACATAACTATATGTTTCTCTTTAAAGTTATAGGGTACGGAATAGCGCATATGTACAACTGTTAAATGTTTAAGGGATAAAACTTAAAATTCTTATTCACTAGAAATATTAAAGGCCTATAGCAGAAAAATGAAATTCTGTGTTTTTGTAGACAACACACTCATAGCGTGTTTACTTAATATACATTGCATTAAGATGCTTACAGGCAAAACAGTTTAGCAGGAGTGAGTTTTTCTGAACTTAAAATGTGTATTCTTAAACACGCATTTCAAAGCTGGGAATGTCTGTTTTTAGTAAGGCTGCCTCCAGGAAATTTAACACTGGGTAGGGCCTGCCGTCAAGGGCACAGCTGTTATTTTCGCAGGCCTAGTTTATTTAGCCAGGACTTCTTCCTTAGTTAAACGTGCAACTTTGCATCTCAGAGTGTTATTTTGGAAACAAGGTTTACAAAAATAAGGTTAATTATTTGTATCACAGTCAGACATTTTAATTGCGGTTTCCCTTCTCTTTTAGCATTTCTGGCTCTGTTGCTAAAATCATTGTCCTTTTCAAACAAAAGTAGCACGAAGTTGACGTGTATTTAAAATTGAGCTTATGTACTTAAGCTTGTGAATAGTTGCTCTAAAAACATAAGCAAGGGGCAGATTTATAATAGGGATGCAGCTTAGTTTTAAATATAGGATTATTACAAAAACGAAATATGGAGAGTAATTTTGAATTATGACATAAAAAATATTTTGAAAAAAAAAATAAGTGCTTTTTAAAATCGTTTTTTGATATTCATAAAGCTTAATACTCATACTGTGACCTCCTAGCATTATAATTTAATTTAAGTTGTGCAGTACTGCATAATGAGGACATTTATGTATGGGACCTTCACTTGGCGCAGGCGTAAGAACTCATTTTTTAAAGATTTACATGAGATATGTCTAAGTCTGATTTCTGCAATCTGTAAAGAACATTCTGAGGATGATTAATATGTAACACAAGTATAGGTTATTTGTTTTTAAGTACCTCAAATTGCAAAAACGATATTGAGTTAAATAGACCATTTAAAAGGCTTTCTTGCCATTTAAACTAGTTTTATAGTGCCTTAGGCTTCAGTGAATGCATACATTCAAGTATAATACAAATGTGCACGTTTGCTTTTTCATAGCTTAGTGAGTCAATGTGCCCAGCGCAGAGGCTTGTGTTTAATATCAGGGTTGAAGGTTCTGACGTCAGCGGGGCCTACTGAGCCATTCATTCATTTAAGGTTGATAAAATGTGTAGCATTGCATGGCACAGTGACACACATTTATTCTGAAGCTGGTATGGTGTGTTGTTATGTTCCATGAATTATTCACAGTAAATGTGTTAATGCTCTGAGAATAAATAAATTGTAGTTCTCTAAAAGAAGTAATATATTTAAAATGTCTTTTTTAAATAGGGTTGATTATTGCACAGACTTGCAGAGACTTATTGTCTTTGTCAGTTTCACAGTGAGGGTCCCAGGGAGGTTACAAGAAAGCTTGGTGCTCCAGCCAGATTTTGACCTTTAGGTCAGTGTGGTGGGGGCTTAGGAGTATGTGACAACAAATGGTGAAATGATTGCTTGGAAAAGCGTCACGCAAAGGAGCCATTCACGTCGACATTTGAAGAGTGCATTCCTGACACGGCTTTTTATAAACAGCAGGGCCTAAACTGGGGGGTTGGTGTAAGGGACACGCAGAGGCTGTGAAAGAGTTTTTGCTTAAGATATTTTGTACATTTACAAAAGCTGGGTGGTTCCACCTGAGATTTTGTGTGTTATGTGAAGTATTGGCTGTATGATGAAACAAAGATGTGTTTTTATGACTTCTTTGAAATGAATTATCTGTGCATTTTCATGTTTTTTGCATTTCTTCTATGAATTTTCCCTGCTTTTCCTGTGTGTCTGACGCGACACAGTAAGTTATATTTGACAGCTGATCTTCACTGACTGCTTGATCTGCTGTCAAAAGGGTGAGGATGGATTAAAAGAAGGTGTTATTTAGGTATAAGTCTGACAAAATTAAAATGGGCCCGAATGTTTTTTTTTATGTTATTGGAGTGTTTATTGTGCAGAAAGTGCATGAAATGGTGTTGCATGCTATTGTGTTTTTTCTGTGCTTCGGTATATAGCAAAGTATATCTGATGGCTTGGCATGAAATGTCCTATATTATGTATGTTTGTGATCCATGTTGGTGCTTTTGTAAGTTTTGCTGTGTTGTGAAGGGATGACATGACGATGTATATCCTTTGAGCAACAGTGGTTAAAACTTGTTAAGTAGTAAAACTTGCTGATACTAAATTATGATATATGATATTGTTATATTGTGAGCAAGAACAGACAGCACTTCACCAGTGCATGCCTATGTGGTTATAATATATACAGCAAAGTGTGTCACCTTTACTCACGTTACTGCTATTTTTCCCTTAAGGAACAGGCAGCCTCACATTTATATTTCCTTGATTGGACCTAAGGATGCAATTATAGATCTGTGACTCTTATGCAAGGTGACCTAATTTCTATATAGTATTAGTTAAATGATGTTCTGTCTTAAAAGGAAACCAGGTTTCATTTTCCCCGAGAAAGGAAGGAATGGGATCACTAGCTGAGATTACCGTAGATGGGGTAGTGGCCAGCGGTAGAGTTATAATATGTGTACTATTTTTTACTTTTTTGTATCACCCATGCTCTTGGCATTATGTCACAAACTTGATTATCACCCAAGTCATTTTTTGTCCTTCCTATAGATTTTTTCTTTTGCTGCTTCTCCCCTGATTGATGTCACATTGTGCCTAGTTTTTGGGGATTTTAGCTGTGTTCTAGTCCTATTTTCTTTTTCGTTTTTCTTTCACCATTTAGAGGTTTACATTTCCAGACTACAGTGATGTATCAGGTTCCTCTATAATATGTGTAATTCCCTTTTGTATGACCAAACTGGTTTTCACAATTTTTCTTTAGGCCTACTCTGATGTTTTCTAGTCTGACTGTTAGGGTAGTGATAGATTATAGTAAGATAAGTTGTCCACCTCAATAGGAGATACTTTCACGTGTATTTAGTATGACAAATTCAAATGCCTATTCTAATTTGGTTTTTAGTTCTTTTTCCCTGCTGCTTTAATTTTTGGTGGGATCAGATGTGTCCTAATCATAGAAATACCAGGACTCTAGTTCTTGTCTGTTGTTTCTACATTGCTATTAGCTTTTGTATTGTATAGTCCACCTGACGCACAATTAGTCTACATGTCCCTGATAATCTGTATTATGTGATTTCTCTTTTTGAGGTGTTCTAGATAAGGAATTTAGGAACACCTAGACTTAATCATTGAGGAAAGTGTGTTTACCCCCTTAGACAATGTCACTATGTGTGAAAACATCCACTCAAACAGAATTTGTATGTAGCTGTTTTCCTTTAGATGGTAGAGGGTATGCTCTCACATGGAAACCCAATTGAAGAGGCTAGAGGTGCTGTTTACCTACTACCTTTTGTCTTTGTACTCTATGACAATGACAGTATTTTGTTTTAGATCACTATAGTCCCATGGTGTATGGCCACTCCTTTGAAGATTGCAGGCCACCTGCTTGCAAATCCCCTGCAATGAATTGTTTTTTGTATACTTGCCAATAGGTCCAGCCTGTGTTTTTCTTTACTCTCACATAGATAGATGGAAGTGGTTCTTGGGTGCCTTGCTAATATATGGGGCATCCCAAGACTAGGAAGTATTTTCTAACACTCTGTTGATAGACTGTTTCTGTGCCTTGTCTAAAGACAATTTGTTCTGTCCACCAATAGATATTTGCTGCTGTACAAACCACTACCAGAGGGGCCCGGACATCAGATTCAGCCTGGGGAGTCAGCGTCAGCACCAGTGCAGCTTGAAGCCAAAGTGAAGGTAACCAGCACAGGCATTGCTGGCAACTAGGACCTCAGTGAAGGCGGAAGCCCTGTGATTAAGTGTGTACCCCTGCCACTGTTTTGAGCAAAAGACGGGGTCACAGATCAGAAAGGAGAAATCGTGGATCATGCCCAGCTGAGAGTCACAGACCAACCAGAATGGCAAGGAGGCTTTGCTTGAGGTGACCCCTTCTGAAACAAGGGTTGCTTCAGAGATCCTAGAATAAGGCCTCTGATTTCTGGTCCTAAAGTGAATACAAGTTTGCACCTTTGTTTGTTGGTCAAGAGATACCTGGGTACACTGGATGCAAATGTGTAGCCCCAACGAATGAGCGGTGCGCCAGCAGAGCAATATAGGAGATAGGGAAGGACTTGAGATTAGGGTTCAAGTTCTGTGTCTCTGGTGCCTGTTAGATTGAAGTGAAGAAAAGTGGTGCACTGTTTGAGACACTGGACAGGATCGCTAAGAGCATTTGCCTGTTGGGTGACTGCCCTATCCTGAAAGAAGAGACTTTTTTCCTTGAAACTGGACTGTGATTCTTGAGTTGCGAGTTGTGCAGCTCCACCGTGGAAACAACAAGAGCCTGCCTGTGAGGCTCAAACGGACACAGGGAGAAGACTCCCCCTCTGGTTGGTTGTACAGCGGCTTCAATTTCCCCAAGGACTTCTTCTTTTTGTCAATAATGTATCCCTTTAGTTGTCCCATTTTTGAAGAGCAGTCCTTTGCAGCTCTTGGTCCTAATTCCTATGGCCCTGTGTGGTCCTCCTGGTCCCAGATATGCTTGATGTTCTAGCCATCATAAAAGGAAAATATAACAGTCAATTGGAAAATGTTTTTATTAGATATGAGCTGTTAGCTATTCTGAAATTTAAAATGAATAGTCACTGAAATGCATAGGAGCCCTGAAAATGTCTACTAGATAATTTTAGGATTTGCTTTAGCTCAGGCCAAGAAAAATTATAATTCTGTTTATAATAGTGGCCATTGCTTTCCCCTACTGTCTATGTTTATTATGATCCAATGCCCGTTTTTCTTGGATTCCTGCTGATACCCTTAGTGAAATGTTTAGACTGGAAAATGCTCCCCTAGCAATGAATTAGGATATTGATAAATTGTGAAAATTAATGTACAAATATTTTCTATGTTCTTATTGGATCATGGGAATGTCTTCAGCTAATGCTGAAAGGGTCGTCTGTCGTAATTTAGCAGCGATTAGATTAAGCATTAGCAGAAGACATCCTGTATTTAGAGACTATCTTGTCTTTCTATGGAATCCATTTTGTATTTGGCAGCCATTTTAGATGGCCATGTGCTCACCATGTACTCAGTCCTATCTTGCTGTTCTCTGCTCGGTATATTTAGCCTCTTCCTTCTACTTTGCACATGCTCAGTTGTGCTTGCAGCTGCTAATATTCTGTAACTGTCAGGATGTGCTTGCTAGCATTGGCAAAACTGTTAGCTCCTCCTACTTGTCGACTGTGCATTTTCTGTATGACCATCTATGTGTGTAACTCTTCTTATGTGTACTTGTACTGCCCCTTTTTAGCCGCTGTGAGGGTATATAAGAGATACTGTGGCCTTCAGTCCTCAGACCACCTCATACAGAGTGCTGCGGCTTCTGTGTGACATGGCCTCACTTGTTGTAATTTAATAAATATGTTTCTCTTGATTACAGATTCTGTGCCAACTTTTTCATGCTGCTTTAAAGGATCAGGTGTTAGTGCAAACCCCTGAGATGGGATTTTTGATTTCCCTCAGGGTGGCCCAGGTATGCCCACTAAGAGGCCGCTGCACAAGGAGGAAAAGCAGCAGAGTCATATTTACGCAAACTGGACTGCTACTGAACATTACCCCTGCACTATTGCCCACAAATGCTGCCTAGCACACTGTGCAACCTTTGCACCATGCTGCAGAAATGTATGTGGGCTGTCTAGCATATGATTGGCAATGTGTTGAATGTTTGCAGAAATTAAAACATTGCTCCTTGTTCGTGCATGCTTCAAGGAGGTTTTATTTCTGATGAAAGGGCTAGTTTGACTATTTTTGTAGATCGGGCTTTACATCAAAAACTATTGGTGCTTGGACTACTCACTCTGCCCTAGTTACACTCAAGTAAAACTCCTTTGATTCAGAGTGGCGCACAGCAATGCGAAGCACAATTTTTGCTTAGAAAGGGCACTTTTACAGTGCAAAATAACTTTGCACTTTATTGTAAATACCAAGAGTTTGATCTGCTTTGCATTACTTTGTGTGAATTTTCCTTGGTGCAAATCCGTAGTAAATGTGCCCATACGTTTCTGTTAAGCATGCTAGGAATTTTGACTCTCTCACTCACTTTACCCACAGGACCCTGGGCAATCACTCCCTTTGCCCATTACTTAAAATGTCTCTGACTGAGACTACTGCTGAGGGAGAGGACCATGGGTATGAATAAGGAAGTGATTTTTAGTTGTAGTTCCCGGAGATGATGACTCCTCTTCAAGTTGCTCTGAATAACATGGCACAGCAAGGCCGTTGTGATGTCCCGTCTCAACCACAATATATGCCACTGAAAGACAGTGTCATAGTAGCACAATCTAGAGTGCAAATAGGTGCCACACAAAGCACATCAAGGATGCTTACTTGGCAGCCCGCCTGATAGATTTAAACTTTGAATTGCACCTTTCACAGGAGATGCTGGTCATAAAGTCAATACTGCAAATGTTATGCACATTGACTACTTTCAACTTTTGTTGGATGACATGTTCCTAGAGGAAATTATATGTCAAACACATCTGCATGCTTAACAGTTTTTGAGGGACCATAGAGACACCTCACTCAAGGGCCTCTGCCTGCTGGACTCCTGCATCACTTGGAGAGATGAAAACCTTGGGGGGCCTTGGATTGCTCCTGGGAATATTTCACAAACCATCAGTACAGTTCTAATGGTCTGTAATGGCTTGGGCAGCACTCAGCTTCCCATCTGTTTTGAGCTGAGATATTTATTTTTCTTTGGTTCAGTAACATATGCTGCATTTTAATGGTAACTGTAGCATTGGCACTGAACCATCCAAAATAGGACTCTCATTGAACATTTCCTAGCCGAGCTTCCTGGGATTTGTACTCCAGGGAAGAATATAGCAGTTGACAAATCGTTGTTCTTTTATGGGGTATGTTCAGACGTACCTTTGGCAGGGTATGCTCAGACGTGAGTCCCGTGCTCACTTTGCCACTGGATTCAAGCAAGCTTACCTGAAAATGGCTGAAATGCCAGAAACCGGTCCTAGGAAGCTTGTTTCCGGTCCAGGGAAGGCATGGCTTGGCAGTTCCGGCTGGACTGTTCCCATGAGGCACAGGGTCAGACTGATTCGCATGTCTGAACTGGGGTGGCAGAGTGGGCTAACGAATGGTGATGGATTAAACCCAGATCTGTTGACTGGGTATGAGTGTTTGATTGGTTCAGATACTCTGTCTATCACCACCCCCTTTTGTACCGCTTTGTTCGCCATAAGTTGGCAGGGTATGCTCAGACGTGAGTCCCTTGCTCACTTTGCCACTGGATTCAAGCAAGCCTGGCTGAAGACGGCTGAAATGCCAGAAACTGGTCCTAGGAAGCTTGTTTCCGGTCCAGGGAAGGCATGGCTTGGCAGTTCGGGCTGGACTGTTCCCATGAGGCACAGGGTCAGACTGATTTGCATATGGCCATGTCTGAACTGGGGTGGCAGAGTGGGCTAAAGAACGGAGATGGATTAAACCCAGATCTGTTGACTGGGTGTGAGTGTTTGATTGGTTGAGATGCTCCGTCCTTCACCACCCCCTTTTGTACCGCTTTGTTCGCCAAAAGTTGGCAGGGTATGCTCAGGCGTGAGTCCCTTGCTCACTTTGCCACTGGATTCAAGCAAGCCTGGCTGAAGACGGCTGAAATGCCAGAAATCGGTCCTAGGAAGCTTGTTTCCGGTCCAGGGAAAGCATGGCTTGGCAGTTCGGGCTGGACTATTCCCATGAGGCACAGGGTCAGACTGATTTGCATATGGCCATGTCTGAACTGGGGTGGCAGAGTGGGCTAAAGAACGGTGATGGATAAAACCCAGATCTGTTGACTGGGTGTGAGTGTTTGATTGGTTCAGATGCTCTGTTCATCACCACCCCCTTTTGTACCCCTTTATGAAGAGAGGCAGCTTTTCAGGCAGTATATACCAAGTGAGAGAGTTCTGTATGGCATCAAACTTATGTTGTATGAGAGTTGCACTGATTACACATACAGCATGAGAGTGTATGCTGGAAGGACTTTAGAGTAAGTCCTGCTGATTGTCCTTCCTGGGTATGAACTGGTGAAAATATTGTGTGGAATCCTGCTCAGTTACTTTTTCAAAAAGGTTATAACGTTTATGTGGGCAATTGCTATACTGGAATACATCTAGTGAGCAGGCTATACAACCTCTGCACTGTGACATGTGGAAAATTCAAGGACATAGTCTACCTGACCCACATGGCAATGTACAATGCCTATGTTTTCCTCAGTATACCAAAGGAAAACTGATGTGTTACTTGGCAAGGAATAAGGCAGGAAACTCGTCGCTCCTGTCCCCAGTAGCAATCTAAGCCAGGCATGTGCCTTCCAACTTATTTCACTTTATATCACACAAAGGTGAAGTTCTGGGAAACTGACTTAAGTAGAGCAGTCAGTTGATGAGTTAGTATGTAACTTTTAACAGTCATGAATGGATACATACCTTTCATGGTCTGTTACTTAACTTGGCTAAACAACAGACAGAGAACTAGGGGTCTTTATTGGAAGAGTTAGGTACAATAGATCCTACTCCAATAGCAAACGCTGTCAGTTCAGTTGTAGGTGCCAAATCACCATACAACCTGTAAATATGAGGGGTACATACTTATGCAACTAAATCAAGACCACAAGTGGTTGTCAGTGAGACTCATAAGAGTAATGGTCATGGATTCCCATCAAATGTCTCGCGATGATCTATATTCTCATCTGGTCATCCAGAAAAAAATGGGGTGGTCTGTCCCTCGATCATTGGGACCATGTCCACACCGAATCTCTAGAAAAGTCTCAGTGAGTCAAACCCACACACACTGTGTTGACCATGAGTTAGATGACAAGGTATGGGAATATGTGCAGTGCAAAAATTAGTGATAATGTGGTGGAATAAAATAGAGTGGTGAAAACAGAGGTCGATATGTTTTATTTAAATGGTTGTTTCACCCTCTAATTAAAACCAAGAACAGTGCAAATGACGGGGCAGACTTAAACAAATATCGACTGCCACAAAAAAGGCCAACATGTTTCAGCCACTAGGAAAAATAGGTTCCACAGGCTTTCTTCAGGGCCTCTGTTCTTAAAGATTTGCTACCGCTAATGTGAATAAGCCTAAAAATAAATGTGAATCAGAAAAAGGATATGACTGGACGTATTAGTCCATAATCAGCTTGCTCCGTGTCAAAAACTGAAGTGATCTCACATCCAGATTGAACGGGGGGTAAGCCTCACCTCTCCTGGACCCTGCTCAGGATGACGGAGGCCCCGCTCTGTCCGTCGTTGCCTCGTTGTAGGCACTAAGTCAGGGGGGAGGCAGCATTTCACATTGTTTCATGTAAGTTGGAAAATATTTCTAATAGTTCTCACCCAAATAAACACCATACCCATACCTGTTTTTCTTCCTAGCTCAGATATGAGCCACTGTGTCTTCCCTCACTCTAGTAAATGGGTACACATTGGTCATACTGTTGGCCTACTTGATACCTTTGTCTCCTTCCAAATGGGGCCGATGTTCCACCTGCCATATTACAGGTGCATTATAGTCAATGGCAAAGTCTAAGTAAGGTCTTAAGTCTTTCAGGAACTGCTGTAAGAGAACTTAGGAGAGTGTGCCCCAGGTCTTTTAGCACAGTATTCAAATGTAGATATGCTCACACTCTCCCAGGAATGATTTACAGGATATTCGCTGATACCCATCAACTTACTACCACGCAAGGAGTTGGCTTTTGGCCATTGTCATATGGATTTTTAGCGGTCACATTTCCAGCCAGAAGACATTTCCAACACAAGGAGGGCTCCTGACAAACACTGGGAGAGTGCAAAAGAAAGACAACCCTACTGAGCTGAAGCAGGCCATTGGAGGCTTTAGTAAAGGTTTGCCTGGCCACCCACACAATATTTTTCAGGACTCAGAGCAAGAAAGAGATATGAAGAGATAGTCAAAGTGTGTCTAAACTCGTTTTCATTGTGATCTTGACTATGCCAGCTCGCTCCTGCTGGGAGTTAACCAATCTGAGATCGTTCGCTTGCAGCGAGTACAGAATGCTGCTGCGAGAGCAGTGGTGAGTCTGCCGAGGTCCTGTCCCACTTCCAATACCCTGCGATCCCTACACTGGTTACCGATTAAAAGTCGAATCCACTTTAAGGCCCTTAGCCTTGCTTTTAAAATCTTAAAAGGATCGGCACCTGAGATCCTCAATAATCTTTTATCCGCCTATGTCCCGACTCGCTCTCTTAGATCTCTTGGGCAATCTCTTGCGGTTATCCCGCGTTTCAGGCTTAGCCGGATGGGCGGTCGTTCTTTTCGTGTGAGAGCTGCGGCTCTCTGGAACTCCCTCCCTTTGGAAATCCGCCTGCTAGAGGATCTATTCGCATTCCGTAGGGCCGTGAAAACTCACTTGTTTAATTTCTTCACACGGAGTTCTGTATTTCTCTGTTTCCTTTTGCGTTGTGTTATGTTCACCTTTTCCCTGCGCCAGGACGCTCCTTAGCTGGAGCATCTGTGCGCAAAATAAATTATAATAACATAACATAACATAACATAACATCTTGTGTAGGTACAAGGCAGATAGCCATGGCAGGAGTGTCACACAGATAACTACATTCAGCACTACTCACATAGGTTATTCTTCAAAGACATACCTATCCAAACACGCTTAGAAAGCACTTAATACTCATTGAACTCATGCGCTGTACAAATGCCAGATGCCACAACTAAAGGAAATTTACCAGTGCTAGATGGGATGATCTGATGATTAGGCACGCTACACTATGTGGGTGAGGGTCTACCTTCCTATGCAACTTCTCTCCCATAGGCACAAGAATAAAAATACACACAACAACAAAGTGGAGGAATGTCATTAGTTCAACTAATAGTAGAATTTTGGTGTCTCTGCTTTAAGTCTCGAATTGCCTGTCAAAGAAGAACGCTTCATGATTCATACTTATACACACTAAAATTATACCTCACATGTATGTATGTGCTTACTCTATGGGAGAGGAAAGGTCTGACACTGCTCCTATGTGGAGCCAATTGTGACTTTACACAGGGTGTGCCTGGAGTATTTGGGCCCCAATCATATGCAAACTAAGGAACTCTAATGTTCCCAGCTGTATCTGAAAAGAGAACACATGGTTGAGTCCAGGTTAGTGGTCCTTGCATAGACTAAGCACATATTTTCTTACCAAGATCACACAGCAAATGTCAAAGTATGATGAGACAGAAAAGCTCAGGAACATATGGGAAATCGCAAACTTCTTACCATCCTTCACTTCCATACTTCTCCTGATAAAAAGGTACCCCTCAAGTGTGGGATAGACTTCTCCTGATAAAAAGGTACCCCTCAAGTGTGGGATAGTCTTTTGCTTGAGATAAGAACGGTTCAAATCAGTGACTGTGAAAGGACTGCTTTATAGAGCATTGACTTAAAGTTGTCATAGTTTTCATCCAGCATGCAAGCGTCTTGAGAGACGCTGGAGAATCAACTACTTGCCTATTCACGGGACTGAATATAAGTCCAGTCTCAAAAACTACCACGCCCTAATTAGGAAAACTCGTTCTTTGTACTATGCAGACCGGATTGATAAAGCGTATTGCTCAGATAAGGAGTTGTTCCGAGTGTATAAAGAGATATCCTCACTCTCAACCATAGAGGCACCCGAGGTTGGATCTGTTGCATCTTGTAATCAGATAGTAGAGTTCTTTGTCACTAAGGTGAAGGATATTTACTCTACCTTCCCCGCGGAAGCCAGGGACGGGTCTAGCAGTGAGGAGGCATTTAGTGGTGGGATAACGGAGACTGAATGCCTGAAGACGTTTAAGGTTCCAGATGGTGATATGCTAAGTAAGTTGGCTAGTAGTGTGAAATCTGGCTCACCTAAGGACCCTGCACCGCCTAAAATATTGAGAGGAAATAGTGAGACTTTAGAGCCTTATATTAGATATCTATTAGAGCTCTCTTTTAGCCTAAGCACAGTACCAAAACCCTGGAAGGAAGCTGTGGTCCTTCCTCTGAAAAAAAAGCCACAGATTAGTATGGCACAGTTAAGCAACCTGCGTCCCATCTCACTTCTCTCATATTTTGCTAAAATTGCTGAAAAGATGGTTAATCAACAACTAACAGCCCACATTGAAACCCATAAGCTGCTACACCCTTTGCTATCTGGTTTCCGTGCTTTCCACTCTACGGAGTAAGCCTTGCTTTTCTCCATGGAGACTCTTCGGAGGCACGTGGATGAGGGTCACACTGCGGCACTGATCCTTTTGGATCTCAGTGCCGCGTTTGACACTGTGGCTCATCACACCTTGCTGCAGTGTCTTAGGAAGGGTGGAGTAACTGGGAAGGCGTGGGACTGGTTGGAATCCTTCCTTCAAGATCGCAGCTTTCAGGTCGCTCAAGGCCCTTTAGGTCAAAGGCTATTAGCTTGGACCAAGGGGTCCCCCAGGGTTCTAGCCTGAGCCCGACTCTTTTTAATCTCTACGTGGCGCCTGTGGCTGCAATCACTGAGCAATATAGGGGTGGAAATGGTGACTTACGCCGGTGACACTCAGCTGGTTGTGGCGTTAGCGCAACCAGCTGAGAATGCCGCCAGGAATTTTGCATCCTGTCTCCAAGATCTTGCTGCCTGGATGGCCAGCAACTGCTTCAGTTTAAATGGCGATAAAACTGAGGTGCTGATTGTGGGTAAAGCACCTTCAGTCTGGACCTCAGCATGGTGGCCCCAGAGCCTGGGCCCACTCCCTGTACCTAATGATGAAGTCAGAAATCTGGGGATTTGGATTGATTCCAAAATTTCATTCGACTACCAAACAAGGCATGTTGCTGGCATGTGTTTTGGTATTCTACGTGGCCTCAGAAAGACTCTGGATTTACTCCCTGTAACAGCTAGGAAATCCCTAGTCCATGCCTTGGTTACCTCAAGGCTGGACTATGGGAATGTCCTCTACCTGGGAGCGAATGTAAGATTGCAGCGCATCCAGAATGCTGCCGCCCGTCTTGTGTTGATGATAACTAAGAGAGCAGGCTCTAAAAAAGCTCTGGAGTCGCTTCATTGGCTGCCAGTTAGGGAGCAGGTCCAGTTTAAAGCCCTCTGTGTAAATCATCGGATTACACAAGGGAAAGGACCCCGCTTTCTTCTCAACCTCTTAACTCCATACACCCCGAATCGTCAATTGAGATCCCAGGGGGCGGGTCTAGTGCAGGTACCTAAAATCAGAAGAGCAAGAATGGGAGGGAGGTCCTTTCGGTTCCTGTCTACGGAATAGCCTTCCTCTTAGGCTACGTGTGGAAACCTCGGAGGTGGTTTTCCGCAAATATTTGAAAACGTACTTATTCCCCAGGGGATAGGCACTAGGAGGTTCTGGTGTGGGAAGGCATAATAGTATGGTAATCTTGTGGCCAAGTTATTAGTACGGGGACACACTGGTTAGTGTAACCAGGCGCTGTATAAGCTTCAGTTATTATTATTAGTATTATTATCCACTCTTGTCTGGTACAATATGCTCAGCTCAGAAGTGGGGTACAGTTTTTATCAGGAGTAGAATGTTAAAACACTAGGTCAAAGGACCGTTTGAGGATCCGCACAGATTCACGAACGTGTCCTCAGAAGTGAGTACAATCTGTAATTTTAGCTAAAGTTTGATGTTTGGTAGACATTCTTGGTTAGAAATGTTGCTTGATCCACATAATCCACACTAAACAGGACACCCCCAGAGGCTGTTTTTCTGAAATGTCTGTAGTTGGTAGGATTCCCTGGGGGCGGTTCGACCTTAGCCTAAATACCACAGCTATCTACATCGCCTAAAGGATTGAAATTCCAAGGAAGATGTTGATGACACTATGTTGCATTTGGGGAGCTTTTCTCTCACGGGTGAATGACTCAGCCACACAAGTGGGTTCACATATTTTATCGGAGACATGTGGGAATGTTAGATGAGAGGACTTTTGTAATTCGTTGCTTATTCCGGACCTTACTTCTAAGCAATAAGTGGAAATTGTAACACTTTAGCCAAAATTCGATGTCTGCAGGGCATTCTGGGTAAGAAAAAGTGGTAGGATCCTTGTAAGCCACATCGCCTTGGAAACCCTGGGTTTCCAGCTTGCAGCAATGTCACATGTTGGTAGGTTTCCCTTGGTGCAGGCGATTCTGGGCCCAAAATTTGCAGCTACCCGTTTTGACTGAAAAGTTTAACTATCAAGTTTAAATTTTGATTTCTGCATGTTGCATTTGGAGTCCATTCCTATTACAGGTGTTAAACCCAGACACCCAAGTGGAGTGCAGACTTTGTTATGAGAAGTGCGGGAACTATTGGTGACAGGAATTTTGTGGATCCCCGCAGATCCTGGAACTTTCCCTTTCCGAAATATGAGGAAATTTTGTAACATTAGCCAACATTTGATGTTTGCAGGGCATTCAGTAAAAGAACAATTTGTGGGATCCACATAATCTACAATATCCTGGACTCATCGGAATATCTGTTTTTTAGAAACATCTAG
Organism: Lissotriton helveticus; assembly: GCF_964261635.1. Classification (NCBI taxonomy): domain Eukaryota; kingdom Metazoa; phylum Chordata; class Amphibia; order Caudata; family Salamandridae; genus Lissotriton; species Lissotriton helveticus. The sequence goes on from NC_136067.1 coordinate 1,108,878,114, forward strand.
AGTTGATAGGTTTATTTGGGTACTGGCTGACCCGGGATCCAAATACCATAGCTACCCATGTCGTCAGAAAGAATGAAATTGCAAGAATACTCTTAATGTCTTCCCTTTTGCATTTGTGGATTTCCTATTGTTGTAATTCTATCTAGGACCCTAATTCGATATTCCTGATTTATGCCCTTGTGTGGTTATAATAAATAATATCCTTATAAAGGCATAAGAATCATATCCATATTTAGTCGTAGCCCATGCAGTCCAAATTAAGCAAGGCTACTTCCCCAGGCTCCTAGAGAGTACAACGAGTTCTTTAAAAAAAAACAAGCCTCCAGCAGCCCGGGAAATCCCCCTGCTCTTGTTTTGATTTGCACAAGAACTCCTAGAGTCAGAAAGAACTGTTAGTTCTTGGTGACGTCTTATGTCCAACCTTACGTCAAACCCGGCACCTTTCAGGTATAAATACACCAACGTTGCCTTAAGCAAACACACGGTGGTTTGGAGCAGAGCGGCTATCTACTTGCCCGAGAGCCCAGTTGATGCGAGAGCCCACGGACGCCTCCCCTCCCTTTTGATGCACTGAGAGAGACGCTGTCTTTTCTCCAGCCGAGAAATCCAGCTTCGGTGTTCTCAGCCGCCCTTGCGGGTTGCTGGGATATCGAGTCCTGAGAAAGAGATACCAGACCTCCTGCTTTCTATTACCCAGGTACGGAGCTGACTAAACCCTTAAAGAGAATTCTTGACTCAGATTCTTGGCAAAACCAACTTAACTTAAACTGCTACTTACTTACTCCTTCCCACGTATTAGGCTTAGGTCAGGTACACCGGGGTAGTCGTATTTACAAGCACCAGTTGAGTACGTTAGCAATGTATATATATATTTTATCCATTTTAAAGTATCATATGGCTAAGAAACCATATCAATGCTTTTACAGTATTATTTCATAATACTCCTTTTACTGTACGCACTTTACTTTACTGTAAGTATTGCAATTGTGGCAATTCATTTCTCTTGCATGAGAAAGAAGACTGCTCAATAAATAACACCTTTTATTGAAAACGCCCGTCTCTCTATTTCTCTGCACCCTGGTGAAACTAAGTACGCACGATTGGCTTTGTGAAATAGCTGTCTATTGTTTTCACACGACTCTAGAGATACACTCTTATTCTGAGGGAGCAAATTTGTCATGTTTATGGTTGTCAGAAGCTAATCCCTTCTTGTCTATCCAGGGAAGTTAAACTCCTCCTTGTTTATTCGAGAAAGTTTCTAGTGACCTCTGAGCTAGCTGGCAAAACTAATTAAGTCTAATATAGTCAGTAGAGACCTAGTCGACCTCAGTCCTACGTCTACACTGCTGTTTATATTATTCCAATGAGCAGAGCCTATTGGGAATATAGGAACTACACTACATGGCGCCCAACGTTTGGTAAGGCGATAATCTAACGCAAGACACTAGAGTAACTCAGTCGTGCTTTTTCACACAGACCCTTTTTCCCGTAAATACTCCAAAGACGTCTGGAGTGGGTAAAAGGTTAAAATCCGTCGGAACTTAGTAGGAAGAGATTCCTATGTATAGTTTTGGTTTAGTCAATGTTGAAGGATACAGTGTTCCAATGCGCAGAGCCTATTGGGAATATAGGAACTACACTACACTATAATGGGTGATTGGCCCAGCTACACAAGCAGGGAATCCTTTCTATTGGGAGAAGTGTGGAATAGGTGTGCGTCATGACTTTTGTTGTAATGCGCGAATTCCAGGTAATTTTGTCTCAGAAATCTGAGGAAAATTTGTAATTTTAGCCAAAGTCTGATATTTACAGGGCACTCAGCTTACAAAGAAGCAGTGGGATCCAAATAAGCTACACCAACATGGACTAACCTGGGTGTCTTGTTCTCAGAAATAGATGGTAGATTTAACTGGGTGCTGGGTGACCCTGGGCCCAATACAGCAGCTTCCCACATCACCACAAAGATTGACATTTGAAGGAAAAATCTTCATGTCTCCATGTTGCATTTGGGGACCTTTCCTCTCAAGGGTGAATAGCCCACCCACCCAGATGGACTATCCGTTTTAATTTGGAGAAGTGTGGGAACACAGAGTAGTAAAACATTTCTTATTACCTATTGAATTTCAATCCACTTTTCAGTTCCAGATGTAAGTCAGTGTGGAAGAAAGAAAATATTTTGTAAAGCTCATTCTGAATCAGATGACATCATGTGTAACACCAAATTTACAGTTGTACAAATAACTACTATTCCAAAGCTCAGATTCTTGCCATATTTAAAAAATGCCTATATTTCTTTTGTGCACATTTTTTATTTCATAAATGTTACCTTGTGAGTTGATGCATGATCGGTATGCAATGAAAAATAATTGTAAGATGAAGTTCAGTTGATGGCTCTAGGTATCACTTATTTTGGAACAACCAGCAAACACTATAAAATATAAATCTCTACAACAAGAGGACTCTAAAAGACGTAACAGTGTGTTACTATGGAAATAGTTAATCCGAGCAAAAGATTGCAAGTGAAAACATTGTACCCTATTTTTATTTATCAACAGTTACTACCACTGTTTGTTATGTCAGTGATTAGTTTCTTTGAGAAAACCTTGAGTGATGTACACAAATGACTCCTTGCTGAATTCAGAGGTGTTTCTATTCTTCTGACATGTACAGCTTTCCCCATTCATCCTAGGGTTTCCACCCCACTAACTACCAGTGGGTAAACAGCAAAAATATAAATTATTGACTACCATGGGGGCCACTGCAATTATGCAACAAGGAAGACCAAGCTATCCGGCAGTGTTGACTAAATTATTGTGCAAGAAAAGGAAAATGACACAACATAATGTAGCACATTTTCTCATAGCTTTACTTCATTAATTTGTCATTTTTGCAGATGATAATACTCTCTAGGCAAAGGTTTCACCTAATTAGTATCAGTTTAACACCCAAATAGAGCAATTAAGTGACAATTCAACCTTTGCAAACAGCCTTCCACTGTATGGCAACACGTGTAGCTGCGTTTTTACTAATCTTTGATCTGTTTAAACTAGAAGTCTTTTATTTTAATTTTATTAAAGTCTGCAAATTATGCAGCAGATGATGGATTACGTGGCAAATTTGGCAAATCCATAAGTGTGCCGGAAACACCATGGGCCCGATTCACAAAGGTAAAATTACACTTTATGTAAGTTTATGATTTTTCCAAATCACAAAGTTATTTCACAAGTAGTATCTTTACGACGCTTCTGTTTTGACATACCATTTTGAGTTGGTGAATGGGTCTACTTCAAAACATGGTTACGCACGGTTTGCGAGTCACCGACGAGTTGCACAGCCTGTTACACATTGGTATTCCAATTAATACTTATAAAACATAGTATTTCATTATTCAATCCTTTTGATTTCAAACTGTTTAACTTTACTTGGCCATCACGTCAAAGGTACGAGATTCAATTGTCTTGTGCATTTTGCTTGCTCCAGAATTGCCCATCCGGGCCTATTCATAGGCATTTAACGAACCTCGGATCCTCAAAATCATCCCAATGACATTTCACCCAATGCATTTCGGTCTGTAACAACCTTCGTCAGGGGTATCTATGATATACAAAGATATATGTCAGCCACATCTATATAATGTTCAACAATGATAATAATAATTATCTAACACGTCTCTTGGATCAAAATGAGACAACAAAGTAAATATGTAAAAATATACAAAATATACCCCAGGCCAATGTACCCTGATTTTCTAATAATCATAATGAAATACATTTTGTTGACAGCCATTATGGAACACAACTTGTAACACAACGCAATTGAACCCGTGTTATTCATATTTAATGACACACGTTGATCCTTCCAGTGGGTCTACTTGTCATGATGCCAGATTGTGGTTAACCCTTGTGCACAATAGCTGTCAACACTTCACTGGAACAGTAAAAGAGGCGTTTTTCTCTTCCTGGAGACTGCCGAGGAAGAGGCAACCACTCCCAGGTGTAATGCCTCGCTCTGAAACGTTATGAGTCAACAGTCTCAAAAGGAAACTGTAAGAATTATGAGCACAGCAGAAACGAAAAACACCTATAGGAAATAAATAATTCATCAGCAATATTTGTGATGTCTATTTATGGTGTATTACAAGAATTAACTTCCATTGACAGTGCTGTTTAAAAAAAGTCACAGAGATAAAATCGACCTTCTCACCTGTAAAAATGTCATGTAAGTTAATGTAGTAAAAAGGGTAAGACTGTAAAGGGAGCATAGGGGAATAGGGTAAAAAGAACACACAAATGCAAACAAAGCCTAAGGCCCACAGTCAGGTCACTGATAAAAGAGTCAGGAATACCAGGGGAACTGGGCAGGAGGAAAATAACAAAGTTGAGGGATGGGATTGTGAACAAACTCTGCAGCAGGCAAAGAGCCAACGCAACAATAACCCTTGCCAAGCAAAGTCTATTTTCCTAACTGTTGTTTAAAAGTGCCGCTGCTAGTCTCAACCTGGAAGGCCCATTCCTCGACCTCAGAGTCTCTGTATGTCCCAGGGCCTGAGTCTCTACAAGCCAGTCCATTACAGTCTTAAAAGAGTGATAGCGCAGAAAGAGTCCAACATTTAATATCCAGTACCAGTTCAACCTGTAATTACAAGAATGAGCTCCAATTTTGCGCCAAGGCAACAGATCTTTGCCACCATTTTTGAATGGAAGCTAATTTAAAACTATTTTAAATCATCAAAGTTAATCGGTTCTTAAGTGTAGTCACTAATGAGAGTTTTGAATTGATTTCAAAAACCTTCATTTCCATAAAGAGATTAGTAAAAGTCTTTGATCTTTTTATTCAATAAGTAAGTCAGATAAGTCAGATAAACTCAGTTTACATAAATGTATCAAGCAAAAATATGGTTAGAGTCATTAATAATGCAAAAATGACAAGCATGTTCCAAGTAACTAATCCCTCTTCTAAATAGAAGTTTGGAATCAAAAGTTAATAGAACCCATATAGAGAGTGAGAAAACAGTGAGATCATAGGACTATTAAGTTAAATCAAATCAAGTAGTCAATCCCCCATAAAGAGCAGTTCATGAAACTCATCCGAGTCTCAATATCAAAAAAGCATCAAAGTACAGTTGCAGTACAATCTGAACAAATCAAGCCTCAAATAAGGAAGTATATGGGGCAGCAGGTGCAGCAGTAGCTCCAACCGTAAGGGATAATAGATGAATCTCTCCAAGAGAGTTTCTGGGTTTCTCGCTTCTAACTCCACATCCCAAACTGGAAGCACGCCCTAAGAAAAGAGAACACATGTAGACAACATTGTTGCAGGTTAGATCACTTCGGGCCAATGGAAAGACATCTTTCGATGATAAGGAGGCTTCATTCTTCCTTTCCCATGGAAAACACATGAAGATGACAGTCTACTATCAAATATGTAACAGACATCACTAAACATGTGTGTTTCCAGGGAAGCTTAATGAAGAGGTGTTTATTCCATCATTTATTCAATTGTTCACTGCATGACAATGAAGTATACTAAAGCCAGAAACATTTACTTGCAGAGTTCTAGTTAAGCAAGGCTTTTCGTATTTCATGTAAATGAGAATTATTGTTAACATATACAATTCTTTATTCAGTATTGTAAGAACACAAGATAGATAGGAAGTTCATGCTTGGTGAAAACATTTAGCTTAAAGAAGATAATACATTTTATAAACCCAGAACATATTGAGTCATGGCGAGAATTCGCAACAAATCATAATAAGGTCAAGCTATCAAATACATTTTGTGCATAATTCAGCAATTTCTAACGCTTCTATTTGTTAAAGAGAACTATAACTGCGGCTTACCAGTGACTATGACTGCCTAATGCATTTTGCACAGTTTGACTACATCTCATTTTAAAATGTGTGTTCACATTAATATCTAAGGCAACATATCAGCTTTGTTAATTGTAATTTCAATTTTCAAAGTATCTTCTCTTCCTACAATGATTACACACCTGGTATATCACAGAGCAACTTTTAGTTTTCACATGATTTAAGCTCCCACATATATAACTGTGGTCCCTGGAATAGGGAATAGGATTACAATGAATATAGACTCAATAGTAACTATATTTCAGAGGACATGTCCAGCCGTACAGAGGTCTAATATTTACTTAGTCAACAATAAACAAGGAATTTCAACAGAACAATACATAAAATGGGACACCAGTCTCCATTTACTCTATACACAGCACTCTTGCTACTCATCAGAGCTTGAAAATGTCCTTGCACCACCACAATGCCAGGCCACGTGTACTCTCTCACTGAGTAAATGCTGATTCGCACACAGATTCACATTTATGCAGGATCATCTAGAATATTTGATGCTAGAACCCTCTGCACATAAGTTTCACCCACCTCAATTGGCACATTAGGATAATTCAATGGTCCAACCGACAATGATCAAACATTGGTGTCTATTAGCACCCACTCTTCACCAATTTGTTCTGTCCTAAAGAAACTCCACAGATGTTGGTACATGGAAAAGCCTCTATTCAAGAACACCCAATTAAAGTAAGGCAAACAGCATCAGGCAAGGCTCACATTCAGCATCCAACTGCTACTTTTTTAAACATTCACACACCACATTCTAGTGGCAGATACTAACTCCACATGCCACACATTCCTCATTCCACACCCATTGTTCCATCTTTCAAAAGCATGCCACAGAAAAGTTCTTAAATAGATAGTGTGTGTTAGTAAGACAATGCTATAATTTGTGCCAGTGGCTGCAGACGGTGGGCACCGGCACTCATTTTTGCAGCCTGGATTCTATTTCATCATTAGAGATTGACTGAGAGCAAGACAGAAAATGGCAGAACAGAGATAAAAATTAAGAAAATAAAATATACTAAATAGCAGGAGGAAGACTCGGGTAATTTAATCTGAGCTGGATGCTGTAGTACTCACCAGAAACAGAGCTCAGGGACAACTTGCTATGGAACAAATAGGAAGGACAAAAGACCATGCTGTCCGGGAGTGGGTGAGGTAGAATTTACTGGAAAGGGGTTATGTATAGTGTTCCTTGGTGTAATTTAATTCACTCATTTGGCAGCAAAGCCCATTGGTGTTTAATGAGCAAAGGCCAAGTTCTGAATGCATCCTCTAGGATCCAGTTGTGCCCAAAATTATGTATAAAAAGTCCTCCTGGTTTTCCACCAGAAGAACAGGACTAACACCTAGCAGCCCACCCTTAGAAGTGGAAATAAACGAATTCAGGCTTAATACTGAGAAGACGGAGGTGGTCATCTTTGGGAAAATTTCCCCATCATGGTCGTCAGTCTGGTGGCCTCCGTCACTGGGAGCTCTACCAAGTCCCGTCCGAAAGGTCAGGAACTTGGCAGTCATTTTCGACGAAAAGCTCAAATTTGTCACCCATGCAAACCAAACTGTATCCTCTGCATTCCACAAACTTAGGCTTATAAGAAAAATTGTCCCATTTCTCCCAGATAGTGCAAAAAAATCTGTGGTGAGCTCATTGGTGCTCTCCTCATTGGATTATTGTAACGGCCTATTTGCCAATGCCCAAGCCCGGGTGGTTGCCAAACTACAAACAATCCAGAATGCGGCGGCAAGACTGCTCTCTGGCACTCCTAAATTTAAGCCGATCAGCCATACAATCAGGAATTACCATTGGCTGACAATCAGAAATCGGATTAAATTTAAAACTCTATGCCTAACTTTCAAAGCATTTCACAAACAAGGGCCAGAGTTTCTTAGAGAGCAGCTCATTGCCTACCATCCAACCAGACAATTAAGATCTTTGACACGGCTTCAACTTGTGGTACTGCGTACTAGGACTGTCACTTGGGGAGACAGACATTTTACAGTTACTGCAGCAAGACTCTGGAACTTGCTTCCATTATCGATTAGATCTAGTCAATCTTTGTTCCAATTCAGAAAATTGTTGAAGACATGGTTGTTTGACCAGTAACTTGTCTGCCCCTTATTACTCCTGACAGCTGTTCCATCCTCCCCCGCTGAGACATAAACTGAAATTATAGCGCCAAGACGCCTATGGGCATTCGTTGCGCTCTATAAATTGCAATACTAACATAAATAAAATAATAACTTCCCTCAACAATTTACAAATGAGGCCCCCAAGGTACTGCACACCGAATGTCCACTAATAGCCGAAAAGTTAGTAAAATACAGCACCAACCTGGTGAGAACATGTGGTGAAATGGCAAGATACTTGGTCTCTAAAGAGTAAAATGCACATATGGTAAGATTGTAAATTTGTGTAATGATATGGCAAAACCAAGGATGCATTTTACTATCTTCTTCCTCAACACTATACTTCCCTCAGCATACTTTCAACTTCTAGGCTCATTTAACCTTAACCTCACTACTCTTGCCAACTGCATTACATTTCTATCACTTTCTCAGGTATCCCAATGCATATCGACATCCTTTCTCACTCAAAAACCTCTTTCTTTGAACAACCACAGCTAACACATAGCCATACCATCTCTCTCCTCGCACCACACATACTCTCTTGACCTACATTAAACATTCATACCTTTTCATAACCTCCCTCTGCTTCCTCTCACCTTCACCAATCATACCTGCCTGCCAAACCTACTCATACATACCCCATTTGCCAAACATTCATTAAATCAGATACCATAAACTTATCGCCACTCCTAGCCACTTACTTTGCTACACCCCATTGCTTATAGGTACCACCATGACCCAATCTCTTTCTGCGCATGGTATCACCAGCGACCACTTCTGAAAGCTGCCTCTCTCTGACCCACAGCACACTTTGACCAAGGCCCCAGATTCACTTACCCCATTTCATCACTCCTCTTTTTGCCACACCTCTCCATAAACATACCATCTCCATTCTCTTCACAGTGGCCAGGTTCTGCCAAAGCTACGTGAGCACCCACAGTTGGTCTACTTGTGCAGATACATCTGAAATAAACACTCATTGACTCATTAACAGATCCACCACCCCTAAAATGCTCCAGCAAAACACACAAAAAGCACACACATACACACCAACACATACACACAAACACACAAACACCCTCACACAAACACACACATGCACACACATATCACCATATAGCTCAATGTTTACGTCTCATTGACCCTATTCATCCTAAGCTAGGTAAGTACCTTGAGGTGTTCTAAAAGACGGTCAAAATAAGGTGACTTGGTTAAGGTTTCTTGAATAAACCCACATGGACCTGACATTCAGTGAATTCAACACATCCACATGATACATAGCCATTGATCTGACGTACAAATTAAGGTAAAACAAACTAATACTGCCCTTAGAGCTCCACTCAATGGATCTAAATATTAGACTCATACTTGCAAATCTCACACACAAGGGTCAGATGACACAACATTTGCCAACCCAAACAAAGCCACTTCCAGCCTGCATGAGTTTGGAAGGCCACCGGTTCCCTCTTTTTTGGAACACTCTCCATGTGGACTAGCCACTAAAGACAAATCGACCAACTTGTTAAACACACTGTCAGTTGGATGATCAGATAACAAATTTTACTTTAGGAGCTGGCCCATAGCCAGTACTACAACTTTCAGATTGCTAATTCAAACAACACCACAAACGTGCCAAAACTCCATGTAATTACTGAATGCTGCCACATACAAGATATATGAATTTTGATTTACTGTAGGAAGATGGAGAATTAAGCCTTCCTAAAAAAAAACGAAGGAATATTATAGTACTTATAACCATTTAGTTTGGTGTCCATACAGTGTGAGGTACAACAGTAATCTGTTCTTTCTCTGTATTTGCAGACCAGGCTACACGGAGATCATCAAGTGAATAGCAAGAATGTGACAGATGGCAAAATGTACAAACTAATAAGGATACACTGACAGCAGTTACCAATAAAAAAAAATATTAAGGTTAGACAACAAGCTGTACCTGAACCCCTCTCTGTAGTTCTAAAACCACAACACAATCCTGATGCTAAAAAACCAATAATCCTCTGTTTCTCTATCATGAGATGGTATGATATTGTGGGCATTATTACTTTATGTTGCTTTCCTGTCATATCAGGAAGGAGCCTGATCTTTCAGGTTCTCATCTTGTTGGATAGTTCTGCACTACCACTTACAGAGTAATCTGTGTAGGTAATATTTTAAATGATCAATTGCTTAGTTAACTAAGCCGTCATTACTTTTAACTGGATAACAAGACAATTTTTATATTGTATGATTTTACTCCAATTCCGCTTTAGGGTTACATAAGACTTTTGCTGAACACAATACTGACAGCGGCTGCATTGTTAACTCCTGTGTTTAGCACCGTCATGTTGGGTTGTAGTGAGGGTAACGCACTACTTAATCCAATATCATGTATTTCCGTGACACCTGAATGTATGTAAAGAGCACATGTTTGGCTAGATCAAGAACCACCTTCTTTTAACAGCTGATACCATGAACTGAAAATATGCTAACACAACATACAATAGAGTTCCCAAGTCCGGGCTTGCTATACCAGATTTTTATAGATTTCAAGGGATAGTCTTTGCCATTACATTTACTTCTGAAGGTAAGTTAGTGGTCTTATTTATAATCGCTAAACATTATAACATATTTGTGCTATATGGGTTCTGACCTATTAAATCTCCACTGATTTAAAAAAAATGTTTGGCCTCGTTTTTAGATCTCTGTTGTGTGTCTCACCCACTGTAAGCTTCAATGAAAATGAGATGTAGCCACCAATACCAGCATTTTAAAATAAGGCCCACAGCTACACAGCTTGAGTAAGAGGCAATACATTGGTTACATGTGAACATGTGTGCACACATGTGGAAGACTGTTGTCTTACTGTGCCTGGCATCTGTGCACAGGTGGCTAGTTCACACATGGGACCCAGATTCAAATGGATATGGACTTCCAGCCCTTATAATTTAATTGGGTATTGAAAATGAAAAGCCCCATTTCTTTTTGACTAAAGTGCAAGTCTGTAGTGCTGTATTCGCACTTTGGGTGAAAACTGAGCAAAGTATAATTTTGGAATGCCTCAATTATAGACAAGTGAATGACATTACTTTTCTATATTTCCATAGGTCCTGAGCACATATAAAAATACAAATGTGCTAATATATGCATTCATTGTTGTACTTTTACATTTCCCATTAAGAGTGAGGTTCTGAATTACCCTATTAATTTATATGTTAGCCAGATGGCAGCTCAAAGCCTCTCCCTCAGCAATAGGTCAATTTGTGAGGGATTAGAAGTCTCTCAGGGAAGAAAGGGAATGGGGGAAGAGTTGACTCTTACTGATATACTTGTCACACAGTGCAAAGGGGGAACAGGCAGAACATTGGCACAAGGAGTCTTCTTTCAAACCACCACTTGATTCTGCCACCTTTACAAATCCCAGGATGCTGTGCGAGGGGTGGCTCCTGGACTTTCCACAGGTCCCTGCTGCTAGGAGGAAGCGGCAGTGTCCAGAAGACAGGTGAAGCCCCTGATAAACCATTCAGGAAAAAAAGCAAAATTCTAGAAGTCAAGAGGCCCTGAATAAACACTCATGGTGGCTTGAGAATACCACTTCTGGCAGAAAACGCAAAGCCCATCTAAAAAAAAGCGTAGGGATGACAAAACTGAGATCTTTTGAGCCACTCGTCGGCAGCAAAACCTTTATTGCACATAGATGTTAATTTCTACTGCCCCCAGAGGGCATTTAGCCACGTGGGTACCCTGGGCACGAGCCATCATCAAATGTGTCTGCTCTGCAATAAAGCTAAATTATTTCCTTCAGGAGGGGTCCAAATTCCCTGCAAACACTGGGTGCAGGGAGTCCCTGGGTCTGGCTGAGGTGGCCCAGAAAGCTGGAGTCTCCGCAGGTCTTTAGCACCCCAATGCCCTCCCTGCCTCCACCATTCCGTGCCTCTGCCCCCTGTGCCCTGGCAGAAGGGAGTGGAAATGGTACCTGGGAGCAGCCCAATAGAGAAAGCACTGCAGCAGGAATCTTTAGTTAAAACAAGAGGAAGCAAGCATTGACAAAGCCAACAGGTCTCACGTTTGGGACCTTATACATGTTTAGCCAGTGCTATTGGCTTTGCCAATGTCTTTAAGCCATGTTATAGAGCAGTGTAGCTGCTGTGCAGCATGTTGAAAAGTTATAATTAAAAAGATTTAAGCATTTTATTACCTCATATATAACCAATAAGACATTATTGTCTAGGCGAGACCTAAAAGGTACTGCTGATCAAAACTGACTTATAAATGCAGCGACATGGGCTGCTGCACAGTGGTAGGTCCTTCCCAAAGGTTGACTGGTCAAATTGCAGTAGTTTATTGCTGTATTTGAATGTTAAAGAGTTACTAATAGGGTGAAACCTTTGATGTCACAGTATTAACATGGGTGAAAAAGGCAACATAATGTAGTAATACTGTTACAACATATGCCACATAATTTGCCTTGTCTTGCTGTATAATTCTGTTAACTCTGCCACATACTTTGGTCCTCTCTTGATAGATCATTCCAGTGGAAAAGGGTATTATCAAATGCCACTGCATTTATGAGAGTATGTTACTGCAGTGTTTTCTATATAATAATGTTTTAACCACACTTGCCACATAGCACCTGCCTTATCATTTGCAGTACTCAGCAAAGCACATTTAGTTTCTAAACGAAAGGGATCAGAAGCAACCACAAAAAAGTGTGACAGGTGTGTGCAAACCTTTGGCAGATGCTTAGCAAAGGTTTATTAACCACCCCTCTGTTGCTGTACTCGTGTGTTCAGTACTACCAATGAAGTGAAAGGTTTGACCAGACAGCATTAATGTGGGTTGAAAATACAAAAAAGTGACACATCTTGCACCGTATTTTGCATTTTTCAGCCACACAGTTTGTCAAAGCTGCCATATATTTGGTATTTCACTGACACATAATTCCAGATGCATACCAGACTCCACTGCTGAATGTAAGCATGTGCACCTAGGGCACAATACACTTATTTTGCACATGCCAGGTATCTGGAGACTTTAGTGCAGATACGTTTTGCAGACATCTTCTTATATTGACCCTATTCAGTGTCCACCTGCTGTGCCATCATCCGGACGCTGAAAAAGATTGCCCCGTATCTGTCGCTTGATGCCCTCAAACAGTCAACAGTTGCCCTGGTCTCTTCCAGGCTCGACTATTGTAATGCACTCTATGGCGGCACTAACAAGAAGTCTCTCCATCGCCTCCAGATGGTCCAAAATGCCGCAGCCAGGATGGTCCTGAACCTCCCTAGGCTTGCACCCGCAACCCAGGCCAGGAAAGAGCTCCATTGGCTACCTATACAAGCCAGGATCTCTTTCAAGCTGATATGCATGGCCCAGAGAGCAGTTTTTGGATCAGGTTCTGAAGGTACTAGGTCCCTTGTAAGCCCCTACACCCCTAGCAGAACCCTACGCTCAGCCTCTAGAAATCTGCTCTCTGTTCCCAGATTTAAAAGGGCAAAGTGGGGAGGAAGAGCATTCTCCACCATGGCCCCGAAACTATGGAATTCTCTCCCCCCTGAACTCTCCAGTCAACCCTCAATGGGGATTTTCCGCAAACTCTTAAAGACCTGGCCCTTTCTCAGGCTTAGTAATTCTTGGTTTCTGCCTTTTTGATATTGTATGTCTGTCTTGCTCCTGCGCCTTGATGCCCTCTGGGCTAAGTTTGCGCATTATAAGACTCCCATTCATTCATTCATTCAGACCACAGTTACACTTCAAAGAGTAAGAGTCCAGCACCTTAGCCTTCACCATCCGAAATCCTTCATATCACACGCCTAAGCCTTTAATTTCCAGACTCCTGCTTTCGCCCCACCTCAATACCTGACCAAGCAGCTCACCAAGATCCTGACTCTCTGCATACCCAAACAATGCCTGCTTTCCATCCCTCTGCATTCTGGTTCTGCAGTATCAATATTTAATTCAAACTACGATGCAATGCAAACTACGACGTTCATAATTCCTTCTGTTTAGCGGAAGTCTCTCTATAAGTTATTAAAGGGGTGAAGACAGAGGAACGCAGATAAAATGGTAAAACCACTGGAGTGTTTGCAGAAAAAAAAATATTATCAACCACCTAACACCAGCCATAATCCACTGATACGGTTAAACCACTAACAGTTGACAACTATGGTTGCTAGAGAAAAATAGTTTCTGTAACGAGTTTCAGTACACTTTGCTCCACATCTTTTATTTCATTAAACATAAATGAAAACGTTTTCAGTTAAAATGGCAAAATACAGTGATCTAAATGTAAATGGTGGCTGTCCTAATATCTGTGCTTTTTCGGAGTTAATGTGAAAGCAGTGGAAGTGTTAAAATGCACCACTGGAAGAAGCAGGAAGACATTGTACACTAGTATTCAGGGATTCTAAATAATCACGTCCACCTACTGTGAAGAAAGTACAGAATAAACAGTCAGACGAATGACACAATTGTTTTTTTAGTTCTTTTAGTTAATAAACGAGTTCTGTTGTACTTTGTGTGTTATGTGTTGTTAAGAAAAAGCAATAAAACGTTTGAAATAAAATAGGCGTGAGAAAAGGGGGCAAAGAGTTGTATTCTCGAAATAACTTCAGAGCAAATATTACAGGGAAGACTGTGAAGTGAAACTTAAAGATATGCATCAACACTGAAAGGATTATATTGATTAACAGTCACCCGCACAAATAGGACAGAGAAAAAATGCACCTGGGCCAAGAGATCCTCTTTGTAGTCTGCTGCCAAATTGATAGTACGCGTTTTGGGCTACTCCACTTAATTAGCTCAAACTTGGATAAAACCTGAAGGAAACCTGCTGCACATAATGCATTTTAATTACCAGTGACCAGAGTCAGGTCTGCACCTACATCTGATCCAGGTGCCACAGAGGCACAGGGGGAGCAGTGATTGGTCTGCAGTGGTAGGCATGCTGGTAGCCCTCAGGTGTGGGGGTCTCTGGGTCATCTGCCACAAGATCCTCCCTGGGGCCCACCCGGCACTAACGCTGGCCCGTGCACACAGCACCCTGCTCAGGGCTCCCCAGTCTCTTTCCTCAGGTCCCACTCACCGCACTTGCAGGAAGCACACCATCTCACCCAGGTAAAGGTTATTGCAACGTGGGAGCATCCAATACCGGGCAGGCATCTGCGCCAGCTCCTGTCGCATTAAGGCACCGCAGGGAAGTACATGGAGTACTCCCCATAAGCCTCCATAGCTGGTCTACAGTGGAGCCCAATTAAGTTAGTCGAGCGCAGAGCCACCGAGCCCACAGCCACCAACGCAGGCTCGCAAGTCAGGCCCAGACTCGCTCGCCGAGCCCATAGCAGTGGAGTTCAACTTTCGGTGGAATCCAAATAAAGGCTGGATAGCTGAGGCCAGAGCAGTCTATGCTGGCTGTTTAGTTGAGTCTAAAGTAGTGTTCCCCCTCAGAGTCTCTTTAAAAATATTTTAGTAAACAGTAAAATTGTAAACAGATATGCTGTTGCCTGTGTTGCTCCAAATTCCGGAAAACTCAGAGTCCCATCAGAGCGCTTTCCATCACACAAGGCACGCAAATCATATAGGATACCAGCCGTGAGTGATCATCACATGACTCGTGAGCAAGCTGTTGCTTTGCCCTGGCACGTAGAACATAAACTCTACTCACATTTACCCCGGAGAGCCAAATAATTAATAACAAAAGGTAGTGGTGGTCTAGCAATGGAGAGGGAGAGCCCGTCTGCATTCACCGAGCCGCAGACTACCCTGTCATAGCAGCTTTGATCGGAGCACAATGGCTGGTCTTTTCTGGTTTGGTAAGAGTAAGGAGGGACCAATGGTGCAATAAAATGAAAACAGCTATATGCCTGAATCTGAGCATGCACCCACAGTGCAACACGAGCAGAAAAGAAATAAAATAATTGTCCCCAAACAACAGATAAACAACGAAGGTGTAAAGATACAGTACTTGGTCGCTTCTCCGTAAGACGAACAAAAGTGAAAAAGGAGGAACAAAGAGGCAGGACTGACCACTACCAAGCAGGATTTTTAAAGGATGCAAATGAAAAGTAGGGGGATGGCAAGATCGAGTGGGTTAAAAAACGTAATGGCATAGCAGTGATATTTCGGAGTAGCTGGAAAGGGGTCTTTTTTTATGTCAAAGTAATACCATAATCATAGAAGCCCTGGCCTTTAAGATTCAAATTAATGATCAATATTCGTTTAATGGATCACTCATCTACCAGCCTCCTGGTCCCAGAGCAGAATTTTTAGATACGCTGAGCCAGTCATTGAATGTTATTTCGTAGCCACCCAGTTTTACATTTTTAGCCGACTTTAATTTACATTTAGAGGACCCTCAGTAGATCATCTATTGGATGGGGTATTCTCTAATAATGACTTCCTCCGGAGTCTACCCTTGCTCCTGCTGACCAGTTGTAACAATAAAGCAGTTATGTTCACTCTTAACCTTCAGCGGTCACGATCTGAGAGTGAACCGAAAATGAACCTCAAACAGTTTTGTGCTTGGAACTCGATTTCTGCAAATTCCCTGGAAAGATCCTTGACCCAGAAATCTCAGCTGTTTAGCGATGACCCTAACTTGGTGGCATGGTTTTTGAGCAATGGGTCTATGGCTCAATAGATCTTTAAGTAGCTGAAAAAAAACATCAAAATTCTAGATCTAAAACTTCTGAACCATGGTTTTCAGAGCAACTGAAGTTACAAAAACAAGAGTGCCGCCTTTTAGAGAGGAGATGACGACTCCACTACAGCACCAGCATCAGGGAAGCTTACAAACAGACCATGTTAACTTATAAAGGGGTAATCTGTGGGGAAACAACTTGCTATTACACCACTGCCATAGAGGCAGTCAAAACCTCTTCCAAAGAACTGTTGCCACAGCAAGAAAGTTAGCTAACCCCCCAAAGGTTATACATTCTAACATGAGGCAAGGTTTCTGTGGCTTTTTAGCCACTTTTTTTCAGGACAAGGTCAAGGCAGTTTACAGCAATTTCGCTGGGGCCCCCTCACTGGGCCTAGCTCCCGCTAAGTGCCCACTGGCCGTCGATGACATCCTAAAGGATGCTCAAGAGACCATCAATGAATCCCCCAATTGCCCTACCATATCATCTTTCTCACCTTGACTCTCGATCAAGTTGTAAATTTGCTTCTTTTCACAAAATCTGGCTCCCCTCTTGATTCGATTCCTCCCAAGTTCTTCCATCTGTGGTCGGTAATCTTTGTCACTCAACTTTTACCAATTTTCAACCAAATGTTTGTTTCGGGCATCTTTCCTATAAAGTAGAAGCTAACGTCAACTCTCCCACTTAAAAAAAAAACTAATTTAGACAATATGGACCCGAACAACTAATGCCCTATTTCTTGGCTTCCCCTACCTGCAAAAATGGTGGAGAAGGCCATGAATACAGTATTTTCGGATTATATCGAGAAGCAAGGATATCTAGACAGAGGAAACATCACATCACAGAATTGATTACTGCATCTGAACAGGTTAGGCAGACAGTCAATGTGGGGGGTAACACAGTGTTGGTGCTGCTAGATCTCCTCCGGGTGCAACACCGTTAATCATAAACAACTGCTGGATCGACTGGATGCGATAGGCATAAAGGGGAGAGCATTGGCTTTGCTCAAGTTGTTCCTGAAAAATCGTGCACAATTTTTTGCATTAGCCAATTTTAAATCACCTACTTTTTCACTTCTGTGCGGGGTCCCCGGGGCTCATCTTTGAGCCTGACACTTTTAATATATATGTGGTGCCTCTGGCACAATTGATAGATCTTTTGGTTTCTCAGCAATTTCCTATGCTGATGACACCCAAATTATAGTATCTGTGGCAAGCAACCCTTTCGGGCACAGCCTCATGGTTCCACAACTGTCTTCTTCAAGTTGGACAGCGGCTGGCCTTGAACTGTTTAAAGCTCAAATCCAATGTAACCGAGGTCCTCCTGTTTGGAAACAATGTATCATTTTTGTCACCCTCTTAATGGCCTCAGGAATTGGGCTCTCTCGCCATTCCAACAAACAAGGTGAAGAATCTGGGAGTCACTTTTGACTCTAAGCTCAAGTTCAAAGGCCATGTTAACACCGTTATTTCAGCATCCTTTAACACATTAAAACTTCTTCATATAGTCTTTCCATTTATTCCTTACAATCTTTGAAAACTTGTCATCTCAGTCCTGGTTTTGTCCAGAGCTGACTATTGTAATGATCTTTTCATCAATTTAGGGAAAAAATGGTTTACCAAAACGATGCTGCTTGCATGCTCTTGGGTATTCCCAAGCACAAACCGGCTGCCTTCGCGATCAGACAACTTCACTGGTTTCCAGTGAAGAGATGCATCGACTTTAAGGCTCTTTGTATCGCTTTCAAAGTGCTACATGGTGCAGGTCCAAGCTTTTTCAGACAAATTTCCAATGGTATTGTTAGAAGGTGGTTCTGACACTAGGGGCCGCCCGGATTTTTCGCTTTTTGAGCATCTAATTGTTGAGCTTTTACTGTGGGGGAGCCTCATAATCTGGGACTCACCCACAGTGAACTATGCAGAACTGGGTGGTGACATGGAATAGGCTTTATACACTCGAAAGAAAACATGCCAGTGAAAGTCAGTGTGTTTTACAGTGTTTTTCACTTCATTATTCCCTTATGGGGAGGTGGAACCCATGGCTAGAGTAACTTCCACAAGGCCTACAGATTCCAAACATGCACTAAAGGCCAGTGTAGCAGATGTGAAAAGAAGTATTCTGCAGAGTCCAAAGTCATATTTGTACTGCTTTTGGGTCGCCAGAAATGTCATATTTCTCTGAGTCCCTGGCTGGGGTCTGGCCCTGGCAGGTTAGATTGATGTCCTTTCTTCCCTGAGCGAAGATCTTCCCTCCAAGGAAGGGAAATAGGTGGAGCTACAAGCCAATCCATCAACTGCTGTCACTGGGTGCCAGGCACCAAGCTGAACCATGGTAAAGGCAGTGAGGGGGGAAGGAGTTGGGTTTCAGAGGCCATGTGGCCAGGGACACTGGATGATGCCATTTTCAACAACCCAGAGACTGGACAAGAAGGAGGGAGCAGGGGCAGGGAAGTGATGTGTCGCTCTTTGATAGGACACACAGAGACTTCCTGCCAGCCCCCTACTCAACTTTAAAAAAAGTACATGCACAGAATGAGAAGCTCTCTCTGGGGTGTGGTCTGCTAAGGCAAAAGGTGCTGGAGCCTGGCGCAATGGGCAGTTGGAAGGAGGACACCCCTGACTGCCCCCCCCCCCCAGGACCCTAACAGCACCAGAAGAAGAGCCCAGGACCGGTGCGCAGAAGCAGGGGCCTCTGCGCAGGGAGAAGAGAGGCGCAGGGGGCCAGTGAAGACTGCTCCCTGCAGAATGCACCCTCTTGGAGACCCCGAGGACAAAGGAGAGTGCTCCCAGTGGCTGGGGGATGCCACCAGGAGTGAGAAGACGCAAAAATGGGGCAGATCGGACCCCCAGGGGCTGAGATATGGCCCCCGGAAGGTTGGCGACCTTTGACCCCTGAGAAGACCGACGGCGAAGTGTGTGGGGCTCCGCCGCCGGTCTCAGAGATGCCCCCCGGGGTGGGTCACGTCCCGGGTGCTGCCACCAAGGAGAAGTAAAGCCGGGGAGCGCCGTCGTGATCCCCGTGAAGGTGCCCACCCTGGCCCCCACTGAAGATGGAGGTGGGGGAACGCCCTCGCGCCCGCCTGCGAGGAGGATGGCCACGAGCACTTTCGCGCTCCCCGTGACAATGCCCCAAGGGGTGCCAGGAGCCCACCCTGGCCCCCGCCAAAAATGGCAATGGGGCGCGCCGTCGCGCAACCCCATGTAGAGGAGGAGGGGCCTGGGACCCCATCTCCAGGTCCAGAGGTGGCAGAGTGAGGGGGAGCGCTGTCTGGCCCCCAAAGGATGTTTGAGGGCCCGGGACCCCATCTTCGGGCCCTGAGTGAGGAGAAGGCCGGGGGAGCGCCGCCGCACTCCCCAGAAGACCCGCGGAAGCAGGGAAGCCGACTCGCGTCTGCCCGCCGGAGCGGGCAGACCAGAATAGGACTGCCGGCTCCCGCAGCACACACAGAAGAGTGCTGGCCATGCCGGGAGCGGGCGGGGGCAGCCGGGGGTGGACTCCCTGCGCTGCCCTCCATCAAGGAAGGCCTGCGGGGGTCCGGGTGGGACCGGGACCCCAAAACCAAAAGGAGGAGGAGCCAGGGGCCCGGGTGGGACCGGGCCCCCAACAAATGGCATAAGCAGCAGGGGGTCGGCTTCCCGAGCCGTCTAACTCACCTTGGGGTCCGGGTGGGACAGGACCCCCCAACCGTCGAAGAAGAGGCCGAAGGCCCACATCATGGCTCTCCCCTGAGCAGCGGGAGAGCCCGTCATCAATTATGCGGCACAGCCCATAATTGCCTGCAAGGGCAACCCGGCGTATTCTTGGCTTATGGTTGCACCAGGAGAACGGGGTCACCACCACACATGTGTTATGGTGCTGGGGGAGCTGCTAGGGAAACGCAGTCTCCCCCTGCACGAAGAGGAAAGTCCCACCCTAAGTGTCTTGGGGATTGGAGAGAATAACCCCTCAAGGGCTCAGCATGCAGTTTAAACCTTCTGGGCTGGAACTTTTGTTCTTCAGCTGAGGGTCATTGAGAAGTGCCTCACGAAGTGAAGGGCTGAAGTGGTGGATGTCTGGAAGAAGAGACAAGGTTGAGTGTGCTACCAAAGCGTAGGCACATCCCTGTGGTGGGCACACTTATGTGGTTCAAGGCACCGAGAAACGGTGCGGTGAATTCCAAAATAAAGTTCCATTCCAAACGGTAGGTAAGGTTTCAAGGTTTATTCAATAGGTTCCATTAGGCTCAAAATTCATATTTTCATCATATGAGTCGTTTGTGGTAATGTTTGTAATCACATCATAACACTAGATGAGCTCCGATGCATTTCGGACACGGGGTCCTTTATCAAGGAGCATTGAAAGGATCAGCGTGTGGCATGCAGCGTAAGGGTGTCGGCTTCTGTTTCCGTTTCTCGGTGCCTTGAACCACATAAGTGTGCCCACCACAGGGATGTGCCTACGCTTTGGTAGCACACTCAACCTTGTCTCAACTTAGGTCGCAGTTGAACAGTTGCGACACCTGTAGGAGCACCTTGAACAGCCATCAAGTACCTCAACTCGCGTGTAAACGTGAAACAACCACCGCAGTGCGCCAAGCCCCAATTCGCATAATCTCAGATGTCTGGAAGAAGGCATCCCCTGGAGGTGAAGAGGTGTAATTGCACCACAAATAAGAGTGCAGTTTAAACCTTCTGGGCTGGAACTTTTGTTCTTCAGCTGAGGGTCATTGAAAAGTGCCTCACGAAGTGAAGGGCTGAGGTGGTGGATGTCTGGAAGAAGGCATCCCCTGGAGGTGAAGAGGTAATTGCACCACAAATGCTTTTACTAATGTTATTCTTTATAGAGGGACTGAAGTGCATGTGTTTAATGTGAAGTACATGTTTAAGGCAGATTCATAAGCAAAGTGGATTTAAGTGGATAGACATTCCTGCTAGGGTGTCTGACTGTATTTACTTAAACCTGTGATTTTATCTGTGATGCCTTTAAGGGCTGTAATTGCAATGCATTCTAATGATATCCAAATGGTATAAGTGCTGTCACTCTAAAGTGATGCTTAAACATGTATTCTTGCTGCTGCGCTTAGGTGAAGAACCCAGACTGTTAGCCCTTAAGAAATAGAGGTGCCTACCTTATGGTCAGTAGGAAATGCTCGGTCAGGGTTGTGTCACCAAGGCAGGGTTACCAATTTTAAATGCTGGTTGGAGTACTGGGGTGGGTCGCCACTGGGATGGTGCCAGTGCGCAGGGCCCTGGCTCCAGTTTATGATCCACTAACTGCGGGAGGAGAGCGCGCCTCTCGGAGGGAAGGGTGCATAGGCCCTGTTCTCGCAGCGGAGAACAAGTAAGGGGTCTAGGTTCCCTGGGTAGTTTCCATGTGGAGCTACTGACGGGGGGAATGAGCTGTAGGGGGTCTGACGAGGCACCCTCAGTGTTCCTCCCCAACACTGTCAGTGTGGCAGTGAGGCCGGTCTGAGGTCCTATTTTTGGAGTCAGGCCAGTGGCCAGAGGAGCTTTTCTGTGTGGGAAAAGCATGAGGGGCTGTGCTTTCTTTAGGGAAGCCAGTCATCCCGAAAGGGTGGTGGCAGCAAAATGACCTCAGCTGCAGGCTGATGATGAGAGTCCAAAGAGGTTGCATCTTTGGGGTGCAAGGACCAAAACGGAGAGAGGGTACTGGTTGGAACAAACTCTGGAAGGGAGACCAGCTAGTGACCCGGGGATGGGATGTAGACCTATCCCAGGAGACCGCATCAGTGCTGAGGCACTGTACCCTTGTCCAGAGACGGAGTATGGCATAGTGTTGCATGTCTAAGGGTAAAGGTGGGCCTAGTTAGGCTGAGTCCATGTAAGACCATGAGTGACCTGGAGATATCTAACCTAGAGCCTGGAGGATTATTAGGGTAGTCTGGGATTCCTGTCATGGGTGGAGATTTCATGGATAGGAGGAGCAGGTGGTCTGAGCGGATAACTGGTGAGTAAGGGGGGTCTGGTCAGAACCCCTTATAACTAGTTATCGCTGATTACGGGAAGTGTACCCATGTAGAGTGGCTACTTCTTCCCTGTAGGAATCAGCTGGGCACAGCGTGTGTTAGAAGGTGGTTCTGACTCTAGAGGCCGCCTGGATTTTTTGCTTTTTGAGCACCTAATTGTTGAGCTTTTACTGTGGGGGAGCCTCATAATCTGGGACACACCCACAGTGAACTCATAATGAAGGAGACTGCATAGAGATTTTACTGGTGTCCCCCTGGCTTGACTAGGCCGCTGCGCAGCAGCTGGAGTATGGGGCACCGGCCTGGTTACATGCAGACAATTGTGGACATGCGTGTGCACACGTGTAGGCTGCGCAGGGGGGATTCCTAGCGTGCGCAGTCCAAGATCAGGTACAAACTGAATGGTGTGGCAGGACCTATGCAGAACTGGGTGGTGACATAGAATAGGCTTTATACACTGGAAAGAAACATGCCAGGGAGAGTCACTGTGTTTACTGTGTTTTTCACTTCATTATTCCCTTATGAGGAGGTGGAACCCATGGCTAGAGTAACCTTCACAAGGCCTACAGATTCCAGACATGCACTAAAGGCCAGTGTAGCAGATGTGAAAAGAAGTATTCTGCAGGAGGGGCGTGGCCAGCAGCCGAACATGGCGGACGCGAGCTAACTGAGCTCCAGCCCAGAGCTTTCATTATTGTGATAAAATACGCCACATTGCCACGAACTGTGCACCGTCAATTGCGGTGCTAGACGGCGCGACCGAGCCTATCTTATTGCAGCCGCTCCTGAATGCGGAGAACGCCACGGTGAGCTGATGTCGGAGCGGCCCTGTTGCTGAGTAGTCGGCCGGGAGGAAACTTGCGTCGCTGCCTCTGCGCTGCTACCGGTGTTGAGTGCGTGGGAGGTGCAGGCGGCGGAAGCGAGACACGGTGGATCACTCTGTGGTGCTGAGCGGGTGAGGCCAGCGGCGACACGATTACTGGTGCCCCTGGTGTGCTGTGTGACCCTGCTGAGGAGTGCCGAGATTAGGCAAGTCCGGGGATCCGTTCTGGCCTACTTTCCCCTGATGGCGCCCCCCCCCCACAAAGAGGGGCACTTCCCAGGAGGGGCAGAAGGACACACGACCATTGCTGTGGGGAGTGCGACTAACAGACTAGCTCCTGCTGCTGTGTGTGAGTGCAATAATTCCCTGCCAGGCGATTTTTGGACTGGCGGCGGTCATTTGCATGGATTAGACGGGCCATTTTGTGACCTGCTGTTTTCCCGGAAGACGCTCCTGTTGGGCCCAAGAGGGCAGTATCGACTGGGCAGCGGCCTGACTACGAGTGTGGCCATATGTACTGGGGCTGGGAGCAGGAGTAAACCTTTGCAGTTGCAGGCGATAAGGAGAGAGCACTGTGGTTGCTGACACAGTGACGACGTGCATGCTTTGGCCCCCTGATATGGCTACGGTCGGTCCTGTGTAGGGTCGCAGAAATGGAACTTGGTGCCTATTGAGACCGCTGGCCCCAGTGCACCCTCTTCTTATAACGGACCCCTCTCCTGGGTGGCTGGCTGCGGAGCTGAGGTCACTGCCGGTGCCCTGTTGCGACGACTGTGGGGGGGGCTAACGCAGGAGTGTTGTGCTCGGGACCTTTGTGCCTTCCTCTCTGTGCGGAGCCTGGCCTGGTACGCCTACCCTCCGTACATTATGGGCAAAGTAGGGCGCACTAAGCCGAAACTGATGGAACAGCGAGGGTCGGCTATGTCGCAGGAGGACCCAGAGGGCATGGATGGGGCGATGAGCTCTGGATACGTACCCCCGACCGGAGCACCGACTACGGAGGACAAACTGGATCCGATATTGAAGGAGGTACGTGACACAAGGAAGGCCCTAGAACTCCAGATAGGATCTCTGTCCACAGGCTTGACCCTGCTTAGGGTGGACCACACTAAGATGGCAGAGACGGTCAAGGAGCAGGGAGCAACGCTGGCTGAACTGTTGCCTAAGCAAAAACAGACGGAGGCGGATGTAACACAATTGCAAACCCAGGTGGCCACATTGATGGATAGAGTGGAAGATGCGGAATAGACATTCGAGTCATAGGCCTGCCGGAGAAAAGCGAGGAGCCTGATGCGGTGGGTTACATGGAGCAATGGTTTAAGGACAATGTCACCACGGAGGGTCTCTCTCCCCAATACTGCATAGAAAGGGCGCATAGAATCCCGACTGGCCGACCCAAACCGGGTGCTCCCCCAAGGCCCGTCATAGTTAACTTTTTGAACTTCCGTGATCGGGATCTCTTACTACAAAAGGCCAGACAGGCGGCGCCGCTCAACTTTGAAAAAACGAGGGTCTCACTATTTCCCGACTACACCATGCTGGTACAAAAACAAAGGGCCTCCTTCATGGCGGTGAAACGTCGACTTAGGGACTTGCACCTCCAGTATGCACTACTATTCCCTGCCCGCCTAAAGATCATTCATGAGCAGAAATCCTATTTTTTTAAAAGTCCTGGAGACGTCGAAGAATGGTTGGAGGTAATGGAACTTACTAATGCGGAGTAAAAGGAAATGCTTGCGGAGGAGAGGCGGAAGTCAGGTATGGTCTCATCGACTAGGCGCAGGGGCCGCAGGCTGCGGAAACCTTCGGATCATGTGCAGGTCACTTCGCAGCAGATGCAACAGACCAAACAGAAGGCGGTATTGAGTACGGCAGCCTGCACGAATGCGCCTAGATCTGTTCACCAATCCTCCTCAGAAGAGATAGACTCTCATAATTCGGACTCGGATGGCAGTGTTGCTTTGTTTCCCTCAGCAACACCACAGCTGAATGCAAATCTTTTTGAGTGATGGCTTTATACAAGTACTGTAACCATTATATGTTATTTTTGGTGCTGCGAATAGGCGAGGTCCCCCGATCTGGCGCTATAAGTTCCTCTTAACAGGCATGGCTCATTAAAGCTCTGGCACCGTAGCAGCTTACCATGACAGACGTTACCCACGTTCTAGCATGTGCGCAGCACAGGCACACCCCCCCATATGGCGTAGGCGCTTTGCAACGTTTCTTTTTGTTTTCTTGGTATCATTTTATTGTATTCCTTCCTTGACGACACATGTTTGTATGTCAGATTGTTTGTTGGGAGTTTTGGTCCGATACCATTTTCAGGTTGGACCGTGTATTGTGGGGCATGGGTTGAGGTACGGTCTAAAATTGTCCGCTATTGTTGATATGATGATCAAGAGAAATGTCCTGCTATATTGTTGCAAGGTGGTTTTTCTGCCCAAATGCATACACCGGGGACATATAACGTACTGACATGGAATATAAGCGGTATGGGCACGATACATAAACGACACAGAATACATGCCCAGCTACAACGGCGCAAGGCACACATAGTTTATCTACAGGAATCACACATGATTGAAAGCGAAGTGGTGAAACTCAGGAATGAAATGGAGAGGCAAAGTGTTCTCTACAATGTACTCTAATTATGCCAGGGGTGCTACGATTTGGATAAAACACGGGGTACCCTTTGTTGCGCAGGAGCAGCGTGTGGACAAAATGGGGAGATATGTCCTTGTTAAGGGTCTACTTGATGGCCAACTAGTGGTGCTTTGTACCTTTTATGCCCCTAATCATGAACAAGATGCATTTTGGACCACACTGAGCGGGGCGTTGGCAGGGTGGGAAGCTTACCCTTGGATACTGGGAGGGGATTGTAATGTGGTGTTAGACGTGTTGCTGGATAGGTCGCACCCACCAATACAGGGCACTAGTGTATTGAAGCAGGCGGAGGCACTATGCCAGTGGTTGGAGGGTTGGGATTTACGAGATGTATGGCGCATGCGCCATCCCCTCCATAGGGAGTACTCCAATTACTCCACAGTACATGATCTTCACACAAGAATAGATAGACTGCTTTGCTCTGGTAGGATAGCCATGCAGATACTCGACTCTACTTACCTTCCCAAGACGTGCTCTGACCATAACCCATTAGAATCTGTAATCACATGGGGTAGGATACCCACGCCGGTCCCCACTTGGCGCCTATGGCCACAGATGTTAGAGGATCAGGTCTTTCGTGCTGCCCTTGCTAATACTATTACCCATTACTTCTTAGACAACACCAACACAGCCTCGAGTAAATTGATAGAATGGGACGCCTTTAATGTGGTTATACGAGGAAAGGCCATTGGTACGACGGTGGGTGTACAACAGGAATTACATAATTCACTAGTAGAGGTGGAGGAGACAATGGGCATACTGGAAAAACAGGCAGTCACAAATGCGGAGAAACGTGCACCTTTACAGGAGGTGCGCATTCGCCACGCCGTATTATTGGAATCCCTAAGGGTAGTAGATTATGCAGCGTTCACACAGCGTGCCCACAGTGAAGCCGACAAGGCGGGTACATTACTAGCCCGCATTTTAAGGGCCGACCCCCCAGCTGTGGTCATACCTCAGCTTATTACAGATGATGGGGGAACGATAATTACACAGGGAAGGATAAATGCGGCGTTCCGCGACTATTATGCCGCCTTGTATAGGGCACCTGAGAGGCACTCAATACACCACACAGAGACATTCCTCTCTGACCTCACTTACCCAACAATCCCGGAACCGCTGCATAAAGGGCTGGTCGGCCATATCACCTCACAAGAAGTGAGAGAAGCAATGAAGGGCCTGCCATGAAACAAAATGCCTGGTATTGATGGGCTACCCATTGAATTCTATAACACCTATGCAGAAACATTAGTGCCCCCTTTAGTGGAGCTATATAAAGAGGTGTGGGAAAAAGGCTCTCTACCTGATACGATGGCACAGGCGCTGGTCATTGCGCTCCCAAAACCGGGCAGGGTACACACTGACATGGCAAATTATCGACCATTGTCGCTACTATCCACGAAATACAAAATATTGAGCAAAGTACTGGCGAACAGACTGCTCCCACACCTGTCAAAACTGATCCACGTGGACTAAACAGTTTTTTTGCTGGCACGCAGCACATCCCTAAACATTACATACTATCAGAGGCCCCGAAAAGATATACACATGCGGGCTGCCTTTCCCTTGACTTACGGCAGGCCTTCGACTCCATATACTGGGAATACATGTTTCAGGCCATGGGGAAATTCAGCAATACGGCAGAATATATCACTTGGGTGAGAATATTATACAATGCCCCTACGGCGCGTACCAGAACAGGGGGACATATATCCCGGGCATACACCATACATAAGGGTACACGTCAGGGATGCCCTTTGTCGCCCCTTCTATTTATCTTGGCACTGGAACCATTGGCGATACGTTTGCGCCGTGATTTTTTTAGATCTAGGGATACGGGTGGGTAATACGACTCATTTATTTACGGCGTACGGCGATGATATCCTTATGTACATGGCAGACCTCCGCACCACTGTTTGAGATTTCTCAGAGCGTTGAAAATATTTCGGGTCTGGCTTTAAACACCTCCAAAACTCATGCGTTATTCTTTACAGAACTGACGGACACCGCGGAGATAGACATTGGGGGCACTTCCATTCAGGTCACGCAGGCGACTTTTAAATATCTAGGAATACAGATATATAGGAAGCACGAGAACATGTTAGAGGGTAATTTGGACAAGGCCATCAGAGCGTTAAGAGCTAGTGTTGTTTTCTGGGGTGCGCTACCACTCTCCATCACGGGCAGAGCAGCCATTGCTAAAATGGTCATGTTGCCGCGCTTGGTTTATTACTTCACCTTTGCCATGCTTAACACTTTGCTTACGGATCTTATTTGGGGCACAGGTAGACGCCGTATCAGCCTCAAAAAGCTGCAGGTTGGAACTGCCTAGGTTATCATATTGGACAGTGGGGCGTAACCTACAAGACATTGACTACACCATTGCAGACCGGGAAAACAGGTCATTACACGCCTCGCTGCTGCCGCGAGGTAGGATTTCGTCAGAGCTCCCCATGCTACTACAGACGGCGTTACGATGCTGGAGGGCAGCGTTGCACTATACCCAAACGGCGCGTAGCTATGCAGAAAATATACCACTGCTAGGGATTACATTGGCAAGCGGCAGGCTGACAAAACGTAAACTAACACCCTGGTTGGAGGTGGGTATAACTACGGTAGCAGATCTGTTTAGGGAGGATACCCTAATGGACCATGACACATTCATGCACCATACGGGCGCCCTGGCGGCTCTATTTTTAACCCACACGGCATTGATTAGGTTTGTTAAGACACACTGGGCTCCTCAGAGGACAGCCACACCTGACAATGAGTTAATTAAGATGGTGTATTATATGGGTAGCGGACGTCCTCTGATAAAATGGCTATACACTGGGATCAGTGCACACACGAGAATTTCCCTGCTGCCGTTAAAAACCCAATGGGAAGCGGATATAGGTAAAGAACTGTCAGACAGAGAATGGGCGAAGGTGTTGGAGCACCCCACTAAAATCCCCCGCAACGCCAAGTTCAAATTTATCTAAACGATGGTGCTGCATCGTGCATATTTGACCCCACACAGACTTGACAAGATGTTCCCCCAGACACAACATTGTTGCCCGAGATGTTTTTTGGAAGGAGCAGGCTTCATACACATGTTTGGGAATGCCGCAAAACTTACTCTTACTGACACACTGGAGGAGTGCATCCTGGGGCTCCACACTCGCATCACCACCCACAAAGTGCAATTCCGGTTTGTAAACCTTGCCTTTCTATTGGCTATTAGAAACATAACTATGAGGTGGAAATCACGCAAAGCCCCGGAAATTCATATGTGGCATAATGAATTGTTGCGCTGGGGGGTGCGGAAGGCGCAGCCCTGCGCAGGGAAGAGACTAGATGTCTGTGCAAGACTCCGATATCCCTACAATGGGAGGTGATGATGGAGGGGATATGTACACAAGAATTAGACTTGATGGCTTAGGATAAGGGTATT
Organism: Lissotriton helveticus; assembly: GCF_964261635.1. Taxonomy (NCBI): domain Eukaryota; kingdom Metazoa; phylum Chordata; class Amphibia; order Caudata; family Salamandridae; genus Lissotriton; species Lissotriton helveticus. The sequence continues at coordinate 1,108,907,625 of NC_136067.1, forward strand.
ATATGGGACTTGAGATATACTGTAGAATAATTTGTGCGCTGTAACAGATGTACGGGGTGTAGCCTAGCGACTTATGGATTATTATATGCCCTTTCAACCTCGCTCTGGTATTTCCTTTTATTTCTTTTTTACCGGTAGTATAGATTATGATAGGACAAAGACCGTAACCTCGGGGTGGGGGGGCAGTTGGGAAACTGTTGGTATGTTGTATTGGAAATAATGCACTTAATTTTGATATTGGTGTTGTTTGCTGCCCGCATTAAGTTCCGTACATTGTGACAATGTCTGCATTGTGAAATACGTGCACAAATGATCACTCTTGAAGATGCTTTGTTGTTATACATGTGCAGGGGTGGATTGGATAGTAACATTGTACTGTGAACCTTGGAATATGAAAATGGAAAACCCAATAAAATTTGTTAAAAAAAAAAAAAAGAAGTATTCTGCAGAGTCCAAAGTCATATTTGTACTGCTTTTGGGTCATTCCAAAATGTCATTTTTAGGGCTCGGCCTACGTCACCCCTGCGTCAGCAGGGGGGCGGAGCTCCGAGCTCCTTTTGTTAAGGGCTTTTGAATCGTGCAGGAAAAATTCCTCAGTGCGCGAGCTTTTTCAGTCCTTTTTTTTGCTATCTGCATAGTGATTCGTCTTCGCTGTGCTGTCTTTCTAGTAGGCTTCACGCAATAGGCCATGTGTAAATCATTCTGGGCACTTCCGCCATATTCTGTGTGGTTACGCGCGCAGGGGAGTGTTATAAATTTCAATTAGGAGCTGTCAGGGTGCCGCCGTAATAGAATCCAGATGGTCGGGGCGCGTTCACCAGTCTGCAGTGAGTGGCGCGCGTTCGTGCTTGTTCTGTGTCTCGCGTTTCCTCTTTTCATGCAGATCTGGTTTTCTTTACTGACTACAGCTGTGTTTATATAGACTGTGGCTTCAGTTGTGCAGCAGGTGCAGTGGCACCAGTGTGGTGTAGCTATCATTAGTGGAGCAGGGGCAGTGGCACCAGTGTGGTGTAGCTATTATTAGTGCAGCAGGTGCAGTGGTACCAGTGTGTGGTAGCTACCATTGTGCAGCAGGTTCAGTTGCACCAGTGTGGTGTAGCTATCATTAGTGCAGCCGGTGCAGTGGTACCAGTGTGTGGTAGCTACCATAGGTGGAGCAGTTGCAGTGGTAGTGTTGCTTAGCTCAGGTGCAGTGGCACCAGTTTGTGGTAGATGGTGTTGTGTAGCAGGTGCAGTGTTATCAGTGTTACTTAGCTATGATTGTGCAGCAGGTGCAGTGGCACCAGTGTGTGGCGTAGTTACCATTTGTGGAGCAGGTGAGGTGTTATCAGTGTTACTTAGCTATTATTGCGCAGCAGGTGTAGTACCACCAGTGTGGCGTGGCTACCATTGTGCAGTAGGTGCAGTGGCACCAGTGTGGCATAGCACCATAGGTGGAGCAGTTGCAGTGGTAGTGTTGCTTAGCTATGATTGTGCAGCAGGTACAGTGGCACCAGTGTGTGGTAGATGGCGTTGTGTAGCAGGTGTAGTGTTATCAGTGTTACTTAGCTATGATTGTGCAGCAGGTGCAGTGGCACCAGTGTGGTGTAGCTATCATTGGTGCAGCATGTGCAGTGGTACCGGTGAGTGGTAGCTACCATTGTTGGAGCAGGTGCAGTGGTAGTGTTGCTTAGCTATGATTGTGCAGCAGGTGCAGTGGCACCAGTGTGTGGCGTAGTTATCATTCGTGGAGCAGGTGAGGTGTTATTAGTGTTACTTAGCTATGATTGCGCAGCAGGTGTAGTACCACCAGTGTGGCGTAGCTACCATTGTGCAGTAGGTGCAGTGGCACCAGTGTGGCATAGCACCATAGGTGGAGCAGTTGCAGTGGTAGTGTTGCTTAGCTATGATTGTGCAGCAGGTGCAGTGGCACCAGTGTGTGGTAGATGGCGTTGTGTAGCAGGTGTAGTGTTATCAGTGTTACTTAGCTATGATTGTGCAGCAGGTGCAGTGGCACCAGTGTGGCGTAGCTATCATTGGTGCAGCATGTGCAGTGGTACCGGTGAGTAGTAGCTACCATTGGTGGAGCAGGTGCAGTGGTAGTGTTGCTTAGCTATGATTGTGCAGCAGGTGCAGTGGCACCAGTGTGTGGCGTAGTTATCATTCGTGGAGCAGGTGAGGTGTTATTAGTGTTACTTAGCTATGATTGCGCAGCAGGTGTAGTACCACCAGTGTGGCGTAGCTACCATTGTGCAGTAGGTGCAGTGGCACCAGTGTGGCATAGCACCATAGGTGGAGCAGTTGCAGTGGTAGCGTTGCTTAGCTATGATTGTGCAGCAGGTGCAGTGGCACCAGTGTGTGGTAGATGGCGTTGTGTAGCAGGTGTAGTGTTATCAGTGTTACTTAGCTATGATTGTGCAGCAGGTGCAGTGGCACCAGTGTGGCGTAGCTATCATTGGTGCAGCATGTGCAGTGGTACCAGTGAGTGGTAACTGCCATTGGTGGAGCAGGTGCAGTGGTAGTGTTGCTTAGCTATGATTGTGCAGCAGGTGCAATGGCACCAGTGTGTGGCGTAGTTATCATTCGTGGAGCAGGTGAGGTGTTATCAGTGTTACTTAGCTATGATTGCGCAGCAGGTGTATTACCACCAGTGTGGCGTAGCTACCATTGTGCAGTAGGTGCAGTGGCACCAGTGTGGCATAGCACCATAGGTGGAGCAGTTGCAGTGGTAGTGTTGCTTAGCTATGATTGTGCAGCAGGTGCAGTGGCACCAGTGTGTGGTAGATGGCGTTGTGTAGCAGGTGTAGTGTTATCAGTGTTACTTAGCTATGATTGTGCAGCAGGTGCAGTGGCACCAGTGTGGCGTAGCTATCATTGGTGCAGCATGTGCAGTGGTACCGGTGAGTAGTAGCTACCATTGGTGGAGCAGGTGCAGTGGTAGTGTTGCTTAGCTATGATTGTGCAGCAGGTGCAGTGGCACCAGTGTGTGGCGTAGTTATCATTCGTGGAGCAGGTGAGGTGTTATTAGTGTTACTTAGCTATGATTGCGCAGCAGGTGTAGTACCACCATTGTGGCGTACTACCATTGTGCAGTAGGTGCAGTGGAACCAGTGTGGCATAGCACCATAGGTGGAGCAGTTGCAGTGGTAGTGTTGCTTAGCTATGATTGTGCAGCAGGTGCAGTGGCACCAGTGTGTGGTAGATGGCGTTGTGTAGCAGGTGTAGTGTTATCAGTGTTACTTAGCTATGATTGTGCAGCAGGTGCAGTGGCACCAGTGTGGCGTAGTTACCATTCGTGGAGCAGGTGAGGTGTTATCAGTGTTACTTAGCTATGATTGCGCAGCAGGTGTAGTACCACCAGTGTGGCGTAGCTACCATTATGCAGTAGGTGCAGTGGCACCAGTGTGGCATAGCACCATAGGTGGAGCAGTTGCAGTGGTAGTGTTGCTTAGCTATGATTTTGCAGCAGGTGCAGTGGCACCAGTGTGTGGTAGATGGCGTTGTGTAGCAGGTGTAGTGTTATCAGTGTTACATAGCTATGATTGTGCAGCAGGTGCAGTGGCACCAGTGTGGCGTAGCTATCATTGGTGCAGCATGTGCAGTGGTACCGGTGAGTGGTAGCTACCATTGGTGGAGCAGGTGCAGTGGTAGTGTTGCTTAGCTATGATTGTGCAGCAGTTGCAGTGGCACCAGTGTGTGGCGTAGTTACCATTCGTGGAGCAGGTGAGGTGTTATCAGTGTTACTTAGCTATGATTGCGCAGCAGGTGTAGTACCACCAGTGTGGCGTAGCTACCATTATGCAGTAGGTGCAGTGGCACCAGTGTGGCATAGCACCATAGGTGGAGCAGTTGCAGTGGTAGTGTTGCTTAGCTATGATTTTGCAGCAGGTGCAGTGGCACCAGTGTGTGGTAGATGGCGTTGTGTAGCAGGTGTAGTGTTATCAGTGTTACTTAGCTATGATTGTGCAGCAGGTGCAGGGGCACCAGTGTGGCGTAGCTATCATTGGTGCTGCATGTGCAGTGGTACCGGTGAGTGGTAGCTACCATTGGTGGAGCAGTTGCAGTGGTAGTGTTGCTTAGCTATGATTGTGCAGCAGGTGCAGTGGCACCAGTGTGGCGTAGCTATCATTGGTGCAGCATGTGCAGTGGTACCGGTGAGTGGTAGCTACCATTAGTGGAGCAGGTGCAGTGGTAGTGTTGCTTAGCTGGGATTGTGCAGCAGGTGCAGTGGCACCAGTGTGTGGTAGATGGCGTTGTGTAGCAGGTGCAGTGTTATCAGTGTTACTTAGCTATGATTGTGCAGCAGGTGCAGTGGCACCAGTGTGGCGTAGCTATCATTGGTGCAGCATATGCAGTGGTACCGGTGTGGTGTAAGTATATTTGGTGGAGCAGGTGCAGTGTTACCAGTGTGGCGTAGGTGTAGCTACCATTGGTGGAGCAGGATTGTGGTACCAGTTTAGTGCAGCAGGTGCAGTGGTACCAGTGTGTGGTAGCTAACATAGGTGGAGCAGTTGCAGTGGTAGTGTTGCTTAGCTATTATTGTGCAGCAGGTGCAGTGGCACCAGTGTGTGGTAGATGGCGTTGTGTAGCAGGTGAGGTGTTATTAGTGTTACTTAGCTATGATTGCGCAGCAGGTGTAGTACCACCAGTGTGGCGTAGCTACCATTGTGCAGTGGCACCAGTGTGGCATAGCACCATAGGTGGAGCAGTTGCAGTGGTAGTGTTGCTTAGCCATGATTGTGCAGCAGGTGCAGTGGCACCAGTGTGTGGTAGATGGCGTTGTGTAGCAGGTGTAGTGTTATCAGTGTTACTTAGCTATGATTGTGCAGCAGGTGCAGTGGCACCAGTGTGGCGTAGCTATCATTGGTGCAGCATGTGCAGTGGTACCGGTGAGTGGTAGCTACCATTGGTGGAGCAGGTGCAGTGGTAGTGTTGCTTAGCTATGATTGTGCAGCAGTTGCAGTGGCACCAGTGTGTGGCGTAGTTACCATTCGTGGAGCAGGTGAGGTGTTATCAGTGTTACTTAGCTATGATTGCGCAGCAGGTGTAGTACCACCAGTGTGGCGTAGCTACCATTATGCAGTAGGTGCAGTGGCACCAGTGTGGCATAGCACCATAGGTGGAGCAGTTGCAGTGGTAGTGTTGCTTAGCTATGATTGTGCAGCAGGTGCAGTGGCACCAGTGTGTGGTAGATGGCGGTGTGTAGCAGGTGTAGTGTTATCAGTGTTACTTAGCTATGATTGTGCAGCAGGTGCAGTGGCACCAGTGTGGCGTAGCTATCATTGGTGCTGCATGTGCAGTGGTACCGGTGAGTGGTAGCTACCATTGGTGGAGCAGGTGCAGTGGTAGTGTTGCTTAGCTATGATTGTGCAGCAGGTGCAGTGGCACCAGTGTGGCGTAGCTATCATTGGTGCAGCATGTGCAGTGGTACCGGTGAGTGGTAGCTACCATTAGTGGAGCAGGTGCAGTGGTAGTGTTGCTTAGCTGGGATGGTGCAGCAGGTGCAGTGGCACCAGTGTGTGGTAGATGGCGTTGTGTAGCAGGTGCAGTGTTACCAGTGTTACTTAGCTATGATTGTGCAGCAGGTGCAGTGGCACCAGTGTGGCGTAGCTATCATTGGTGCAGCATGTGCAGTGGTACCGGTGTGGTGTAAGTATATTTGGTGGAGCAGGTGCAGTGTTACCAGTGTGGCGTAGGCGTAGCTACCATTGGTGAAACAGGACTGTGGTACCAGTTTAGTGCAGCAGGTGCAGTGGTACCAGTGTGTGGTAGATACCATAGGTGGAGCAGTTGCAGTGGTAGTGTTGCTTAGCTATTATTGTGCAGCAGGTGCAGTGGCACCAGTGTGTGGTAGATGGCGTTGTGTAGCAGGTGTAGTGTTATCAGTGTTACTTAGCTATGATTGTGCAGCAGGTGCAGTGGCCCCAGTGTGGCGTAGCTATCATTGGTGCAGCATGTGCAGTGGTACCGGTGAGTGGTAGCTACCATTGGTGGAGCAGGTGCAGTGGTAGTGTTGCTTAGCTATGATTGTGCAGCAGGTGCAGTGGCACCAGTGTGTGGCGTAGTTACCATTCGTGGAGCAGGTGAGGTGTTATCAGTGTTACTTAGCTATTATTGCGCAGCAGGTGTAGTACCACCAGTGTGGCGTAGCTACCATTGTGCAGCAGGTGCAGTGGCACCAGTGTGGCATAGCTACAATTGTGCAGCAGGTGCTGTGGCACCCGTGTGGTGTAAGTATATTTGGTGGAGCAGTTGCAGTGGTAGTGTTGCTTAGCTATGATTGTGCAGCAGGTGCAGTGGCACCAGTGTGTGGTAGATGGCGTTGTGTAGCAGGTGCAGTGTTATCAGTGTTACTTAGCTATGATTGTGCAGCAGGTGCAGTGGCACCAGTGTGGCGTAGCTATCATTGGTGCAGCATGTGCAGTGGTACCGGTGTGGTGTAAGTATATTTGGTGGAGCAGGTGCAGTGGTACCAGTGTGGCGTAGGCGTAGCTAACATTGGTGGAGCAGGTGCAGTGGCACCAGTGCGCCACATTGGTGTAACACACTCACTACCACACACTCACCCCCACAGACTCACCACCACACACTCACCACTACACACACAACCACACACAACAACACACCACCAGCCGTCAGTGCACGCTTTCACCAGGGCCAAACACCACCAGCCATCAATGCACGCTTTCACGAACCACAAACACCACCAGGCGTACAACACCTGCCGTCAGTGCATTCTTTTACAAGGCGCACTCACCAGCAACTGTCATTGCACGCTTTCACCAAACACACACACCATCAGCCATCTGTGCACGCTTTTACCAACCACACACCCACCAGCCGTCAGTGCACCCTTCCACCAGGCACACACACCTCCAGGCGGCAGTGCAGTCTTTTACCAAGCACACACACCACCAGCCATCAGTGCACAATTTTTACAGGCAGTCACACACACCACCAGCCATCAGTGCATGCATCAATTGTTAACGCATCCACAATTAACTATTGTAGCAATCTCAGTATGGTACACATTACTTTTAAAAATATACATGTAAAGCACAGCATGCCACCATTGCTACAATTCCAATCTAACTCACATAATTCCACTACACACCACATGCACACACTCCATAACACATGGCGAAAACACCTTGCCATTTACAATGCCATTAGCTCAAACTCAAATAAATCCGAGCCCGATTGCATTTCCAATGCGTGTTCTCTGAGTCCCTGGCTGGGGTTTGGCCCTGGGAGGTTAGATTAATGTCCTTTCTTCCATGAGCGAATATCTTCCCTCCAAGGAAGGGAAATAGGTGGAGCTACAAGCCAATCCATCAACTGTCTTCCCTCCAAGGAAGGGAAATAGGTGGAGCTACAAGCCAATCCATCAACTGCTGTCACTGGGTGCCAGGCACCAAGCTGAACCACGGTAAAGGCAGTGAGGGGGGAAGGAGTTGGGTTTCAGAGGCTATGTATTCAGAGATACTGGACAAAGCCATTTGAACAACCCAGAGACTGGACAAGAAGAAGAGAGCAGGGGCAGGGAAGTAATGTGTCGCTGTTTGATAGGACACACAGAGACTTCCTGCCAGGCCCCTACTCAACTTTAAAAAAGTAAATGCACAGGATGAGAAGCTCTCTCTGGGGTGTGGTCTGCTAAGGCGAAAGGTGCTGGAGCCTGGCGCAATGGGCAGGTGGAAGGAGGACACCCTGACTGCCCCCCCCAGGCCCCTAACAGCGCCAGAAGAAAAGCCCAGGACCGGTGCGCAGAAGTAGGGTCCTCTGCGCAGGGAGAAGAGAGGCGCAGGGGGCCAGTGAAGACCGCTCCCTGCAGAATGCACCCTCTAGGAGACCCGGAGGACAAAGGAGAGTGCTCCCAGTGGCTGGGGGACACCACCAGGAGCGTGAAGACGTGAAAATGGGGCAGATTGGACCCCCCAGGGGCTGAGATATGGCCCCCGGAAGGTAGGCGACCTTTGAACCCTAAGAAGACCGACTACGAAGCGCCTGGGACTCCGCCACCGGTCTCAGAGATGCCTCCGGGGTGGGTCAGGTCCCGAGGGCTGCCCCCAAGGAGAAGTAAAGCCGGGGAGCGCCGTTGCACTCCCCGTGAAGGTGTCCTGCTGGGGGACCAGGAGCCCACCCCCACCGAAGATGGAGGCGGGGGAGTGCCGTCGCACCACCCTCCCCCCACGAGGAGGATGGCCAGGGAGCGCTGACGCGCTCCCCATGACAATGCCCCACATGGTGCCAGGAGCCCACCCTGGACTCCGACAAAAATGTTGATGGGGTGCGCCGTCGCACAACCCCATGCAGAGGAGGAGGGGCCCGGGACCCCATCTCCGGGCCCCAAGGTGGCAGAGTGGGGGGGAGCGCCGTCTGGCCCCCCCCGAGGATGTTCGGGGCCCGGGACCCCATCCCCGGGTCCCGAGTGTGGAGGAGGCTGGGGGAGCGCCGCTGCACTCCCCAGAAGACCCGCAGAAGTGGGGAAGCCGACTCGCGTCTGCCCGGTGGAGCGGGCAGACCAGAATAGGACGGCCGGCTCCCGCGGCACCACAAAAGAGTGCTGGCCACGCGGGTAGCCGACTGGGGCAGCCGAGGGTTGGCCCCCTGCGCTGCCCTCCATCGAGGAAGGACTGCGGGGGTCCCGGGTGGGACCGGAACCCCAAAACCAAACGGAGGAGGAGCCAGGGGCCCGGGTGGGACCGGGCCCCCAACAAATGGCATTAGCGGTTGGGGCTGGGCTCCCTGAGCCGTCTAACTGAACTGGGGGTCCGGGTGGATCCGGACCGCCCAACAGTCGAAGAAGCGGCCGAAGGCCCACATCGCGGCTCTCCCCGGAGCAGCGGGAGAGCCGCTCATCAATTATGCGGCACAGCCCATAATTGCCTGCAAGGGCAACCCGGCGTTTTCTTGGCTTATGGTGGCCCCAGGAGAACGGGGTCACCACCACACATATGTTAAGGTGCTGGGGAGCAGCTAGAGAACCGTAGTCTCCCCCCTGCACGAAGAGGAAAGTCCCACCCTAAGTGTCTTGGGGATTGGAGCGAATAACCCCTCAAGTGTTCAGCATGCAGTTTAAACCTTCTGGGCTGGAACTTTTGTTCTTCAGCTGAGTATCTTTGAAAAGTGCCTCACGAAGGTGGTGGATGTCTGGAAGAAGGCATCTCCTGGAGGTGAAGAGGTGTAATTGCACCACACATGCTTTTACTAATGTTATTCTTTATAGAGGGACTGAAGTGCATGTGTTTAATGTGAAGTTCATGATTAAGACAGAGTCATAAGCAAAGTGGATTTAAGTGGCTAGACATTTCTGCTAGGGTGTCTGACTGTATTTACTCAAACCTGTACTTTTATCTGTGATGCCCTTAGGGGCTATAATTGCAATGCATTCTAATGATATCCAAATGTTATGAGTACTGTCACTCTAAGTGATGCTTAAACATATATTCTTGCTGCTGCGCTTAGGTGAAGAACCCAGACTGTTAGCCCTTAAGATATAGAGGTGCCTATCTTATGGTCAGTAGGAAATCCTCAGTCAGGTTTGTGTGTCACCAAGGCAGGGTTACCTCTTTTTAAATGCTGGTTGAAGTAATGGGGTGGGTAGCCACTGGGATGATGCCAGTGAGCAGGGCCATGGCTCCAGGTTATGATCCACTAACTGCATTGGGGGCAAGATGATGTGCATACATGGGAGTGGTGGTACTAGACCCCACCCCCCTTGCGGGAGGGGTGGAGATGTTATGCAATGTCACAAAGTAATTCCAACAGCTTATGTATATTTGTAAATTGGTGCATAGTATTGAGTAGTGTGAGTGTTTAATAAATGTACTCTTACTTTTATTAAGCAAAGTACAGACTGGACAATCAATTATTGAGTGTTATTTTTGCGCACCTGCAAATAGCGATTACTAGCCCACACCACCTCCCTTGAGTAAGCATCAGACTGCTCTGCAACGCTACCCTCTGAGAGTCAGGCGCTACAATTGGGTGTTTGGTTCCCAGTGAAGGACAAATGTAGTCATGTTATTTGTGCAGGCCTCACAGATGCTGCCTCGTTTTCCAACAGGTATGTTCCAGCTCGGTCGCTGAGGTCTTCCTTTGCTCACAACCTAGGGATTCCCAGGTTCAGGAAAGCTGGCTGGGGTGGCAGAAGCTTTTTGGTATCGCACCAGACTCTTTAACTCCCTCCCCTCAGAACTAAAAAGAGAAACCCAACTGTTAGCTTTTAGAAAAGCATTAAAAACGTGACTGTTCAATCTCTGAACCTACAGGGTAGTTTTCAGTGTTGATCTGCTCTATGAGTCAGGTCCTAGACACTTTCGGGTATTTGCAGCACTCTATGAATATATTTTTCATAATTGCATTGGAAATGCAATTTTCCTCGCATTTGTTGGAGTTGGAGTTAGTGGCATTATAAATGCCAATGTTTTTTACCAAGCCATGTTGCAGGGTGCAGTACCATATGTGGCCAAAAGACGTCTCATGGGACCTCTTTTGGTGAAATATGGTACTACACCCTGCAGATGATGTGTTAAATCCACCCTACCCATAATGCATTGCATGCAAGACAGTACCATGAGTGCATTCAGTACATTCGAATAGCTATGTCCATATATACAATTAATAGCTTTGAAATGTGACAAAAGAATTATTATATTAATTCCGGATTAGACACTATCACAGGGCGCTAGTGGTGGTTTCGACAATCACACATCAAGTTCTAAAGTTTTTTTCTCTTGTTGTGTTTCTTACTTCCAAATTACGGTGCCCTTCGAGGTAACAAAGATATCCCACTACCACGGATGATAGCCCAACAAGTATTCCTGAGATACTCGTTATTACATACCTTTTTAACACAGATGTACCTCGGCACTCTAATATTTTACACAAAGCAATTTTTTTTTGTATAGTAATCCGCTCAGAGTAAATAGCCCATTCAGGACACCCTAACTGTAATATTTTTTTCTCAGTATGGTGTTTCATAAACTGAGGAGATATTCACAATACATATTCCAAGAGAAGAGAACATCAGATTAGTATATTTTCTATATGATTTTAATGTTCTTTGATATTGATATTCTTTCTGTTTTTCTCTCAATACAGTATGTATAGTTAAAATACAGTACAAGGAATTTGTGATTTAGTACAGAATATACATATTTAGCAATACATTTGACAGTTCTTCTCTTTGAACACTGTAAACAGGGTGGAAACTATTTGAGGTATTTGTGTTTTCCAACCTGTGTTTAATGCAACACCTTAAGCAGGTAAACTAGGGACTAGAGAAATGGTGTTATTGTGTGCAACACGTATAGCACTATGTACAGTTCAAACTTTTCACCACTTCTTATTTGCTGATGAACTGGGCCTGGTATTTTTATATTTCATGAGGCACATTCCTGTATTGAGACTATGCCCACGTTCTTGCCAAGGCCTGGCATCCTGTGCGGGGGTCTTTGTGCTGCAAGTAGGTGAAGTGGTCTAAAGTAAGCATGGGCGGATTTTGCGGATTGGCAATCCGCGAACTTGCGTATTTACGGATTCGCAATCCGCGAAGATCCGCGAACTCTAGCGGATTTGCGGATTTTTCCGTTTTTTGTGTTGGCGCGTGTTCGCGCCGATTTTGGGACAAGTTCGCAATTGCGAACTTACTTTTCGGCTTGCAACGGCCGCGACTATGTTGTTTCTACGTCTGGTTTATCATCACAGGTTCACAGCACCCTCTGTTTCACCACTGCCACCCTCTGGGACACCCATACCACCCTCTAGTACATCCTCACTGGCACCTATTAGGTTTATTTATCACTGTAGATTATGGTGGTTGAAAAAAGCAAGCACACCTGCCCTTCTTCAACTGCCATCAATTAATTTGTGTTTCATTAATGTGTCAGTAATTTTGAAAGTTCCAGTCTGGCTGGCACCTGCTTCCTTCCTTATCTGTAATTTGCTTTTTGTTGCAGTGAATTTTTTTTTTCACAGGACCTTTATGGTGCTATTCTATGAGCCTGCTGTTTGGGTCATAGCAGGGTCATAGAATAGTTGCAAACTCTGGAGGGGCCCATCAGGAAGCACTACCTTGAATGTTACTAATGTTAAGTTTGAACTTTTGCACCTGCTCATTGCTTTCATTTTAGCTAAAATCGTTTTTTCTGCAATTTCGAGCGTTTTTTGGGGCGCGAATCCGTGCGAGATCGATTTCGGAAGCCGCGAATACGTGCGAATACAAAATTGTTTTTGTTGCGACGTGTATGTTCGCGTGATCTTGCGCGTGTTCGCGAGGCGCTTCTAGCTATTCGTTTGCCAAGTTACCCTATCGGTCGTACACGGGCGCGGCCATCTTGTTGGCGTGACGTAATTCCGTTTCCGCCCGCTATGTGTAATCTCGCAAAGTGTGCTGCTCGCTAGTACAATTTCGCGCGTACTCGCAAGGAAAATCTCGCGCGAACTTACCCACGCGGTCGTGAACGGGCGCGGCCATCTTGTTTCTCATTCATTGCTATGGTTCTGGGCATGCTTTCTCTATCCTCTCTCAATCTCTGCCATCCTTTGCTTGTTTGAAGTTTTTTTGATCTAATTTTACTTATTATCTAACCCTCTATTTTTCTAGCTCTATATTTTTGTGTTTTCTGCAGCTTTTAGTTACTTTTAAACTACTTTTTTAAACTCTTTTCTTTTCTTCTTCACTATTCTATTTCTTCTTTATCATTTAAGTTTATTTCTGCCCAGACCATGGTAAAGGGAGCCGGGAAGCACCCTGAGAAGGGGAAGGGTCCCGCACCCCGTGCCCGGCTCCCGTGCGGGCGTTTAAGGGGGGAGCAAGTGGTCCCGAGGGAGATCTTCAGCGCGGAGGAAGTGGCGGCACTGATCTTCCACGTCCAGCGCCGCCTCCCCAAGACGATCCTGGGAGGCGGCAAGATCGCGACCGGCTATGGCATCCGGGAGCGCCGCCAGCGGTGGGAGAAGGTGTGCCGGGCCATGTACAAGATCTCTGGGGTCCGGCGCACATATAACCAGGCCACCCACCGCTGGACCGATGTCATGGACCGGGAGCGGGACTTGCTGGACGCGCTCGGCGTAGAGGTCCCCGGGCTTGGTGAGTAGTAGTAGTAGTACATTTACTACTCTGTTTTATCCTGCTCTGTTATTTGCAAATCTTTGTTCTTTACCAAGAGCAATAATGCTGCCGATTACATTGAGGTAAATTATATTTCAAAATCTTCTATGCATTTCATTTTCAGGTGCACTGCTCTCCTTCTCAGTAGCCTTGCTTGCTACTATGCTTCTTTGTTTTGTATGTTGTGTTCAGAAGCATTTCATTGGCCTGAGAAATTATGTATGAGTGTACTGTAAAGAAAAGAACTGCGTAATGCTAGACAGTAAGGGTCATATTTTCAATTACCGGCGCATCCCTGCAAAGTAGCAGGGATGCGGCAGTAATTGTGTGCCATGCCACCACCACCCATTGGCCCAAAACGTCACAGAAGCCTTACGCATCTGTGCCGTAAAGGCAGCGCATTGCTGGAGTTGCGTGCCAACGATGGCGCAGCTCCAGCAATGCTCTGGGGTACCCTATCTCCCCAATGCTGCATCAAGCCGTACGTCGGCTTCAAGCGCGCAGGGTTTGAGTCATGCATCATTGTCCTAAAAGTGACTGATTGACATCTTGTAGATTTCCCTCAGCCACTTTTAGGATTCGTTCCTGCGCAGGTACGCCCTCCCTTGCGCCGGAACGCCCCCTGATGGCGCAGGGCTTTACAACGTGATGCATCGCCCATATGCCCATATGTGGTTTTTTTTTTAATATATACGCCGCACCAACACCATGGCGAGTCTTTTGTTCTGCCGCTGCGTCAGAAAAGGCACGCAACAATGGAGGAAAATCAGCCGCAACTTCCGCAAGGGACTTATAAATCAGCCCCAACAGACTGAAGTCCAGTCCTTCCTTTAGACAGTCACATGGCTATCAGAAGAAATAGTGGCGGTGGTGGCGGGTGGATTGATAGTTTGAGTATTCCCTGATCTGCAAGCAGGATGGACTTTGTCTGTCACGTGTTGCGCACTGCTGCCTGCAGTGCCAGGCCTAGGCAAACCTCTTTAGTAGTCTGTTTATTGAGTTACATAGGAACTTTCTAAGTCAACGTTCCGCAAATCAGGCAATACGAATAACGTAGTATACCACATGAGATAGATCCCGTGGAATAGTTGTCTATCTATTTGCTATTTTTCCAAAATATGTTGTTATTGTTCTTTTGAAATGTTTGATTTGGTTGAAAAATCTCATCCATGTTTTCTGGTTTTTCTTTCTTTCATGTTGTACATCAGCTCCCCCCAAGGGCAAGAGGACACAGGAGGAGGGTGCTGAGGATGCAGGCCAGGATCGGGCAGGCGAGGGCTCCTTTGCTGGCCCCAGTAAGTTTACATTTTAATAAACAGTACATATTTTTTCCTAGCGTTCCTCATTCGATTTTTTCTAAATCGTCTTTGATCTTCTTGTAGACTGGATATAAATTCTTATCCTGCCTCGAATATGACTCCCTGTGGTATTACTAGACTATTCTTATTAGTCTGTCTGTGTAGCTAACTAAGATTGGACATTTGGCAATTCCATTGGACTCCCATTATATTCAGCAATACCTCTATGCACTGTCTCCTTACTGACTAGATAGTGTGGCAGAGTCATTCAGCTCCCGAAGTCACCGATTATAGATCCCCAATGATCTCTAGATTATCGTACGCAGGACAAGAGAGTAGTACGGAGTCACAGCACAGTCAAGAAGTGTCAGAGGCACTCATGCTTGCAAAAATTCCAAAACCTTTAGCTCATCCACTCTAGTCTAGAGGAACAAAAACCACAGAGTCTATTTAAGTGTAAAAGCTTTATTAAAAGTAAACACATTTATTAAAATCTACTTTGTCATAAAACTATTTAACTGTAAACGGAAAAGTGGTTAGTGCTGACGATTAATTGGACACATTTCTTGTGGTCGAGCCGAACTCTCACCTAGTTTGAACTTGATCCTGGTCGTGTTCTTAGGACTCAGGAGTCAAGCTTCTGTCTGTTAGGAGAAAAAGTGGTGCGTGTTAAAAATCAAAAGCAAGCATTCATCAGTTGTGCATAAAAGTGCAGCAAGACAACAGCCTTCCCTGGAAAATGGGACATTTTTACTATGGAGTAGACAGTCACAAATTATTACATTGTATTCTGTTTTTTTAACATTTCTCCTAGACCAAATATTATATAGTAGTGAGTGGTGAATTCTAACATTCTTAAATGTACTTTGTAGGTGTAACATCTGGTGACGGGGCCAGCGCGGAGGTGGCTGTGTTGGACTTGGACTCGGAGGCCTCTGGGGAGGAGGCGGCGTTAGAAGAGCTGGTGGCCGTTCCTGTGGGGGATCAAACGGTGGTGGCGGAAACAGGTAAGCTATATATTCCTTACTTATTGAGATTGAAGACTGCATAGTGTGCTTTCTGCACGGGTGTATTACAATTACAAATCAACCAGGTAGTAGCCTCCTCGAAATGTACTTCGACTTAGCTGTGAAGTTTTTGGTGAGAAGAATCCCAATAAGTTCTTAGACGAACGTGATGGATGGGATGAACGAAAAGCGAAAGAAGGGTGTAAGTAAGTGGGACGCGAACTTGTATGATGGCTGGCAAAGAAGAACGATATGTGTTTGCTTGGACCCAGAGGTGGCTGGGAAGGAAAGAATATGGTATGGTGCATGGCTGGGTCAATGATGAAGCAAGGATGGGTGGAAGGACAGCAGCCTGGGTGGGTGAAACAGAAACTGTATGTGTGCGTATACTTTGACTGAATGGATGCCTGGAGCATGGTATTCTCTGACTCTTACATAGCACATGTGTATCTAGAGAGAGTAGATGGTCGCCAGGTGAAGTAAGTGTTACCTTGAAGAGCATGTACCACCGCACCCGCACGTCCGTCCCAGTGCAGGGAAGGCAAGGAAAAGAAATTGTAAATGTGTCCAATACTACCATGAATAGTAGCAGTACTTTGTATTGCGTTTGCATTCACAGCATATATCTGGTTATTACGGTGGACACTCCGTACCTCTCTTAATAACTTTAGTTTAATTGTAGTACGTCATTCATGTGTGGGTGTATCACTGTTCACTCAATATTAAGCAAAGCACCTAAAGTCATCTCATCTGTCATTAAATACGTCCCATGTGAAGTGATAGATAATCAAATTAGTTAGCTTCTTCAGTTTCCTTTTCTAGTACTCATTTGCACTGTAGGGTGAAAGGTAAATTAATTAAGCAGTAGCCCTTGTAACAGAGTATTCTCAGTGCCACCCGTAATAGAAAAGTAATAGCTTCACCACCTGCATGTACTGGACCGGTACAGTAACGCAAGTCTGTCTCCATCATCATGGTGTGCAACTTTTTTTCTCGGGTGCAACTTCACTGTGCTGTGTCCATGTCATTCTGCCGGCTTGCATAAGATAACGTACCCATTTCCCTAAACAAGAGAGAAGAAGAAGAATAAGACTGGTGTACTGTCATAGTCGACTGTAATGGAAGTCCATAGTGGTCGTAGAATTAGTTCATTAAACTACCACTACTGTTAGAGCAAGGATGCAGAAGTGGGAGGTTACATAGATACTGTCCTCAATAGTTATGTACTGTGCTTTCAATTTGCTACTTGTACTCTGTGACCCAACTTTCGGCTCAATCACTTTGTGTTATTAATAAGGAGCATTGGTTACAGACTATGTCTTTCTTTCTTCATATAGTTGCTCCTTCCAAATCAACAACAAGGAGGGAGCAGGCTAGATTGGCCCGGCAACGGAGGCTGGAGGCCACAGTCGCCGAGTATCGGCGGCTGGTGGCCCTGGAGGAGGAGGAGGACACGCAATCGAGCGGGGCAACATCTTCGACTGTGACCACTGCATCCTCCTCCGTGACTAAGCCAGCGGGACCGAGCCGGGCTAAGAAAGCCGACCGCCACCGCCAAGCAACCGAAATACCAGCTGCCCCCCACAGGAGCTGCAAGGAACGCCAACGCCGCCTACGAGTCCGCATGTCCAACCTGGAGCAGGAGGTCCTGAGGTATAAGACCTTGGTTAAGGGCCTCCGCTCCGAGCTTGCCACCCTCCGCAAGGAGTATGATGCCCATGCCGCATCATGCACCAGCACCAGCACCCTCCAGTAGTGGAGTGTCCCTTGCCCTTTTTTTATAGACTTTTGGGGGGTGGGATTTGGGAGTTGGGATCGTTTTGGGACGTTTCAGAGACAATCGTTGGGGTTAGGGTGGGTGAGGGAGATTATTTTGTTAGGGATAAATAAATATATTTTTCAACTTTATCTGACCATACCTGTTTTTTACTGCTTTTCAGTCTGGTGGGTGGGGGGCGGGGGTGTAACAGTAACTTTGTTTTCCTGAACAGTCGTAGGACTTTAGTAGTACAACCGTCAATCTCTTGTCTACTCCGAAATAATACTCCATTATACTACCTCCCACCAAACGCTTATCTTACCTGTAATTTGTGTTAGAAATTAGGGCTAGGCCCAGGGCTGGCTCCAGGTGAAATGGGGATTAACGTTGTCATTCCTGGGCGGGTGACATTTCCTCATTGTGGTGGTACTAGTGGTGTGACACAGTGGCAGTTGCATGCCTATGGAAAAAAAGAAAACGAAACCTTGTTTGTACTCCTTACTGTAGCATTACAACGGTTACGGTACGATCGAGAAAATAGCAGGTGACAGTACACTAGAACAGTGCCATAATGTAGCCTAACAAATGGTAAAGTATTGCAAGTATAACTAGTACTTGCGTTGAATTTATTTGACATTGGCTACTACTACTAGAAGATATAGTACTGAAGCTGAGTAAGTCTAGAAGATATCCTCGTATTCCTTCACCAGCCTGTTGCTGCTATCACCTTATCCTCCCCAGCAAGTGTGTGGAATTATTGATGTCATTTTAGTCAGACATCAAGCAAAACAACACAGCCCGGGGGAAGAGGGTTAGGGTTTGTAAAATGGATGGGAATGGGGGTTTCTTTTTGGGTAGGTTTTGTTGAGAGAAGAAAAAAAAAGCAGAGCATGGACAAACAATAATTGAAGATACAGAGTTTACAGACAATCTTTGGTTACAAACTAAAGGTAAGCACATGCAGTCACACTCATAGAATAAAAGACAACAATGGATACTGTATCTGTATTGCGTATGTTGTTGGAGTTGTCCTGTTGAAATTGGTAAGTAAGTTGCATGCAGCAAACAATTCCTCTTATTGGCGGCACTCCTCCATTCCAGCTGACGCTTCGTCCATCAATGTGGTGGTGACCACTGACAGAAGAGACACCCTGTCCACTGCCTGCCTGGCGGATGTTGACTGAAACCCGGCCTGTAATTATTGAACGGAAAACAGGAAGTGCTATTACAATACCACTGATAAATAAATAAAAGGTATGTACGCTGTGTGGTTCAAAAAGTGACACTTTGATTTCCCTAATAGACAGTACAATATTTTTGAAATTGCGTGCTCTGTCTGAGTCACCTTTTTAAGGATCAATAAGTATGGCCAAAATATTATAGCGGATCTTTCCCCTCAAGGTGGGTGTACTACTGTGTTTTAGAACAAAATTTGACCTTCCCAGCAATGCTCCCACCAAGACCCTTACTAAAGCCAGTCGCAAAAATGTAGAAGAACCCAATCATATCTCCAAAAACGATGCCTAGCAGAAAAATGGTTACAAAACGTACTTTGAAAGTAACAGTAGACCCAAATACAGACCGTGGATTGTATTCAAACCACTTGCCTGCAAGCAAAAGTATCCATAGCCAGCATCGCTCCAACAGTGCTCTACAACAACAGAACCGCGTTGCAATAGAACCCCCCTAAACACATGCAATCCTGCTGCTAGGGCTAACCCTAACGAACCCTAACTTACAAAAAGTGCCAAAACTGGTGTTTCCTTATGGATTTTGTCCAACAAACTTCTAGCCGGTATTAGACCTTCCCAGGAATGCCCCAGGCAAGACCCGCCAACCCACCCGCAAAAAAACACCCGACACAACACCACCAAACAGCGAAAAAGCTAAATCTCATACTTACAATGTCTCTCGGCCTTCGGTCCAAACGCGGCGCTGTGCAGCTAGGTCGTCATCATCATCAATCATCATAACTCCTGTTTTCCACCACGGATTTCCTGAAAAGCAAATGCAATCAAGATTAGACTGTCGCAGCAGTGCTTCGACAGAGACCCCGGCCGCAACCCACCCACGAACAGCAGGAAGCCCCCCAAAACGCTACATTGAGCAAGATGTCTGAAGAAATGGCAAAAAAAAGGCTTTTCCTTAAGGATTTTGTCCAAAACACTTCTATCCGGCATTAGACCTTCCCAGGAATGCCCCAGCCAAGACCCGCCAACCCACCCGCAAAAAAACACGCGACAACACCCCCAAACAGCGAAAAAGCTAAATCTCATACTTACAATATCTCTCGGCCTTCGGTCCAAAGTAACGCGCTGTGCAGCTAGGTCATCATCAATCATCATAACTCCTGTTTTCCACCACGGATTTCCTGAAAAGCAAATGCAATCAAGATTAGACTGTCGCAGCAGTGCTTCGACAGAGACCCCGGCCGCAACCCACCCACGAACAGCAGGAAGCCCCCCAAAACGCTACATTGAGCAAGATGTCTGAAGAAATGGCAAAAAAAAGGCTGTTCCTTATGGATTTTGTCCAAAACACTTGTATCCGGTATTAGACCTTCCCAGGAATGCCCCAGGCAAAACCCGCCAACCCACCCGCAAAAAAACACCCGACACAACACCCCCAAACAGCGGAAAAGCTAAATCTCATACTTACAATGTCTCTCGGCCTTCGGTCCAAACGCGGCGCTGTGCAGCTAGGTCGTCATCATCATCAATCATCATAACTCCTGTTTTCCACCACGGATTTCCTGAAAAGCAAATGCAATCAAGATTAGACTGTCGCAGCAGTGCTTCGACAGACACCAAAAATTACACACAAACCCCCGGAACCCCGCCAAAGAGCACCTCAAAGGCAAGCAAGTCAGCAAAAACGGCAAGAAATTTCCACCTCATATTTGGTCCAAAACACTTTTGTCCATTATTAGAGCTTCACAGCAATGGGCCCAAAACCGTCAACTCACCCGCAAAGAAGTACAACACCCCCACAAGTGCTGAGTCTTTCTTCATTGTGCGTAATCCAGCACTCTGCTTGGAGGGAAATCGCAGTCTGGAGGAGGAGGATAGAGGAGCATGTTCTTCAGAACTTGTGAACCTGAGGAATGTAGACTGCGGCACCTTCAAATCAATACGCAAACAAGTGAAGACAGTTCTGATGATGGTCTTGTTTTTGGGATTAGGTGATTAAAGTTTGAATTAAATTAACTGTGCAAAACAAAGAAAGAGAGACACAAAGCACACAGGAATAAAAGTGAATAAGGACGAAAAAGAAAGTTCTTGATTGATTGTCTCATTTTCAGGGCTCGGTGTCAGGGAATAAGAACAAGATTTCGTCATCAAACTCTGCGAATTCAGGCTGGATGAGGTCAGTGGCACCGAACAGAGAAAAAATCCCCTCATCTACGTTGCTGTCCTCCTCGTCTTCATGCGGCGTGCTTTCTCGTACTTTGTAATCTGGTGGTATGAGGTGCTGATTCATCTTGATCATTGTCAGCCGCTCCACATTTTTGGGCGAGAGGCGGCTCCGTTTGGGAGTTACAATGCCACCAGCAGCACTGAAAAGACGTTCAGAAGACACACCTGCGAGTGGGCAAGACAAATAGTTTATAGCCAGGTTGAAGAGCTGTGGCCACAATTGTTTTTTGCCATGCCAATACTGCAATGGCTCATCATTAAGGAAGACCTCTGTTGAGTCATTCAGATAGTCCTGCACCATCGACTCAAGGTCATCAACTGTTCCTCCACTTTGCTTACTTTTTGCTGTGCCTGTGACATTTTTTCAAGAACCATACCCCATCAAACTTAGCCAATCCTCCTCCCCAGCCACTGTTAGTGTTGTCATTCTGTGTGGTGCAGATGATCCAGTTGCCGGTGTCTTTAACGGCTGAGAGGTCACTTGTGCCCCAGCCACAGGTGCAGAAGTGGATTCTTGTGACTGCGGATGGCCTGCTGATGCTGATGCTGATGTACTGGCTTCTCCTTCAATAACCTGCCGTTCTTTTTCAAACCTCTTGGCTGACCAGGCTAACCAATGTTTGTACTTTTGAACATCTGCATCAGCGAAAGGAAAGAATGCGTTGTCTGCCAGCGCCTTTTTGTAGCGTGGATCCAGAATAGTAGCACAAATGTAATGCTGATCTGAGTTGATGTTTTTAAGACGTTCATCACCACGTAGGCGATGTAATAATTTCTCAGACAAAATGAAATGGTTTTTTTTTTTTCATCTTTTTGAAACTCAGAAGAAACCGCCATCAGTTGGTGCTCCAGTATGCACAACAATGGGATAGCTTTTCCCAAATTACAGTCCTCCTGGCTGACTGCACGCGTGAAGAACTCAAAAGGACGAAGCATGTCTGTCAGGCTTTTAACTATGGCCCATTGCGCCTTACTCATCCGCAGGTCCTCCTTCTGAGATGTAGCCTCTGTCAAGAAATAGTGATCGAGTACCGTATACTGCTCATACAGACGCTCAAGCATGTAGAAGGTTGAGTTCCAACGTGTTGCCACCTCCTGGATGAGTGCTTTCACTGGCATTCCACGTTCAAGTAGCAGTCTCCGCAGATGCTTCCGGGCCTTAAAAGAATGGCTGAAATGGTTGCACATTTTGCGGCAGGTGGCCATTACCTCGAACGCTGGACTCTCTTTATCACTCAAGAATTTTTGAACTACCAGGTTGATACAGTGCGCCAAACACGGCACTCTAACATGGTCACCCTTCAACATGGCCTTAACTACATTGGCGCCATTATCCGTGGAAACATAACCAATCTTGCGTTTTAGGGGGGATAGCATTGTCAAGACCTTTTTGTCAAACTCTTCCAAAAGGTTTTCTGCTGTGTGACTTTTCTCCAAGCCAAACATGGCTAGTGTTGCATGTTTCCGAGCAGCTTTGAAAACTTGGTCCGGGTCAACACCTGCGTTTAGCTTTGCTATAACACCTGAAAAAGAGACCCAGTGTGCAGTGATGCACATGTAATCATCGCCTGGGCCACTGGTCCACATGTCTGTTGTCAGATGTATTGTGTGAACAGCACTCTTCTGCAAAGCTGCCCCAATCGCCTGCAGCACATCTTCATGTAGTGCTGGAACCGCAACTCTGGCAAAATAGAACCGGCTCGGAACCTTCCATTTAGGGCAGAGCGTTGCAACTAATTCAAGAAAACCTACCGCTTCTACAAAAGAAAAAGGTAGAAGGTCCACAGCTAGCATTTTAGCCAGCTTAGTGTTATACAGACGCGTCAGTGGGTGGTTGCGTTCATATGGCACGTCTGAAGTAAGCATTGTTCTAATGTTGCCCTGGACCAAGCATTTACGGGCTGATAATGACTTCGTTGACCCAATTTTGCTCGCTGGTGAACTTTTGTGCGTTGGTGTCTCACTCGCTCCAACACTCTTAGTGTGCCTCACATTGGGTGTGCTGCTGACAGGGGTACTGGGTGTAAGGGAAGTGTTTGACACGTCTTCTTCCTGCTCGTCAACATCAGATGAAACATCAACGTTTCCTTGATTTTGGCCTTTCTTGATCGCAGCTAGGTGCGCAAACCATTGGACAGCGTGCTTTCTCTCAAGATGACCACTCTGGCCGCCGGTACCATAGTTGCTACCTGACTTACCACGACTAACTGCAAGCTTACAAAGGGTACAAATGGCAAACTTTGGATTTTTGGGACAAACAGTAAAGAAGTCCCAAACTGGGGACTTGAAGTGTCTGTGGGACCTGGAGGAGGCGGCGATACTGGTGGTGGTGGTCATGAAGCTAATGCCAGATGAAGTGGAGGATCTGGATTGGCCAACTTTTGTACGTTTTCCACTTTCACCGCCACTAATTAAGGTCGAGGTTGACGCAGGTCTCTTCTTGCCAGAAAGAAATATGGAAGCGGGACGAGTTGGTGTACTACTTAACTCCAATGATTGTGGTGTTTCCACTGCCTCCTCATCGACAACATCATCATCATCATCATCACGCGCAGCAGCTCTTCGGGCTAGGGTCAAAATGTCTGTTTGCTGCATGCCCGCTGGGGCTGCAGTGACCTTTATGATGACTGGGTCGTCGTTGGCAGAGTCTTCATCAGCAGCAGTATCCGCCACTTCTTGTTGAGCCTCATCACACTCCATAAGTCTGAGACTTTGGACGAGCTTCCTTTTACGCTTAAGTACCTTTGTTGGATCATGGTGTGCCTCACTCTCAGACGGCTGTGGTGCTGGTTCCCAAGTTTGATCCGTATCATCAGAAGGAGGTGTGCTTGAAGAGGATGTAGACACCACCCTTGATCTCTTCCTTGCTAGGGTTGTGGAAGACAATGAAGGATCAGCAGGAGGAGTGGCTTCCTCAAATGATACCTCGCCTTGATTGTCGATTTCCTGATGTGCCCCTACTTCGGGAGGAACAACTATTGTGGGCACTTGTGACCCTCCATGCACCTCTGCTTGCGCATCTCCTTGCGCTGCCTCTCCTTCCACATGTACTTGGGCTTGTACTTGCACATGTGATTGTTGTTGCGGCTGTGGTTGTTCAACACTCGTCAGATGAGCTACAACAACCTGTGTTGATTGAGGGACATTGCTGCTTCTTTCTTGCGATGAGCCAACATCACTGGTCGATGGTGATTGAAGAACTATACTGGCTGCCTCTGCAGCACTCAAGGGCTTGGACTTAAGTTGGCGTGGTGGTGGTGGTGGCACTGAGCCCAATGGAGCGGGGGGGGTGCTGCCAGCTTGGTCCCCAGCAGATCCCGCTGCTGCTGCTGCAGGCATACTTTTTTTTTTACTCCCAAAAAAAGGGGCGGGCGGCACACCAGTCTCCTTGGTAACTTGCTTCTTCTGCTCCTTACTGGCACCTTTCTTGCTAGAGGAGCTACGGGTTACTTTTTTTGGGGCCATCCCAGGTCAGCAGGCAGCAGTTGCACGAGTTGCAGAGGGTTCTGTGTCCAGACGTGACGTCGCGTGACGTTATGCTGCACACACCGCTGCAGGACTTCTTCCTGGCACTGGTGGTTCTCTTGAGTCTTCTTGTGCACCTAAAAGCAATGGAAGACAGAGGAACATCAGTTCAGTTATACACCACAAAAAATTCGACAAAACACAGAAAAATGAGCACAATCCCATGCCATCCTTGATGTTTACATTGAAGACACCCCACAGAAAGACTACGGACATGCAAGTATGCAACACTCACTACCCCTGGGCATAATGGATGAAAAGTAGGCAAAATAAGTGCAGGCCTCAGACACTGCCTCTCCTCAAAATGGCCCCTTACACCCCAGGCACATGTTGCCTGTACCAGCCAGCACTCAAGATGGCCACCACCACAACCCACATGGCCAGTCCACATCAACAGTACACCCCCAAAAAACAGAAAAACAGCCAGAAATCACCACAATCCAACGCCATCCATGATGTTTACATTAAAGAGAGTGAGACCACACCACAGGCACACTCAGTCCATGCACCACCCACCACCCCTGGGCAAAAGGCCACACCAGCAGCCCCCCAAAAACGACAAAAAACAATAAAATAAGCACAATCCCAGCCCATCCATGGCCTCAATTATGTTTAAATTTAAGAAGACACCCCACAGAAAGACTAGGCCCATGCAACACTCACCACCCCTGGGCAAAGGGCCCCACCAGCAGTCCCAAAAAAAAGACAAAAATCAGCATAATCCCAGCCCATCCATGGCCTAAATGGTGTTTAAATTCAACAAAACAGTTGTATCATGCACCCCTAACCAACCCTGGTCCTACTGGATACTGTGGCTACCCACAATATAATTTATTTAATGTTCTGAAAAAGTTCCAAAATTTTACTTGCAGCAACTGTAATGCCCCAAACAAACTTACTTGTGAAAGTTCATTTCTAATCCAAAAGTGATCCAAAGACAGTCAAAAAGGCCTCAAATCCAAATATCCAGCAGCACCCACAAAAAGTAATCCTTCCAGCTCCAGATCCAAATGAAAGTGACCAGGAGATGGACAAAGCACTGGGAGGAGCCTGCTGGACAGGAACAGGAAGTTGGAGACTGTGGGGCACTTCCTTCCTCCCCCCCCCCAAAATGGACTCCTTGCAAAAAAAAAAAGCCATGCAAATGTCAACCTGAGGAGTGATTCTGATAAAAATCATAATTTTCTGAAGGTTTATCCTGTTTGCTGGTGATTTTCTTGTGCGAAATTGCAAAATCTCTATTTCGCAAGTGCGAGATTGTTCCTTTCCGCCGCAACTACGTGTTCGCAATTGCGAACTCTCGCGAGGTGTGCTGTGCAAGGTGGCAAGCCGCGAGTACGTATTCGCGGGCGACAAACTCCCGCGGGAACACGCAGCAAGATCTAAAATGGCGCGTCACTCGCAAAGAAAAACAACTCGGCAAACGCTAAAATGACGGAAAGTGAACGCCGTGCACCACGCCGCGCGCCGCAACCAAGCAAAAAATCCGCCGCGAGCGGATTCACGGATTTTCGACAAATTCGCGAGCGTTCGCGGATTGCGGATTTGCCGAAAATCCGAAAAATCCGCGAGCGGAGCGGATTTTACGCCCATGCTTAGTCTAAAGTGAAAGCCCAGTGGTGTAACAAAGGACCCGCAGCCACTGCAGCGCGGGAGCGGGCGAGCTCCAGGGTTCCTTCAGCACTGCACCCTGAGCTTAGAGCTCCCAAGTGAGTCTGGCGGGGGGCCTCCATGTACGTTGCAGGAGCGCCCCCTCAAGTTTCGTTACGCCACTGGTGAAAGCACGTCTCGCACTCTTGCATTCATGTGTATGGTTATATCCCTGCACCTATGTGATAGGACCTGCTACAAACCTTTACATTGGCCCTTCTTTCACCACTTAGTTCCACCTTCTGTTCAATGTAATATATATATATATATATTCACTGAAAAAACCATAGGTTATAGACCATATATAGTTAGGAATTAGCATTTACAAAACCTTGAAAATTCACTGAAAAAACCATAGGTTATAGACCATATATAGTTAGGAATTAGCATTTAAAAAACCTTATTTTACTCACACAAAACCATTGAAATTCCATATATAGTTAGTTGCACTAACTATATATCGCGAACCCGCAATCCACTGCTGATGATGTCAAATATTACATCATTCATGACATGGTCAGTGACATCACTGATGACATCACTGATGACATCTCAAATGACATCACTGATGACATCACTGATGACACTGATTGTTATCCAAGCATTTACTGTTTTAGAATTGGTTCTCTTTGGTTCATTCTCTATTTACAAACAAGCACAGAGTCGCAATACTCTGTTTAGTCTTTGCAGATAGCGAAAAATCGTGTAAAAAAACAAAAGGAATCGAGCAAAATCAGTAGGCCACTAATGGGATCTCTTTTTGACCTCGCTAAAATAGAAACATTAGGAACAACCCCTCATGAGAAATACGAAACTAGTGAGATGAACTGAACTCCACACCATGATGGCTGCAAGACAGCTCGGCTCCGCCACCCACCCCGCCCAAAATAACGATAAACTCTATGCAAATATTACAAATATATACAACACACCAGCAAAGTAACAGGGTAAAACGTTTTATTAAATAACTATTTACATAACTATTTTATACTTTTTGTTGCCCGATCCGGCTAGCTCAATCGATCGAGCATGAAACTCATGCACTCTGATAGTTCAAAGTTTTGAGGAGTGCTTGTTAGACTGTCTGAAACTTATTTGCACCTCAGCTGCATAGCGAGTGAAAAACCAAGGGGCGCCCCACTGCAGCCGAGGAACCTCCATCTTGGGGGCGACGCACAGCATCACATTGCTTTCCAATGCAGTCAGATCCTCAAACAGCCCCCACTGACCACGTTAGAAAGCCACATCGTGACGCGTCGCATAATCACAACGTATCGCGTTACTGCATAATGCGCCTTATGACACCCTTCGTTAGCGCACCCGGAAGCGCTCTGGAACGCGAACCAAGGCGCGAAACGCAGAGCCCTGGAAACGATCCGAGGCGCGGCGCGGAGCGCGTAACGTAAGCATAACAGGTCATGTGACTAGTTCATAAAACTTTTCATTGGTTCATTTTACTTTTAGTTTCCTAATGATGGAACGTTTGATCATATGACTTTTTTTCCCAAATGATGAAAGTCACACTTTTTTTCTTCACTCCGACTTTCATTTTTATGAGAGAAAGACCTGTTTTTGTGTGCTTACTCATGGCATCTGTAGTAGCTGCAGCTGGTGGCTCCCCACCACGTCCACCACCACCAAAGAAGTGAGGTCCAACTGGCCAGGTCATCTTCCAACAAGAGGAGGAGGAAGAGGAAGACGAGGAACAGGAGCAAGGGACAAGGGGTTTTTTGAAAGAAATGCCAAGGACGTCCCATGTTAAAGTCAATTTTATTTGGCAATTTTTTTCTTTGCCTCCACATAAAAAGAAAGTAAATGCCAGATACGTTACCTGCCTGATCTGCCACGAACAACTCTCCAGAGGGACCAAAAAAAATATAGTTTTGGTAATTATACCATGCATCGACACATGGAGAGGTGGCACCTGCTTAATTATAGTGCTGCACAAATGAGAGATTTGGTGGACAACCCCCGACCTGCCAGTACATCCACCAATGAAGTGGCACTGACAGCATCAGAGGCAAGGGAAACGGTCCCAAATATTCAGAAGAACTTTGGAAAGATTAAAATGACATGTTTAGATTGTGGCAAATTAATTTCATGTGGACAGATGAGTGTTACTCTAATAAATACAGCATATGAACATCATCAATGTTCAAAACGTCCCCGAAACTAAATTTTCTTTTTTTTTTGGTTGCTCCTGTTGAGCCCTTTGTACTGAATCATTTTTGTTTCCCCCCCTTCCTCCAAAAAAACACAAAAAAAATATAAAACAACAAAAAATAAAAAATATAAGTTCTTTTCAGAACTACCTTCCCTTTATGAAAAATTGCTAGCATGTTTAGCACTCTGGCAACCTCTATTTCTTTTGGTTCGCTTCCCCGTTCGCTTCCCGGTACGCGAACCGGGAGCGAACCAAAAAAAAAAAAAAAAAAAAAAAAAAGAAGAGTAAGTATAAGGGAAGTAAACAGAGAGTAATGTTAAAAGAAAAACAGCTATAGGGAGTAAACCAGAGATACTCTTTAATAGATTTATTTACCGAAGAAAAGATGGAAGAGGGTATAATTGTGAAAAACAAAATAAATAAGGAAGTGAAAGAAAAAAAAGAGAGTAGAAGAATAACAAAGAAGAGTTTCTTAGAGAATATGAGTGAATGTTCA
This sequence comes from Lissotriton helveticus, assembly GCF_964261635.1. Lineage (NCBI taxonomy): Eukaryota > Metazoa > Chordata > Amphibia > Caudata > Salamandridae > Lissotriton > Lissotriton helveticus. Next base: position 1,108,936,036 of record NC_136067.1, read on the forward strand.
AAATAAGATTAAAACATGTGGAATAACAGAGAGAAAAAACAGAAAGCAGAAAAGAAGAAGTAACAGAAAAAGAATAATTGAAACAGCAAAGAAATGTAAATAACATAGGGCCATATTATCAACATAGGCAATAAAAGTTTTGCAGCTTTTATCGGCAGAAATGTGTCGCTAAAGCCGCTTTTGCGGCAGAAAACTGCCGCTAAAACCACTTTTGCAGCAGTTTTCTGCCGATACAAACAGCAATAATTTTATTGGCTGTGTTCATAATATGCCCCTTAGTGTGCTTCAACTACACAGAAAAAGCATAATGAACAAGTAGTGAAAGAGTGATCAGTCAAAGACACTAAGAGTAATAGAGATGGATTGAGTGAACAAGAGTGAGGAACTATGAGAAGAGAGGGACTGAGAAAAGGAGTGGAAGGAGTAGAGTAAGTAGGTAATAGAGAAAGGAATGAGGGAAGTAGCAAAGGCAGGAAACTGAGGGTTAAAGAAATGAAGCTGTGGAACTAATAGTAGGTGAATGTGATAGAAATGTAACGAAAAGAGTACAAAACATTTACCTTATAATTGTCGTTAAGTTAGTCACTTGTTATTTTTATACTTTCAATCTGTGAAAGAGAGAACAAACATTTGAAAAATATTAAAACATGTTTTTAAAAATTAGAAAAGACAAGGGAAAAGATTGAAGGACAAACAGTTTTTCAACAACTTTGACACTTACAGAAGCCTCTGCTTCTCCATGCCCCTAGACAGTCCTAAAAATATACATTTTAAACTAACAGTATCTTGATGCAGATGAAGTGAGGCCTATCTTGCAACATGGTGCATCTTTTGCATCACTGCTGCATCGGTTTCATGTGGCACGGGTTTTTACAGCTTGATATATCTGCCTAGATGCATCAAGTTGTAAATATGTCGCCACATAGCAAATCTTTTGCACCGCCGCTGCGTCACAAAAGTGACGCACAGCGGCGCAAAAGAGGCACACACCTATCATAAATCTGTCCCTAACATTTTAAATGATTAATTCAGGATGACGATAAGGTGTGGCCTCTCCAGAGGTTTGTTTAAGGTGAGGCCTACTCAGGGTTGCAGATCAAATTTACGCTTGTTGAAGAATACAAAGGAGATAATACATGTGAAAGCCTACCAATGAAGTAAGTCATGTCCACTTCACTCTTGAACAAAGGCCAGACCTCTTCTGTGTCCGTGGACAGACCTAAACTTCATCTGCACAATGTCATTCGTAAACTTAGGAAACACAGGTGATGTAATTGAAAAACGTGCAATTTCTTTTTCTCATTTCACAATCACATCACTTGTGTTTCCTTTGCTTAGGTATCTCATTGTGCAGATGTAGTCCAGCATATGAAACAGTACCCAGAAGTGCAGCACTGCATGCAACAACTTTGACACTTACAAAAGGTTCAGCTTCTGCATGCCCCCTACACAGTGCTAATTATATACATTTTAAACTGATGGTATCTTGCTGGAGATGAACTGAAACCTATCTTGCAACATGGTGCATCTTTTACACAAAAGTGACCCACAGCGGAGCAAAAGAGGCACACGGCCATCATAAATCTGACCCTAACATTTTAAATGATTGTTTCAAGATGCCGATAAGGTGTAACCTATCCACAGATTTGTTTCAGGTAAGTCCTACTCAGGGTTGCAGATGAAATTTAGGTTTCTTGAAGAATACAGAGGAGATAATACAAGTGCAGGCCTACCAACGAAGTGAGTCATGTCCACTGCACTCTTGAACAAATGTCAGACCTCCTCTGTCTCCAGGAACAGGCCTAAACCTCATCTACACAATGTGATGTGTAATGTTAGGAAACACAGGTAATATAATTGAAAACGTGCAATTTTTTTTGCTCATTCCACAATCATATCACCTGTGTTTCCTTTGCTTAGGTATCTCATTGTGGAAATGTAGTCTATCATATGAAAGACTACGTAGAATGTGAGCACTATATGCAACAACTTTGACACTTACAGAAGCCTCACCTTCTCCATGCCTCCTACACAGTTCTACATGTACATCATAAATACAAACAGTACAGAATTAATTATACATGTTAAATGGTTTATTTTTGCTGTTCTCAGAATGTATCAAATTTCACTAAAAACAGTGACTTGAAGGTATTCATCATATAACAGCGGGGAAAAAAAACCACAATCAAAATGATTGTGTTTAAAAAACCCATACAACATAACAAATCAGAATTCAGAACTCCTCAAAAGTAACTTACTTTCCATGACGTCGAAGGATGTCCTATGAACAGCTTACACTCTGTTGTGCTGTTATTACTTTCAGCCCGCCACTTTCTGAAAGAAAACCTCCATCGTTTTGAAAAATATGTTACATACAATAAATGACTTCTCGCTCTCTACCACACGTTTCCACAAGGCCAAATCGTGTAAGAGCCATTTATAACTATTGGAATTCTTGTAAGCCAATCCCGTCATTTAGTATTTCCGCAACTTTCAGAATTAAAATGTTGAAGATCATTTTCACAATCCTGGACTAGTAATATCTTACCCTTCTTGCTCAACCATGTTCTACATTTCCTATGACACTGATACTGCTTACTATGAAGCAGACTTACACTACCTCTATGACTACTACAATTATTTAATTCTCTACATCACTTTTAATCACAAAGCAATATAAAACAGTAGACAGCATTGCAGACTTACATTCCCTCTACTCCATGTTTTGATTGGCTGCTTCAATTAGCTTATAAAAAGAAACAGTTTTTCTGAACTCATTCAAAGTGCAGTTATTTTTCCATGACGTCAATTGTTATGGTAAGAAGTTATGTCTCTGTACTACACTTATCCTCAAGGCCAAATCGTGTAGGAGCCATTAGAACCTCTTGAAATTCCTCAGAGCACATCCCGAGATTCTTTCCCTAAAATTTTGGTTTTAAAAACACCAGGTAAGAATTTTTAAGGTCATACGGCAATTTTTTTTTGAAAATTAAAACAGAATCGTTGCAGAATGACCAGCCATTTCTAGACTTTAAATAAGCTGTGTAATATCCTGATGTTATTGAAGGACCGTCATGATATATAATTGCTGCAGTTACAAAAGTCCTTCCTGATATTGACAACTGTGAAGCCACAAAATTTTTAATTAAAGTTGTCAATTTTGTTCCATCAGGCCTACATCGTTGGAACATTAAAATGACATACTGGCCATATGTTCGTATAAATAATGTTGACATCATTTCAGATTTACATTGGCTACATTCCATGTTGTGATCAGCTGCTTTTACTAGCTTATTAAAGGAGACTGATTTACTGTCTGGCAAAGTTAAATATATAAATCTTTCTGAGTCTACACTAGTAGTACTTGATACCCTACAGTTCTCGCACTCATGCTGCCATTGATAAGAAAGCCCAAACAGGTGATCTACATCTACACCTTCAGCATGCAATACATCAAGCATATACATTAAAAACTCCTGACAATCTTGCTGAATATTTTGAGAGAATTGTGTTTGACCTGAACATCTGTCTAACAGATTTCGAATTTCAGACACACTTTCTATTTTTGTTCTATCAGTGCTACATTTCTCTAACACAGAATTTAACAAACTGCAAAATCTTTGATCAGAATTGACCACAATCTCTTCTTTTACATTTTCTAGAGAAAACAAAACATTAACCACTACATTAGCATAGCAGTTGACACCAGAACTGTTTTCAAATTGAAAACCAACAACATCTTCAACAGAATCCTTTTTGTTTCTGCTTATAATTTCAGGTTCATCGACTTTTCGTCTTTTTGCTACAACCTCCCTAGTATTGGTCACATTTCTTCGTTTCCGGCCTACCACACGTTTCTCAAACAAAGGATATTGAGGCAAATGTGGCGCATACTCTCTTCTCAACCTATTGTATTCCTTAACACAATCTAGATCCGCACAAATGTTTGTGACATCACACTCAATCAAGTACAATCCCGATAAAGTTCTAACTCTTGACAATGCCACATATGCCATACCCTCCTTGAACACAGAACTGCCAATATTCACCAATGCACTGTCTACACTTAAACCTTGCGATTTATGGATTGTCACCGCATATGCCAAGCAAACAGGAAACTGCTTACGGCGAACATATAAGTCTTTTACAAGCAAAAATCTAGCAGAACAACGACCAATTAGCTGTACTTCCTCAATGCCATCAAATTTAATTTTTAAAAATTCAATTCCATCTCTATTTCTGTATTTCACAAAATCAACAACATTACCCATTGATCCATTTACCAGACCTCTTTCAACATGTAAATTCCTTCTTAAAATTATACGGCAGTTTAAGCACACATTCAGAGTCTTTTCAAAACCTGCAGTTTTAGATATAGTCTTCTCTAATGAATCCAATTTTGATTTCAAATTCTCAGACAAAATAATTGTTGATCCCATATGCTCTACTCTGTCAATAGCTTCCAGTTTCACAATCTCTTGCTTTTCTAAATTCAACATTTTGTTGTTGAAGATGGCACATTCTGCAAGAGTTGGCATCAAACATATTCCAGATTTCTTCTCAGTAATTTTCTGAAATATATTCTCAGGCACAACATCTTGTTCTGGATATAAATTTGACAGTAATCGTGCATGTAAAGCTTCTTTCCCATGCTCGGTCACTTTTCCAATTCTAACATCTTGTAGAATATTCTTGTAAACTTCATCCTTCGCCTGACGCATATTTTCATGCAGTTCAGCATAATTGAAGTTTAACCATATATTGACGTTGCCAATGCTCCCTAGACACTTCCTGGTATCTTCATGCGTGAGCATTTTGAACACAGGTTGTCCTTTCACTGGTGTCAGCTGCAGAAGATCTCCGAAAACAATGATGTGTTTGCCACCAAATAACACATCATAGTCTGTTTTGAGAACTTCTTGCATTCTCAAATGCACAAAGGCAAGCATGACATTGGAAACCATGCTTACTTCGTCAATGATAAGAAGTTTCATTTTCCTCAAGACTCTTGAAACTTCACAACAAGCATCTCCAGATAGCTTGTGATATTGTAATTTGTTGTCATGCTCCACTGGCAGCATCAGTAAACGATGTAAAGTAATCCCTTTAATGTTATGTGCTGCCAGCCCAGTTGGAGCGGTAACAACACAAGACAGCGGTGATTCAGTCCTTTTCTGCAGATAAGATGCAATTGCTTTAATCAGAAAACTTTTTCCAGTTCCCGCTTCTCCACTCACGTACAGTCGGACAGGCTTCAACGACGTACATGAGCACTCTTTCTTCTCATGACTTAATCCATGATCAATTTGCATGGTAACTTCGTCATATATTTTCCTCTGCTCAACGTTGAGTTGTCTTTCCAAGTCTTCTAAGTTAACCGCATCCTCCTGAGCATGTGCCATGGCTCTTTCCACTTCATTCATGGCAGTGGCAGCTTCATTTTCGATAACAGGTCCTCCTAGTGGATCCTGACTCAATGAAACAGAACTCTGACTGTCCTGAGAACTGTCTCTGGCAATCTCGGCTGCAATCGTTGCTTCCTGCTCTATTTCTGCATTCAACATTTCTACATATTTGGGAAAAGCAGGACATTCTATGGTCTCCTTGGCGGCAGTGAAAGAGTCTTCGTAACAGAGGAAATCTCCAAGCAGTTCCTCTTCTGCACGCCAAGGCTTGAAAAGTTGCAAAAGTGCTAAATAGAAAAACTCCTTTTTTTCAGGAGATTCGCCACTCAATTTTCGATGATTTACCAAGTGGCATTTTCTTTGCTTGACCAGACATCCCTCACTTCCAATTACAGCATACACTCCTTTCTCAGTATCTTCTTTGATGTTCCTCTTGAATATGTAATTTTGTAGAACCTCATACAGACAAACATTCTCGAGGTGACTGCTTCGATTTGGATAATATGTATCCAACATGTTGGTCTTCAAAATGTCGGTACTGTTTGGCTCCTTTTCCGCCAAATACTCAATTTCCCGCACAGGTTTCAGAACTCGATTACGCGTTGCAGCAAGACCAAGACTCGCCCAAACGATACTCCTAGATTTGGCATAGAGACTTGCTGAAGACAACCGGTCAGAACATTCGTAAGCTCCGATTTCTCGATGCGACAACATCTTCAGACTGAAACTGTACAACTTCTTACTGAGGCTCTTTTCATGGGAAATGTCCTCCCACATATCCTTCAATTCTGTCTTTTCTTTTTTGGTGATGTAAGATGTCACATACCGAGCCACAGCCATACAGTTATCAGCCACAAACTGTATATCCATGTTAGCATTCCACATGGACAAAATCACCGGGTTGTAGTAGTTGATGTACTTGGACTCTTCGTTCCTCTTCAAATTGTATGTGTTTTTAGGTGATTTCTTCATCACATTATGTCGCAACGAAGACATCAAACTGTTTACTCTTCCTTTAGAAATCACCGGTCGTGGAAAGCCGAAACGACATTTGGTGTAGAACTTGTCCTTGTTTCGGAATTTACGACGACAGTACTTGCCACAACGATGGCTTTGGAAACGTAGAACTTTTTCTCTTAGGCTTTTCTTCTCCTTTGCGTTTGGAACAGCACACGTAGAATACTGTTGTATGAAACTCATCACTGAGTCTTCTGGATCCGTTCCAAATTTAGGTGCATCCTTGATCCACAGCAGCATATGTATATGAGGAGCACCTCTTGCTTGGTACTCCTTTTTCCAGAAGAAATCCAACACCTCTCCAAGAGGTGGATTCTTCTTATTCATGATGAAAGACATCATAGCTTCAAATCTATGATTGAAGTACCTGCATACATTGACTGGATCCAAAGAGCATAGTTCTCCGGGTGTCTTGAATTCGATGTTTTCAATGTTTCCATTTGCCTCTCGTAGAAATTCAAATAAGTCTTCCCAGCCATACTCGGCACAGCTCAGAGTGAGGAACCATGTGGGAGTTCCTAAGTTCCTCAGCATACATTTTAAATCACCATGACGACGGTACCAGTACTCATTAGTACCACGCTGACACGCCATGAGATTAATCAGGTGAGAATCCAAAATACTGTCTTGGACATTGACTTTATCCATAAAGTCACTTGCCGAGATGTTTTGCATGTGTATACCACTTTTCAAGATGTGGTTCACTGCATATGACAGTCCAGACAGATCGCTTTCAAACAGGAGATGAAACAAATAGGGAATACATTGTCGAAACCTAGCATCTTCTGCATACAATCGCAAAGTCCGGTATTCAGAAGCAGGAATTTGATGAGGTCGCTCATCATATCTTCCTCCCTGACCTGTTGGAAAAAGCTGTGGGAAACACCGAGCTTCCAAACTTTCCTCCCAAACGCTAATGGGACTCCCTTTGGCTTGTTTCATTTGAAACAACTCAATAGCATTCCCCATGACTTCCTTGGAATGCAAAGGATGAACACTATAATGTTCATATATTTCTTCACTAGTAGAGGGTTCTACTTTCTCAATTTGACCAGCACACAAATCGCTATCCTCTTCCTCACTTACTTCCTCTTCTGCAACATATACATTCTGATAGTACTTATTATTTTTTTTCAAATACAATGTTGCCTTTTTGACTTTCCTAACATCCACTAAATCTTGCCATATTTTCTTATTCTTTGTCGGAACCCCATTAACTAAGATAACCAGAGGTTCCTCTTCCACTTTTTCTACTCCAATTGTGTTAATGTTTTTCTTCAAATCTAGAGGCAAATAAACAACTCTTCCCTTTAATCCTCTCTGTAAATCTGATGGAGGCAATTTCCCTGTCTTTGGCTCCATTCTTACAATAGCCTGAAAGGGATGGATACTTTGAATCAAAATAGATTCATAAGTATTTAAATCCTTCAATTCAGAAGGAATCTCAACCAATTCCAGATTATTATGAACTGCTCTAGCAGGCATCTGGTTTTGATTTAATTTGCTACAACAATAAGTACACACACGTTGATCCGATCCCAAATCAAAACAATTTTCTACCATCAAGTATGTTATGAAATCCTTCCATTCACTATTATTTTCCCTTTCACTTTTTGCATATAAATCCACTAACTTAGTCTGATTCTTATAATAAGTGCGTCGACAACACACACAAGTGAATTTAGGCCTCTCACTTGATTTCACCTGAAACGTCGCAATTTCCCTCTGAAAATTATCTGTACTGGAAACCTGTACACTATCTTCCACATTACCCTCTTCTTCTTGGTCAATTTCAACATTCTCCTCTTTACTTCCAAAGTAACAAAACTCAATTTCTGCACAAATATTCTTCACATCTACTTCTGAACCATGCAAAAGAGCAGCACATAATTGTTTAAGCATAATTGCTGGACTCTTAGCATAATACAACATTCTAACTAATTTCCTCACTTTATTATGATGCACTGCTAGCATCCTGAAATGATGAAAAACACTCTGGCATACTCTCCTGGAAAGACAAGCCAGTGAATGACCATGCAAACCTGTCACTTCTCTCACTCTGCAAGGATCTAATTCTTGCAACAACTTCATTTTCTGCTTCAAACTTTTCTTATTAAATGTCCGTACAAAATCACAAAGCAAATTGATGGAATCCTGTCGCACACTGCAAATACTACTACACTTCCAGGTGTACACAGGACCCTTAGGACGTCTTCCTAAAACCTCATTACCTAACACCTCTTCTGTCTCTGTTGTCACAAGTTTTTCTTTTTCAACTGGACAACCATCTTTCACTTCATAAGCTCGACCACTGGTGTCAACTGCATGCACCAAATCATTATCCTGGAAATAACTCTCCTCATTAAAAAATGCCTCACAACTTGAACTATGCATCTATTCTCCGGAAACAACTTCACAAAAATTACTACGATTAACTATTCTCTTCCATCTACTATTTCTTTTGAAATCATAAATTGCCTTGTTTAGCTTCCTAATTCTATTGATTATCAAAATAAATAACTTACGTTTAATTTCAAATGCCTGATCAATAACTTTCTCAACTTTTTTTTTTCTCTTATAAAAAACCACTTTCTGTTGACCTTTCTTAATATTTTTTAACAAATTGCCAATTATCCTGTTGCGGAACATTCATTTACGAATGTCCCTAAACTGTTGTTTCCTTCTACTATCGTGCACAGAGTTATCTCTTGCTCTAGCAGTAACATTTTTCATTGGCCTTTCCTTTCCGTTTAAATTGCTTCTCTTTTTCTGGACTGAAACATTTTCTGTAGTAATACTTTTTTTACTACAAATATTACTTATGAATGATTTCGTGGTCTTACCCGGTGCTTTCTTGGTGACTTGACAACTTTTTTTGTAGAGGACTGCTGCAGTATTTGATACACCTGCTGTCTTTGACGTTTTGCAGCCTTTCTAAATCTTTCCTTGGTTGGCATGCTGAAATCTTGAAATGATCTGCAGTTGAATCTGTGGTAAAATATAATAAAAAATGTTATTAACCACTATTACCAAACAGTAAATCAATAACAGTCATCAAAAACTTAACACACTACTTGACATTTTTACATAGAATATTTTTTAGTGCTTGGCAAATTTAGAATACAGAAATAGCAGAAAAGAAATGGAATTCATATTCATTTTACCTGTGCTCTTTTATATGTGAATCTGATCTAATTTTATGAGCATATTTTAATATTTTATTGAAGACACTACACATAACCTGTTTTTGAAGGTGTCACGTCATAAGCGCGACATGTCTACTGCAATGCACATGAGGAACCCTCACATTGCATGGTGCATCACTTCTTATGCCTGTTTCAAACAGGCATAAGGATTTGATTCAGCAATGCTATAAAGCTGACTCAGTGAAATCTTCTAAATTTCACTGTGTTAGTTTTACAGGGCTTTCCTGCAAATTAATGCATACCTTGCAACAAAACACCTATATGAAAACTGACGCAGGTTTCATGTGGTACAGGACTTTACAGCATGACACATCTGCCTAGATGCATCAATTTTTAAATATGTCGCCACATAGCAAATCTTTTGCACCACCGCTGCGTCACAAAAGTGACGCACAGCAGCGCAAAAGAGGCACACGGCTATCATAAATCTGTCCCTAACATGTTAAATGATTGATTCAGGATGACGATAAGGTGTGGCCTATCCAGAGGTTTGTTTAAGGTGAGGCCTACTCAGGGTTGCAGATCAAATTTACGCTTGTTGAAGAATACAGAGGAGATAATACATGTGAAGGCCTACTAATGAAGTAAGTCATGTCCACTTCACTCTTGAACAAAGGCCAGACCTCTTTTGTGTCCGTGGACAGACCTTAACTTCATCTGCTCAATGTCATTCGTAAACTTAAGAAACACAGGTGATGTAATTGAAAAATGTGGAGTTTCTTTTCCTCATTTTACAATTACATCACCTGTGTTTCCTATGCTTAGGTACCTCATAGTGCAGATGGAGTCTAGCATATCAAAGAGTACACAGAAGTTGAGCAGTGTATACAACAATTTTCACATTTACAGAAGACTCATCTTCTTATCTTGTTGGAGATGAAGTGAGGCCTGTCTTGCAACATGGTGCATCTTTTGCATCACTGCTGCATCGGTTTCATGTGGCACAGGTTTTTTACAGCATGACACATCTGCCTAGATGCATCAAGTTGTAAATATGTCGCCACATAGCAAATCTTTTGCACCGCCACTGCGTCACAAAAGTGACGCACAGTGGCGCAAAAGAGGCATACACCTATCATAAATCTGTCCCTAGCATTTTAAATTATTAATTCAGGATGACGATAAGGTGTAGCCTATCCAGAGGTTTGTTTAAGGTGCATGAAGCTCTAGCAGTACATATCCAGAAATGTAATTGATTTCAAAAAACGTTTTTAAACACAACATATAAATCAATTGTATACCTACATTCATGGGGAAATGACTTAAAATGAAATTAAAATCGTTTGTGAGGAAAATGAATGCTTTTAAAATGTATGACAAGGAAATAATGGTGTCTGCTTCTTCATTTCATTTCTCTTCAACATTTTTGGGTCACTTTTAACATGGCTATGTAACTCAAAGACTCAAAATCTAAATTTGCCAAGCACAGGTGCGAGCATATTTACAAGGAATTTGCCCCACGGAGAAAGGTCTTAAATTAAAATGGGAAAAATAACATCAGAGACACTCAAATGCCTTATAAAGAAGCAGACACCATTATTTCCTTGTCATAAATTTTAAAAGCATTCCTTTTCCTCAAAAACGATTTTCAAGTCATAATTTGAAAACATTGCACATGGGGAAATGACTGAAAATGTCCTTAAGACAAATGAAAGCGTTTTTTGATTGCCTTTGCAGCATTTTTGGGTCACTTTTAACATGGCTATGTAACTCAAAGACTCAAAATCTAAATTTGCCAAGCACAGGTGCGAGCATATTTACAAGGAATTTGCACCACGGGGAAAGGTCTTAAATTAAAATGGGAAAAATAACATCAGAGACACTCAAATGCCTTATAAAGAAGCAGACACCATTATTTCCTTGTCATAAATTTTAAAAGCATTCCTTTTCCTCAAAAACGATTTTCAAGTCATAATTTGAAAACACTGCACATGGGGAAATGACTGAAAATGTCCTTAAGACACATGAAAGCGTTTTTTGATTGCCTTTGCAGCATTTTTGGGTCACTTTTAACATGGCTATGTAACTCAAAGACTTAAAATCTAAATTTGCCAAGCACAGGTGCGAGCATATTTACAAGGAATTTGCACCACGGGGAAAGGTCTTAAATTAAAATGGGAAAAATAACATCAGAGACACTCAAATGCCTTATAAAGAAGCAGACACCATTATTTCCTTGTCATAAATTTTAAAAGCATTCCTTTTCCTCAAAAACGATTTTCAAGTCATAATTTGAAAACACTGCACATGGGGAAATGACTGAAAATGTCCTTAAGACACATGAAAGCGTTTTTTGATTGCCTTTGCAGCATTTTTGGGTCACTTTTAACATGGCTATGTAACTCAAAGACTCAAAATCTAAATTTGCCAAGCACAGGTGCGAGCATATTTACAAGGAATTTGCCCCACGGAGAAAGGTCTTAAATTAAAATGGGAAAAATAACATCAGAGACACTCAAATGCCTTATAAAGAAGCAGACACCATTATTTCCTTATCATAAATTTTAAAAGCATTCCTTTTCCTCAAAAACGATTTTCAAGTCATAATTTGAAAACATTGCACATGGGGAAATGACTGAAAATGTCCTTAAGACACATGAAAGCGTTTTTTGATTGCCTTTGCAGCATTTTTGGGTCACTTTTAACATGGCTATGTAACTCAAAGACTCAAAATCTAAATTTGACAAGCACAGGTGCAAGCATATTTACAAGGAATTTGCACCACGGGGAAAGGTCTTAAATTAAAATGGGAAAAATAACATCAGAGACACTCAAATGCCTTATAAAGAAGCAGACACCATTATTTCCTTGTCATAAATTTTAAAAGCATTCCTTTTCCTCAAAAACGATTTTCAAGTCATAATTTGAAAACACTGCACATGGGGAAATGACTGAAAATGTCCTTAAGACACATGAAAGCGTTTTTTGATTGCCTTTGCAGCATTTTTGGGTCACTTTTAACATGGCTATGTAACTCAAAGACTCAAAATCTAAATTTGCCAAGCACAGGTGCGAGCATATTTACAAGGAATTTGCCCCACGGAGAAAGGTCTTAAATTAAAATGGGAAAAATAACATCAGAGACACTCAAATGCCTTATAAAGAAGCAGACACCATTATTTCCTTGTCATAAATTTTAAAAGCATTCCTTTTCCTCAAAAACGATTTTCAAGTCATAATTTGAAAACACTGCACAGCTCCTATGCACAAAAACACCCTGTCAGTACTAATACTTCACATTTTCTCCCATTACAATTTCTCAAAGAAACATAATCTATTTGTAAAACACTTGAGACAAAGCAACATTTTAAAAACACAACTTTCTTCATAATTTTCTCTTTTAAACACACTATTCTCTATCTAAATTAAATAAATCTTTTCTCACCTTAGCAAATACTTTATGAGTTTCAAAACAGTCTCAGAAATACACCAATTTGTCTTCAGCAGAACAAAGGGTATGCACTCCAGAGGCTGCAGCTATAGAAAGCACAGAAATGCTGTAATTCATCACACATATCTCTCATGTCACCCAATCAAAACTCTTCCCTCACTTTTTTCAAATCAAAACCCTTCCCCCCTCTGCCCTCTCTGCCTTTTTTGCATAGCAACCACCTCCTGGAAGACCTCTGGTGTTTGCAAGTTCACACAACAATGTTTCAATTGAACTCTGAACTCTCAGTGCACCTGCATATCCAGTGCAATCTTTCATTTAATGATTTTTTATTGACCATTCAAAATACATCTTTCAAAGAACTCATCCATGCACCCTAACTTTCTGTTTTCAGCAATCAAAATCCACCAATCACTGTTACTGCTTCATTAACACAGAAACTCCACAGTTTTTTTAATTTTAAACTCTTATTTTTTCAACTGCCATTTCATTGCCACACTTCATCTGACTGCAGCAGAACCTTCTCTCACCATGTTTTCTGTCGGGATTGTTGGACATAGTTACATCTATTGGGCTCAGAGGTATGCTGAGAACAGAAATTTACCTAACCTCAATTTACAAGATGTGGAAATTAAGTGGTTTGGCCACAGAGGATTAAAATGTCACCAATTGATACCATTGGTGAAAACCTTTATGCATTTGCCAAAACCTGACCTGTTAATTGTGCACTGTGGAGGAAATGACTTGGGCACTTTGACTGGGGTAGGTCTGGAAATGCTTTTAAAGGACACCTTTGACCAATTGATGGCACTTTTTCCTCAAACTGCCTTGGTATATTCAAATATATGCCAAAGACAGAAATGGAGGTGGTCGAACCAATTTTGTCCACAAATTGAGAAGTCGAGGAAGCATGTAAACAAATCTGTTTCAGCTTACATGAGAGACCATGGAATGGGCTCCGTGTACAACAATAACTTGTGTTACTACATGCAAGATATCTACAGAGGAGATGGAGTTCACTTCTCAGATGAGGGCAACAGAATTTTCATTTTGAATTTAAGACTGTGCATTGGTACCTACTTATAAGTACCTAAATGTACCATAAACCCAAAAGCTCTTCTCAGAGCTACCCTACATCTGATCACTCACAATGATTATTTTACTCTAACTTTTTTCACTAATTTTCAACAAAGTACGCTCCCCGGGGCGCTACCCGGTACGCTCCCCGGAAGCTAACCGCGCGAAATTTTTTTAAACAATGTTTTTTTTTTCGCACATATGCAGACATGCCAACCCTCCCGATTCAAGCGTGAATCTACCGATTTCAAGGCTAGTCTCCCGCCTCCCGATTCCTGAAAGCAAAACCCGATTCCTCTGGGTTTCAGCTGACAATGCTTGGTATTGTGTAAAGTGCCAATTCTTCCAGCAATAGTCAGAATGGCCATGCAGGGGCTCTAGAAGGGGTGAAAAACAAAACAAAGCGTCATTAACAAGGGATTGGGAATGGTCTTTAAAGACCTGTGAAGTATTGGGGTGGGGGCTGTGTCTGTGCACAGGAAGCTGGTTTAGCCCGGGCTGTCACACAGGGGTGTAGGGCGGGGGGAGCATGCACTGCCAGCAACCTGCCAGGCCGGTGCACAACACTTGCATCACCCTCTCTCTGTCTGCCATTGCGCTCCATGCTTCTGAATGGTATGAAAAAAACGTGCATTTGTATTTCAAATGTCAAATCCTGCAGCAGCACACTTCCAAAGTCCACACATGACAGTAACCCGATTCAAGGCCCCATTCTCCCGATTTTTTTTTTTTTTTTTTTAAATCTCCCTCTTTGCTCTTCTGAAATGTTGGCATGTATGCATATGGGCCTCCTCAGCCATCCTCAGAAAACCTAGGGGGTCAAAATACGTCTACCGTGTCCCCTTCTACCCATTCTGAACATTATTTGCCCTCCATCTTGTATCTTAATTCGACCGAAACACAAAATGGTGGACTCCCGTAACGCTTAAGGTTCGCGTACCGGGGCGCTCGCCAGTTCGTGTACCGGGTCGCTCCCTGGGAAGCGCACCATCAAAAAAGGTGGGAAAGTAATTTACAGAAAAGCGACTGGAGACACTTTCACCAAATATAGATTAGCTCATACTACATACCAATCCCTACCATTTTCATAAATTTGATTGAAATTCCATTTAGCCATTTAGCCTGTAGACCTCTCTAAATACCGTGAGGTAAATTACTTCACAAAACACATCTGAAGTGTTGGAATTGACAACCAATGAAAATGTTACTTTCATTTTCTACTTTTTTTACCTGACATTTCATTGGTTATATACCTGAATATATATAAAGGAAGAGAATGAAACACAGCCATTTTGACTACTACTTCCTGGTGTACATTTCAATAGGATTTTCACTAATCACTTCAACTTCTTTGTAAAGGTAAGTTGTTATTTTAAAAACTGAAGTATATTGTGCACTATAAGTTAATATGGTAAACTTTTTCTGATAGTTATATACTATCCCTCTGTAGTAGTTATAGATTTAGATAGACTTCTCTGTTATAGTTATGGATGGAGTTAGGTTTCTCTTGTATAATTATGAATTTACTTACGTTAAATCACATACACTTTTTTATATTCCTACTTCCACTCTGATACTATACACTGCCCAAAGATAAATTCACTGATAAAAACTGCCTATCTAAAATTAATCCCAACAGTGCCCTATCTGTACTAATATATATTTTTTTATCCACATTTCAGGCAAAATGGAAGGCGAACAGAAAGTTTCATTTCAAATTGTCCTGCAAGACAGCAACCAAGAAATAATTGATCCAAATTATATAGAATTTATGGATGAAACTTGGGACCAAGAACTACTGCAATGTGTGCAAGCAGTAGATGTCCTCCTTGAAAATGAGGACATTTTACACACTCAAACATTACAAGCTATGTTCTATGAAAATAACGACATTTCAGACAGTGAAATGTTAGACATTTTATTAAATTTTGAAACACACTCACAATAATAAATAATTGCTTAAAAAATAAAGAAATTAAAAAATAATCAACAAAACAAACAATCAATTAACATACAATATTTGAAAAGTCTATCATTCTTTTTTCCTTATAGTACGCTCCCCAGACCGCTTCCCGGTTCCCGAACCGGGCGCTACCCACGCAAAAAAAAAAAGTTTTTTTTTTTTTTTTTTTGCCCCGTGGGGCCCTTTTAAAGCCTCCACATCAAACCTAGGGGGTCAGGGAGGATCTACTATGCCCCCTTATGGTCATTTCCCCCTTTGTTTTGGCCTCCTCTTGTCTCTCGATCCTACCGAGAGACAAGATGGCGGCCGCTACGGACTGTTTGGAATGTTTACAGACGCCGGAGAACCAATCAGCTTCGCTTCGCAAAGCTCCGTAACGCGAAAAGTACGCGAAACGTAGCGCTACCCGGGACGCTGTCACAGATATATATCTTTTTTTGAACGTTAATTTCTCAAAATCCACTGCAGCACATATATTGAGACCCAGCAAAGGCACATCGGGCTACCGGTCCCTACAATTTTGCCAAGTTTCGTGCAAATCCATTCAGCCGTTCGGGCTAAAAGTGAGGCCAACCGCCCTATGGAAATTAACATGGGAAAAACGCGTTTTGGGACCCCCCTTTTTTCTCGGCCCCCCCTTGACGAACCCCCCCCAAATTTTCAGGGGCTGCTCAGAAACAAAATGTTCCATTTTCCAGAACATTTCAGCCAATTCCGTCCACAAACGCCAAAGTTATTAGACATAGAATTTTCAAAAATCCCATAGAGAAAAAATCCTAACTATATATACCTACTGGCGACCGCCAGTAGGTAATATATATATATATATATATATATAACAATAAATCAAGGATAATCAAACTTTTTGTGTCTATATTTTACTTTGTGGGTGTAGAGGTGGAATGGTTAATTGCTAATGCCACATCGTTCAAACGGAGAAGGTTTTGGCTAGTGGTCTGTTCCCAGCCCGGTAGGAAGTGGCAAAGCCAGAGCCGGTCTGGGAAGCCAAAGCAGCCATGGAAAGTTTCTTGGATCAGCCCCTGCCTGGCCACAGGAGGCTACAAACGTTTGCTTGCTGCTTTTGTTGCTATGGGCCAATGTCACAGGACAGCTGCAAACAACAAAACTGACCCCCACTGCTTTAAAACCGGCCTCCACCCTTCAAGCCTCCCAGGGAAACACCCAATGCACGGTACGGCCAGTCTGACCAAGGAAGCCATGTGCCCTAAAGCATGCAACAAAAATGGGCCTGCAGATCACAACTATAGACAATGAAACACAGTCATTAGTAATGAAAATGGGCCTGCAGATCACAACTATAGGCAATGAAACACAGTCATTAGTAATGAAAATGGGTCTGCAGATCACAACGATAGGCAATGACACACAGTCATTATTTAGCTGCGGTGCACTAGTCACACACTGGGCAAAGTGCAACTGCAGCTGCTGCACTATTGATAGCCACATCCCTGCATGTCACAGTCCTATTTAGTGACACTCTAGTAGCACCAATTGTGGCATGAATGATTTATCTGGTAAATTTGACTGTGATGGAAGACAGCCTTCTGAAACTACTGAGTTACTTGCCAGGTAAATCATGAAAAAGATGCCATGCAGCTCTACTTTTGTTATTCAGAACTCAGGAAGCCCGCTTGAACATTTCAGAGTTATCTGTAATTCCTCTTTTAATTGTTAGAAAAGAAACTATATGTATTTGCTACTGGTCAAATAGTGAAGCGCAACATATTGATCCAGTCAATACAATAGTAAGGAGAAGTTACTACATTTCTTGGCATCCAGTTACCTATTTGTTTTTAGGTTAGTCATTCTTTAGGCAATTATAGGAAGGAAATATCTACTCATGCCAAGATGAGGCAAACATCTTAGGTCTCGCATATAGAAAGCTTTAGCTGTCAGATGTTGAAAGACCTATTGCTTGCAATATCAATACTTACTTAAGATTTAGTTAAATGTATTAATTATTTTTGGTTGGCTTTCTTATCACTCTTATTAGCTTACTTCTTATTCAATGGCTTCCCTTTCCTATTCTTGTGTTTGTCATTCTGTGGATCTTCTTTAAAATCTGTTTGATTAGATGACTTGTATTCTTACATTGAATTATTTTTTTTCTTTTGCGTATAGTACCAGTGGCATAGCTAGACCTTTCGCCACCTGGGGTGATCCCTGTGTTTGCCGCCCAGTGACAGTCAGAGCAGTCGAAGGGGTGGGGCTGGCGACCAATGCCGACGAGCAGGGGGTGCAAGCGTCAGGCGGGGAGGTGTTGGCAACAGACGAGAGATAATAAAAAAAGGAAAACTTACCTTGTGCTCGCCACCACCCCCCAGCTACGCCACTGTATAGTGCACCATCGTGCTTTCTTCTCCTCTCCACTGTGCTGTTTCCCACTTGAAATCCCCACCCCCGCACTCTCTGTGTTATTTTTCTATCCCTAGCTTATCTGTTGCTCCTCCTAACTACCACTGCTCCCCACCTCTCCGGATTTCAATTTTTTGTTCATACTTCGATTTTCTTTTTTACTTTTTAGGAGGGCAAGGTCGTCCTTTCAACTACCTTTTACTTTACATTGGTAATTTACCGCTCCTAGAGGGGCATATGCCACCTTAAAACTGTAAATAAAAAAACAAAATGGCCACTGTGTCATCTTGTATGCATGTGCATATGTGATGATGCATGCGCACACATACATCATTATGCGGTGGCCATTTCAACAGATTTTTAGCAGTACTATTCAGCATCGGCAGGGAGCACTGGCAAAGTCTAACGGTTGACTAACACCTTTCAAAGGTGTGATCTATTGGCTGGTTTTGTCAGTCAGGAGTTTCAGTAGTAGAAAGCAAGTTTTTCTGTCACAAACAAAATGGCTGCCTGTTCTTGTACACAGTCTAGTCACTTTGAATATGCGTGCTCTGTCTGTTGAATGATATAATTTGATAATTTCATCGGTGTGAATCTGGGCGTATCAATTCCCTATTAAAACACAGTCAAAAGAGGTTACTGTTACACTACAAAACACAAAACCACTAAAATGCAACAGTTGTGCTGAGCTGTACAAGCCATAAAAGTGATTGATTGATTGATTGAATAAAATTTATACCGCGCAAACAATAACCCGAAGGCATCAAGGCGCCTAACAAAACAGATCCTAAAAAGTCATCACTACACCACTACAGATACGCTTGCACAAAGAGATGTGTTTTCAGAGCACTTCTAAATGCCTGAAGAGAAGGTAGAGATCCTATTTTCAACGGGATGGCATTCCACCACTTGGGCGCCAAAGTGGAGAAAGCCCTGCCACCCCATTTCACTCTCCTGAAACGGGGGGCAAACAGAAGAAGTCTGCCAGAGGATCGCAGATCCCTGGAGGGAGTGTAGCGAGACAGAATAGATCCTACACCAGTGGGACTATTTTTAGCTAAAGCCCTGTATGTCATGCATAGGGTCTTAAAGTGAATGCGGTCCTCAACAGGAAGCCAATGCAACAGCTTTATAGCCGCTGTAGCTGAAGCACGTTTAGGGAGATCCAGGACAAACCTGGCAGCGGCATTTTGGACTACCTGCAAGCGCTGCAGCAGATGTTCACAACTTCACACATCAGTGCACTGGAATGTGGCCTGCGCCTTTTCCAGTGGCTCAAAGCTTTACAAACATTTCACCCATCACCTCTGTGTTATCCTCACATATGACTTCACTGATGATATCTGAAATAATATCAATGATGAGATGTGACTGATGACATTGATATAGTCAGGGTAAGAACAATATGTGATGTGAAGTGTGTGAACAGGAAGAGAGCACTAGAAATGTTTGACGATCACGCTCTATACTCACAAGAAACTGATCAGGAACCAATGCTCCATGCAGTTGATTCTGAGGGAAATTATGAAACATCAGTTATGATACCTATCAAAAGTATGAGCCCACGGAGGGCTATGCTGAAAGCCGTAGGCCATACAGTGTGGAGCCTGAGCACAAAATGTGCCTTTCACGACACAATGCACTCCTCCCCAGTTCCTCTCAAATCTACTGTGCACGTCGTTTGACCAAGAGCAGCTGGGTTAAAATCTCACATTTCTGGGACATCTGCACAGGGCTTTTAGTCTTATGCAGCTGTCCCAATTTTTTTTTTTAAATATCAGAAATGGAAGTCCACCCAACTGATTATGCAAGTACATTTCCTGCTTAACCTGTATTGCGTCAAGCTAAGATTTAACCAGGCAAATAACTACTGGCCCAGCTATATTTCTCATACATTTATTACATTGTAATGATTTTTTTGCCAAATTTCAGTTGTTTTTTGTTGTTATTATGTCTCTTCTTTGTCTACATGTGATTATGTTGCTGAATGTGGGGTTGCATGATCCATTCTTTAATGCCCAATTTTCTTGACTATTTTTTCATTTTGTTCTGTAGTGTTATTTACCGGTTCTATTGATAACTATGTATCTCCATTGCATACTTCCAGTGACTGGCTTGGGATTTCGAGACTGGGCTGAAATGGATTTGAGCTTCCCATGGCTGTGTTGTGGATTAAGATGCTGATCTTTCCCTCCAATTCTAGAGGAGAAATTCCCATTTGCAGCCACTCCCCCTGGTCACTCCCACAGTTACATCTCCACATCCCACATTTTTCCACACACAAAGGATAGGAAAGACTTGTGCACACAATTCCACCTGAACTTTGTGAATTACCATTCAAAAATATATAAGCTAGTACTACTGTAATACTATTCCTGATTGTCTTGAATGGATTTGTTAACCTGTCAGTAGGATTTACAGCTAGTTTTTGAATGGGACTTAACGGCATTCATTATTCAATATGCCTCTCTGATGTAGGGATCTAACTAAACAAACGTTCATCTCATATCCCCCACAAATATCAGCACCTTAAATTTCGGTGTCAGTGTGCCAAAACAACCTATTAATGCAACCATGCCAGTCAACAGTCCATCAGTGTTGTTTATAATGTGATGCTAAATATGCCAGTCTGCTCCAGTATGTCAGGTCCCAGCTACAACTAACAGCTTGCTGGGGGTGCTCAATCATTGTTCAAAAAGGCCATTTCTGCTCATTATGACAGAAGACATTTCACAGTATGTGACGGTGGCTCAGGGTGTCTAGGGCGATTTTCCTTAAGGTCTGATGAAAGGAGGTCACTCTACTGTCTGAGGATTAGGTCTCAGGCGCTGAAAATCTCAGTTATTTACTGGTGGAGCGATGGCGCCAGCTTCTACATTGCTCGAGTATTGAAGGGCCACATTGCCATGAGAGTCTTTATTTGCTACAGGATGTGAAACACCACTGACAGGTCAAAAGCAACACTATCATGGTGTGTAAAGCACCACTATCATGCCAGAAACCAAACTGTACCTGTATGTAAGGCAAAAATTCAGTGCAAGCTTCCACATTGCCCTTGTGTGTACAGCACTCTTGCAATAATGACAGAATCCACATTGTCCATGTATGTGCAGCATCATTGTCATGCCGGAATTCACAGTACACAGATATGTACATCACCACTACCCAGTGGTAAATTTGTAAAACAAATAAGTGCTGGGGCTCTCATCAGGAGGCAGCTTGCACCAGCCCATTTCTCCTGTTACGCTGCCTAAAACAGAACCAACTACTTCCCATGAAAGTGGGGATCGGATGTGGCATAATAGCCAGAGTTGCCGCCTTTGAAGCTGGTGAACCAGGTTTGAGTCTCGGCATCGGCTTAACAGCCTGTGATTCTGAACAAATCACTTAATCTCCCCGCAAATGGATTATTGTATCCTTAACTTGTGCTCATGAAAAGCGTCAGTGTTGATGATTAAGTGCCAGTGCTAAGCACCGGAAACCATCGGCTCAAATTAGGCACTGCTACCACACCAGAAACCAAACTGCCCTGGTATTTAAAGAGTAATTCCAATGCGAATGCCATTGATAGACCATCGTCCGATCAAATCCCCATCCCTGTGCATTGCCTTCTATGCACCTTCTTCCATTTCCAGAAGTCTGGACTGCAACGTGACTGCTGGCCTGGAGTGGCATCCAGTTGAGGGGACGTTCACCCATGGCTGACCAATGGCCAGCTGTTCTGTACTTGTATGCAAATATTCACAGACTACGGAAATATCCTGTACTTAGGGGCAAACAAGGATGTAATCCATAGGCTACAAGTGGTCCAAAATTCGGCAGCTAGACTCCTATGTCAGCTACCTCGAACAGCCTCCATTTCTAAGTCAATCCGGGACCTACACTGACTAAGAATTGATGATGGATCTAAATTTAAAGCCCTGTGTTACATGTACAAAATCAATGCCGGCATGGCCCCTCATTATCTGGGCACCCTGGTTCACAAATACAAGCCAACTAGCGCCCTTAGATCCTCGAAGCAAGCCAAATTTGTGACCCCTAGATTCAAACTGACCCGTATAGGCGGCCGATCTTTCTCTTTGCTGGCTCCTGCTCTGTGGAATTCAATGCCTCTTTCACTTTGCTTGGAACAGAACTACATCAAATTTACGAAAGACATCAACACTTGGTTATTTAATATATAGTTTTGTCTCTCTTGTTGCTCTGTTTAGCTTGTGTCCGTAAGGCGCCGGGAAACCTCCGGGTAGGTGTTGTGCCATATAAATTTAAATAGAATAATAATAATAATAATATTAATAAGCCCAAAATTCCATCTTCTTCAATTAATCGCCTCAATTAATCACCAATGAAAGAAGGTGCGTGCACATTTCACCCACCTTGAAAGATATGCATTGCCGCCTCCTCCCTGCCAGAATGCACTTTAAGGTTGTATGTGATCTGGGAGCCACTTCACCCAAGAACCTGACTACCTTTCCATTAAACTCAATGCATCTGGTGACAAGTACTACAAGGAGCACATCCCTTGCAAGGTTGGACAACCAAATGACTTATAAAGAATGCGAAGGCTAACATGCTTTTTTTGGCATTTAGACCTAGACAATGGAATAGCCTACATTTACACAACCAGCTTTCTCCCTCTTTATGAGAGATCTCACACCCCGCAATCTTCCTACAATCCTAGACAATATCCTTTTCCTCTCTTCTTTCCTTCGAGATAATAGATTTCAGTTCTGCGTTATTGAATATTATGTTCTGTTACCTAGCTTTATAAATCGCATGGCTACCCAAACTCGGCTTCCCAGCGCTAGCAGACATACGGCAAGAGGTTTTAAGATGACTAACTGAACAGGTGCGTCTTTAATCGCTTTCTAAAGCTCAGGAGATTGTGGTTTGCTCTCAGATGAATGGGGAGGGAATTCCATAGTTTAGATGCCTAGTATGTAAAGCATATAGTGTTTATGTTTATTGTAAACATATCTACATGACTATCACATGTGAGATATGTATCGTGCTTTATATGAACAGTGCTCTTGCGCCCTCCTTGACTAGTTCCTCCATGGTTCCCCAATTCCCGCCTCCACTCCAGTCTACTGCTCCAAACACCATAAGGTTGTTTTATAAATTGATTGCTCCATCGGGTCAAAGAATTTCCTACCCGAAGAAGGGTGCTGCTTTGAGACAGGGAATCTCCTTGCTTGCATGAACTTGCATGTTGTCCTGACTAGAACAGAGCCATAGGCTGGTTTCAGTCTCTCTTATGACAGCACATGCACTCTAAAAACTGTCCCTTGCTGAACAAAAATATTAATTCTTAGGTGTTCCAACTGTTGTGTAACTTTCTGCATGGCAGTGAATCATCAGATTTTGAAGGATATCTAAAAATGAAATTCAAGGTCTGGTTTAGGTGGGGATACCTCCCCCAAGAATTGGGGTGGAGTCTCCAGAAATGCAAAAGTGGGTCCATCCCTAGGCATGAAAAAAGGAATGGCATAACGCACAGCGCAGCGGCCACATAAAATCCTCTCCCATTCTGTCGGTGAACTGTGATGAACCACAATTGAGAGCAGAAACAGGAGCAAGGTGCCAACCAGTAACCTTTGGGGCACCTTCCAAATCCCACACTCAGCCAAGTTGGACGAAAATCCTGACCTTCATGGATAAAAAGGATTGTCAACATTGCTTACAAATGCCACGTTGACCATAAAAGTGCTCCAAAGCAAGTACTTAATCGAGGATATGGATTTAATGAGATACAAATGCTCACATTTTCTGAGGATGACAAACCATTTAGCAATTTCATCACTTAAATCATTAAATTAAACCGAACACATAAGTCAGGCTCTCATAACACAATATGACAGTCATAATTTGGATCTTGGAAGGTTACAGATCTGGAAGGATGCACAGATCAAGCCCAATTGGTGGTTAAATTAGTAAAACTCATGTGCGGTACTGTCAGTTTGAACTAGTTTGGATATGCTCTGACATCAAATAACGTGCTAATCTTTTTAAGGTCTGTGTCAGTAGTTCCTGAAGTCTGGTCTAGAAAGGAGACAAAAACAATAAAACCTGTATCAATCTCAACACTTGAATAAACATGTAACCAAAAAAGGCCATATAAGGCATCCATGCGACCTGTTTGTAACCGCAGGGCCCCCTCTGTACTATTCAAGGCTCTTCCATAATATCTGTTGCCTGCATTTTTACATCTTGTTATTGCAACAGTTCTTCACTGACAACCAACAAATCTATCATGGCCTCACATTCCTATGTGAAGCCTCTACTGATCTGCAAACAACTGTAAAAAAATTTTGTTAAACAATTTTTTTTTTGTATAACAGTCAGTATAGTCCGCATCACATGACAATACAG
Source organism: Lissotriton helveticus (assembly GCF_964261635.1). NCBI lineage: Eukaryota > Metazoa > Chordata > Amphibia > Caudata > Salamandridae > Lissotriton > Lissotriton helveticus. Next base: position 1,108,960,843 of record NC_136067.1, read on the forward strand.
CGTACAGGCTCGTGAAATACATCACCGCGCCCCATTTAAGAAACATTGAACCATCATTTCCCACTGGAACTGTAAACTTTTAAGAATGTTCAAGGCATTAGTTGCTGTCTGTCAGTCACCTGAAACTGTCTATGTACTGTAAGGTGGTCATACTAGCCGCTTGGTGTTCAATGTTTCTCAGGGATGTCTGCCAGAATGTTCATAGAGTCATCAGCAATATAGTGAAGAATTGTATGCTGACTACTTATGTAATCTCAGCCACTTCACTTTCTTCTGGGAAAAGATCCTCTTGCCTTGGTTATTTTAACTCTTCTTGGGGCTTCGGAGGCTTCGGAGGCTTCCACCTTGACTTTTAGCTTATCATTGCTCACCAGCATGCTGATGCTACACACCAGAATGTGTCATCAGCTCGTGGCCTGAGTTAACTGAGGTGATGTTAAAACACAAAGAGAACTAGTTTGCTCTTACTCGTTGTCTCATTAACTATCATGCTCCACCTCCTGTTATCTAGAACTCCAAGCTTGGCTATCGAAATTGAAAGGAACCAACATCAATACCTCAAATGTTTACAAAGAAAAATCATTAGGTTCCCACTGAACTTGACACTACTCCGATATGTCCATTCAAACAACGATGCAGGTAAAATCAGTGGCGTAGCAAGGGAGAGGGGCGGGGGGGGGGCAGACCACCACGGGCGACAGGAGTTTTGGGAGCGGCGCCCTCCCACCGCCCCCCACTCTTACCTGCAGCCATCGCGGGGCAGCAGACATGCAGGAATCGCCAGCCTTCCCCCCCCACCCCCACCCCGCTCTTACATGCAGGATGCCGTGGGCGGCAAACGCCAAACAGCCAAAGGTCTACCTACGCTACTAGGTAAAATCGAGAAATACATCGTGACTCAGACATCCAGCACCAGGCACCGTTCATACTGATATCTAGGATAGAGCATGTGAATTTACTAGTCTCCCACAGAAGCTTTTCTCCAGTCAGGGAAACATGTGGTAGGAAGGTGATCACTGGAGCCTACAGACCGGCTGCACCACTTTGAAACAAGTCTTGTGCACCACAAGTGAGGCCTCCCAGATGCTAATTTAATCTTGAATACAGCATGCGTCCCTTACAGACCAAGCAAACCAGTCTACCTTTCTTGCCTTGTTGAAAAGCTTCATGGTGTTCATATACTCTGAAGAAAACACACATGATGCTTGGATACACCTGACTTGAATGAAACAAATACTCATTTAATCCCCCAATCCGCACCCTCTAAATTACTCTATAGCAGCGGTTTTCATCCCTTTCCTGCTAAACCCTCTTGATCAAACAAGATTTTGGTGGGACCCACAAAAAGAAAACAAGATTGGGCGATCCAATAGGTCTGCCTTGGTGTGCTGGTGCAATAGTTATTTTTTTTACTTTTTTTTCACTATTGCAAGCAGATACCACAGAAAACAAAAATAAAATAAGATATACAGGTGCCACCGGAATGTGGTCACCACACGCTTGTATTAAAAATAAAGAAGTCTAAATGTAAAAAAAACATTCACTGGTGAGACTGTTACACTAGTACTATTTTTTTTAAGTGTTTCAGTTGTGCCATCTTTTTTTTTTTTTTAGATAGCGACAAGAAATCTTGACCCATCCAAGCACTCAGATTGCGGGTAGCTTCTCTGTCACAGTGTCTCTTAGACAGTATAGGACATCAACTTTTTAATTTTTTTTATTTTGTTTATTGGCATTTTCAAACAGTGTTATTAACATTTCAACACAACAAGCCAGTTGCTAATGTACACATGAGGTTATTAATATATCACATCTTACCATTATAAATATATTTGTTATTACAGGCGTGCACGTTCCACAGCCTGACACATGATAGGAGTATTTACTATCCTAATAGAACCATATCTGTACACATACGAGTGGCAATATACAGTACATTAAGTCCTACCCCAGAGCATTTTACAAATAGAAACTTTCGGCAATGTAACAGTTTTTCAATATATGTTATACATTTCTCCAAATACAGCAATCAGCCCCAGGTGCTCTATGTATGCCTACGGTGCCTCTGACGTGTCTCCCACTCCCGACTGTACCTCCCAGGCCCACAGCACAAATGGTTCCCATATATCTCTAGGTCTTGACGCCGATGGCATCAGTTCCCAATAGTTAGTCAGCTGCGAGTGCCCGAATGCCACGTCCCGCAGCCATTCTGTCCTAGACGGGGCCCCCTCCTCCTCTCCCAGTGTATAGCTACCTGCCGCTTAGCAAACAGGAGTAGCATAGAGTGTAATTTCCGAACTGTGACTGGTGTATCCTTCACATAGCCTAGCAGGACCTGTACATAGTTTGGATCGTCCCTTGCACCTGTTATCTGATAGATGGTAGTGAAAACTGCGGACCAGAACAAAGACAGGTGCCGGCAGCTCCATGCCATGTGTAACAAGCATTTGCAATGCAATAGGTCTCGCATTAGGAAAGTGTGAGCTATTTGTATTGTAAATTACACATTTTTTAAAATATGTGTTGGTTTTGAAAATATATACATTAATAGCATTGTTATTCACAAAGCCAATAGCTTAGACTTTCCTAATGCGAGTCCTATTGGCTATGGCAATGCTTGTTAGTAGCAAGCAAGGACAGTGCTGTTGAGGTGCTGAGTGATGATGTGGTTGGGCTGAGTGATGTGGTGGTGTATTAGAGTGATATGGTGGTGTATTAGAGTGATGTGGTGGTGTATTAGAGTGATGTGGTGGTGTCCCAGAGTGATGTGGTGGTGTCCCTGAGTGATGTGATGGTGTCCCCGAGTGATGTGGTGGTGTCCCTGAGTGATGTGGTGGTGTCCCTGAGTGATGTGGTGGTGTCCCTGAGTGATGTGGTGGTGCCCCTGAGTGGTGGCCCTGAGTGATGTGGTGGTGTCCCTGAGCGATGTGGTGGTGTCCCCGAAAGATGTGCTGTTGTCCCCGAGTGATGTGGTGGTGTCCCTGAGTGATGTGGTGGTGTCCCTTAGTGATGTGGTGGTGTTTCAGAGTGATGTGGAGGTGTCCCTGAGTGATGTGGTGGTGTCCCTGAGTGATGTGGTGGTGCCCCTGAGTGGTGTGGTGGTTTTCCTGAGTGGTGCCCCTGAGTGATGTGGTGGTGTTCCTGAGTGATGTGGTGGTGTCCCCGAGTGATGTGGTGGGCACCGGCATTGCTGTGGGGGGGGGGAGCGGCAGCCTTTGAAGTCTGATGCCGAGGAACAAACAAATGGTGGTGCGCGATGTGCACGCGGGGGGCAGGGGAGCGGCAGCCTTTGAAGTCTGATGCCGAGGCACAGACAAATGGTGGTGTGTGATATAGCTGGCTCTGTGCACGCGCATAGATCACATGAACTGTATGCGATCCGCAGCTGTTTTAGTAGACTGTTCTTTTCCACTCACTAAGTAGAGCTTGTAATTGGGAGATAAGGCCATAAACTGGCCGCAGCCGAAGGCCCACTGCTCCTCCATGAGTGGGGTGGGCAGGTCCTCATTCCATGCCTGAAATGCCCGTGGCAACAGTGTTGTGTAGTGCCCAACATGTGGCACCAATATACGAAAAGCTCTGAAAATGATACAGCCTGTCCTTCTGTGGGTTAGGGGGGGGGGGGGGATTGAAATGTTTCCTCTGGATATAGATCCGCAAACGTGTAAAATCCCATCTTTTGCGCTAGGGTTCTACTAGTGCCCTCCCCCATAGGAGGCAACATTGGATTGTGTGCGAGGAGTTCTGACGGGGCGTACACTATAGACATGTTTGCTCTTTTCCTTAACCCGTCCCATGCCCACCGCGCAGTTTCCACCATATCTATACCCTCCTGTGGATGCTTGTAGGTTTGATATAGTGCTACCTTCAGAGGAAAAGGCGCCGCCGCATCTGTCTCCACAGCTATGTGGGGCTGGAAAGGGGTCGGTGTATCCAGTGATGAAGGAATTGCACCTGTGCACTCCACGCATATAAAGGCATGTCAGGGGATCCCAGTCCGCCTTTTAATGGAAGGGTCAACAGTTCGCATGTAGGACATCAGTTTTAACAAGCACTGGTAAAATCAAGAGGTCTCACCATTAGGATCGATTGACTTTGCCAATACATGTTGGTGGTGCTCTATAGTTTCATGCTCTTTCCTGATGCAGTGCTGAATCGCCAAATATAAATAAATAGATTTTTTTTTTAAAAGACGCGATGATTGGACCGCTGCTGACAAGTGTGTCGTTCCACTGATGCTTGAATCCGTGATGATGTATGTGTGCAGCAGCAACATGACACGGAAACCATTTTGTTTAATAATTCATTTACCGATCCAGGATAATAGATGCTACACGGCTCGGTAAATAAAACAATAAATATTTTTTAGAGTAAAGTGCACTGCAGAGGGGTTAAAGGAAGCACGAGTGTGGGGAGCACGCGGGGCGAGGATGGTAAAAGTATTGCAACAAGAATAGAGCAACATGAATGAAGGGAGGAAAACCACATAGGGAGAGAAGAACACGGAGCACGGGGGCGGGCAAGAGGAGAACATGTGAGCTTGAGAAGAAGCATTGAGAGACGGAGAAGCACACACAAGTGACAGGAACACGGGGAACTGGGCATGACACACAAGGAACATCATGGAACGCGAAGGGTGAGAAATACACGTTAGAAACACGCAGAAGGCAGTAGTCGGCCTTTGGGGGTAGCACGTGCGGGGAGAAGACAAGAACACACACGCACACCTGACCCTGCTCTTGCTAATACTACGGGAAAGAAAGTGCACTAACCATTAAGGGCCATCTCAGCACTGAAATCAACTTGCGGTTTTCACTCCAGTGCCCTAAACATTGTTTTTTTTGTTATTCCCCCACGTTTCTTTTTTCAAGCACCCGCTTGTTCTTTTTTTAATAAAAACTATGGGCCTCATTTATGAAAAGTGATGCATCGCTGCGTGAAAACAGCGATGCGTCACTTTTCACTGCGCACTCCTTGCGACACCAATGATGCGTCATATTTAATGTATGACGCATCATGTCGCAAGGAGTTACAGATACATCACTATTTCTGACGTATCTGTAAGCGCAAAAGTGACGCATTGCTGGAGTGTGTCACAAAACTGACGCAACTCCAGCAATGTGCCCTTTCACATGGGGCAAGCCCCATGTGAAAGGGCCTGCGTCAGTCTTACGCCGGCTGTGAGGCAGGCGCAAGATTTTGACACAACGGCGTCCTAAAAGTGACGCAGTGAAATCTCATAGATTTCACTGCGTCACTTCTATGACCCTTCCTTGCGTCAATACGCCCCCCTTGCATACATTATACCTGGCGCAGGTATAATGTGGCGCAGTGGTTTACAAAGTGACGCATCTACCTAGATGCGTCACTTTGTAAATATGGTGCAACAAGGCGCATTATTTACGCTGCTGGTGCGTCACAAAAAGGGTTGCACCAGTGGCGTAAAAGTGACGCACGGCCTCATAAATGAGGCCTAAGGTATACATACAGACGTCTATTTTCGTTTTGTATTTTAGCCTCTGTTCTTTATTCTGTGATACAAAAGGCAAGTGGTTCAATGCAAATATAAAAAAAAAAGAAAACCTAGTCTGTGCAATATACAACTGTGGAAATACATTGTCGCAAATTCAATGTAGTGGTTTAGCATTGCGGCCGCATACAAGTATCTCGACCCCGGGCCCAGATGTTATGTTTTTTAGATCGAATTACAAGAAGACGACTTCATAAATAACACATACGTATGCTAAATGAAGAACATTCGCCCAGGGAGCCTGTTCGAAACTCGACCCCTCTGAAGTAGTGTCATCCCGTCGCTCTGGCATTTAGAGTCGGGTTGAAGGACGGCTACTAACAGCTAACAAAAGAAGAGGCGGCCTCCGGGGGCGCAGTGTCAAGCTGACGTGTGCAGGTGAAAGAGAAACGAGCACTGCTAATTAGCGACGGAGAGGGTTCTCCTGGGAGTTCACCTCAAAGAGGAGATACTCAAGATAGAGGACGGACAAGGAAGCAACCACAGTTGAAACGGCGGGGGGGTGGGAATTGCAGATTGTAGACTAACATACAATTTCAACACAACAAAACTGAGGCAGCGGAATGTTGCGACCAGGTCACCTTTGTGATCATGCCTGTCCAAAAACGGCATTGCACTCAGCATCTCATCTCAGTGGCACAGATATGGTTAATACAGCAAGTGTAGTGGCACCGGTCACAGGGGCATAATCCCCACTGTTGTTCAATGACCATTGTATTTTGAATACCTGAGTAGTGAGTAGGTAGGAAGACTATTGTGCTTGATTGCATCATGTCACTGGTACATCCAGTGCTGTGCTGGTCAAAAGGAACCAAAAGTTGTTTGCTGTGCAATGCAACACTGTGGTGCAAGTGACCAGTCTACTCTCAACCAAGGGCGTAACCCAGGCCCGTGCAGCCAGCGTTGGATTGGTAACGCGGGCATTCGGGCAATGCCCGAGGGGCCGGTGTCCAAGGGCTGCTGTGAGCTGTTTTTTTGGGAAAGTCTAGGGGGCTATTTGGGCGCTGTCTCTGTTCTTCTGATACAGTCAGCGGCCCAGTGGGTGTCTGAGTGGCCTTTCTAGGTGCAGATGGGCGTTCATTACCTCCGTTTAGCACCAGGCAGAGGTGTCACTCCCTTTGTCTCTCGGGCCGGCCCATTAATGTCTGAACATACTGAGCGGGGGCAGGGGGCCTGAGTAGGAGTGGCCTCACTTGTTTCACCAGTCTAAACTAAGGCGTGCATTTTTTTACCCCCCCCCTAAAGTTTTTTATAAGAATACACCAACGCAGTGATATGAGGAGTGTTTATGCAAATGTGGGCCGATTTTTTTGTGTGTGACCGGGCCGATTTTCATTCCCAATCCAACCCTGCGTGCAGCCCCGCAGACAGGGGGCCTCCAACCCTACAGGGTCACCCCAATCCCTTTATGGGTCCCGTTCAGCCCCAAGTCTATAAATGTTTGTGAGGTATTCTAGACAAGGGAGCCCTTATCACATTCTGCAGGGAAGCCCCATCACTTTGCGTTTCACTAGATCGCTCATCTTTTCTCACAGTCTTCCTCAGGTCCATCAGTGGATGCAGAATGATTAGCTCCACCGAAAAAGCAAAAAATAGAAATCCTGCTCTTGGACTTCGTTAAATAAACCACCTTCCCTAAACCAAGGTCTGAGAACCAGGAAGCTCTGCCCCTACCTCCAATCGCTTGTGAAAAAAGCAAGCAATTTGTGTGTTCTGTTTGAGAACAAACTGTTCTTTCACCCCAGGTGAATGCATCCATCATCTACATTTGGGAAGGAATTTTGATGTCGCTCCACTGCTTTCAGAACATCTCCTAAATGCTCACTGTGTTCATGGCACAGATTGAGTGTTGCAACAGGGTCTATACCATCCACCTACCACGTTGCTCTCAAAACTCAAGAGCATTCCAAAATATGCAGCTCAATTGTTATTAGGCCTGAAGTAACAGAAAAACACAAAAAGGGCACTGAAATCCCACCGCTGGTCCACTTTGCACTGAACACAACCTCCAACAGGGTCAACCACACACTATCAAATAAAAGTGTGTGTTAACACCAGAAACTAAGCCTCAGATCCACCAACTAGTGCCTGCTGTTGATCTGACCATACACAAAGCAGAGATGTGATGTTGGATCTCTCCATCTCCAGTGCTTCTCACTGTGGGAACCCCTACCTCTTAAATTGAGACTGAAAATGACTAGCTCAGTTTCAGAAGATCCTTAAAGATTCACCTCTTCTTCGTATCATTTGCATAACCATATATTTTTCACAAGAGCCGGCCTCAGTTGGCTTCTGAGGACACGTCTGGTCAGACACCTAAGAATGACTTCATATCTTCGTCCAGGCTCTAATGACTAATGCGTATTCAAGGCTTTGGACCTGATTTAAAATTTGGCCAGCAGAGTACAATATGTCAGGGCGGAGAAGGAATATTACTCTGCCACCGTGGGAGACTACCGCCTGCCAAATGACTGCTGGCCAAGCAGTCGTCTTTGTACGCTGAGGGGAACTGCCTTGGCAGGGGTGCCTTACAATGCGCTACAAGTTTAGTGGACAGCCACCATCGCTGTTCAAGTCCCAACTACTTTTTATTTTTTTTAAACTTTTTTTTTAAACAAATTCCCAAAGTGGAAATTTGTGTCCAAGAAACAAAAACGGAGTGACTGCACACCCTGGAAATTTTCATTCACAATGTGAGGGTCATTTTTGTTTTCCTCCTGACCCTCACCTTCATGTGTTTCCTGACAGTGACGGACAGAAAAAAGAAACATTGTATCATCTACATTAAATAGGTCGAGAGGTATATTGTCCCCTCTCAAACAGCTGCTACTTCATTGGGTTGTCAGAGTAAGTCAACAGTGGCTCCATCGACAAAATACTTAAAGTCCACTCTTCTCTAAATGAGGCAGGCGTACCAAGGGTTTGGCGGGCAGGGTACTCTGTCGTGTTTGTCATAGAGTACCCTGTCCATCCAACTTTAAATCAGGCACGTTGTCATCATATTGGGGACAAACTCAACAACAGGCTACCTCAAGACATTGTCCTCCGCCTCTGGTCGATTGATTAGTTTTCCGCTGCATTTTGTCCCAACTGCAGCTCATCCTTTCTTCAGCGCACATCTGTATCGCAAAGTGTTCTGAGGCTACTGCAGGGTAGTTTTGGAGCGCTTACAGAACTTTGAATACATATAATTATAAAGGTAATTATGGTAATCACATCGGAGCCATGGAATAAAAAAATCTTGTATAAGTTGCAAATATGTTATTTTTTTCAATATATTCAGTCTTTTAAAAAAATTTAACATGTACTATATTGTGTTAATATTTTTCCTGTGATTGCCTTTTTATACTTTTCAAGTAAATGGCATCCACAGCGTTCTCAAAATGTGCCCTTAGCCAGCACTGCTGGTTGGACCTGTGCTTCATAATTAACATCCACTGATATCTCATAATACGTGCTCCTCCTGATGTGTCAGGCACCACGATATAGAGACAGGGACGCCAATGGAGCTCTCACAGTGGGCCTCATGTTGACTTGCATTATCCAATGGACTTCCAAGTACTGAAATATCCATCAAGCTCTCACGTTGGAGCCTCTAACTAGATCTGCAGTATGAAACAGGACTGCAGCAGTACCAGCAGAGCTCGCATAATGTGACACTGTGTAGTCTGCGCATGGTTACCTCAACACTGGGACACCCACAGAGTGCTCACGAAGCACCACTACCCTGAACTGTATCAAAATGATGTATTACTCCTAAATAGGGTGCTCTGAGTGCCACAGACTAAAATATACGGTATAGATTGCTCAACAGTTAGGTCTGAACTACTTAGAATGGATTGCAGTGATCTGTGCCCCTGCCAGGCTATTTATCCTGCCCTTCAATAACACTGCACGGGAGCAGGTTGCTCCTAGCAGTACCCAAATAGATAATAAAAATGGATAATAAAAATGGACGAACATGTTAAGGGTCTGTTTTGGAGGTGTTTAGCATCTTGCTTTGTGTTGTTTTCCTCCACAAGAGATCCCTATTTTCAGCGACCAATCTGACCCATCACCAAGCCCGTCACCCTACCCCTCGCCTTTTCCCAAACCCCTGGTCTCGTTCTCACCTACTTGTGCGGTGTGTTATTTGCAGTGAGGAACAGACATCAACCTGATCCTAGTCCCTGCCTTCTTGCCTGCTGAGCCCAGCCCCGATTGACATGGCATAACATTTTTTGCTGATATTAACTGATTGTGGTCCTTATTTGGGACAGCATCTGGTTTTGAGGTATTTCCCTTCACAGGTATCTGATCATCCATTAGTTTTTTCTAATTTCACTGTATTACACCAAACAATCCCAGGTGGGCTCAATACACCCATGGACTTGTGGTGTCTGAACACTCCTTAGATCTGTACAATTTACTTGGATAAAATCGTGTCCTCTCGGGATGTGTCCCCCAGACCCATATAATGCGGTCTCTTAAAATTAATTAGGTAGGTAAGGTAGTGGTTAGCTGGCAAATCACTTTAACTCTTTCTATATATTGGAACAATGTATGCCCCAACCCTATGAGTCTGGAGGTGTACTGGATAATAAAACTGCATTAGCTATTTGTAGGATGTACATTAGCCAGGTCATTGGTAAGTTTAAAAACAATATCTGCAGGCACCTTACCTCCACCAGGTGGCTTATTATTGTGTTGAGCTTCTAACGCCACATATTGTTCACGAAGGGTGGAATGATTATCCTTAACTGGTAGGTTATTGGATACACTGCATCTTATTTCTTTATGCTGAGGGGAGCCATCAGGATTGGACTGACACAGAAGAGCTAAGATCTTTGAGAAGCACTCGAACCATTAATGATAACACTTACACTTCTATCTGATACCAGGGTACCTTTGTACACTATCTCCCAGAATCCTTTCAGATCAAATTTTCAATTCATCTCCATTAATATTTCCCAGTTAGGTTCCATTAACTTACTTTTCTTTTTTACCAACACATTTTATAATCTTCTCTTCTTTATATTGCTTCAGCCCGGTCATTCCTATGTTACCTAATAGCACTCAATAACATAAAATTTGATTTCCAACATTCCTCAAATTTCTCATTACAACACACATGATGCTGGTGAATTTTCTATTGCCTTCCTGGCTTAGACAATTTAATGTGAATATTCTCTATGTAATTTTCATGAAATCTTAGAATTTTTATTGGGGGTGGGTTAATTTCCTCTTGTATTCGCATTCAACACCCAATTACATCCCATCAATATTTCAGGTAGCAAAGAATCTTCTCAGTCTGTAGGAACTGTACTGACCTTGGTTAGCTCAAGATTCAAAAGCAACACATTCCTGACTGAGAACTCTGTTATTGAGAGACAGCTCACACAGCTTGATAAGTACAGTATAATCCATGCTGAACTTCACGATAGCCAGCAGCTTCATCTGTGTTTCAAGTTATCCTTGCAAAGAATTGTTATTGAAATTGTACATGATGTAATATATCACTTACAATCCATGACAAAGCATTAAAGTACTTTTTAAACAAGTAACACGCTACTCCTGAACTCAAGATTAGTGGTTAGAAAGTTAGTTAAGTTATTTTTGGTTTTTATTTTTGCATTAATTGAGTTAGGTTTGTGCTCTTGATTTATTGTGTGTTTAGTAGAGTTTGGAGTAGGGATAGAATTATAGGAATGGATTTGAAACAGGAAGTTTTGAGTATGAATAGAATGGTTTTTAAAAGGGGAAGTAGTAAGTTGTTTGTGTAAGTAGTGGTCAAGTGTGCTTATTAGTTAGGAGGCATGGCTAAAAGGGAGGGGCGAAAGTTTGAGAAAGATATTGAGGAGTGTATAGTAGTCAGAGAAGTTTGGGATGAGTCAGAGGGAGGAGGGATGAAAAGGACAGAAAGGTTACAGATACATTATAGTTAGCTTTATATTTCACTCATACAAAACCATTGGAATTCAGCAGTTTTAGTTACCTGAGCTAACTATAATTTATTCCCTAATAATGTACTCCTTATGACCTCACATATTGCATCACTCATGACATGGTCTGTGACATAACTCTTGACATCACTCATGACATCTCAAATGGCATCGATGATGACATCATCAAGTGAGTGCAAGTGTTTTTAAGAGTTTTTGGTGCTAAACATATACACTAACCTACTACAAAGGTTAGATTAGAATACTAGTTGTACTACTAACAAGTGTGATCTGAGTGGGTGGGTTACTGTATCTGTGTGTGAGTGGGTGTGTGAGTGGCTGTATGGGTGTGAGAGTGCATGCATGAGTGACTACACGGGTGAGTGAGTAGATTTCTACTAGGTCTGTAGGTGAGTGTGAGGTTGAGCCAGTGGTTGTATGGGTGTATGAGTGGATATCTGAGTAGTTGCATGATGTGTGAGTGAATGTATGCATGGTTTTGTGGGTGTGTAAGGGGTTGTATGGGTGTTTGAATAGCTGTATGGGTGTATAAGTAGGTATGTGGGTAGATGTGTGAGTGAGTGAGTGTGTTGGTGGCTGTATGAGTGAGTGAGTGACTTTATGGGTGAGTGAGTGGGTATCTGAATGAATGTATCAGTGACTGATTGGATGTGTAAAGGGCTGTATGGGTGACAGAGTGGCTGTTTTAGTGAGGGTTTGGTTAATTGTGTTGGTATGTGAATACCGTTTTGGTTGAGTAAGCAGATATGAGAGTTCTTGTTTGGATAAGTGAATGGGTATGTAAATGGTTGTGTAGGGGTGTGAATGAGTGTGTGAGTGCTTATATGGGTGAGTGAGTGGCTATTTTGAGAGGCTGTATGGGTGAGTTTGTGGGCGTGTGAGTGACTAGGTAAATAAGTAGGTGTGCAAATAGCTGAATGGGTGAGTGTCTGGCTATGTGACAGGCTTTATTGGGTGACTGGTTGTGTAAATTGCTGTATGGGTAGTGAATGGTTGTGTGAGTGGATGTATGAGTGAGTGGGTGGTTGTGTGAGTGGCTCTATGGAAGAGTGAATGAGTGTGTCAGCACTGGTGTGCGTTTGTGAATATGTATGTGAGTGGTTGTGTGGGTGTGTTAGTGGGCGTACAAAAGGTTGTATGGGGTGGGAGTAGATATGTGAGTAGTTCTGTGGATGATGTCATTAGGGATGTCATTTGAGATGTCAGCAGTGATGCCATCAGTGGTGTCACTGACCAGGTCATGAGTGATGTAATATGTGAGGTCATAAGCAGTACATTGTGGGGTGTAAGTTATAGTTAGCTCAGGTAACTTTAATGGCTACATTTCAATGGTTTTTAACAAGTGAAATCTGAGTCTAACTATAATGTCCCTGTAACCTTTGGTTTTTTCACTGAATTTCTAAGTTTTTTCAAATTCTATTTCCTAACTAAAAGGTCCTTGTAACCTTTGCTTTTTAAGTGAATTGCTATGGTTTTTTAAATAGTAGTCATGTTTGCAGAGTGATGGACAAAGGAGGGTCTCTGAAGACCTCTCCGCAATCCCCATGCATGTGACTTACTGGAGGTAACAGTAGGGCTTCTTGATCCCAAGCACCCTCAGCATTCAAGAGGACTTCATCTCCCAACCAGTAGTGCACCAGGAGAAGCATTTGCAGAGTAGTGGAGAAAAGGGGCAGGTCCTCCAACTAGCTCTCAGAAAATCACGATGTATGGGACTTACTAGAGATAACAGGAGGGATTATTTTCCCCCAGTGACACTCTGCATCGAAGGGGACTTCATCATCCCACCAGTAGTGCGCCATGAGGCACTTTTGAGTGTTGTAGAAAGGGGCAGGGCCTCCAACTACCTCACTGCAATCCAATCTTATTGGAGGTAAAAGGAGGGCTTCTACACCCCCAAGGACCCTCAGCATCCAAAGGGGCATCATTCCACAACCAGCAGTGTGCTCGGAGGCGATGTTGCAGAGTGGTGGAGAAAGGGGTCGTGGCCTCCGATGTGCTCCCTGCAATACCGCTGGGTGGGCCTTACTGGAGGTAACAGAGGGTCTGTTGGCCCCCAAGGACCCTCAGCAGCAGCAGTTTGGGAACTTCATCCCCAAACCAGTAGTGTACCAGGAGGCACATTTGCAGAGTGGTGGAGAAAAGGGGAAATGGCATCTAAAGACCTCTCAGCAATTCCCTGTGGGGGACATACAGGAAGTAACAGGAGGGCTTGTTGGCCCCCAAGGACATGAGCAGCCGGGGGGATTTCATCGCTCAACCAGTAGTGCACTAGGAGGCGTGTTTGCAGACTGGTGGAGAAGGGTCTGGGCCTTCGACCACCGCACAGCAATCCCGCTGTGTGGGACTTACTATAGGTAGTAGGAAGGCTTGCTGGCCCCCAGGACCCTCAGCAGCCAAGGGGACTTCATCCCCCAAACAGTAGTGTGCTAGGAGGTGCAATTGCAGACTGGTGGAGAAAGGGGGCGTGCCTTCAGAAGACTTCTCAGCAATTCCCCTGTGTGGGACTTACTAGAGGTAATAGGAGGGCTTGTTGGCCCCCAACGATCATCAGCAGCCAAGGGCACTTTATCGCCCAACAAGTAGTGAGCCAGGAGACATGTTTGCAGACAGGTGAAGAAAGGGGGCATGGCCTCAGAACACGACTCAGCAATCCCCCTGCGTGGGACTTACTGAAGGTAATAGGAGGGCTTGTTGGCCCCAAGAACCCTCAGCAGCCAAGGGGAGTTCATCCCACAACCATAGTGCATCAGGAGGCGCATTTGCAGAGTGGTGGTGAAAGGGTGTTTGGCCTCTGACGACCTAACAGCAGTCCCACTGTGTGTGATTTACTGGAGGTAACAGGAGGGGTTGTTTGACCCCAAGGAGCCTCAGCAGCCAAGGGGACTTCACTCCAACCCGTAGTGCACTAGTAGGTGAGTTTTCAGAGTGGTGGGGAAAGGGGGCGGGCCTCCGGTGTCTTGCGGCCTGCTTTTTTGTCTCCATTGGTTAGGGGAAGGGGCCGCCCCCTTCCCTGGTGGGATTTCGGCCCTGGGGACCCCATCCCCCATGGCCAGACCTTTTTGAAATGGGGAAGAGGGGGCCCCCTCCCAGGCCAATTTTGACCCTGGTAACTCCATTCTCTGGGGGCTTGGCCCATTTTTTATTTTTTATGTTTTATGTTTTATGCCAGGAGCCGACGTTGCTTTAAAACATTAGGAGCTGCTAAACATGCAGCGCCCTCTGTGTAAAAGCAAATCTTCTCCGCTTCCAGCAATCAGGAGCATTTTTGTATGCTCCTGCTTGCTGTAAGTGGAGCGTTTGCAGTGGCTTGGTGGGAACGGTAAAGCTCCTGCCAAGCCACAGCAAATAGCTATGTCCCAGTGGTGGGCAACCGGGGCATAGCAGGTGCCGGCCCTGGGGGGTGACCGTTCCAAGGGTCATGCATGCCTCCAGGAGTGGGACTGCGGGCAACCTCTTTTCTTTTGTTTTGGGCCTGTCCTAGGAAAGTGGTGGACCCCAGGGCTGAAAACGGCCTGGGAGGGGGGCAGCGCTGGCCCCTTCCAGTGTTTTTAAAATAAGATGGCCTTGGAGAGGTATTGGCCCCCAAGGCTTGGAGGGTCCCTGAGGCCCCTCAATACATATTCATTTGTGCCATGGGGAGGTAGGGGTCCTTGGGGCCGGGGGGTTCGACAGGCCCGCTCCATATTAATGTACTGTCCCCGGGAAGGTGGTGGTCCCTGGAGCATGGGGGGTCCAAGAGGCCCCCCATTTCTGTTTGGCATATGGCTCCAGGGAGGTGGTGGTCCCCGGGGGTCATAGAGGCCCCCACTTTAAAATGAATGAGCACTAGGGAGGTGATAGTCTCATAGGCATTCATAAACCTCAGGAAGGGGGGCCTTTGTGGCCCCTTCTTTATTAGCAACAAGCCCCCGGGATCTGGCCCACAAAGGGACCAATAACTAATGAATCGCGGTAGCCGGCGCATCATTTAAAAAAAATGTTTTTTTAATAAAACATGCATTGTTTGCCCTATGGCAGTGGTTCCCAAACTTTTGCCTCCTGAGGACCCCCACTGAGTCACTGCTGGAAGCCGGGGACCCCCAAGCAATTCCTATGATTTAAATTTCAAACATTAAAACAGTAATTCAGAAGAAAAAAACACGCGTGCACACAAAACAAATACTTGAATTACTAAGGATTTTAGGGGCATATTTAGAAGCCCCTATCTCCATGGGAACATCACTTTTTGCAATTTTCCCATGGCAATGGAGGCTTTCCCTTATTTACAAGGCAGCGTTAAGCCACTTAACATGGCTTAACACTGCCTTGTAAATAAGGTCCCCTGTCACACAATGCCAAGTGTGAAAGGGGTGGGCAGTGGGTGTTGCGGTGGGTGTTCCACCGCAACACCCATTGATTTTGACACTGCCCCCTATTTACAAGGGCAGCATAAATAGGAGGTAGTGCCAAAATTAAGCCAGGGAAAACCAGGTCTTAACTTGGGAAACTGAGAAGAAATCCTTTATTTCTCCTCGTTTTTGTTTTTTCAATGTGTGCTGCTTTGTGCAGCACACATGGAAAAAGCAAAACGCCTTGAATTGTTTATGTTCAGGAAGGTGACCCTTCCTGCACATTAACAATCTTTTAAAAAAATTCCATTTTGTAACTTCCATGTGTGCTGCATTAAGCAGCACACATAGAAGTGACAAAATGGAATTTCAAGATTGTAGCAGGACCTTCCTGGACATAAACAATCTTCCACTGCATACACACACCCTTGCACAATGGTGCAAGGGTTCCCCGTTGGCGCTACACTGCTAAGTTTAGCGCCAGCACAGGGGGAAACAAAGGCTGCACCATATTCTGTAAATATGGTGCAGCCCGCTGTTTCCGAAGTGGCGGAGCGTGTCGTTAAGCCAAGGAGGCTAACAACACTCTCGGCCACTTCCGTTGTAATTATCCCCCTTAGTATTTTATACTAGTAGGCATGAGTGCTTGATCCGGAGAAGCGCAAACGTGGGATTCAGAACATCAGCTAATGGTTAGCATTGACTTTAAAAAATAAAAATGTATTTCCGCCCATATAAACCTTTTTAGCAGCATCAGGATAATGAAAGACTTGGAAAAAAACATAAGTTCCTAACTTGTACCATGCAGTTTGCAAGCAGTTCTTTGATGACACTTTATAGGTCACTGTGCTAGATTCCGATTGTCACTTATGAACTGCAGAGTAACAAAAAAATCTGTGACAAAAGCAGCAACCCACTGACCAATCCACATAAAAAACTGTTTTTTTTTTCAAATGCATGGTACACATTCTTTGCACCCTCTGTTCTGTGCTACGTTAGATATCTCAAAGCTGCACTGGACAAAACTCATCTCTCCAACAGGTGCATTAATCACTGGCGTTATTTTGACACTTTTATTGTTGCTCTAAAACTGCTAATTAGACAAGGAACTTTGCATTCCTTTTAAAACTGCCTCTTGCGGACCCCTTGGGAATGTTTGAAGGACCTCTGGGGGTCCGCGGACCACAGTTTGGGAAACGCTGCCCTATGGGGTCCATGTGGAACCTTCCCAAGAGGCCTACGGGATGCAGCTCAAGCCGAGTCTGAAGATGGCTGCCAACATTTCCTTGTTTGAAGTATTGGCAGCCAATCAAATCTCAGCACAAGGTCGGAAGGAGTTCCGTATCCTCTGTGTCCCTGTATATATCATTGGAAATTTCTTTAAATAACTCCGTTTCTACTGAACGGATTTACACCAAATCACAAAAAGGCATTTCCCTGAACCAACATCTATCTTTCTGCCAAATTTAGTGTAATTCCGTTCAGCAGTTAGGGCTGTAGCCGTGTATCAGTTCCTATGGAAATTAACATGCGGAAAACAAGTTTTGGAATCCCCCCTTTTCTCGTTGCCCACTTGACGTATCACCCCGAAACCTTCAAGACAGCAGCTGAAGTGAGTGGCAAACTAGTTTTATACATTTTGTGTGGATTTATCATATAATAGCAAAGTTATTGGCAAATGAAAAAAACGCTCTTCCTATGGAAACTACATCCTAATTATAACTACCTACTGGTGACCGCCATATGGGTGTGGGTGTATATATGTTACCTACTGGTGGTCACCAGTAGGTAGTTATAGTTTGGACCATCAACAACAGAGGAAATTTACAGAAATGTCCGCGCTAGTTCCCAGATTCCTGTTTTCCTTTCAGGGGATAATCACACATTAGGTTATGCACTGAGAAAAACACACTCTTTGCATCTTAAGTGTCCAAGCGAAATTCTTTTATTATTGTCCGTCCTTCTTCAGACATGAAACAAGTTGTCTTCATCTTTGGTGGAAGTAACATTTGAAGTATATCATATGCTTGATCACAAAATTTTCTTTGCACAGTAGTGGTACAGAACAGCCAAGCCAACACGTGTTTCGCAAAATTAATTTGCTTCTTCAGGGCTTCAGAATTTCAGGTCCTTCATAGTAATAGTCTTCTCAACTCCCAATAACGGGATCCCAGATTCATCCTAGCAATATGCACTGTATAACATAGACTTCCAATATCAGGAAAAATGTCTATAGCCTCCCATCGATACGAACACCAGTCAGTTACTTGTGATCAAGCATATGATGTACTTCAAATGTTACTTCTACCAAAGTTGAAAATAGTTAGGACCATATTTTCTTAGGAAAAGTGTTGACTTACCTATATCTTTGGTGCAGGTTGCAGAATCTCCACTAAATTTTCCCAAAACAATTGACACTCACTTCAGCTGCAGTCTTGAAAGTTTTGGGGTGATCAGTCAAGCACGGACCAAGAAAAAGGGGGGTCCCAAAACACATTTTACCCATGTTAATTCCCATAGGGATTCTGAACATGACTACAGCCTGAACTGCTTGACGGATTTACACCAAATTTGGCAGAACCCCTGATCTTGGTCTAGATCCATTCAATAGTTTTAGAGCTAATAACTGAAAATCAAATCTGTATATCTAGGGAGCGTGGATCCTTCTCGGATCCTCTGTAGATTTGCAGATCCATGCGCCAAGAGCAATGCTGTGATTGGCTAGCCGCAACCTGAGAGAAGAGGTGCAGCCGCTATTATGTTCATTGGGCCTCGATTTCCTTTTTTAAGTGATAAAAGGGGTCAGGTTAGAGGTCCCCTGACCCCATGGGACTAATGGAGGGGTCTGTGAGAGTCTCCTCATGGGCAAGAAATTGTCCAACAAACCTGTTTTTTCCATGTGATTCTCCCGGATCCTCACAGATTTGGGTGGATTTAGGCGGATCTGCAGATCCACACCCCAATAAAAAAAAAGCATATACTCACTCACAGACCTACCCACTGACTCAAACACTCACTCACACACACACATAACCACTCACACAGACACTCACATACCAATACAGCCACTACCGCACCCACTCACAGACCCCCAAAACAACTAACACACCCACTCACAGACCAACACAGCTTTCACACACACACTCACACACCCTCTTACACAGCAACACAGCCACACAACCACTTAAACATCCACCCACATACCCACACACCCATTCACACACCAACTCACAGATCCACAAAATCCCTCATACAACCAGACAGGCACTCACATACCCACTCTCATACCCACACAGCCTCCCCACACCCACTCAGGGACCTACACAGCCAGTTACACATGCACTCACACACCCACCACACTCACACAACCATCCAACCACTCACACCCTCCTTCACACACCCAGATTACAGGGACATTGTAGTTAGAAAATTGCATTAAAAAAAACATAGCAATTCACTGAAAAACACAAAGGTTACGGAAATGCTATAGTTCGGAAATAAAATGTTTAAAATGTTAGAAATTCACTGAAAAAACAAAGGTTACAGGGGCGTTAAGGTTAGGTTCAGATTTTACACACACACACAGGCCCGGACAGGCCGTTGCGGGCACCGGGCAATCCCCCGGTGCGCCGCAAGGGTGGGGGCCGGTTTTGGGCCACTGGGGGCCGTTTTTTTGTTACACGGCCGTTTTTGCAGCGTTGCTGCAAAAACGGCCCTGTAACAAAATCGGCCGAAAACCGGCCCTGGCAAAGAGCACGGTCGCACCCCCAACCCCCCCGGGGGGTGGGGCGCCCGGCCGAGCACTTTGCCAGGGCCGGTTTTGGTTCCCAGTCCGGCCCTGCACACACAACCATACAAATTCAGCAGTTATGGGTAGAGTTATCTCAAGTAACTATAAATTGTGCCCTAAGGTAACTATAACTCATGCCCTTGCCACACACTGCTTATTACCCCACATATTACATCACTCATGACATCTCCAACGACATCATTGGTAATATTACTGCAACATTTGTAGTGAAATTATTGATGGGAAAACTGTGCATGGCAGGGACATGAGTTATAGTTACCTTCGGGCACGAGTTAAAGTTGGCTGAGATAACTATAACTATAACCACTGAATACATGTTCTCCAGTGCTGAGATTTGACCTAAAAATCACTCGTATTGATCTGATTCAATGGGATCGGTGAAAGGACATTTGGCTCCAATGGTTTTTTGTGGCATCCGTAGCATGACCCTGGGGAGGATTACAATAAACAAAGTTTGTTTTAACTGGTTTTTATCTGTATTAACGTGCATCAAGTTCTTGAGTGGGTGTGGGCCTCTCACCCCTTCTCAGATGCATTGCAGCAAAATATTCAGTGTCAATACAAACATCAAGCTTCAAACAACAGCACATGCCCTGGTTACAATAATACAACGTGCATCAGTAACACAAGCTGGGTGTGTGGGGTTGGAGAGTGGGGTGTAATTACTTTCAGGGTCTACTCTTTTGTATTCTAGCATATAGTGTTCTAACCTGAGGAAGAGGGAACAAGATTAAACAGTGACACTGACAGCATCTGAAGCATAGCTGAGCTCTAAATAGGGACGACAGCAAACTGAGGAGTGTGTGTGTTGGGGGTTCTGGGGGTAGAAGCATCATTTAGCTGAATTGTATGGTTTATCAACTTTGTATTGTGGACACCTAGCTGCAAAGAGCTGTAGAGCGAATTACAGATAACATTTTATTGTAACCCGGGCATTTAAACCATCATCTGTGAAGGGTATTAAAACCGCTCTCTGCAGTCTGCAAACCTCAGGGTGTCAAGAGTTGGGGTGAGAGGGGGCAAAAGTCAAAAGGAAGGTACTGGATAGTACCCGTACAACTTCTTCTCTCATTACTGAGTTAGAGTAAGAATGAGCAAGAGTGATTTAGTGAGCCACGGTCACTGCTTGGACTTCGGTGGGCTCCTGCTATTGCCTCCTTCAATCGGGTCCAGGAGGACCACAATTACCACAGTCCATAGCGCGCGGATGCGCATCAAAAGATGGATGCCGACCTGCTGAGCGGGACCCGCCCAGGCCGTGCCCGTGCAAAGCCCAGGCCAAGGACGGGCCCGTCCACGCCCATCGGAGCCCAGAGGAGGCTGGGCCACTGTCTTTCATCTACACCTGACTAAGGTACTGTCTTAATAATTGCAAGTATGGCGAGAAAAAGGGGTCCAAAGGAGAAGGTTGGTGGGGGTATGGGACCTACCCTGGACTCGTTCCTGGTAAGAGCAGCCAGTGCTCTCTCGCATGAGATTGAGCTAACTGAAAGACGCCTATCCTTGGAGCCGGCCCCTCCAACAGCGAGATTGTCTACAGGGTCTGTTATTGATTTTCTTCTGGTTACGCAGTCATCATTACCCATAATTCCTCCAGACTCTGTACAAGACCAGGGCAGTCCCTTCCCCCCAACGTGAATGCAGAAACCTCACCAAGGAGGTGTATAACTCATTCACCTCTGAATGTATCATCACTGGGCACTTCGCCGCTACCAATGGCTAAGCGCACCAGAGCAGGGGGTGTTGCTAGTGGTGCTAAACCAAAACCTTTGCACCTAAATCTAAAGGCCCCCCCAAAAAGTGACTCACGATGAACCGTAAAATATCTGTACCTTCTGTGACTCCTAATACTCCACCTATCTAAGTACTGCAAGATGACTTCACTTGGTCAGAAGTCACGACAAGGCTAAATAATATAATGGCTCCTATCTTAACCAAACTGTCCCAAATTGAACTTCAGCTGGCAGATTTAGAGTCCCAGAATTGTTCATTACTTGTTCAAGTGTCCTAGTTAAATGCCCCTTCTTTGGTAACAACTACAAGTACAGACCCAGCACAATCAGTGGAAGAAAGAGGTCCACCTGCCTCCTTGACAATGACATCAATAATGCGAATACCTCCGGTCAACCCCATTAATGTTCCAGTACAGGCCCTAAATGTGACCTCCAGCACTAATCCAACATGTGGCAACCAGACTTCTCAAGGGTCGAGCAAAGGGGCACCATCGTCTCAGCCCTTAACAGCCCAGAAGGAAATAAGAGGGGCTATTCAGCTGGTAGGACTATCTGAGAACTTTACGAAGCAGTGTGAGAGTCTCCCGCAACAAACTCTCCATCTTCCACCTGCTGCTGTCCCATTGGTCCTGATTCTGGCAAACGTCCCCCCTCTCCAAGAAGAACAAACCGAATCTACAGGACAATTAATGGACAAATGTCTTCATTGGTTATCAAATAATGTTAAAGCAACAGAGAGGGGAAGGAAGCAATTGGCCAACAAAATAATCATGGTCAGGAGAGTAGGATGGGTCGGCGACCTAAGAAAATCCTTTGCAGGTGGCTGTGTGGTCATCAATTTTAATAATGTTGACACTGTCCCTAACCTCCTAGCTTACTTCTATAGCCTTTCCCTAAGGAATACACAGATAATACCCTTATCACTAGAGTATTTCTACATTTATAATGGAACAATAGCGGAAAGGGATTGTAGGGGTAGAAAAACGTCATCATTCCTCGGTGTGAGAGGGAAACAGGATCTCCCCGCAAATCACAGGATCAGAATACATAACAGATTTGAAGCCCTGTCGAACCTGGAGGATTGTGATTGACTAACTCCTTTACCCTCTTTTTTACCACCCAAGGCAATTACCCATGCCCTAGCAGTGAATAGTCCAGTGGAGTCCCTACTCATTATTGCATTCCCTGAGAATGCTCCTGTAGATGTAACTCCTATATCTACTAATTTGGAGCATGTGCAGATCCCTCTACCCTATGTGTCTGATAGCGAGGGTCTCAAGACTAACATGTTAACATGCAATGTGGCAGGCATAGCCGTCAAGATAGGAAATCACCAGTGGTTAAACAAATGGCAAACCATGGAGTTATTATTCTTCCAGGAGACCTGGGCTAAAGACCCAGTCTTTTTCCATGGGTTTCGTACCTTCCATTCTCCGGCAATTCCATCACCATCGGGAAGGACGAAGGGGGGGTCTACTAACTTTAATTTCAAACATCATACCTCTTCAAGTCAGGTCGGTTGGTCCCATACATAGCAACTTCCAGATCTTCCAGTTGAGTAACAGGAATCAGGAGATCTGGACAATTGTCAATTTTCATAACAATGAAACCGGGAGAAAAATGAAGGTTGTGGTGGACGCCTTAGTAAAGAAGATTGAGAAACTGAACATAGCAATAAAAGGGGGTAGCGCAAACCTCATTTGAGCAGGGGACCTCAATATTAATTTGTGCAAGTTTAATGGTAGTAGAGTATGAGGAGTAGAAGACTTTCATGGTAACCCACTTTCACATTTTATCCACAATGAGTATGGTGAAACCTTGAATACTTTATTACATACATGGAATCTGAGTATAATTAATGAAGTGAAAGAGGGAGGGCAAGTGTCAACATTTAGACGGGGTATTCAAGAGTCTATAATTGACTTTATTTTAGCTCCAGCACAACTATATGGGAAAGTGGTGCATATAAGCACTCGATTTACTTGCCAGTGACCACACCATTCTATTCATACATTTAAGTATCCTATCTAAAGCTAAAGTTCATAATGAGGTAGCCGAAGATGTGAATTTGACCAGGAAAAATGGTTACCAATTGAAATGGTCACAGGCCCCTAAGCTAAATCTAGCTCCTGAAATGTTAACCCAAGTAAAGGAGGAAATATTATCTTGTCTGGGAGAGAACGTATCCCCTTCATTCTTGGTTATCCAGTTCTGCGCCATTTTGGTCAAAAATAAAAGTTGCACTCACCCGGTTTAAGTTGCCAAATGTTACTGCTAATATTGGATGGTTTGACACAGCCTGTTCTAAAACCAAAAAAGCCCTCGTAAACACCCTTAAAACTAATCCTATAGATCCCACCAAGATTTGTGCTTTAGGAAATGATTATAAATCCGCTAGGAGGGTTAGAGACAAGGATCTCAGGGCGCAGGGTTGGGAAGACCTTGAGCAAGCTGTCATTTCGAGCAGTAGCAGAGACTTTTGGAAAATAGTGAACGCTCCACACTTCAAAGAGCCTAGCGATCCTATGTTAGATGTACAGATGAAGAGGCATGGGTGAGTTATTTTGAAAATATATTTGGTGTATCAACTCCCTCTAATCCATCGCTGCCTAGTTCAGCACTTTTACCTCAGAGGGGGCTAACCTTCTCCGCTTTAGAGGTTAGAAAAGCACTTGAAGCCTGCACTCCCAGCAAGGCGCCAGACCCAATGGGATCCCTATTGACCTCTTTCAGGATAATTATGATTTGTGGGTCCCTCTTCTAACAAATATTTTTAATAGTATTCAGATAGTAGGCCCACCTTCATCCTGGAATCAAAGCGTATTTGTACCTATTTACAAAAAAGGGAGAGGGGGCAGCGAAGAACTATCCCCCTATATCCCTCCTTGACACTACTGCCAAACTTATGGGATGGGTCCTCTTGGCCAGACTGGAGGCGTGGGCCAAAACCCATAATATTTTTATGAAGGCACAATATGGATTCCTTAGGGGAATGGGCACAGTGGATCAATGCCTAAACCTCTCTTTATCTATAGGGAACTATACAAAGGCAAAAAGCAGGAAGATCTACATGGCCTTCATGGACCTGACCGCAGCCTTTGATTGTGGTTCCCATTCGAGGCTATGGTCTATGATGAAGGGGATGGGCATTGAGCCGCCGATAATTGGTTTTATACGTCAGCTGTACGCCAATGCCACCGCTTGTGTTCGGTGTGGCAGGAAGGGGGAGTGTACACAGCACTTTAAAATCAAAAAGGCAGTAAGACAGGGGTGTGTTCTCGCCCTGTTTCCTTTTTCTATCTACACAAATGGGGTAGAGTCCTCCCTGTCTGCTTTACGTGGACATGCCTAAATTCGATCATGACCCTCTCCCAATTTTGACGTACGCTGACGATGCAGTATTGATAGCCAGATCGGGGTTAGCCTTGCAATCATTAATTTCAGGTTATATGCCACCTCTATGGCCTCCCTTGAGCGAAAAGTAAATGAATCCTAATCTTTCATAATTGTGGCAGGAGCTGCCAGAGGAGAGATACACCCACACTTCCAGCTGGCAGGAAAGAAAATTGAGGTGGTCGATTCCTTCTCATATCTGGGAGTCCTTTTTGGTATGGACCACTCATAGTCCAACTTAGTGGCGGCAAGAGCCGAAGGCATGCAAAGGAGCCGCAATGCTGTCAAAAGATTTGCAAAGAAGCTGGGAGGTAGCCCCTTAGACACAAAAAAAAATAATTACCTCGCAAAAACAAAGGCTGCTGCAATTTATGGGGCAGGAGTCTGGGGATGGCTAATGTTGATCAGTTACAGCAAGCAGAAGATAGTTTCTTCAAAAATAGAGTGTCCTTACCGCAATCAGCCCCAAACTATATTTTACATCTTGAACTGGGTCTTCCTTACCTCAGTGATGGAATAAGATTGGCACCATGCTGTGGCTTTCAATATGGCGGAGGTCTACGGTGGACCTGACATAAACCATTATCAGGTATTGCTGCAAGTTGGATTATTACAAAAGGATTGGGTGGTTAAATTATGTAGATGTCCAACTGAATGCTCTAGGGTTGGGAGAACTATTTAAAGACCCTGATTCCTGCAAAAGGATCACAAAGAAAAGGATAACTGACTTATTCAATCAGAGAGCAAATTATGATTGAAGGGGAAACAAATGTTCTCATTACTCTTCCATTGCTTATGATTTGGTTCCACCAAGACCTGGGGAGGGTTTCTACTATCTTTCTTGCAGCATAGATTTATTCTACTGCGCTTGCGATTGAATATGATTCTGTTACTCCTGGGGTAACCGGCAAAGAGATACAAACTGGCAGATTTGTCACCTTGTCCCTGCAATAACTATGCCCCGCAGTCAGACCCACACATATTACTGTTTCGCAAAAACTATTCAGATGAAAGGAAAACATATATTCTCCCAATCCTGAGTTATCATAATTTTAAACAGTATCGGGTGGCTATGTATTTTATAAAGACCCTATTGGATCCATTAGTATGCTTTGCGGTAGCTTCATTCCTGTGGGCATGTTTCAGAAAGAGGAAAATGGTGGGACGAGTCTATAACAATAATGATCGATTTTAATCAATTGATTTTAAAAGTTTTATCTGAATGGATTACCTTGATCATGGCAAAACTGTTTAATTCTTTTTTAACACTGTGCATAAGTTTATATATTTGACATGCAGATTTTATGATAATATGTGCTTTTATGGTCTGTTTTTATAATGATCAAATAGAGCTGTGTGACTTTGGCTTGACTTGAGTTAGAATGTATGTAATAGTGAGTGCAACATTTTGCCGCTGGTATGTTGTATGGAATGTTTTACATAAAGGGGTCAATGGAGATAATTTTTTGAAATATGGGGGCTTTGCATATTTTGAAAAAAGGGGGTCTGGTCCTGGGGACCACCAGGTTTCATTATGTTGGCACACCATGAAAGGACTTGAATCTCTAATGAGTGCCATTTTAGAGACATGGATTTTTAGCTCATGTATATGAAATTTGTACTTCAAAATCACTATTAGATCTATTTTTTCAAACTTTTCCCTAGAGAATATCCCCCAGGGCCTCCAAGGAAGAGGTCTGGTTCACTCACTTCACATGCATGTCAGCGCCCTTTTACAGTGGTATTTAAAATAGACATTTGCCTATGATGTGTTGTGTTGTTACATTAATCATACAGCTTTGACAGACCTTCAGCGATGTCAGTTATTATAACATCGCTGTCAGCTCAAGACACAGGCATTACTTCCAGATATAGGATGAGATGTCATATGATGTCACTTCCTGTGATGTTATTAAGACTAAAGGGGGTTTGATTGTACTTGTGCTACCCCAGGCATTTTGGTGACCTGATGTTCATGCCGCAGCCATCTGCTCACATTAAGTAGAGGGGCAGACTAAGTTTGTCATGCCCAGTAGGAGATGACCTGCTGCCTTTTGGAAGACTGTGTGCACTAAATTGAACTTTGGTGTTGTGTGTCATTTCCAAACAGTGAGAATTCAGTGTTATAGTGCATTTGTTGGTGAACATATGCAGAGTCATTCCATTCCAGTCTGTACATGACTATTCTGATAAGTTCATGCTTTGGCGTGACATAGGCCCCTGCAGTGTGGGGAGGCCCAAGCTCCGGGGGAGGGGGGAGGGGGACATCAGCACAGTACCCTGGCCTGAGAGCACCTGACTGAGTCCAGAGGGGGGGGCTTCCATGTAGTTTGCAGGGAGGGGGGTGCTCAAATTTTGTTGCACTAGTGAGTTAATGACACACTCAACAACATTGTAAAAATATTATTCAAGTACAAGATGCAGTCTCTCAAATTCGACATGATCCGCAAGGGTCAGTAGCCCCATATACTTGCCAGGGAGTTGTGTGTTAATGGTTGTATATTTTTTGACACTAAACTAACATGGATAACAATAAGTTATCTTCGACTAATCATTCTTTACTTATTCTTTGTTTAATAATGGATTTCACAAGGCTCACAAAATCACCCATTTTAACTTGGAAGTAAATAAATATTGTTTCTTCCTGTTATTCTTAGTTTGGAGTTTTTTAAGGCAGAGGTTCCCCACTTACTCCCTTGTCTTATTTTTCTTTTTTAAGGGGACTATATTCTCTCCTTCACTCTCCCTGGTTCACCCTCCCTCCTGTCTTCGCTACCCAAATGCTGCTCCCTTCCTGCTTTAACTAGTGTTTTCTTTCCACCTACCAAATCCCTCTTGGCAACCATCCTCACTTCATCCACACCACCCTCTATCCTGTCAACCCACCCCTTTTCCCTTATTTTACCTTTCCCACAAATTATTTTATTTTCAGGGAAAATATATTTCTTCATCGTGACATTTCCCCAAAGTCATGTTTCGTCAACCTGATTTCATCAGGCTTTTTTCATTTTAGAAATTCGTCCAAATGCCGGGTTGACAGTGCCTACCCTCAAAAGGCGGGCTCGCAGAACCCTCCTGGCACGCGCACCTGCTCAAAAACGTGTTTAGACGACGTGTTTTCTTCCTTGCTGTTGAAGAATTAAAGGAGCTGAGTTCGGTTTTTTCTAAAGAAAGTAACAGTTTTCGTTTTCAGTTTTGCTTGGCGCCACTCCGCCATTCTGCTTTGACTTCGGTGGCTGTTCATGAGAGTCTCTTATGGTGGAGATATATTTTTTATTTTTAAAAAACCACAAAAAAACCTCTGAAAGCAGATGACGGCCCTAGGAAGGTGCCTGGAAGCTTCCCTGAACAGAGTTATTCACCACTATCAACTATATCAGGAATATTGAGTAGGAGACGCAAAGCGAGCAACCGCCCAGTGTGTCAACAGGCAACAAGGGCATTGATGAGTCATGTAAACGTGTACATAGGCAACTCGGAGAGTTTCGAAGTCATCCTAGGTAAATTACAGTATTTGGTAAATTACGAGTTAATGCTTCTTTAGAAATGTGTGCATCTGTTTTTTCTATGTAAGCCTGCATCTGTGCGAGCTTGCGTGCCAATTTTTGAGTGCCTATATGTGGTTTGCCTCAACTAGTTTCCTCAACAGAGGAAAGAGGGGGTGGGGGGAGGGTGGGGGGTTAGGAGCTAGATTAGAAGGTCTAGAGCCCTTGCTCCCATGGATAGATCAAAGTCTCAACAATGTTAAATATCGCTAAATGAGTTTAGGGCATTTTTTTTTTATCGCCGCGCATCTCCAGATATTATCGCTGAGATAACGTGCTATTAGCAATGTTTATCTCTAAAGCGATAAAATATCCGGCGATAGCGGCTCAATGCGTGAATACCACTGGAAATCCAGCGATATTCAGGCATTATCGCTAATGGGGACTTAACCTGAATATCCACCTCCCATTGGATTATACAGGTTAAGTCCTGGCCTGAGCAGGCGTTAGTTTCTAGCGATATTCGCGCTTAGCAAACATTTTTTAATCGCTTTACCTGCCTAGCTAATAGGCGATAGCTGTGTTAGCGACTGCTTTCAGTCGCTAACAGGTTGGGTACGCCCACTTTGCATGTCATTAGCGATAAATATCGCTGGCATGCAAAGCGGACCCCAAACCTGTAGCTATCACCTACAAGCTGTCGCTAACTGCTGTTAGCGACAGCTTGCTAATAGGGCGATAAAAATATCGCCGCTTTAGCGGGAAAAAGTCCCGCTAAAGCGGCGATATGGCCCTTGATAATATGCTCCTCAGTTTTCGTATTGTCTCAAGCGCTCCACGGGAGTGGATGTGTTTTTCAGCTGCTCCCCTAGTGTGCTTCTCCTCACCCTCTGTCATGTTCTACGGTCCTTTCTCTCACCTGTTTGCTTCTCCACCGCTCCACTCCATGATGCCCTATCACCATGTGCTTCTCCCCCACCTTGCTTTCTCACCTGTGTGCTTCCGCTTCTCTGTGTTGCTCTTTCTCTTGCCCATCTGCTTTTCTTCCTCACATGCTCCACATTTTGGTGTCGCTTTCTTGCCTTTTTGTACTCATGCCTTCCATGTTGGGTATCCACCAACTCCACCCTCTATTTAGCTTCCCCCCACCTGCACCCCCATGTTGCTTCCACTCGTGTTGTTTCTGCACTCCATATTGCTTTCCCCCACTTGCTTTAAAATAAAAAATACTATTGCATGGGTTTTTTCTATTTGTTTACCTATCCAACTTGGATCAGTAAAGGAAATGTGTGGCGCTTGCACATTTTTCTTTTTTCTTTTTTAGCCATCCTGCCCAGCATTTGGTATGCAGAACAGCATCGCAAGAAAACAATAGGTCCCAATGGCGAGACTATTGGTTTTGGCATTGCTTGTTGTATATGACCCTATATAGAAGGTCATTTATACAAGTTTCTCGAAGGATTGCATGAATTAGATTGTGCTGCCACTGTTTTCTGCTACACCACAAAAACATTTATTTTTCCAGTGATGTAACTCAATACAGCTTTAGCTACTTTAACGGCCTCGTGCTATCAAGACAGAGTGGGTTTTGGGGCTGCCCTTTCGGCCATTGGTTTTCATGTGATTATCATGGTTCACCAATCTATGGACTGTTCCCAATAGGTTTTGGTGGTGAGGCCCTCAAATCGTCCTTTTGTTAAACTGCAGATGTGACATATACATTGAAACCCAGTGTTTGTTCTTTGATGGATTAACTTTTCTGACATGGCAATATTTTAAACACCAATTTATGTCTTCCGTGTTTAGGAAGTGCCAGTTGTTTCAATGCTCTAGCCTCACATTAAGGCACAGTGGGGCATATTACCAAGGGCCCTTATCGCCGCTTTAGCGGGACTTTTCCCCGCTAAAGCGGAGATAATTTTCTCGCCCAATTACCAAGCTGTCGCTAACACCAGTTAGCGACAGCTTGTAGACGATAGCGAGCATTTTGGGGCCCACTTTGCATGTCTGCGATATTTATCGCTAATGACATGCAAAGTGGGCGTGCCAAAAGGTTAGCGACTGAAAACAGTCGCTAACATCGCTATCGCCTATGATCAACACAGGCGTAGTTTTGGAAATATTTGCGCTGGGCGCGAATATCTCCAAAAGCGAACGCCTGCCCTGACCAGTTCTTAGCCATGTTATCCAATGGGAGGTGGATAACATGGCTAAGAGCATTGTCACGCTAATGCGTGAATATCGCTGTATTGACAGCGATATTCACGCATTTCGCCTGATTTTTATCGCTTTTGAGATAAACCTTGCTAATAGCAAGTTATCTCAGCGACAAAAACAGGTGAAGGGCGGCGATAAAAATATTACGGCTAACCCTATTTAGCGATAAATATCGCTGTAGGTTGGTAATATGCCCCAGTATTATTAACGAATCAACATTGTGTGTTCATTTGTTTCATTGTGCTATAATAATAGTGAATTAACACACATAAACACATGGACTATTTTACTGCCCTACTCGCCAGTCTGCTTACAGATTTTCGCATGTTTTTTGTGCTACACACAAATATCGCATAGCTTGGTTAGGTTGAAAGGAATTAATGTATCCCCATGGTTCTCGTTTTGAGCGAACTTGAAATAATAAGGGGCTCTTTTGGCCCTCTTAGAAGTTGAAGTCGTGTACCTGCAGGTTAAGCAGTTCTCTGCAAAAGACATATTAGTTAACCTATGAACTATCTTACCAGAAAGAAGGACTTGTCTCATCTCCTTATTGAAACACACAAAGCTAATCCTATTTTCACTAGTGATGTGAGGTTTTCAGTATTGACCCTCTGACTCATGCTGTAGGTGAGAACAGAGGTAATTTGTGAGAGCTATGTGGATTTGTCAATAGTGGCGTAGTGTTGCATGGACAGGACCAGGAATTCCACGCTTCAAAGAAGCCCTCTGAAGGACTCAGTGCCTGAGTTGTAGGCTGATGCAAGTCTGGCAAGAAGCCTCATGAGAGCCACATGTATGCCTCAGTACTGTGGGCCCAATTCACAGAACTAACTTAAGACAAAATCCTAAACTTACTACCATTTTGGTATTCACAGAAGGCATTTAGGAGTCCTGAAGTTAGGACTCCTAACTTCTGTAAATACCAAAATGAGTAAGTGCCTTCTGTGAATACCAACATGGTAGTAAGTTTAGGATTTTGTCTTAAGTTAGTTCTGTGAATCAGGCCCAAAATGTAAGTCGGAGCTCAAGTGCATTGCAAATGCAAAAACTCTATAGGTGTCCCTACACTAGGGCACCAGTGCATGTCAGACCAGATGCCCATCATAGGAGCTCTGCAAATGCCAACAATTTATTTATTTATTTATTTTATTTATTTATTTTATTTATTTATTTATTTAAAAGGTTTTATATAGCG
Source organism: Lissotriton helveticus (assembly GCF_964261635.1). Classification (NCBI taxonomy): domain Eukaryota; kingdom Metazoa; phylum Chordata; class Amphibia; order Caudata; family Salamandridae; genus Lissotriton; species Lissotriton helveticus. The sequence continues at coordinate 1,108,992,480 of NC_136067.1, forward strand.
CTGCTGGACCCGAGAGTATCATAGAGCTTTACATAGTTAACCGCATGCGTGCGGGCGGAATTCCGCCCGTACGCTGGGTTTTTTAAAATCGCACTTTACGTGACGAGCTGGGCTCGTCATGAGCGTGCGAGGAGGCTACGCCATGACGAGCCCAGCTCGTCATGAGCGTCGAAGGGGTTAAAAGAAGATAAAATAGGAACATAAACAGGAATATATTAAATACAGTATACAGTTTTTTAGTTTATAGGAAAATTACAAGAAACAATAGAAAGAAAAATGAGAGAAAGAGGAAAAGGAGTTAGGTAAGTGAAGGGGTCACGAGAGGGGAGTAGAGGAGGGATTGGGAGGGTTGGGCATAGTGAAGGAGGGGAAAGGGGTAGGGTAAGAGCGATTAGTGATAGAAGGGTGCTGAGCAGGATTCAGGATAGATAAAAATTAAAAATTAGGATCCCCAGTGTTTGTTGAGGAGAAGTAATTTGAGTCTCTTTTTGAAGAGAGCGTAGGACTGGTTGCAGAGAAGGTCTTTGGGAAGAGAGTTCCAGATCGTAGGGGCATTGCCGGAGAATGCACGAGATTGGGTCTTTTTACATTTGAGTTTTGGAGGGATAAGGACAAGGGAGTTAGTACACCCTGCTTTATGTAGTTTGCTTGAAAGGTAGGAGAGGGTGTCTTGGTGAAGTGCTTGGTGTGTAATGGAGGCTATCTTGTATGTGGAGCGGCCTTCAATTGGGAGCCAGTTAAGATTTTTGAGGACAGGGAAGATATGGTCAAATTTTCTACGGTCAGTGATCGGTCTAGCTGCTATGTAGAGGACCACTTTAATCGGTGCCAGGTGGGCTTTGGGTGTGCCGGCCAGAGTAGCGTTACTGTACTCAATCTTGGATAGGACAAGAGATTGAACAACGATTTTGAAATCATCAGCAGGAATGAAAGGTTTAATTTTTTTGAGGAGGTGCAGGGTGAAGAGAGCACTTTTCGCTGTATTTTTGATGTGGGGGATGAGGGAAAGGTTTTGATCAATACTGATACCAAGGGATTTGATAGAATTGGAGGTGGAGAGGGAGCAATTAAGAGCATTGATGTCTTTAATCCAGAGTTGAATGGGGAGGGGATTTTGTTTAGGGGTTTAAAGAATGATTTCGTTTTTTTTAGGATTCAGTTTAAGATGATTAAGGTGGAACCAGGCTTGGTCTTTCAACAGAGTGTCATTGAGGTGAAGGATGTCATTGTGGGATTTAATCTTGTAGTAAAGTTGTGTGTCATCGGCATAGAGGTGGTAACTGATTTTGGCTTGTTTGAGAATGATAGTGAGGGGTTCCATGAAGAGGTTGAAAAGGGTTGGAGAGAGGAAAGACACTTGGGGGACCCCGAGAGTGATAGGTTTGGGTTTAGATAGACAATGACTGAGCTTAATTTGCTGTGATCTGTTCCGGAGGAAGGATGTGAACCATTTGAGTACATTGCCTTCAAAACCAAAGCGATCTTTAAGGGTATTCAGCAAGGTGGGATGATGTACCGTATCAAAGGCAGCCGAGAGATTAAGGAGGATAAGTAGTGAGGATTCGCCTTTGTCAAGAGAGCGATGAATGTCATCAGTATTATTGAGCATCGCTGTTTCTGTGCTGAATCCCTTTCTCAATCCAGATTGGTAAATGTCGAGTAGATTGAAAGAGGAGATATGATTATCTAGCTGGGAAAGGACACATTTTTCAAGGGCTTTAGAGAGGAAAGGAAAGTTGGAGATAGGGCGCAGTTTGTTCAGATCATTAGGGTCGGCAGTGAGGTTTTTAAGAATGGGGGCTATTTGGCCTAGCTGAAGGGAGGCAGGAACGCAACCGGAAGAGAGTGAGGAGTTGATGATATCGGGACAAATAGGGGCAATGATATGCTTGAGTTCTTGAACTAAATGGGCAGGGAGGGGGTTGTTGGAATGTGAAGACGGTTTGAGTTTGGAGATGATGTTGATGATATTGGTTTCAGAAATTGGTTTAAAAACGCTCCATGAAGCCTTGTTTTTGGGAAGGGAATTCGTCGGTGAAGATGCAGGTTGGGTGCTGGAAAGGAGGGGGTGTGCAGGGTCGAGGTGTTGGAGTGCGGAGGGAAAAAGAGAGCTAGCAGTGCTAGGGAGGGAGAATAGGATGGACGGCGGTTGTCGGGAAGGAAGAGGGGGGCGGAGGAAGATGGTGAGTTGGGAATAGTAGAATAACACCCCGGGGTGTTATTCCAAGACACCTCTATGGTAGGGGGCAAGACCCAGTGGCAAGCGTGGGGGAGAGTAGTAGGAGGAGGGCCATGGGTGAAGGGTGGGGTGGGGGGAAAATATGGAAAAATTGAGGTTGTGTTCAATAGGTCTGAAGGTGGTAAGAATTTACTTTTTTCGTATTCTGGTACATACTTTGGTACATACTTTGGCACATGTATGCGTAAACTAAGTCTGTTTGGGATTAAAATTTCTGTATTTCTTTCTGCAATTAATTATGCACCATGTCGTTTAATATGGGGCTGAAACTGATATCCTTTAATGTGAATGGTCTGAATAACGCTAGAAAAATGCGTGCAGTAGAGTCATGGATTAGAACCGAAAATCCTACAACGGTTATGGTTCAGGAGACCCATATTGCTGTTTCTAAAAAACAGGATTTTAAGATGTTTAAAACGTGGGTCTCCTTCCGGGGCCTCTCGTGCGCTACATGGGTTCACAACGAGGTGTCGCTCTATTCCTGAATAAAAATTTAGAGATTGAGATAGTCCAGACCGAAAACGATTCCTTAGGTCGTTGGTGTTGGGCCTCATGCAAATTTAAAAATCATCGTTCCTTAATTACTTTTGTTTGCTTCTATGCTCCTATAGAGGATGACCCTCAGATTTATGATGCTCTGTTTCAATCTCTGTTATTGGTAGGTGGAGACATCATTATAGGTGGCGACTTCAATATACTTATGAACCCTAATTTAGACTCCACCTCATCTCTTAAAAGACAGTCTAAGCCCAGATCTCTTAAGACTATCCTAAATTATATATCATTATTTGGTTTGTGTGACCCATGGCGTGTCAGAAACCCTCAGAAAATGGAATATACCTGCTGGTCAGGCAGGTTTAAATCCTCATCTCGCATAGATTTTTTCCTAGCCTCCAGACAGCTTAAATTTAGCTCTCAGAAATTTTACCATAATGGCTTCCCAGACCATGCCATGGTGGTGATCAATTTTGATTATGCAGAGATAATTAAGGTTTCGAAAAGATGGATGTTTAATAAAATGTATTTACAGGATATGAAGTGGATATCGGCATTAAAGGTGGAGATAGTGGAGTTCATTGATCGAAATAGAGGTACGGCCCCATCTCATGTTATCTGGGATTTCCAAGCAACTTGGCAAAACTGATTTTTATTATAATGGCTGTTGCTAGATCTTTATTATTGCAGAATTGGCTTTCAATACAGGTTCCGACATTACAGGAATGGTTGGAAAAAATGAAAAGGGTTAGGAAAAGCGAACTGCTATACGCTCAAAGAGTCGGGTGTATTAGAAAATTTTATCAAATTTGGGGGTGTTACTTTGAGTAAATTGCTTTGTTACTGCACTAAATTGAAAATGAATGTTATTATACTTTGCTGTGGTTTTTCTACCTTTGATTTGTTCTGCATAAATCTGAATACAACTTCAATAAAAAAAATTTAAAAAGAGAGTTGGGAATAGTAGGGATGGTGAATTGGGTGGAGGGAGGATAAAGAGAGAGAGGAGGGGAAGAGAAGGATAGTTCAATGGTGTTAACTTTATTAGAGAAGAAACTGGCAATTTCTTCGCATCTTTCCACAGAGGCTGCAAGGTTTGGAGGGCCAGAGGAAGTTTGTTTTTTAACAATGTAAACAATTCTCTGGGGCGGTTTCTAGCCTGGTCAAGTTGAGACCGGAGAAAGGTGGCTTTCTCATTGAAGATATGCTTTTTGTATTGTGCTCTGTTTGCTCTAAGTAGAGCCAGGTTTTCAGCGGAGGGATGGCTCCTCCAGGTACGTTCTGATTGTCTGAGGGTTCGTCTTTCGTTATTGAGGTCGGCATTGAACCAGGACTTGGAAGGGATGTTTTTTTGTTTTTTGAGTTTAATGGGGGCAATAAGGTCGAGGGCGTCAAGAAAGGAATTATTGTAATGATCAGTGAGATCTTTGGTGTTAAGAGAGGGGGGGGAGTAAGCGAGCTTTAATTGTGGATTCTAGTTCACCAGGTGGGATGAGGTGAAGGCTAAGAGTGGATTTAGTGGGAGGAGTACTGATAAGGGAGGGTAGGTTAGAGGGGCATTTCAAGGTGAAGAGGATGAGGTGGTGAACAGACCAATCTACAGGAAGTATATTAGAGAGAGTGGCCATATTTTTGTTAGTGAGGATAGCATCAAGGGTGGCGCCTTTGATATGAGTAGGGGCCAGGCAGTGTTGTGTCAGGTCAGTGATGTCTAGGGTTTGATTGAAAAGGGTTACCGCAGGATCATCATTTTTGTTCCAGTGGATGTTTTAGTCACCCAGGAAGAGATTCTTGGAGTGGGAAATCAAAGCTTGAACAATAAGGTCAGTCATCTCTTCGGAGAACGGTAGGCAGTTTCCCGGGGGGTGGTAGATGGTGTGAAGTCGAGTGGAGGGCAAGCCGGGAAAAGAGAGGTCAGCGCAAAGGTATTCAAAGGACGAAGGGTCTTGGAGCAGGACAGGCGATATGTCGAATTTGTCATTGAAGATCAGGGCAAGTCCTCCACCTAATTGTTCCTTTCTATCTTTTCTGATAATAGAGAAGCCTGGAGGGACAAGCAGGTCGAGGATAGGGGTAGAGTGGGTTGTTAGCCAGGTTTCAGTAAGGAATGCGATGTCAATATTTTTACTGAGGATGGTTTCAGCAATCTCAGTAGTGTGGCAGGAGGCAGATCTACAATTTATCAACATGCATCGGAGGGGAGGAGAGACAGGAGGTGGGGTAGTGGGACAGTGGGGAATAGGTCTAAGTATTTGGGGAGGTCTAGGAGAAGTTGGGTGCAGGGGGAGTCTGGTCTTGTTTAAGAGAACAGGTATTGTAGAAGGAAAGGAGATGGTGAGCGAGGATGGAGAGGGGGGATTAGGGGGGTTATTAGAAGAGTTGGTTCCTGAGGTTAAGAAGCTAGTGTCTCGGTGCGACTGAGAGGATGAATTAAGGTTGCTAGTTGTGGTGCTAAGAGAGTGGTCATTATGTTTAGCTCGTGCTGTGGGTTTACAGGGGAGGAGAGGGGTGCCGGTGGAGGACACTACAGTGGGAGGTCCGTTAGTGTTCGGCTTGCCTTTATTATCACCTTGTGACAGTGCATTCCGATAACATAAAAGTGTGATCTAGATTGGACGGATGGATTTTGAGGAGGAGAGAGATATCACTTCTGAGTGAAGAGAGTTCTAATACAAGTGATGAAAGAAGAAGTTTGACTTTATGGAGTGATTGGGAGGGAACTGAGGCGTAGAGTGCATCGGTTAAATTAAAGAGATTGGAAGAGTATGGGTTATCAAGGTGGGGGATAGCATGGGGCGGAAAGGGGGGAAAGCCTGGGGGAGGGTGAGGGGGGAAATTATAGAGATAGGTAGGGGGTATATTCAGATTAAGAGGACCAATAGATGAGTGAGGTAGAAGAAGAGGTGGAGTAGGTGGGGATGTGAGGGGGACATTTGAGCGGTGGGCTAGGTAAAGGGGCTCATCAAGGGATGAGGGAGAGTGTGAGTGAGTGGCAGGTAGGAGGTTTGAGGAGGGAGAGATAATAGCAATGGGGGATGATAAAGGGTAAGTCGGTGAGTCAGGAGAAGCAGGAGTAGTAGTTGAGGGGTTGGGTAGGGTTGCGGATTTAGGGGGATTGACTAAGAGGTGATCGTCAGGTGGCTTGAGAGAGGTTGAGCGAAGGAGATTAGGCGTTAGGGAGCGAGTCTCAGTACGCATGTGAGAATCATTGGATGTGTGCAAGTTCAAGGAGCCAAGAGGTGTGTCAGAGGGGGGGGAAGCGGGTCGGGAGGAGAGCATTATTAGAAAAGGTAGGTGACAAGGGGTCAATATGTGACACTGGAGGAGTGGCTGAAGAGTTGGATAGGGGGAGGTTGTGGGTGGAGTCATTGAAGTGCGATCGACAGGAGGTGAGCGAATGGTTACCATTTGGGACTTATTGTTAAGTGAGGGGGCCTGAGTATGCATGGAGGAATCTGTGGGTAAAGGCGATATTGGGGAAGCAACAAGGGAGTCGGGTGGGACAGAAGTTGTGAGGGGTGAGAGGGGGAAAAATACATTGGTGGGCTGGGAGACATTCGAAGGTTGAGAGAGAGAGGGGGACTGGGCGACATTCAGGGACTGGGAGAGAATCGGGGATAGAGGGACCGGGGCGTCAGAGCAGGTTGTAATGTTAAGGGAGCTACAAGTTGATTGAGGGTAATCTGCTAGCTTTGGGGATATGGAGAGGGAGCAGGAGGGATGGGATAAAGGTGGAAGGAGAGTAGGGGGATCATTAATAGAGACATTGAGTGGGACGGGGGATGTCAGGAGTTGTTGGGAAAGGGAGAAGACGTTGGGTGTAAGAGAGCGGGAGGGCGTATCAAGGGTAAGAGAAAAGGGGGTAGAAGGAAAGATGGGAGGGGAGGGAGCGGTAGGTTGAGTGGGGGTTAAGAGGGGGGCCAGGGGGGTCATGTCGGATTGAGAGAGGGATTGTGATAGAGAGCTGAAGTGGTGTTCAAAGATGCATAGGTGGTTTTCGGAAGCTTGGATAAGAATGTTTCCAGATTTAAAAATTGAGATATCGACCTCTCCCGGAAAGGAAGGGGAGGGAGTAGTGGAGAGTTTCAGACCGTATGGGATATTGCGTGAATTTGTGATGGGGAGGTGGCGGAGAAAGAGGCTTTTCCACTTGGAAGTTAGTTTAGTGTAGAAGATGTAGTTGGTGATGATGGAGGCGTTAAGGGTATTGTGGTGGTCCTCAAATAAGGTTTCTGGGTGGAGACAGAGGAGTTTATGTTTGAGTTTTTTTTTACCGTGTTTGGATAGATGAGAGGGGTAGAGGATAGACCAGGTGTTCGGGCTGGTTTTAGTAATGGGTGAGGCTGAGGTAGCGTGGGGAAGCGAGAGAGGAGGCATGATTAAGAGTAAGGGGAGAGGAGGTAGGAGCAGATAAGTAAGGTCAAATAAATAAATAGCAGCACAGGATGCTGAAGAGTATGAGAAAGCTGAGTAGCATAAGAAAGTGGAGTGTACATAATAATCATTAAAAAGGGCAGCAATAAGGTGTAGGGGGAGGGGCTAGGAGAAGCGGGGGTGTGAGAATAATAATATAGACAGAAATGAAAGATATAGTGCCAAAGAGAAATTAGACAGGGAGCAATTCAAGCAGGTAGTTGAACCCGTTGAGCACAATAATATAATAGTTAAAAAAGGGATATAGGTATAATATCAGTGTAAGAAATGACATGGGGACCAAGAGGTAATTAAAACAAAATTAAATTAATTAAGACCTGGATTTGCAAAGTAACATGTTAACCAGAACTGAGAGAAGTAAGACAGATGTAAAAAAGTAACGTGGAATAAAAGGCAATTCACACTGATAAAGGAAAGCAGACTGTGCAAAATAAAATACCACAAGAACTGGGAAAAGTAAGACAGATGTAAGAAAGTAACATGCATAATAACAGGCAATTCACACTGATAAAGGAAAGCAGACTGTGCAAAATAAAATACCACTAGAACTGGGAAAAGTAAGACAGATGTAAGAAAGTAACATGCAGAATAACAGGCAATTCACACTGATATGGAAAACAGACTGTGCAAAATAAAATACAATAAAATAAAATACGAAGAGAAATGGACGTAATATACAACAAATAGCAGAGGGTTTCTAGAGGGGCAGTTCAATTAAGCAGTGTCTGATAGAGTCGGGCTCCCTTCAAAGATGGCTGCCAATTTAGTGCGAAGGAAAGAGTGTGTCTTATCTCTATGTCAGTTTCTCAGCCGGGCCGGGGAGAAAGTCATGGAAAGCCAGGCTAACTTCAAGGATGGCTGGTAGTGGAAAGAGTCCTCTCTCTATGTCAGTTTATCAGGCAGGCAGGAGAAAGCAAAACACTAAGGCAACATAAACAAATGGGAGGCAAAATGGAGGCCCCGTAGGCAACCATCAAGAGCAGGAGACAACATGGGCACCATCACCATGTGAATTACACGTCTAAAATAGCCCCAAGTATCCACAGCACCATGAGGAAACCTCAAGCAAACAGAATAGAAGGGCCTCGATACCCTTCAAAGACACTATAAAATTAAAGTAAAAATAAAAAATAAAAAACAGCACCTCTATCGGTTCCTGAGAACCAGTGATATCTCCAGGATCGAGTCCGTGGTGCAAAACAGTGGCAAGGAGGGGGGGGGGCATCGTCACTCCGTCTCGATTAGGCAGGGCTGTTTAATTCTCAACAAATACTTTCATATTCAAAACGCGGCAGAAGCGGCAACTCCCCTGATGAGAAATGCCCCATGGCACCCTCAAACTTCCGCCGAGAAGGGAATTCGGGGCAGGGGCTCAGCGGGTAAAAGCGACGAAGCCAAGGCTCCAGAGATCAGCAATCTCGTTAGTGGAGCATCGGCACAATCCCGATGTGGAGGGGGGGGGCGGCGGGGCAATGAGTTACAGCAATAGATCTAAAAGAGTGCCGCGAACTGACCTCTCTGCCTCTGTGATCTCAAAGGGGTCGGGAGTACAATATCCCCAGAATTACTTCGTCAGGGGGCTCCAAGCGGCAAAAAGGCAGGGCAAGATCTCTGGGGCAGCGGTCCATAGCAGTCCAGCCCTCACGAGCATCAGGGACGCGGAAATGTCGCAATTCATAGTTGATATTAGAGCATTAATTGGTGTGGTGAGTGGGTGTGCCTATCCTTTCATCGTAATGCAGTCTGTCACTACCGGTGCAGGCTCTACACTGCAGCTCTCACAGCAGACAACTAAATTGTCCTTGGGACCAGAGAATGAGACTAGTGAACGACCCTGCACATTTATGTGCTAATAATATATCTTACCATGGAGGCAGTCAATAACCTTACTTAGTGCATCTAATCTTCCATATGTGCACTGGCCTACGTCTTGTGGACAGGTAATACATGAGGCCTATTATGTAGTTAGTAGTACCGACTGGTGAGAGAAGCAATTTTACAATCTGACGGAACCCTACATTCATTTATGGCAGGAGTATCAGGAGGTATGGGGGGAGATGGGGATTTTTAATCATGCAGGCCCAACAAGATGGCAGCTTGAAACCTGCGCTCTAGCAATCGCTCTTTTCTAACACACGCTGGTAAAGCTATGCAAGAGCTATTGGCTTTGCCAATATGTATTAGTTACGTTGTACATCAGAGTGGCTGCAGTGCAGCATGGGTAAAAGTTAGTAGGGTAAAGGAGAGTGGCATGGAGTGGAGTAAAGTGAAGTAGAGTGAGTGATATGGAGTGGTGTAGAATGGTGTAGAGCAGAGTTGAGTGGCATAGAGTGGAGAGAAGTGAAGAGGAGTGGAATGAACGGGAGTGTCATGGAGTGGCGTGGAGTGATGTAGAGTCTTGTGAAGTGTCATGGAAGAAGTAGAGTGTCATAGAGTGAAAGGGAGTAGAGTGTCGTAGAGTTGAGTAGATTGTCAGAGTGGAGTAGAGTGTTGTAGAGTGAGGTGGCATAGGTGTTGAGTAGAGTGATGCAGAGCAAGCAGATTGTCACAGAGTGGAGTGTCATAGAATGGAGTGGAGGAGAGTGGAGTCGTGGAGGCATTTCGCTAGAACATAAATGCCTCCAAATGTTGTTTATATCACTTCCCATAGTGAATAAACACTTTTTAAGTCTCAAAGTGAGCAAATGGGCCATTTTCTTTCACTTTTACCCCAACACCAAATTTTGTATTTAGTCCCACCTAAAGCATGAAAATCACTTTAAACATAAACACTTTTAACATTGAATAGGGTGGTGTGTCATAGAATAGAGTGGATAAAGTGGAAAGGAGTGGCATAGAGGAAGTTGCGTAGAGCATTGTAGAGTGGAGTAGTGTTGTAGAGTGGCACAGAAGGGAGTGACTTTGAGTAGAATAAAGCATCATACAGTGGAATATCGTAGAGTGTGGTGTCGTAGAGTGGAATAGAGTGGCCCAGAGTGAAGTGGCTTAAATTATAGTGGCGCAGAGTATATTACCATAGAGTACAGTAGTGTAGAGTGCATTGGTTTTGAGTAGCGTGATGCGGAGTGCTTTGGAGTAGAGTGCAGTGGTGTGGCATAGAGTAGAGTGGTGCAGAGTAGATGTCAGTGGCATACAGTGCAGTGGTGTAGAGTACAGTGGTGTATAGTAGATTGTTTCAGAGTAGAGTGAAGTGGCGTACAGTGTAGTGTTGCATGGTAGAGTGGAGCGATGCAGGGTAAACTGCAGAGGTGTATAGTAAAGTGGAGTATAGTAGAGTGGTATAGAGTAGAGTGGTGCAGAGTGCAGTGGCAAGGAGTGCAGTGGTGCAGAACAGAATAGAGTGGTGTGGAATGATGCAGACTGTAGTGGTATAAAGCGCAATGTTGTAGAGTACAATGGCGTAAAGTAAAGTCGTGCAGAGAGCAGTGGTGTGGAGTACAGTGGTGTCGAGTAGAATAGAGTGGCATAGGGTGCAGAGATGCTGAGCACAATGGTGTAGAGTGGCATAGTGTGCAGTGACATAGTGTGCAGTGGTGGAGAGTGCAGTCTTGCAAAGTAGAGTGTCGTAGAGTGTAGTAGCATAGAGTACAGTGGTATATAGGAGAGTGGTGCAGAGTAGAGTGGCGTAGAGTGTTGTGATGACGAGCTCAATGGTGAAAAGGGGTGTATAGTGTAGCAAAGTAGAGCATAGTGGCGTAAAGTGCAGAGGTTTAGAGGAGCTGGCATAGGGTGCTGGCAGTGATGTAGAGTGCATTCTTTTTTTACTAACGTGGTGTTGTGCACACTGGCGTAGAGTGCAGTGGGTTAGAGTAGAGTGCAGAGTAGACTACGGTGGCACAGAGTGGCACAGGGTACAGAGCAGTGGTGTAGAATGCTGGAGTGGCCCAGAGTGGAGTAGAGTGCAGTGACACAGAGTGCAGTGGTGTAGAGCAGTGGTGTAGAATGCTGGAGTGGCGCAGAGTGGAGTAGAGTGCAGTGACACAGAGTGAAGTGGTGTAGAGCAGATTGTTTCAGAGTACAGTGAAGTGGGATTGAGTGGAGTGGTGCAGGGCAGAGTACAGTGTTGCAGGGTAGAGTGCAGTGGAATAGAGTAGTGGTGCAGAGAGCATTGGCATAGATTAGAGTGGTGTAGAGTACAGTGGCATAGAGTGGATTGGTGCAGGGCAGAGTAGAGTGTTGCAGGGTAGAGTGCACTGACATAGAGTAGTGGTGAACAGAGCAGAATATAGAGTAGAGTGGTATAGAGTTTAGTGATGTAGAGTGCAGTGGCATAGAGTGGAGTGGCGCAGAGTGGAGAAGAGTGTCACAGAGTGCAGTGGTGTAGACTAGATAGTTTCAGAGAACAGCAGCATAGAGTAGAGTGGCGCAGTGTGAAGAAGAGTATTGTAGAGTGTATTGACATGGGGTACAGTGATGTAGAGTGGTGCAGAGTAGAGTGGCATAGTGAGCAGTGGCTTAAAGTACAGTGGTGCAGAGTACAATAGCGTGGCATAGAGTGCAGTGACATAGAGTACAATAACGTAGAGTGGCCATTTAGTGAAGTGCTGTAAAGTGTTGGAGTGTAGAGCATAGTGGCATAGAGTAGAGGGGTGCAGAGTAGATTGGTATAGAGTACAGTGGCGTAGAATGCATTGGTTTTGAGTAAAGTGGTGTAGAGTGCAGTGATGCAGAGTGGAGTGCAGTGGTGCAGAGTAGAGAGGAGTGGCATGGAGTGGAGTGGCATAGACTGGTGCAGCATAGAGAGCAGTGCCGTAGAGTGCTGGGGTAGTGCAGAGTGGTGTAGAGTGTAGTGTAAAATTAATTTCGATGCGCGCACTGCATCGCCAAATTCGATGCAGTGCACTCAACGAAATTCGTTTTTTTAATTTATATGTTTACTTTCCTGTATTTAGCAATATTCCGTAGTTTACTACCCCCACCCCACGTCACCCCCCGGCAGCACTCCCACCACAGACCGCTACTGATAAAGTGGAGTACCTTAGAGTGGAATGGCGCACAGTGGAATAGAGTGACATGGAGTGCAGTGACCTAGAGTGCAGTGGTATAGAGTGCAGTGCCGTATAGTGCAGTGGCATAGAGTGCAGTGGCATGGAGTGCACGGGTGCAGAGTAGATTAGAGTGGCTTAGAATGGATTGGCATAGAGTGCAGTGGCATAGAGTGAAGTGATGCAAAGTAGATGGCTAGGAGTGCAATGGCGTACAGAGTGCTGTAGCATGGCATAAAGTAGTGTGGTGTAAGTTAGAGTGCAGTGACATAGAGGGCAGTGGTAAAGAGCAGAGTGGCATAGAGTTCTGTGGCAGTGAGAACATTGATGCAGTGTAGAGTGGTGTTGAGTGAAATGGTGCTGAGGAAAGTAGAGTGGTTCAGAGTAGAGTGAAGTGATGCAAAGTGTAATGGCATAGAGTACATCAGTGTAGAGTGGCAGAGAATAGAGTGGTGCAGAGTAGCATGCAGTAGTGTAGAGTCCATTGGCATAGAGTAGAGTGGAGTAAATGTCAGTGGCACAGAGTGAAGCATTGCAGAATATACTGTCGTAGAGTGCAGTGGGGTTTTGTTGAGTGGCATAGAGTGTATTGGTATGGGGTGCAGTGACACAGTGTGGTGCAAAATAGAGTGGAAAAAAGAGCAATGCTGTAAAGTAGTAAAGTATAGTGGCGCAGAGTATGATAGAGTGGCATACAGTGCAGTGACGTAGAGTACAATGGCATACAGTGGGCATATAGTGAAGGGGCGTAAAGTGTTGGAGAGTAGAGTATAGTGGCATAGAGTGCAGTGGTGCAGAGTAGATTGGCATAGAGTCAAGTGGTGTGGACTGCTTTTTTTAGTAAAGGGGTGTGGAGTGCGTTGAAGTAGAGTGCAGTGATCAAGAGTGGAGTGCAGTGGTGCTGAGTAGAGTGGAGGGATGCAGAGTGGAGTAGATTGTTTCAGAGTAGAGTGGAGTGGTGCATGTTAGAGTACACTGGCATAGAGTAGAGGGGTGTCGAGTGCAGAATACATAACAATGGCATAGGGTGGATTTGCATAGATTGAACTGGTGTAGAGCAGAGTGGTACAGAGTAGAGTGTATTGGCGTAGAGTGCAGTGGCATACAGTACACTGTTGAAAAGTTCAGCTGTGTGTGGTAGAGTAGAGTGGCATAAAGTGGAGTGGTGCAGAGTGGAGTGGTGTAGAGCACAGTGGTGAAGAGTGCAGTGGAGCATAATAGAATAGTGTGGGGTACAGTGCATTGGCATTGAGTAGAATTGTGTAAAGTACAGAGGCATAGATTGAAGTGGTGTAGATTGGAGTGGTGCAGAGTACAGTGCAGTCACACAGTGTGGAGTGGCACTTTGTGGAGTGGTGCAGAGTAGAATGTAGTGGTGTGGGGTGGTGCAGAGTAGAGTGGAGTGTGGTAAAGTGAAGTATGCATGGTGTGGCAATGTACTGACATTACAGACAACACATCTTCAATTGAAATGACCATTGCATTTGTACAGACGTACAATTTTACTGATAAACGTACAGCTCACAAACGATAATGTGTGGATAGGTTATCTCGAAATGTATCAATTTGTTTTGATCATCATCTTAAAAAAAAACTTTCCACCACACTTCAGAATTATCAAAAATTTGCTTTATTTATGGATTTCTAATACTGATATATTTTGAAATATCTGCATAGTTCATTTACAGACATTTAAATTTTGTTGTGCACTAAAACAATAATAATAGTTTACAGCCTACTTCAAGCAGTCTGATTCTCCCAGAAACCCTCTCACTTTGAGGCGTGAGAAAGAAGAGTAAACACCAAGCTTGCTTGGAAGACAGAGCCTTATATTTGACCTATCTCTTTGAATGCACAGCAAATGTGAAAAGATAAGAACAAGATTTAAAGGCCTGTTTACAAAAATAGAACACTGGTGGAAGAATACAGTAAATATGGTTTGGGCAAGGGAAGAGACAAACTTAATCTGGTCAGCCCACAATAAATAGAGCCAGCAAATAGAAAGCAAGCAAATGAGAGTTACAAACCACAACGCCAATGGTTAGCAATGGGCAAATGTATTCCCAGGGAAGATTTCCCAATGTCCCCAAGATGCCGATAGCCAAACCAGACAGCTGCACTGACTGGTAGGCTTTGACCTAAAAAGTGCATGAAACAGAACAGCGTTGAAGACCACATCATGAAATAGGTAAGCCCATGCACTATGGATGAGAAGCAGGCAATCTCTTTTGAAGAGCAACATTGTTTTCCTCTAGATATTTTGTGGGCTTCAGAAATACCTGTGTGCACAAGTGTGCAGAGACAAGACTGTAACCAGAGCACGAAAACTAATACTGAATTAATGTAAGTGCATAGAAATCAAAATCAAATATATGACCTTAAGTGTAACAGGATGGGTAAAAATTGCCATAGCTAATACACCTATACTGCCTAATGCATGCTCTGGCTTAAAAATCAAGGCAATGCTGGCATGTACTGTAGCTGATGTTTATGCTTTCAATGCTGTTCTACTCAGTTTTACCCAGCTTACAGTACTTATACTATAAACGAAATGAACAACCAGAGCTTTGTGCATTCCACTGTCCCAGATAAGTTTATTCTGAGGGAAAATTGTTATGAGAGGAACAAGGGGTGCGGTAGGGGATGGAAAAGATAACTTGAAAGTTCTGTTTGTTCTTATTCTTATTTTATATTGTTTTCTTTTTTTCACTTTAGTTTACACTTTTGAGTAAGTTTACTACTTTTCGGTATACACAAACCCCAAGTGTAAGTTACTGCTGATAATAAAGTACTAAGTCCAGCACTACACATGGCTAACAACTGGTACTGCAACTCCCTCCCACAGAAAGTAATATCCCCCCAATACAGCTGCCCATTTGCGAACCGCCCTCTCTATCCCCTCTCCCCTGTACCATCGCTTTTAGTGGGATCATCAGTTGTTTCTTGGGAAATCTCAGACTCACATGCACCCCAACTGTTCTGATCAGAATGTATGGAAATAACAACCACTCAATGCTTTAAACGTCTCCATGTTATATATATAAAAGAACCTTCATATCTGTGAGTATGAAGAAGTATTTGCATGTATAGTTTTGCAAGATTACATGCCCGAAGAGGATAAGGGTGTGGTTTTGTTGTTCAGTTGTTAGCATTACTTCCGCATTTTATCACGCTGCGTGATCCATGGCAAAATCACCTTTTCTTTCTGTGCCCTAGTATCTATATCTACAGAAACAGGGAGTGATTACGAACAGGCGGTTATAACCTACTATATTTTTTAAGACTCTAATGGCCTTACTGGCACCATACCTGTATTTGCCAACAGGATATCAGCCATTTCAAAGGGGCATTTGCCAGAAAGTTTTCCCTCTGCTGAACTGCAGTGGGTTCGCATTTCTCAGTATCACTGCCTTATGTGTTTTTTAAGGAGTGGTGGCTGGTGCATAGGGGCAAAAGGGGTGCTGCCCCACTAGCCTCAGGACGAGGATCGGGGAGGAGACAAGAGAGACACCACACGCAATGCAGCAGCCTCAAATGAAGGGCTCACTGCCCCGTGTCAAACAAAAATCAGATTCTGTTTTCTTTATTTCTCGGAAGGGATGAGGTCACCAGTCAGAGACATCCTGCGCATGTGCTGGCCGGGGCAAGGACTATTGCTCACCCTCGAAGCACATGCGAGAAGAGTGATGTCATCCTGAAGGGAGTGGCCAGAGAAAGCGAAAAATGCCTGGTTTCAAATGGGACGCCTTTGCTGCAGCCCAGGCGACTTCAGCAGCGCGCCACTGAAATGAATGGCAAGGGGCAGGGCCAGCCCCCCTCAAGATAGAGCAGTGGGTGGCAACAGCTGGAGCACTCCCTTGCCTTCGCGCTAGTCCCAGACCTCCTGATTGGACAATTGGAGCTGAGGGAGTGGGCTGCGGAAGAGCCCGCCGACCGCCGCACAGCTCTGACTCTGGCACCAGGACTGATCGGCACGCAGCAGGTGCGCTGCACTCCATGTGTTGCTGGCTGTGCATTGCTCAGGACGGACACCGGCACCGGCCGCAGTCACAGCACAGCACTGCATAAGACTGCAGACAGGCTGGGGTGCGACAACAGGCAAGTACAATTCCATTTTAGTGTTCGACATGCTCAGGTGGAGCCCATCTACTTTGTGTTTACCAGTCTGACCCCGATGCTGTCTGTACGTGCATCTGTCCCGCCCACATCAATGATTTGGTCGACGGAATGCAGCAAAACCGCCATACAATGGGCATAAAACTCTCCACAAGATCACAGGAGCTGCAGCGCCGTCAAATGCAGGCCTGATTGACTTGCGCTCCGCTGCCGCCGCCGGCCAACTGGGCCGGCTGGTGCTCACTGTTGTGCACTTGCTCCCCGACACCACTGCAAACACTGACCACAAAAGACAAATGCATGTAGTATACTACTGCATAGTCACAGCCACATCATCACTGTGTGTCTCCACCCCCCCACAAGTTCAAATTTGCCCCAACCTGTACGCCATTGTCATCAACCATGTGGGATGACCTTTAGCCATTCATCCTCTCTGTACATCAATCTGACCAGGTGACCACGATGTTGTGCGTGTATCCGGTCCTCCCACCCAACGCTCCGTTGCCGGAATGCGTCAAAGTGAAACTGCCCAACAATATCAACCCCCGCCCTGCATAACCATAGTTACACCGCCACCGTGTCCACTCTGTCCCAACAAGTTCAAATTTGCACCCAATCATGTGGGCCGGCCCACTAGCCATCTCGGGGTCAGAGCCGCTTCCATCCCACCGCTCATGTGCTGCAGTGCTGGAGCTCACCTATTGTGTGTTCACCAGCCCGACCCAGATGCCATGCATCCATGTCCCACATCAAAGCCTGGTTGCACGAACATGAAGTGTGTCCACCCAAGTGATCAGTGAAACTGGCGAGACCCAGATGGCCACCACCCCCAAAACCCCCAAACTTCACCATCACACAAAATGTCCCCATTGATGTCACAACCACACTACAACAATTGTTCTCTCAACCTTCTTGCCCTCCCAAATATGCGATTGAAAACGCACCACCAACCCACTCCTTCCTTCAAAACATTTCAAGGGGGAGAACCCTCCCGAGCCCCCGCCCCACCCCCCTCCCACCACCGGGCACTCAACCCGGACCTCCACGCCATCACCTTGAAATGTCACCAGCCGCCACTGTTTTGAAGTGAAAGTACCTGTATTCATCACAAGACAACTGTACTTTTCATGGCACACAACCAACTCTTCCTTGCTACTGTACTTCCTTAATGGGAGAATGCCTCTCTTCTCAGTATGGTTTGTATACTTGTATTGTCACCTTTGCAGCGTTATTAAGAAGCCTGCCGCACCATTGACAGTACATTGCTCACATTTCTCATGAGGGTTCCACACTTCTCATGTGACAGAACCAGTATTTCTCTGTAGAGCTTCAACACTTTTAATATCACAGTAACCATACTTGTTGGCATGGGTCCCTTCCCACTACAAAAGCTATGCTTTATAGAACAAACACGGTGCATTAGCGCATGGCAACCAAAAGCGCGCCTCTGCTGGAGGAGGAATGTGTGCCATATCTTACTAAATCAAAAATCTTTTTTTTTTTTATTGCTTTTGGTCCCGGATCTAAATTACAAGTTCACAGAATACGTAACTCTTCGGAACAGATTTGGGAAGCCACCTAAAAATACAAGGTTCATACAATATCTAGAATCGGAACATATCATTTCGTTTAGTTGAATTGATCATTGTAAACTTCTTCCCTTTATATTATAAAAACTGCATACCATACAAATTCAATACAAATTAAAAAAACTGCTAAAGAATTAAAAACAATTTATAGCACACAATTTCATTTGGTGCTTTGTATAACAAACTAAATGCTTTATTCACAGAGGAAATCTTGTAACATTTAAATAATGGTTTTAAAAACTTTATGCGTTGGAAGTATAACGCTGAAAAGACAGAAATTACGTGATCGAAGTCCTGGGGCCTTATTTATGAAGGCCTTGCGCCACTGGTGCGTCACTTTTTCCCATGTTAAAAGTGACGCACCAGTGGCGCAAGGCCTTCATAAATAAGGCCCCTGGTTTTCCTGTGAACATAGAGGAAATACTCTTTAATTTCTATTAATATTTTCCCAGGCTCCAGTGACACTCCTTGGAGGCAGCATTTGAAGCCTGGTAAGTAAAAAAAAAAAGGGGCAAATGTTTGCTCTATGTTCCAACTCAAATAGGGCTGCATTCGTTTTATAGCGGATGAGGATCGGACCCATTCACATCTGACCTGGTCGGAGCACGAGGCCATTTCTATTTCCACGCTTAACTCTGGACTTTAGCTCTTAAGGAGAATGTTTAACTTCAGTGCACACATAGCTCCCAGTGTGTCTTACTTTACTTTAAATAGGTCTAGGGCGGTAATAAAGTTTTTCCTAAAGAGGCAGTCAGATCATTGCTCAACTAATATTTCTCTCCAGAGTAGCCTCCTTAAGAAGACTTTTCTTGAGTAAAGTAAATAGTATACCCAGCAGATAACAGTCATCAGCCCCACACGCATGTGCTGGGCGGACCCATTTCCAGGCGGAAGGCACTTACAGACGCTAAGCAGTTCAAGCCACATAGTTTATGGAGGATTTTACCCTCTATAGAGTTCATGGGTGACCAGCAATTGGTTCCCACAATCTCCGTTGCATGCAATAGACCTGGCAAGATTTTTAAACGAAACAAAAGGAGAAGTGTGGCAAAGTGTCTCCTCCCGTGGGTAGTGTAAAACCTTCTCAGACCATTTGCTTGACTCCACGCGTTGGGGCTTAGGTCTAGAGCATGGTCCTTCTCCGATAGGTTAGTACTGGGCAGCTTCCCCAGGTAAGCATAATTTCTGACTACTTCCATTTCTTCTTTTCCCAAATGTCTGCAAAAATGTGCTTTCCTTAAGTGTTGTTTTTCTTTGAATGTCAGAATTTTGCTTTTGGATTGATTAACCCCTTGGCTGCGGCGGTAATTCCGCCGCAGCGCCGGGGGGAGGGTGTGAAAGCGCTGCGCCGCCATGCTCGTGACGGAACCACGCCGTCATGAGCCAGGGGCGAGCTGTGCTCATGACGGCGTGGGCGGAGCAGCCGCAGCATGACGGAACCACGCCGTCATGAGCACACGCCGCCAGTGGCTCATGACGGCGTGGTTCTGTCATGAGCGGGGAAGGGGTTCATTTTTTTTAATGCTCAGCCACATAGAATTGGAGTTGATCTAGCCTCTTTGCAGACCTTTGGGGTACAGGTCTAGTAAACCTATGTCATCCGCGTATAGTAAGCAGCTTATTTTTTTACCACTAACTTTTGTGGGGAGTCCCCTTGACTTGATGTGAGGGCTGCTGGTAAATCATAGACATCAGGGCCGGACTGGCCATAGCGGGCACCGGGCAATCCCCCGATGCGCCGCACAAGTGGGGGCCGGTTTTGGCCCCCTGGGGGCCGATTTTGTACAGGGCCTTTTTTGCAGCATAGCTGCAAAATCGGCCCTGTACCAAAATCGGCTGAGAACCGGCCCCGGCAAAGAGCTCGGCGGCACCTCCAACCCCCCTGAGTGGGGGGGGGGGGGGGCGGCGGCCGAGCACTTGTGGTTCCCAGTCCGGCCTGATAGACATACAGTGAAAACAGCATTGGGGCTCGCAAGCACCCCTGTTTTAGCCCATCATTTGTATCCACTTTTGTAGAGAGACCCTTCTTACCTCACAGCAGGACTTTACACCAAGTCGAAGAGTGCAGTGTGACTATTAAGTGCAACAAAACTTGAAGTATGCCAAGAGGTGTTCATGTCTTCCAAAGAGTGGCTGGGTCTGTTGATCCGGTTAAATGCAGTGGAGAAATCAATGAAAGCTTCATGTACATTTTGCCTTCTTCTACACACATGGTTATGCTTGAATAATTGCAATATTGTCAAGTGTGGCACATCCCGGTCTGAAACCTGCCTGCTCCCTCAGGAGAATCATTTTTTCATGGACCCAACTTTGCAAGTGGACTAAAATGCTTTTTGCTAATATCTTACTACAGCATCAAGCAGTGCTATTTGTCAGTAATTACTCAGGTGATGTCTTGCTAGATATGGTGCATTTTGTCTCCATCCCTTTGATGCAAGGCAGTGCAGCAACATAGTAGTAAACCTTAGCCACAGTCCTCTCGGGGTTTAGAGTGTCACGATTCTTGAAAATGATGGAATTTAAGGATAGGAAGTGCTTCAAATCCCACTGCAATTTTTCTATGCTTGCATTGGCAAATTCATGTTTGAAGAAAGTGATGTAGAACAACAGGATGTCAAGATATTAACACAAAGCACTTAAGCCTGCAAGGACCTTAGTGATTCGTTAAATAATTGGCCAGTCCTGATTGAGATGTTACAGTCACTACAAATATTATGATAAAGAAAACCAGATATTAGTACCGGTATTTCGCATATTACATACTAATATTGGGACCTCTAAAGACTTCCGTTAGTCATTCATCATAGGTAAATGCCTCCAATTCAATCCATCTTTTACACATGCAAGTGTCTGCTAGAATTACTACACAAACACTGGCAGGGCCAGTTGGTCTGGTATTTGCTGCCAGCTGTTTGGCTTTGTTAATGCCTGCTTTGTTTTGCTATTTTATTTTATAAAACATTATTGTGGGAGATGGCAGGCTCTTGCCAATATTTTAAAAAAATGGAAAAAAGGTAAATTATTGTTTTGGTCTTTAAAATAACTATACATTGCCACAATAGTTCCTGGCACAGAAGGGAACTACTTTTAGTGTAGCCTTGCTCCTTGTGAAAAAACAAAATACTGTTACTCACAGGAATATTAGCCAATGCCTGAAGTGGGCTGATCCAATGCCCAATGCTGTAGGAAGATTGGGTGGAATTAAGATGTAAATGACACCACAATAGAACAATAGATGAAGATGTCTGATTGAAAGAACCTAAACATATGCTATCAGTATAATTGCACTAAAGTCGAAAGGTCTTGTCTAACACCAGACCTAATAAAATAATAACTCCCAATGAAACTTCTACAATGTGACATTTTCTTCTTGGACCTCAAAGACCATTACAGTTTCACCCACCTCAGCATGTCTTCAGAAAATCCCATCCATTGCATTATAGGCAACAAGCCAAATCTTTGCTTGGAGTAGAGTGGCTTGATAAGTCAGGAGTAACGCAACTTAGCGCAAATCACAGCATTGTGTTACTCTGTCCTGAGAAGATGTTCCATGGGCGTTGCGCGGGTGCTATCACGCAACTTGCATGGATTTTGATGAATTCCCAGATTTACCATTACTGGTAGACCTGGGAATGCATCAAAATTATATGCCTACCCAGAGGAGGTGTAACAAGGAGAAATATCTTTATTTCTTCTCGTTGCTTCCTCTTTCTATTTCTGCTGCAGTCTGCAGCACACATAGAGTAAAATGCCTCAGGGAATTGTTGTTATGCAGGAAGGTGCACAAAAACAGTCCAGCATGCAACAGAGGCAGCTCTGCACCATGATGCAAGGGTGTTTGCGTTGGTGCTAAGCAGCTCATTGTGCGCCAGCACTGGGAAAAGGATAGGAATGTACCGTATTGGGATACATACAGCGCATTCTTGCTCATCCTCTGTAATGCAGAGCACTAAGGTGACATGCTGTGCTGCGTTACTTTTTTTTATAAATATCAACCTAAATGTTTTAATTTAACAATGACATTAACATGCAACACACAAACTAACTGATTGTGCATTATTCACATTTAGATTGACTACGGCAAATGAAGGCCAGTATTTTAAAATGGCTAACCTTGCCCTCTTGCTTCACAGAGTTTGTCTTTCTTGTTTCTAGGATAAGTTGACATGTACTATTTGGATGTCCCCATGGTTTTCTGTTCTCATGACATTGGTTTATTTGATATGATCCATGCAGAATGCACTAACAAGCTGGTGCAATGCACCTGTAGAGTACAGCGTGGTCCAATGTATCTCATTATGTTAGAGATAACTGTAAGTTTGAAGGACACTTAGAGAATCATCATTGTGTAGCGGATGTACGACATTACAATGCATGCTTTTACAACGCGAGTTTTACAACGCATACCATTACAATGCATAATGCTTTTAGGCGCTGGATAGTGAATTGTTTAATTTACTATTCCAACTCCAGTCCCCGTGGATAGTAGGGAAGGTGTTGGATAGTACATTAAACACATTCCCTATCCTAGAGCGCCCCCCAGCGCATTTCGTTGTAATGGTTTGCGTTGTAAAAGTTGCGTCGTAAAGGCACTGCTCGGTAAAAGTTGCGTTGTAAGTGATGTTCCCCTTGTGTAGCAGCTTGAGAAAATAATTTGTTTATATTTTCTGTGTGTGCCTTAACCTGATTGTTTCATTTTATGGGAACAATGTTTAGGTGAATCAACTTCTTAAAATTGTGCTATTTAAGCTGATTCAATGTAGACAAGAACTCAAAAAATTCACTGCCAGCTTCCTTGCTTGAACCTTAGCTAAGAATCACTCTTTAATGATTTACTACAGAGCCTTTCCCCTGATTAAGCACAGTATGGTGCTCTCATTATAGGAGAACTGATTTTGATAAACTTCACTTTTCATGACAAATTTATAATAGTTTGTCTTTGCTTCATGACTTTTGAATTGCTTTGGAACTCTACATTGATTAATGCACTCATGTATTGATTATTCATTTATAACCAATTTGATGATTTGAATTTGGAACTTTGCTAATCTTTTAATAGGTTTGTGTGGTTTTAAACGTAACCACTCTCTGCCTTCCTTGTGAAGCCGACTGGATTGAATTTTAATGTTTAGCCTTGGTTGGATCTAAAGATCCATCAGACGGGCCTCGAATGGAGGGTGGCAAGAGGCACTGTCAGGTGACCTCTTTAACAAGTAGTGAAGACCTATCGGCAAGACACTAATGGAGCCAGAAGTGAAACAAAGCAGTTGGCAAGTCATCAGAGTGATGGGGAGCTAAAGTGCTACTCTCCACTTTGGGCAAAGAGATGAGGCATCTGCATGCGTAAGGCACATCTATGTCTCTAGCAGACTGTGGCTGACACATGTTGCCCTTCCCTGGCTCTGTGTGTCCCTGATGTGTGGATGTGCTGGACAGAGATAAACAGACTCTGGCTGAAGTACAGTGCTAGAGGTTCCTTGGTGAATGCTACAAGCCTGCAAAGAGAATGAGGGAGAGCGCCTTCCATACACTCAGACAGTTTATTGGATGATGAATTGCTCAGAGTCATAAAAGTAAACTGAAAACTGGATTTTGAGCTGAGCTCAACTGGACTTTATCACAATCACTTAGGGGAAGCTGCAAACTAGTTACTACTGCTTCCGGGGGAGGTGTTTTTGCTAGCCTGTGAAGTGTGTGCACTTCTCAACTCTGTGTTTGCAGGGAGAGACTGAGTGGCTGTTTTCTGCCTTTTTTCTGTTTCCCTAACTAATGAGACTGTGTTGTTTTAGGTGGAGCTGCAGAAAGGAACCTTATCCCTGAACAGCTAAACAGCTCTTTCCTTCATGGACTTCAATTTACCAGTTCAGAATCAACAGAGTACATCTGATGCTGTTAATAGACAGCTGTGGGTTAAAGGCATAGAATACGTGATGCTTTTTCCTGTCACACTACAATGGTGGACCAAGTCTAACACATTACAAAGGGCAAGACCTGAATCTTCTCGCAGGAGTAGATATCTTTTTCTGTGATCATAAGGGACTAGGGGCCAGATGTAGGTAGCCAAATACCGGTCGGTAACGGCCAATTTCGGCAGTTACCGACCGGTATTTGGCTTTTGAAATGTAGGTGGGTCGGAATTTACAGAATCGGTATATTTACCGGTTCGGTAAATTTACCACTTCGGATTTTTCCGAATCTGTAAATATACCAATTCTGTAAATCCATATGTAGGTGGCACAGTTTGCAGTGCCACAGGCCCTTAGGATTTCTTATTTTACCACCCAATCCTATTGGGTGGTAAAATACCGAATTCCAGTGTACATGCACATCTGTGCATGCACACCTATGCCATGTGACACACAGACATGCCCTTAGGGCATGTATGTGTGCCACATGGCACAGAAGCCTGTATTCGGGGTGCTACAGGGTGTCAAAGTGACACCCCGTTCCCCCTGCCAGGATTCGGTATTTACCGATTCTGTAAATACCGAATCGGTATTTCCCATTGATTCCTATGGGCTTCAATAGGAATCAATGGGAAATACCAATTCGGTATTTACTGAATCGGTAAATACCGACTCTTACAGAATCGGTAATTGTAAAATTAAAATTACCTACATCTGCCTCCTTCCAATTTACCTACTCTTAAATACCGATTCGGTATGATTCGGTATTTAAGAGTAGGTAAATCGGAATTACCTACATCTGGCCCTAAGATTCTACAAGGACTCAGTAGCCGAGGTGGTCAATGACAGTGAGCGCCTTGACGCCTTCGAGAATTTGTTCGCATTTTACATGTTGCCAAATCAAATCAAAGGTAAGGTGGAAATATCTCAATGATGCAGGAATTGTACGGTGCTGTCGGCATTAGTGTCCTGAGGTAACTGGGATGTGAATCTGATAACAGTCTGTGAATCTTGTTGTCTTCTGTCCTGCATCCTTGGTGAGGGTCTAGTGATGACTGGACCCTATGACAATATTAGTTTTTCCCTGCTATGGTACTTTTACTGCTCCCTGTGAGGATGCTTCAGAAAAGGGGGTGGTGATGAACAGAGTGCCTGAATTAAGCAGACCACTCTTACCCAGTCCAAAGATCAGGGCTTGATCCATCACCGTTTTTTAGCTCACTGCACCATCCCAGCTCAGAACTTGGCTATATGCAAATTAGTCTGTTCCTGTCCCAGTGCATGATGGGAACAGGGCAAACCAAACTACCAAGCCAATTCTTGTACTGGGAAGGAAACAAGCTTCCGGGGACCGGTTTCTGCCATTTCAGGCGTCGTCGGCCCGGCTTGCTTGAATCCTGATGGTGCAATGAGCAAGGGACTCACATCTGAGTATACCCTTCTACGCTTATGGTGGACAAAATGAGATCCATCACCGTTTTTTAGCTCACTGCACCATCCCAGCTCAGAACTTGGCTATATGCAAATTAGTCTGTTCCTGTCCCAGTGCATGATGGGAACAGGGCAAACCAAACTACCAAGCCAATTCTTGTACTGGGAAGGAAACAAGCTTCCGGGGACCGGTTTCTGCCCTTTCAGGCGTCGTCGGCCCGGCTTGCTTGAATCCTGATGGTGCAATGAGCAAGGGACTCACATCTGAGTATACCCTTCCACGCTTATGGTGGACAAAATGATTCAGAAAAGGGGGTGGTGATGAACAGAGTGCCTGAATTAAGCAGATCACTCTTACCCAGTCCAAAGATCAGGGCTTGATCCATCACCGTTTTTTAGCTCACTGCACCATCCCAGCTCAGAACTTGGCTATATGCAAATTAGTCTGTTCCTGTCCCAGTGCATGATGGGAACAGGGCAAACCAAACTACCAAGCCAATTCTTGTACTGGGAAGGAAACAAGCTTCCGGGGACCAGTTTCTGCCATTTCAGGCGTCGTCGGCCCGGCTTGCTTGAATCCTGATGGTGCAATGAGCAAGGGACTCACATCTGAGTATACCCTTCCACGCTTATGGTGGACAAAATGATTCAGAAAAGGGGGTGGTGATGAACAGAGTGCCTGAATTAAGCAGACCACTCTTACCCAGTCCAAAGATCAGGGCTTGATCCATCACCGTTTTTTAGCTCACTGCACCATCCCAGCTCAGAACTTGGCTATATGCAAATTAGTCTGTTCCTGTCCCAGTGCATGATCGGAACAGGGCAAACCAAACTACCAAGCCAATTCTTGTACTGGGAAGGAAACAAGCTTCCGGGGACCGGTTTCTGCCATTTCAGGCGTCGTCGGCCCGGCTTGCTTGAATCCTGATGGTGCAATGAGCAAGGGACTCACATCTGAGTATACCCTTCCACGCTTATGGTGGACAAAATGATTCAGAAAAGGGGGTGGTGATGAACAGAGTGCCTGAATTAAGCAGACCACTCTTACCCAGTCCAAAGATCAGGGCTTGATCCATCACCGTTTTTTAGCTCACTGCACCATCCCAGCTCAGAACTTGGCTATATGCAAATTAGTCTGTTCCTGTCCCAGTGCATGATGGGAACAGGGCAAACCAAACTACCAAGCCAATTCTTGTACTGGGAAGGAAACAAGCTTCCGGGGACCGGTTTCTGCCATTTCAGGCGTCGTCGGCCCGGCTTGCTTGAATCCTGATGGTGCAATGAGCAAGGGACTCACATCTGAGTATACCCTTCCACGCTTATGGTGGACAAAATGATTCAGAAAAGGGGGTGGTGATGAACAGAGTGCCTGAATTAAGCAGACCACTCTTACCCAGTCCAAAGATCAGGGCTTGATCCATCACCGTTTTTTAGCTCACTGCACCATCCCAGCTCAGAACTTGGCTATATGCAAATTAGTCTGTTCCTGTCCCAGTGCATGATGGGAACAAGGCAAACCAAACTACCAAGCCAATTCTTGTACTGGGAAGGAAACAAGCTTCCGGGGACCGGTTTCTGCCATTTCAGGCGTCGTCGGCCCGGCTTGCTTGAATCCTGATGGTGCAATGAGCAAGGGACTCACATCTGAGTATACCCTTCCACGCTTATGGTGGACAAAATGATTCAGAAAAGGGGGTGGTGATGAACAGAGTGCCTGAATTAAGCAGACCACTCTTACCCAGTCCAAAGATCAGGGCTTGATCCATCACCGTTTTTTAGCTCACTGCACCATCCCAGCTCAGAACTTGGCTATATGCAAATTAGTCTGTTCCTGTCCCAGTGCATGATGGGAACAGGGCAAACCAAACTACCAAGCCAATTCTTGTACTGGGAAGGAAACAAGCTTCCGGGGACCGGTTTCTGCCATTTCAGGCGTCGTCGGCCCGGCTTGCTTGAATCCTGATGGTGCAATGAGCAAGGGACTCACATCTGAGTATACCCTTCCACGCTTATGGTGGACAAAATGATTCAGAAAAGGGGGTGGTGATGAACAGAGTGCCTGAAATAAGCAGACCACTCTTACCCAGTCCAAAGATCAGGGCTTGATCCATCACCGTTTTTTAGCTCACTGCACCATCCCAGCTCAGAACTTGGCTATATGCAAATTAGTCTGTTCCTGTCCCAGTGCATGATGGGAACAGGGTAAACCAAACTACCAAGCCAATTCTTGTACTGGGAAGGAAACAAGCTTCCGGGGACCGGTTTCTGCCATTTCAGGCGTCGTCGGCCCGGCTTGCTTGAATCCTGATGGTGCAATGAGCAAGGGACTCACATCTGAGTATACCCTTCCACGCTTATGGTGGACAAAATGATTCAGAAAAGGGGGTGGTGATGAACAGAGTGCCTGAATTAAGCAGACCACTCTTACCCAGTCCAAAGATCAGGGCTTGATCCATCACCGTTTTTTAGCTCACTGCACCATCCCAGCTCAGAACTTGGCTATATGCAAATTAGTCTGTTCCTGTCCCAGTGCATGATGGGAACAGGGCAAACCAAACTACCAAGCCAATTCTTGTACTGGGAAGGAAACAAGCTTCCGGGGACCGGTTTCTGCCATTTCAGGCGTCGTCGGCCCGGCTTGCTTGAATCCTGATGGTGCAATGAGCAAGGGACTCACATCTGAGTATACCCTTCCACGCTTATGGTGGACAAAATGATTCAGAAAAGGGGGTGGTGATGAACAGAGTGCCTGAATTAAGCAGACCACTCTTACCCAGTCCAAAGATCAGGGCTTGATCCATCACCGTTTTTTAGCTCACTGCACCATCCCAGCTCAGAACTTGGCTATATGCAAATTAGTCTGTTCCTGTCCCAGTGCATGATGGGAACAGGGCAAACCAAACTACCAAGCCAATTCTTGTACTGGGAAGGAAACAAGCTTCCGGGGACCGGTTTCTGCCATTTCAGGCGTCGTCGGCCCGGCTTGCTTGAATCCTGATGGTGCAATGAGCAAGGGACTCACATCTGAGTATACCCTTCCACGCTTATGGTGGACAAAATGATTCAGAAAAGGGGGTGGTGATGAACAGAGTGCCTGAATTAAGCAGACCACTCTTACCCAGTCCAAAGATCAGGGCTTGATCCATCACCGTTTTTTAGCTCACTGCACCATCCCAGCTCAGAACTTGGCTATATGCAAATTAGTCTGTTCCTGTCCCAGTGCATGATGGGAACAGGGTAAACCAAACTACCAAGCCAATTCTTGTACTGGGAAGGAAACAAGCTTCCGGGGACCGGTTTCTGCCATTTCAGGCGTCGTCGGCCCGGCTTGCTTGAATCCTGATGGTGCAATGAGCAAGGGACTCACATCTGAGTATACCCTTCCACGCTTATGGTGGACAAAATGATTCAGAAAAGGGGGTGGTGATGAACAGAGTGCCTGAATTAAGCAGACCACTCTTACCCAGTCCAAAGATCAGGGCTTGATCCATCACCGTTTTTTAGCTCACTGCACCATCCCAGCTCAGAACTTGGCTATATGCAAATTAGTCTGTTCCTGTCCCAGTGGATGATGGGAACAGGGCAAACCAAACTACCAAGCCAATTCTTGTACTGGGAAGGAAACAAGCTTCCGGGGACCGGTTTCTGCCATTTCAGGCGTCGTCGGCCCGGCTTGCTTGAATCCTGATGGTGCAATGAGCAAGGGACTCACATCTGAGTATACCCTTCCACGCTTATGGTGGACAAACTGATTCAGAAAAGGGGGTGGTGATGAACAGAGTGCCTGAATTAAGCAGACCACTCTTACCCAGTCCAAAGATCAGGGCTTGATCCATCACCGTTTTTTAGCTCACTGCACCATCCCAGCTCAGAACTTGGCTATATGCAAATTAGTCTGTTCCTGTCCCAGTGCATGATGGGAACAGGGCAAACCAAACTACCAAGCCAATTCTTGTACTGGGAAGGAAACAAGCTTCCGGGGACCCGTTTCTGCCATTTCAGGCGTCGTCGGCCCGGCTTGCTTGAATCCTGATGGTGCAATGAGCAAGGGACTCACATCTGAGTATACCCTTCCACGCTTATGGTGGACAAAATGATTCAGAAAAGGGGGTGGTGATGAACAGAGTGCCTGAATTAAGCAGACCACTTTTACCCAGTCCAAAGATCAGGGCTTGATCCATCACCGTTTTTTAGCTCACTGCACCATCCCAGCTCAGAACTTGGCTATATGCAAATTAGTCTGTTCCTGTCCCAGTGCATGATGGGAACAGGGCAAACCAAACTACCAAGCCAATTCTTGTACTGGGAAGGAAACAAGCTTCCGGGGACCGGTTTCTGCCATTTCAGGCGTCGTTGGCCCGGCTTGCTTGAATCCTGATGGTGCAATGAGCAAGGGACTCACACCTGAGTATACCCTTCCACGCTTATGGTGGACAAAATGATTCAGAAAAGGGGGTGGTGATGAACAGAGTGCCTGAATTAAGCAGACCACTCTTACCCAGTCCAAAGATCAGGGCTTGATCCATCACCGTTTTTTAGCTCACTGCACCATCCCAGCTCAGAACTTGGCTATATGCAAATTAGTCTGTTCCTATCCCAGTGCATGATGGGAACAGGGCAAACCAAACTACCAAGCCAATTCTTGTACTGGGAAGGAAACAAGCTTCCGGGGACCGGTTTCTGCCATTTCAGGCGTCGTCGGCCCGGCTTGCTTGAATCCTGATGGTGCAATGAGCAAGGGACTCACATCTGAGTATACCCTTCCACGCTTATGGTGGACAAAATGATTCAGAAAAGGCGGTGGTGATGAACAGAGTGCCTGAATTAAGCAGACCACTCTTACCCAGTCCAAAGATCAGGGCTTGATCCATCACCGTTTTTTAGCTCACTGCACCATCCCAGCTCAGAACTTGGCTATATGCAAATTAGTCTGTTCCTGTCCCAGTGCATGATGGGAACAGGGTAAACCAAACTACCAAGCCAATTCTTGTACTGGGAAGGAAACAAGCTTCCGGGGACCGGTTTCTGCCATTTCAGGCGTCGTCGGCCCGGCTTGCTTGAATCCTGATGGTGCAATGAGCAAGGGACTCACATCTGAGTATACCCTTCCACGCTTATGGTGGACAAAATGATTCAGAAAAGGGGGTGGTGATGAACAGAGTGCCTGAATTAAGCAGACCACTCTTACCCAGTCCAAAGATCAGGGCTTGATCCATCACCGTTTTTTAGCTCACTGCACCATCCCAGCTCAGAACTTGGCTATATGCAAATTAGTCTGTTCCTGTCCCAGTGCATGATGGGAACAGGGCAAACCAAACTACCAAGCCAATTCTTGTACTGGGAAGGAAACAAGCTTCCGGGGACCGGTTTCTGCCATTTCAGGCGTCGTCGGCCCGGCTTGCTTGAATCCTGATGGTGCAATGAGCAAGGGACTCACATCTGAGTATACCCTTCCACGCTTATGGTGGACAAAATGATTCAGAAAAGGGGGTGGTGATGAACAGAGTGCCTGAATTAAGCAGACCACTCTTACCCAGTCCAAAGATCAGGGCTTGATCCATCACCGTTTTTTAGCTCACTGCACCATCCCAGCTCAGAACTTGGCTATATGCAAATTAGTCTGTTCCTGTCCCAGTGCATGATGGGAACAGGGCAAACCAAACTACCAAGCCAATTCTTGTACTGGGAAGGAAACAAGCTTCCGGGGACCGGTTTCTGCCATTTCAGGCGTCGTCGGCCCGGCTTGCTTGAATCCTGATGGTGCAATGAGCAAGGGACTCACATCTGAGTATACCCTTCCACGCTTATGGTGGACAAAATGATTCAGAAAAGGGGGTGGTGATGAACAGAGTGCCTGAATTAAGCAGACCACTTTTACCCAGTCCAAAGATCAGGGCTTGATCCATCACCGTTTTTTAGCTCACTGCACCATCCCAGCTCAGAACTTGGCTATATGCAAATTAGTCTGTTCCTGTCCCAGTGCATGATGGGAACAGGGCAAACCAAACTACCAAGCCAATTCTTGTACTGGGAAGGAAACAAGCTTCCGGGGACCGGTTTCTGCCATTTCAGGCGTCGTCGGCCCGGCTTGCTTGAATCCTGATGGTGCAATGAGCAAGGGACTCACACCTGAGTATACCCTTCCACGCTTATGGTGGACAAAATGATTCAGAAAAGGGGGTGGTGATGAACAGAGTGCCTGAATTAAGCAGACCACTCTTACCCAGTCCAAAGATCAGGGCTTGATCCATCACCGTTTTTTAGCTCACTGCACCATCCCAGCTCAGAACTTGGCTATATGCAAATTAGTCTGTTCCTATCCCAGTGCATGATGGGAACAGGGCAAACCAAACTACCAAGCCAATTCTTGTACTGGGAAGGAAACAAGCTTCCGGGGACCGGTTTCTGCCATTTCAGGCGTCGTCGGCCCGGCTTGCTTGAATCCTGATGGTGCAATGAGCAAGGGACTCACATCTGAGTATACCCTTCCACGCTTATGGTGGACAAAATGATTCAGAAAAGGCGGTGGTGATGAACAGAGTGCCTGAATTAAGCAGACCACTCTTACCCAGTCCAAAGATCAGGGCTTGATCCATCACCGTTTTTTAGCTCACTGCACCATCCCAGCTCAGAACTTGGCTATATGCAAATTAGTCTGTTCCTGTCCCAGTGCATGATGGGAACAGGGCAAACCAAACTACCAAGCCAATTCTTGTACTGGGAAGGAAACAAGCTTCCGGGGACCCGTTTCTGCCATTTCAGGCGTCGTCGGCCCGGCTTGCTTGAATCCTGATGGTGCAATGAGCAAGGGACTCACATCTGAGTATACCCTTCCACGCTTATGGTGGACAAAATGATTCAGAAAAGGGGGTGGTGATGAACAGAGTGCCTGAATTAAGCAGACCACTCTTACCCAGTCCAAAGATCAGGGCTTGATCCATCACCGTTTTTTAGCTCACTGCACCATCCCAGCTCAGAACTTGGCTATATGCAAATTAGTCTGTTCCTGTCCCAGTGCATGATGGGAACAGGGCAAACCAAACTACCAAGCCAATTCTTGTACTGGGAAGGAAACAAGCTTCGGGGGACCGGTTTCTGCCATTTCAGGCGTCGTCGGCCCGGCTTGCTTGAATCCTGATGGTGCAATGAGCAAGGGACTCACATCTGAGTATACCCTTCCACGGAAGCTTGTATCCTTTCTGGTGAAGAATTGGCTTGGTAGTTTGGTCTGCCCTGTTCCCATGATGCACTGGGCCAGGGACAGACTAATTTGCATATAGCCAGGTCCTGAGCTGGGATGGGGCAGTGAGCTAAATAACGGTGATGGATCAAGCCCTGATCTTTGGACTGGGTAAGAGTGGTCTGCTTAATTCAGACACTCTGTTCATCACCACCCCCTTTTCTGAATCGTTTTTGGCCACTATAGGTGTGGCAGGGTATACTCAGACATGAGTCCCTTGCTCACTGCTCCATCAGGATTCAAGCAAGCTGGGCCGACGAGGCCGAAATGCCAGAAACCGGTCCCCGGAAGCTTGTATCCTTTCTGGTGAAAAATTGGCTTGGTAGTTTGGTCTGCCCTGTTCCCATGATGCACTGGGCCAGGGTCAGACTAACTTGCATATAGCCAGGTTCTGAGCTGGGATGGGGCAGTGAGCTAAATAACGGTGATGGATCAAGCCCTGATCTTTGGACTGGGTAAGAGTGGTCTGCTTAATTCAGACACTCTGTTCATCACCACCCCCTTTTCTGAATCGTTTTTGGCCACTATAGGTGTGGCAGGGTATACTCAGACATGAGTCCCTTGCTCACTGCTCCATCAGGATTCAAGCAAGCCGGGCCGACGAGGCTGAAATGCCAGAAACCTTTCCCCGGAAGCTTGTATCCTTTCTGGTGAAGAATTGGCTTGGTAGTTTGGTCTGCCCTGTTCCCATGATGCACTGGGCCAGGGACAGACTAATTTGCATATAGCCAGGTTTTGAGCTGGGATGGGGCAGTGAGCTAAATAACGGTGATGGATCAAGCCCTGATCTTTGGACTGGGTAAGAGTGGTCTGCTTAATTCAGACACTCTGTTCATCACCACCCCCTTTTCTGAATCGTTTTTGGCCACTATAGGTGTGGCAGGGTATACTCAGACATGAGTCCCTTGCTCACTGCTCCATCAGGATTCAAGCAAGCCGGGCCGACGAGGCTGAAATGCCAGAAACCGGTCCCCGGAAGCTTGTATCCTTTCTGGTGAAGAATTGGCTTGGTAGTTTGGTCTGCCCTGTTCCCATGATGCACTGGGCCAGGGACAGACTAATTTGCATATAGCCAGGTTCTGAGCTGGGATGGGGCAGTGAGCTAAATAACGGTGATGGATCAAGCCCTGATCTTTGGACTGGGTAAGAGTGGTCGGCTTAATTCAGACACTCTGTTTATCACCACCCCCTTTTCTGAATCCCTGTGAGGATGCAGCACCAGGATAGTGTTTCATTTGTCTACAGAACGTTGATTAATAATGCACCTCAAATGCATATGATACACCTGAAAAGCTAAGGGTGAAGTGATAAATGGACCTTGAATACTTAACGACTGTGAATGGAAAGGGGAGCAGAGAGGGCATGAACAGAACAGGATTTCAATTAGTTTAGATTAGAATGTACAATAGCGATGATCAGCACTTCAGTTTCAGAGGGATTAACAATGATCTATGTCTAATGAGTTTGCACCAGGTGTGTAGTTTTTTCCATACCATTTGAGTGGGTCCCAGGTTAAGAGTTTCCGGGTAGGCTATTAAGACTCGTATAACCCCGGTGGCCAAGACTCCCATAGGTGTAGGTGCAAGGATACTACTGCTATTAGGCATATGGAATGAGGACCTGCCATCCAATGATATCAAAACATACATATATTTATTATGGCGTAGCCTTGAATTACCACTTCAGAACCTTTTATTCTTCTTGTTCCTTCACGATCGTCTGTCAGTTTGCATAGGATTCTTCGGGAACTATAACATTATTTAAATAGTAAAGAATAAGCACAGATGCCCAATGTTTCTGAATGTATGGCTGCCAAATTTGGATTCCACCTCATGACTTTCTTTCACCACCTTACAGCAGCTCCTGTCTCTTTATCTCACACTAGAAGGATCTTTTTCATCCATGCTTTCTTTTTTCATCACTATTTTCACTCTTTTTATTCCTTCTTTGTTCTCCCTTGTTAGCCTTTTTCTAGACCTGGGTCAAAGTCTGATGATGAAAAATAAGTTCAGGTCCCTGAAAATTAGTGCTGTTGCCCAATAGACTATACAGGAGGTCTCAGGGCTCATATATCCCAGGATAAAAAAACTTCATTTCATCACATTGCCTAATTCCAGTTTATTGAACGCTTCTATCACCTTTATCTGACACACTTTTAGATGGGGCAGACCAGGTAAAAGTGTCAGAGACTCTTTTCACGTTATCTCTTAAAGGAGCTAATTGTTGTGGTTAATGATGTTAAGGTTATAAGTTGAGGTTGGTCTCTTCCATCAAAGATGAGCATCTGCTCCAGTGGCACCACTGGCACGGACTTTTATAGTTTGGACTTGATTTATTTACCTCCGATGTCGATCTGTTTTTGTCAACAGGACTTACTTGGAGGGAAACTTGCTGGAACTGCCTTTCTCTCAGCTCCAGATTGTAATATAGTTGGCAGTCTAGTAGCTGGGATGGGCGGAGCTAGATGGGCTGAGGGGAAGAGGAGGAGTCAGAACAGGATGAAGGCAGTTAGAGTAGGGACAGGGTCGAGACAAATTGTATACAATAAAGCTCCTAAAATATAAGAAGCTGTGTCTGTGGTTCCTTGTAGCAGGATGCTACAAGTGGCGACGAAGGTGGGATGAGCAAGCCCACTGCATGCAGAACCCCAAGAAGACACCCTGTCCCAGGTAATGTCCAGAAAAACGCTGCCGAGTACAGTAAGCTGCTGCCCGAGAAAAGAAGCCAGCAGCAGGTGACCCTGCCCCTCCAGAGACCGTGAGGAGCCCAGAGGGAGCCATTACCACAAGCGTTTGAGCGCTGAAACGCTCGGAAAAGAAGAAGCCTCTCGCGCCTAAAACGCGAGTCCCGCCCGATGCGTGAGCTTTGGCACGCTATCGGCGCTGAAGAGCGGGAGCCCAAAAAGTGAGTTGGGAGCCTACCCCAACCTCACCTGATGACTGCTATGGCCAAACAAGTGTGAATCCAGGTGGGGATCGCCCCACGAAGGTCTACTGCTAAGCGCTGCTGAGCGCGCTGAAATGTGAGCCCGGGTGAGGTCCGACGTCGGAAAACCTCACCCCCGATGCGTGAGCTTTGGCACCTCACCCCCGATGCGTGAACTTTGGCAGGGCCCCGCTGAAGGAGCGCGAGACCCTGCAAAGTAAGGCGGGAGCCCACCCCATCCTTACCTGACCGTGGCACTGACCAGAGGGAGCCAAATCTGGAGTATGCTGACCCTGGAAGCAACTGCCGGTGAGTCCTGTGTGAAGAATCAGGTCGAGTGCAGAGAGAGAAAGTAGTGCCTGCAGATAACCACGGCGGCCATCTTTGAGTCAGGCAACTCTTGGGACACCATCCCTGTGCGAACTGTAGGCGGCCATTTTGAAGTCAGGCAAGAGGCAATAAGCAAGCATTGGTTGAAGCAAATAAACAAGCATTGGCGAATGGAGATAAACAAGCACTGGCAAGAACAAATAAACAAGCACTGGTACATGCAAATAAACAAACATTGGTGTATGCAAATAAAACAAGCATTGGCGAAGACCCAAACAAACAGTGGCAAAGACAAGCAAGCAAGCATTGATACATGCAAATAAACAAGCATTGGTACATGCAAAGAAACAAACATTGGCATAAGCAAATTAAACAAGCATTGGCGAAGACCAAACAAATATCGGCAAGGACAAGCAAGCAAGCATTGATACATGCAAATAAACAAGCATTGGTGCATGTAAATAAACAAACAGTGGTACATGCACGTCAACAAGCCTTGGTATGTGCAGATAAACAAGCACTGGAAAACACCAAGAAATAGGCATTGGTAAGACAAATAAATAAGCGTGGATAACGGCGCGTGAACAACAACAAACAAGTCTTGGCAACCAAAACAGACAAGCACGAGCAACCACAAGAGTGACTTAACAAACATGCATTGACAAAAACAAATGTCAGCACGGGTGGAAACGCGAACATTGAGAAACGCAAGCGAATGCGCAGTGGCGAATGTAATGAAGTAACACGTGACTGTAAAATAAAAGAAGTACAAGCGAACACCAGGACCAAGCAAAGACAACAGCACAATGGAACAAGCATAAGCAAATGCAAGAGACAGATAAAGACG
Organism: Lissotriton helveticus; assembly: GCF_964261635.1. Taxonomy (NCBI): domain Eukaryota; kingdom Metazoa; phylum Chordata; class Amphibia; order Caudata; family Salamandridae; genus Lissotriton; species Lissotriton helveticus. The sequence goes on from NC_136067.1 coordinate 1,109,029,017, forward strand.
ACGCTGAGCACAAACCGAAGAGCGCCGAAGGGAGAAGAGCTGCTGGGCAGAACTGCCGAAGACCCAGAGGAGGGCAGTCCTACAGAGGACCCCGGAGAGAGTAGAACGATCCAAGTTCATTCACCGGCGCATACTGTGATGGTTACAAAGACTGTCAATTTCTAAGCAAACGACCAGACCAAAGACCTGGACCAGAATCTCCCTCTCTCATGGCGGGAAGAAACGTAGCACAGCGGGTCACTCCAGACATTGAAGTACCGCCCCCAGCGGTGCAGACTGATGATTGGATCTCGGATCTCAAACGACACTGGTGGCTCGAAGCTTTGGAAGATTTCTTAAAAGCCAATGGTGAGCAAAGAGAGAGAAAATGTCTGATACTACTCCTCCATCTGGTGGGTCCGGAGGGCCGATGCCCAATCAGGACATTTTCCAAAGAGGATACAGATATCTATAAAAGACTCCAAAGGGAGCTCTGTGCCCATCTCAACGCACAGACAGATGTGGATCATAATCGCATGGTTTTCAATACAGCACGGCAGGAACCAGGCGAACCGTTGCCAAACTTCATCACTCGGTTACAAAGTCTGGTACGAGGCTGCCACTTCAACACTTTTACAAATGAGGATGCGGTTCGACTTCGGATAGTTGAAGGTTGCACAAACCCTGACACCAAGCGCAAGATCCTGCAAGGGCATTGGTCGTTAAAGGAAATCATCAAGAAGGCCGAAATTGGAATGCAGATAAAAGCAAGAGACGGATTCAAGGACGTGCACCTGAGAGCAAACCATCAAGATACCTGGGAAGATAGAACTCAGAAAACAAACAAAACTAAAAGGAGAGAGAGGGAAGGCAGACCAGCAAAAAGACAACGGGAAAGATACAGCGACAAAGAAAGTGACAAGGATTACTCAGAGTCAGACCCCTCAGCGTCCGACTACTCAAAGTCAACCAAGGATTACTCGGAGTCAGATGACTCAGAGTCAACCATCCAAAAGACAATTCCGAAGAGTTATTCACCCCTCAAGAGTTCCTCAAGGAGTCATTCAAAGTATGACACACAGTACTCTGATGAGGAAAGAGCGTCAAGTGGGACAGATCGCACTCCTGGACAAGAGGGCATCCTGCACAACAAGTGGGAGAGAAAGACAAACCCTAGAAGAAGGGGTCGCACTGGTCAACACCTGAAGTCGGCGCAGGAACATCAGTCGTCAAGCAGTGAAGACGAGTCCAAGGAAACATCTGGCAGGAGACCACATCAACCCCAGATCAGAGGTGTTAGAGCATCAAACAAGCGTGAAGGAGAAACAGGTCGCACAAGACGGACTGATCCTCCACAGCAACGAACCAGAAAAGATCCGTGCATCTTTGGCTCCCGCGACAACGAAGAAACGGAGAGGAAATCGTTAACTTCAGGCGAGAAGGATAAAGAGGCAAAAGCTTGGGATCAAGCACAAGGAACAAGCACGGGGTCATCAAACAACCCCCCAAATGAGACAGCATTGAAGATGCTACAACAAAGGCACACAGAGAAGCATCCCAAAGACAATTCAAAGGGAAAGAGCAATTTGTCACGGACTACGGAATTCAAAAATCCATTACCCAAGACAGTTTCAAAGAAACATTTGAGAAGGAATGGGAAGAAGGCTCTCTCTGACGCGGAGCGCACATCCATCCAATCCTGGAAGTTGACAAAAGACTTCTCTGACCCAGAAAGCACGTCTATGGCCAGGAACTCCTCTGGTTCAGAGAGCGCGTCTGCCCGATCCTGGAAGTCGGCAAAAGACTTCTCTGACTCAGAGAACATGTCTGTCCAATCCCGTGAGTCGACCAAGTCATGGTCCCGACAACAGACATGGCGTCAACCACCCGAACGCACCACGGAACCAAAGGACATCCTTCCCGTCAAGAGCAACATGTCACACACTAAGGTCTCTGAATACTCAGTCACTCCACCTGACAACCTGTCATGTCAGTCACAAGTATATCCAGACACAGATCAGACACCATCACCCCTTAAGGGGTCCGCGAGGCTGACCCACAGGACCTACAAAAGGAAAACAGAGACAGTGGACCTTAGTAACCGGATGGGAAGGGACCAGCCAGTCTCTCCGCAAGGAAAGCCGGACGTGTCAGGAGAGAGAGATCATCAGATGAGAAAGAAAAATGCCTATGCACCGATAGCTCACGAGCTCGCCAGACAACCCGAGGCCGCGAATGAGTTACCGAACCAAACCAAGACAGTCTCATCAGGTAACACCGTACTGTCTGGTATACATGACTCTGAATTTGAGGGCAGTGTTGCCCTCGGCCGGACAAGACAAAAGGAAGCAAAAGTAAATGCGGGTGCTCGGAAGAGGACCGGAACATTATCCACTCGTGAAAGAGATCGAGCATCTGAACCAACCGTAGTCACACCAACGGAAGGAAACATGAGGACTGCGGACCGTGAGAGTAAACAGTTTACATGCAACGTGGTCAAGAATGCCTTGATCAAGACAACAGAAAGATTGACCAAAGCCAAGCCCACCACTGATTCGACACTACTGAAGTTTGAAAAACAGGCCGTCCGCCGACCCGTGTGGTGGATTGAAGAATTGCGAACACTGAAGACATTAAGCTCATTTTGTTAAGAAAGGGGGAGATGTAATATAGTTGGCAGTCTAGTAGCTGGGATGGGCGGAGCTAGATGGGCTGAGGGGAAGAGGAGGAGTCAGAACAGGATGAAGGCAGTTAGAGTAGGGACAAGGTCGAGACAAGTTGTATACAATAAAGCTCCTAAAATATAAGAACCTGTGTCTGTGGTTCCTTGTAGCAGGATGCTACACAGATTATCTGCCATTTTCATTAGATCCCTTTTTCCAACAGCCAACTACAGAAGGGTTTGCGGACCCGACCAGCACCTCACGTAGATTTGAATTTTGTGATGGCAAAAAAAAAGGATTAATGCACCCCGTCTGCTGTAAATATTTAGGACAGATCTGTGTCCAGGATGACATTTGGCGTTTTTTTGCCTTCTATCTTTTCTCTTCATCTTTAGGTCTCGCCTGAGACAACACATGCTCTGTTTCTTGCAAGGTATTTTGTATACATACAGGGGCCTTAGAGCCCTCCCTTGCATACCATTTGTTGGCTTCATTTCCGTCTTATTTGCTGGCTCTTGTATGGTCAGTGCAAGTAGGCTTCCCTTTGGCTTCACTTTTTGTTTGTGCGTTTCCCCCATCCCTACAACATGAAGTAAATATGGCTTGTGCTTTTTTAAGGGGGGGGGGGTTGGTTACTTCCTCGGTTTTCACTTTCAGTCTTGGCCTAATGTTTTCTTGCAAGAGTATATGCAGCATATTATCAAGAGCACTATCGACGCTTTTCCAGCACATATCACCAGAAAAGCAGCGATTTTCCTATCACACAATCAACAAGGACTCGCTAACATGCCTTACCGCTTGTTTCCTTGCAATAGCGGCCGTTTTTTTGCCGCTTTGCATGTCTGCAATATTTATCGCTAATGATATGCAAAATAGGCATTCCTCACAAAAACAACATGGAAACTGTTGCAAACTCAACTTCCCTCTATTACCAATGCTGTCCCGGACCCGCGAAGCGATAATAAAAGTCACGCTAACATCGATTATCGCTGGTTTCTGGCGCCTGATTAAAACCTGACTTACCCATTTTGTCAATGGGAGGTGGATTGTCAGGCTGAGTCCGCACTTGCCTATTAGCAAGATTTACAATAGCGCAGTGAAATTAGCGCTGGTTTTCTCGCGCTATTGCTGGTTTACGCCGCTATGGCTGGATTTTGCATCGCCTCTGAGATAAAAGTTGATAATAACGCGCTACCTCGGCAATGAAATCCAGCAATAGAAAAAAACGCGCTAAGGCGCTCTGCGATGTTTATCGCAGTTTGTTGATAATATGCCCCTATGTGTTTTTAGGTTGTCTTGTTACTTGTTTTGCTCAAAGCTGTGGCTTTAACCCCTCGTTTCTCATGTTCGTCCCCTTTTGCTTTTCATCCACCATTTGATGCAGCATAACAATACCAGCAGGCCACAGGTTGTTAGCGTCGTTTTACCAATGATTTCAAAGTACATTAATGGATTTGCGCTAATGCTACTTGCTAATCACTCATTTAGTTTGTAACAAAGTACTTTTTTGGTACATGTTCCATGAGCTATGGGATGTCTTGGGCATGATTAAAATGTTTTTTTGCAAAAAAACAGGGTTTGTTTTAAATGTGTTTATGCTTGCAGAAATAAGGGTTGGATAGAACATTCTAGCAGGAAAATTATATTCGATAATACTTTTTGGCTTGGTAGGCTGCTTTTAATTGTGCTTTGCTCTGTAGTTTAGTGTGTACATTGTAACAAAGATTGCTATGCCATACCATACAATGACAGCCCATATCATGCTATACCATATCAAACCATGACATTCCATACCATACCATTCCATGCCATATTGTACCATGACAAGGCAAACCATCCCATGCGATACCATACCCTAGTATGCAATGACAGGCCATACCATACCATACTATATCAAACCATACCATACATACCATGCCATATGCTAACATACATACCATACCTTACTATGCCATGCCATACTATTCTATACGACAGCAGGCCATATCATCTCATACTATACAATGACAGGGCAGATCATACCATACCATACCATATCATATTACACTATGACAGGACATACAATATCACATTTTATTGTACAATGAAGGCCATTTCATAGCAAACCGTACCATACATAAAATACCATACCAGGTCCGCCAGATCATGACAGACCAGACCATACCATACCTTACCATACCATACCATACCATACAATGACACAACATCCCATGTCATACTATACAGTGACATACAATCCCATACCATACCATACTAAACCAGACTGTACCATACCGTACCTTACCATACCATACCATACCATGCTATACCATACCATACTATGCAATGACAGGCCATACCATACCAAACTACACAATAACAGGCCATACCATAGCATGGCATGATATATCATACCATACTATGCAATGATAGACCATTCCATACCATACTATACAACTATACAATGACAGTCCATATCATGCCAAACAATGACAGGACATACCATACCATGGCATGCCATACAATACCATACATACTATACCATACCATACTGTACAATGACAGGTCATACCATACTATACAATGCAATACCATACCATGTCATGCCATGAGATACCATACTATACCATACCATACTACACAACAACGTGCCATATCATATCATACTATGCAATGAAAGGGTATACCATATCGTACCATACTGTAAAATGAAAGAAAATACCATACCATACCACACTATATCAAGTCATACAATACCATACTACACAAAGAAAGCCCATGCCATACCCCACAAGGCAATGACAGAACATCCCATACCATACTATACAATGACAGACCATACCACATTATACCATACTATACAATAACAGGCCAAACCATGCCAAACAAATCCCATATCATGCCATATCATACCATACTATACAATAACAGGCCAAACCATACCAAACAAATCCCATATCATATCATGCCACACCAAACTATACAATAACAGGACAAGCCACACCATACTATACGGTGATAGGCAATACCATATCATACTATGACAGGGCATACCATATTGAACAATGACAAGCCACAGCCAACCATACACTACCAGCCAACCATACCATACAATACCATATCATACAATACCATACAATACAATGGCAGGCCACACCATATGATATCATATTAAAAAATGGAAGGCACACCATACCATACTATAGCAGACTATACAAAGGGTTACTAGTTTTTGTTGTTGTTGTTGTGGATTAAAAGGGACTCCCTCTATGAGATTTATTATATGTTGTGTGTCTTGGACATAGGCTGGGGTTTTGTTAATATGAGGACGCAAAATGGCATCAAGGTATTTGGATAATGGCTCTGTAACAGAACCTATGGTTGTTACAATGGGTCTGTATTGTGGGTCCATTTCACTTTTGTGTATTTTGGGCACAACATACAGACACGCCATCCTACCAATGTTTCCCAGCAAGGCAGCCGAGAGTAATGGCCGCAACCTAGTTGAGCTCCGGCCAGCGCGAGTACATTCCCTATGAATCCGGACATTTATCCGCCGAAAAACTAACACCCAAGATCCTTTCTTGGCATCGGAACGTTGGAGGCTTGATTGGATTGTATTTGGAGCGGAACCGGCGCTGTGCTGCTGATCTACAGCCGCGCACGGAGCCGCGGTCTCGCATAATCAGACGAACCGCGGCCCGCCCGACCTGCCGATACAGCTATGCAGCAGTGACAGAAAAAAGGCGCCGCGTTGCTGAGGAAGACCGCTCCTGGGCTGATGTTTAATGTGCCACCTTTGAGCACCTGGGGAGGTCACGCGGGGCAAGCCAGCATTGACATTCCGGACACCAGGAGAAACCCGGTTGCAATCCGCAGTCCCCGCCCAGAAGGCCCTCACTGCTCCACATGGGAGAGAACCTGTGGAGCTCCAGCACTGGCAGTGCCCCTTCCTCAGCCAGAGCCAGGACACTGAAAGTCTGTGGCCCCAGGTGGCATACATGATAAGGGGGCAGTGAGGCACAAGTACCAGAGGCCCCTGGGGGACCATCCTTGCTATACGAATAGTGGGCCACACTACTGGGACGTGCAACACTTGCTTTCTTTATTTACTGAGGACGCCTTGAGGGGAACGGCCAGCATTTTCTAGTATTGCGCCGTGAGTAGAACAGCTGGGCTTCCTTCAGTGCTTCTTCTCACACGCCGTGAGGTAAACTGCCAACGAGCCCCTCGAGATCTGCGGCGCACTCCTTACGTGCCAGCTTGCGCCCGGAGGCCCTACAAACACCGCAAGCGCACCCCGCAGCGGGCCCCGGCCCGGAAGAGGCCAGGCTGGGCCACAGCTCTGACATCTGCCATCGAGGAAAGCGTCTTTGTAGTAAGTTCCAAGCACCGCTATATAACTGCACAACTGACCATTCTAATCGTGAGTTCGTTACCCTGTGACCCCAATTGAATTGTTTGATTTGTTAAAAAATGAGTAAACGCAGGGGAGCAGCTGGGACACTGGATGCATTTCTCGTGAGGGCTGAGTCATTGTTAACTCACGAAATTGAACTCACAGAACGTCGCCTGTCACTAGACCCTGTGTCCTTACAATCTCGCTTACCACTAGGCGGCTCAGGTATAGACAGCGTAACATGCGAAATCCCAATAAACGAGCCACCAACGGAAGTCTGCTCTGCCCCCTCAAGTCCATCTCCATTGAACTTGGGAGCATCTAGTAAGGCATCCCTTGATGCACCTAGTCTTAATACCAGAGCTCGAGCAGCATGCCCGCAAAAGAACACTAAAGTGAAATCACAAACCGCTAAAACTGCGATAAGCAGGAGGAACATTGGGGCAACTAAGACCAAGACTAAACATACTATGAGCTGCCAACCGGATAAAAATGCATCAGACCAGATGGCCATTTCTACTGTATCAGTGGGTACACAGACTGATGCTTTCCCAAATACGACCCCAATATACATACTACGGGAGTCACTGCTGATATCAACTTTGCAGTGGCATCCATTGGGGATGTATTGGCTAACCTTAAGGATTTAATTAAATCAAACTTTGCTGCACTTTGGGGTAAACTTGAACATTTTGGGCCAGATGTAGGTGTCAAAATACCGGTCGGAATCGGCCGAAAATACGGATTTTCGGCTGTTTCCGACCGGTATTTTGACATTGGTATGTAGGGGCACTGAAAACATGCAGATTCGGTAATTTTACCGATTCGGTAATTTTACCAAATCGGTAAAATTACCGAATCTGTATTTTCCTATGTAGGTAGCACTTCTAACAGTGCTACAGGGCCTTTAGAATTCGCTATTTACCATGTAATACAATTGCATGGTAAATAACAAATTCTTGTGTACATGCACATCTGTGCATGTACACCTGTGCCATGTGGCACACAGACATGCCCTAAGGGCATGTCTGTGTGCCACATGGTGCACAAGCCAGTTACAGGGGTGCAACAGGGTGTCAAAGTGACACCCTGTCCCCCTTGTAAATTAGGTATTTTTACCGATTCGGTAATTACCGAATCGGTAACTGCCATTGAATCCTATGGGCTTCAAGGCCCATAGGAATCAATGGCAAATACCGATTCTGTAATTACAGAATCGGTAAATACGGAATCATACCGATTCGGTATTTGTTACCGATTTTCTACCTACATTTGAATTACCGATTCATGAATACCGAATCGGTAAAATTCGGTATTTATGAATCGGTAATTCACATTTACCTACATCTAGGCCTTGGACTCTGAACTGGCTAACCTAAGGGGGGGGGAGGTGGATCTTGTTCTTAATGAAGGGGGGTTTCCTCAATCAATCCAGGTGGTATATATGGGTGCGAGTTCCAATCTGGACCCGCAAGGAACAAAGACGTCACAAATTGTGGTAATTTAAATGTATTCTCAGTACCACAATTAATTAGCGAGCAGCGGAGAGGACAGGTAACTCTCCAACCCAATGTAGTCCATCTAAATTCTGTCGCAGGTAGCAGTATTTGCATTCAGCCACCGAATATCGACTTGAGAACCAGGATGGATATTCCTAGCAGCCCTAGGAAGGCTCATGGAAGGCCAAATACTGATGTATTAAATTTACCTCCCGCCTCCTGTCCCTACATTTTGGTGTTGGCTGGGGTCCCTAAATTAGTGGAGGATCAAAGGGAGACTTGGGCAGACCTGTGCAACAAGTCTGTAGACTGGCTTTGCAAAAATAAGGACTTTTACCCTTCAAATATGGATGATATTCTTATGGCCAGAAGAGTAGCGTGGGTCGACCATTCTGAAAAGCATATTAACGGTGACTGCATTGTATTGAATTTCTCACAGACCCCATATGGGTCGCCGTTTATTGAATACTTTTGAGCATCACTCCACACGAAATACTTGCATCAGCGCGCTTCCTTTGGGCTATTTTAACAAGCCACCTGTCAAACCTTTTGGGGACACTCATGCCCTTCCTTTGCTATCTAATAGGTTCAATGCACTTTCCAGCTAAACGCACAGGATTGACAACCACCACTTATGCCAGACTCACAGTATTACCAGTCCCACCTGGCGGTCCCTTCTGCTACTTTAGTATCACGTTATAACGCTAATGATGAGCTACCCGGACCTATGATGGTCCCCGCTGCCACTATGACATTTCCTCCGAATGCTAATGAAATGCCCACTCTAACCAAAAGCCGCATTGGAGCAGACTTGAATATCTTAAGTTGGAATGTTGCAGGGCTGCAGTCTAAGCTTGGGGACCAGGACTGGGTGCACCTAGTCAAGGACCAGGATGTACTTATGTTCCAGGAGACCTGGGCCACCAATGATTTGCATATTGAAGGGTTTCATTGCATTAGTTTAGCGGCATCCCATCATAAACCAGGACGCCCATCGGGGAGACTTTTTATTGGGCCTAATGTAGCAGCTGGAGGGAGCTTTAAGGTACTCCCAACTAATAGCTCCAATTATCAATTTGTACTCTATAAAAGAAGAGTTTCTTTATATTTGGTAGATTTTTATAACAACGATTTCCAATCCATTCCTAATAGGATTTTTATTGCGCTCTTTGATTTTATCTCTAATTTAGATTGTCAGCAACATTCAGGTGACATTACCGGGATAATCTAAGGGGGAGATTTTAACGCAAAGCTTATTGATAGTATAGAGATATTGAATTCATGTTCCTTCTCCTATAGGGGTGCTTAGCTGGCTGTGTTTTTAAGCTTACATGATTTGATTAATGTGATGGACCAGATGCGTCCACCAAACGCTACTAGCTATCAGCCCCCAACATATAGAGGCAGGGGCTACTCTTCTACAATAGACTTTGTTTTTATCTCTTCTGCACTCATTGTCCATTTTGTGGCCGCAGAGGTTATCGCTACAGTACATGGGGATCATAACCCTATTAAAGTAGTACTAAAACTGGCATCCCGACCCATGTTTTCAGTAGAATGTGGGGCTAAAGATTCAACGCCATCCTCCAATAATTTAAGATTAGTATGGAGGGGCGTTGACAGTAATGAACTGTTTAAGTTACTGGTGAAGGATAATTTACCCCTTATTAATTCATGTCTGTCATTTTAAATTTCACACCTAGAGGTAGTTAATGATTTCTCTGCACTTTGTAGGGTCATTAAAACCTTACTGTCGAAGCCTGCCTCTCTGAGGAAGCAGATCCCTAGATGGTTTGATGATAAATGTTCATTGGTGAACAGGAACTTACGTAGGGCCCTCTTAGCTACTCCTAGGTGTGCTTCAGATGTGAAATTGGCAAGGTAAGACTATAAAGTAGCGGTTAATAACAGGAAAGGAGTTCTCCTAAATGACCGATGGGAATTATTATCCCAGGCAGCCATAAATAAAAAAGGCAAAATGCTTTGGTCTGCTGTAAGGGACCTTCGATCCACTAACCAACTACTAACCCCCATTAGCTACACTATATCCAGCGAATCCTATGCAAAAAAAAGTTCAATGTTTATGCCACTCCTTCATCGGCAATGGACCAGTATGAATTTGGCCCATTTATTGGTATCCAGATAACACTCCCTGAAGTAGAAGAGGCCATTTATCACAGCGCTGGGAATAAGGTCCCGGGCCCAGATGGGCTACCTATAGATTTGATCAAATGGAACCCTGACTTCTGGGCTCGCTCCTCCTGAACGTTTTTAACAATCTACAGAATGCTCCTCTACCTAGTACTTGGGCTAAGAGTATTATTGTCCCCATATACAAAAAAGGGGATCGGTCTCAGCCCAGTAACTATAGGTCTCACTGATTGACAACACCCTCAAAATTTTGGGCAGGGTCTTATACGATAAGATCCTGGAGTGGTGTGAGGAATGCAACATTTTAGAGCCCTGCCAGTTAGGATTCCGTAGCAATGTTGGTACTACCGAACAATGTCTTAATCTTGTAATTGGGAAGTACATCATTGCTCTGCATTCCCCGGTTTACCTGGCCTTTATGGATTTATCATCTGCATTCGACCTTGTGAATAGGTCAAGGCTGTGGGCTTTCCTACTGGCTTATGGGCTGGATGCACCATTGGTTCATTTTTTGGCACACCTCCACAAAGACCTCCAGGCACAGGTGAGGATAGGTAGAGGTGGAGAGGTATCGGGAGCCATTAGGGTCGGAAGGGGGGTCAGGCAGGGCTGTGTCCTGGCCCCCCTCCTTTTTATTATTTATATTAACGGGCTGAATAGACCACTGGTACCGATGACTCATGATGTTCCCATGATTCATGGGAAACCTCTCCCCGTTCTACTTTACGCTGATGGCACGGTCCTCATAGGCCGTACCCCTAATTCCCTCCGCATTTTAGTACAGTCCTTTGTTAAATATATAGACAGTTTGGATTTGTGCGTTCATTTTTAAAAATCATTTCTTATGTCTTGTGGCCCCAGGAAGCACCAGTTCAGCTCTATTATTGCTGGCAATCAAAAATTGACAAGTACCTGTAAATTCCCTTATTTAGGAGTTGTCTTTGCCTTGAACGGCTCCAGGAGCAAGTTCTCAAAAACCATCAACTCAATTTTTAGCTTTCCCCGACCAAGGAACACAGGTGCTATTTTAACTATCTTAAAAAATGTTAAACTTCAGTGTGTCCCCGTGGCTACGTATGGTGCTGAGATTTGGAGCACCACAGATAGCTCCTGCATACAGCAGGAAGAAAATCGGTTTTGTAGAAAGCTGCTGAGTATCCCAATCTCGACCCCACAATATATTTGCCACAGTGAACTGAATTTAAATTACATATCTGATTTTATACGTGCACGCCCTGCCCTTTTTTGGATATCAGTTTGGAAGAACCAGGCAGCCACATTAACACAAAACATCATAACAGATTGGTTGAAGTGTGAAAGGGGGATGGCCATTCCCTGGCTATCCGAAGTGTACCAGAGCTTATGCAGTGTTAATATGGGTTCTATTTTCTTAAACCCTAGTGAAGTGGAAAATGTCAATAAAAAAGAACTTAGAATCGCCCTTTATTCATCATATAGCACTGCGAGAACTGTGCTGGAATCCAAGAAATCCTTCGTTTCCAGTTTTATGGCTAATGAACGGCACTGCTACCCTCTACCTAGTTATCTCACTCTGCCTATGAGTCGTTGGGAAAGGAGCCTCTTTTTTCGCTTGAAGGCTGGAACAGTGCAATTTGCATTGTGTTTCCCTATGGGTTATCACTCGAAGCTTGACTCATTACCCTGCCCATGTGACGGGGTGAGTGGTCAATCAATCCAACATTTCTTGTTTTTCTGCAAATTTGACATGAAATATATTAAGTGGCTTCTTCTCCCATTCTTTATTAAGAGTAGGCCTATTAGCCTGGCCTCTGCCTATGCTTGCCTTAGAAAATGAAGAGCTGGTCTTTCGCCTAACCACATTCCTGAGAATTGCTACCAGGGCACACAAGTCAATGCTTATGGATTGAGTTTTAACAATGTACAGACAGTTCCTAATTAACTAATGGATTGGTTTATATATTAGCGACCTATTTATGATGAATTTTTGTTTTAATTTGCCATCTAAAAATATCATGTTATTGTGTTTATACAACTGTAATTCTTGCTATTATATATTGTTAAATTTTCTCTTTTAATCATTGTTGCACTTTTTTGGATACATTGTTTATCCGAACAAAGTTTGTGAACTGAACTGACACGCCATCCTTGGGTTTTGTACATTTAAGTAAGTGTATTCCTTGTCACAGATATTGCCATCCATTAGAGCTTTACTAGTGATACGTTGGACTTTAGATTTTATTTTCTCAGTTGGATTTCTGGGAATTGTCGCATAATAGTTGGTGTCATTTAGCATATTTTGTATTTTTTCCCCATAGTTTGTGGTATTCATAATTGCCGAAACACGTGTCGTGTTTGCATCCACGCCAGCCTTTATATTGATTGCCAAATCAATTTCACTCTCCTTTTATATTTATGTATGGTATTGTTAATTATTATTTTTTGATATAAGAGTTGTGTTTGTACATATGTGATTGCATTTATGTTGCTATATATGTATTGTAAATATTAATGTGTGTTTTCTACGAAGTATATCACAACTTATGAAATAACACCTATCAAAAATACCAAAATATATAAAAAGAATGAAGAATAAGTAAATGAAATAAAACAAATAAAAATAATCGTTTGAAATAAAGAGAACAACTTTTCTTTATTCATATATACATGTACAATATTGTATGTATTGTGCATTATTGTGTGGACTGTTCTTTACTAAAAACTGGGGCCTGATGCATCATTGAAAATTAAATAATATAGTTCTTGTGTTTAGCATTTCCTCTTACCCTCTGTTGCCTTTTGCTCTGTAATCATTTAAACATTATATTGTACCTTTCATTGAAATTGTTGTTAAACGCTTTAGTTAGAAACATTATGAAGATACCAATACATATGTAAATAAGACGTCCGAGTAAGGCATTCCTAAAATGTAGCCAGTTGTCATTGAGTACCTTAGACCATTTCTTAATTACTACATCATGCACTCTTATATGGCTCCCCAATCCTTCTCAATCGAAATAACAGACTAACATATCCACAGCTCAAATGACTTCATATTTCACAATACTAATTCACCACTAATCCTTTATGGGTTCAGGAGTAACATGCTACTCCCCAGGCACTTTATAAATTCAACTACAATTACAATACAATATGTTACTTTATTATACCATGGAATACAATGACAAGCCATACCATACCTTACTGTACAATGACAAGCCATAGCATATCATACCACACCATACTGCATAATGTCATGCCATACCATACCGTAACATACCATTCCATACCATTTTATATCATACCATACCATGCAATAACAGGCCATCCCATTCCATTTTATACAATGATAGACCATACCAATCCATACTATACAATGCCCTACCATCCTGTACCATACCCTTCCATATTACATAATGTGAGGCTATACCATACCATACTATTTTGTAGTGTAGTTCCTATATTCCCAATAGGCTCTGCACATTGGAATAATATATCCTATAGATTAGATGTAGGACTGAGGTCGACTAGGTCTCTATCGAATATACTAAACTTAATAGTGAGTAACAGCTAGCTCAGAGGTCACTTGAAACTTTCTCGAATTCACAAGAAGGAATTCGTTTCTGACACCCGCATAAACATGACAACTTTGTTTCCCAAGAATAAGAAATATATCTCTCAGAGTCGTAGAAACAATAGATAAGTATTTCACTCAGTCAATCGTGCATGCTTCGTTTCAACAGAGTTGTGGAGAAATAGAGAGACGGGCGTTTTCAATAGAAAGATTTATTGAACAGTCTTCTTTCTCATACAATTGAAGTGAACTGCTACAATCCTTAAGCAGACTGCAAAGTATAATGCGTACAGCGAGAATAGTATTATAACATAATACTGTAAAAACATTGTATGGTTTCTAAGCCATATAAAAAAACATACATAAATAACATGGACTAAATACGCCTACCTCAATGTACCTAACCTAAGTCTAGTACGCTGGAAGAAGTAAGTATTGTGTAGCATAGGTTTAGTTGTTTTTGCCAAGAATCTACCCAAGGTTTCTCTAGGTTCTAATCAGCTCCATACCTTAGTTAGAATGAAGGAGGTCTGATATCTCAGGCTCGGGACTCGATTTCCCAACACCCAGCAAGGGGAGCTTGGAAACAATGGAGCTGGATTCTCGGCGAGAGAAGGGTAGCCTCTTGATCAGTGCATCAGCTGGAGGGTCGGCTTCCTTCGGCACTTGCTGGAGCGAGCTGCGTCGGGCAAGTAGATAGTCGAACTTCTCCGAAACCCCATAGTTTGCCTTAGCAAGTGAAGGTATATTTATACCTTAAAGGTGTTTAGGAATGCCATAGTTTGACTTAAAGTCGGGCATATGAACGTCAGGAAAGAACCCCTAGGGAATAGTTGTTCTCTGCAAAGTACATGAGTTCTTGAACAAATCAATATTCAAGCAAGGGGAAGTTCCCTAACTGCTTAAGCCGATTTTCCAAGAAATCGCTGTGACGTTTGTTACGTGTGGAAGTAGCCATGTCTGAATTTGGGTCGCATGGTCTATGCCTAAATAAGAGATTGATTTCTATGCCTGTATAAGGGCAATGTGAATTGTACCTATATAAGGACATTGATCAGGAAAATTCACTTTGAGCTCTAAACGCCACACAACAATTTATAGAATGATAAGCCATACCATACCATATAAAGTTACGCCATACCATACGATATCATACTACACAATGACAGGCCATACCATACCATAACATACCTTACCATATAATACTATACAATCACAGGCCATATCTTACCATACCATATGATACCATATTATACAATGACATGACAGAACATAGTAAACCATCCTATACAATGCAGGCCATAGCATGCCTTCCCATACTATACAATGACAGGCCATAACATACCATATAATACAATGACAGGTTATGTCATACGATACAATGACTGGCCATACCACACCATACCATACAAAATATTGAATGACAGGCCTTAGTATAGTCACACCATACTATACTATGAAATGACAGACCATGATGACAATAACAAGCAATACCATACCATGCCATACCATGCCATGCCATACCATACCATACCATACCAAGCCATACCATACCAGACCATACCAGACCATACCATAACATATAATGACAGCCCATACCAAACCATATGATACAATGGAAGGCCATTCCACTTTATAATTTACAATAACAGCCCATACCATACTGTTCGAGGCATGTGGGCTGCTGAATTCATATCTATAGCATAGATCGCCGCCTAGTGTTGGGTCCGGATGATTGCACATTGTTGTCCTGGACGAGTCTTCGAAGTATCACGAGATAGGTGGCTCCTCCCCTGGACTACAGTGCGCATGGGCATCGACTCCATCCCCAGATTGTTTTTTTCCGCCATTGGGTTCGGATGTATATTCGACATCTCCAGTTCGGAATCGACATAGACTTTTCTTAAGGCCCAAAGGCCTTTTCCTATTCCGTCGGTATTGTTTGCGTTCGGTCCCAGCTCTGTTCCGGCTCAGTTCCCGAGTCGGACGTCCAGAGGAGTCGCGTGGCTCTTTGGTACTCGGGGCCTGGTCGACGCAGCAAGACTTACGACGCCATCATGGAACGGAGTCCGTTCAAGAAATGTCCCGTGTGCGGATCGAAGTACCCGCACATCGACGTCCACCCTGTGTGCAACGAGTGCCTGTCGCCGGACCACGATGAAGCCAACTGTATGGCTTGTTCCATGTTTCGATCGAAGAAGACGATTCGACTTAGGCGCGTGGCGCGCCAGGAGGCCGGCAGTCGGCCCCGGCACCGGTGGACATCTTCGACAGAGAAGACGCAGACGAGCAAGAAGTTCGTCTGCAAGTTTCCCCTCCTTCGGAGGAGATCGACTACGGATACGACGCAGACGTCGAGGTGGTCGAGGCAGCAGAAGTCGTCGACGAGGTAGGAGACGACAATGAGGCCTACGGGGCTACGGAAGATAGCTCGTGTGAAGAGCTAGGCCCCGAAAGAGAACTTACTACGGCTCAGGTTGAGGGATCACCACGTGGCCTTACCCAAGACCTTCCACCCAGATCCACGGCCTCGCCTATGGGCCCGGCTACGGACACTTCTGCGGAGCCGACGTTGGTCAAAACGAAACCGAAACCTTCGGTGTCAACAAAAACGAAACTAATTGAGACGCCATCGAAACTGAAGACGTCTGCCCCTCCGGCCGCCTCCTCGTCTTCGGACACGTCGGGGCAGCCGAAGCCAAAGAAGGCTGTCGACCCGGGGAAGTCGGCCAAGGGCGCCGAGCCAAAATCGGCAAAGGGCGCCGATCCAAAGTCGGTCAAGGGCACCGAGTCAAAGTCGGGCAAGGCCGTCGACCCAAAATCGGCTAAGGGCGTCGAACAGAAGACTGGGGCCCCACACCCGGTAGTCAAGGCCGCCAGCACGAAGCCGTCGACGCAGAAGGTCGTCGGACCGGCAGGGGGACACGGCGCGCAAAAGCAGGCTGAGCCGGTACCAGATAAACATAAGGCATCGACGCTCGAGTCTTCAGCCGCTGGTGGACCGAAGACATCTGTCGGATCGACGAAGCCGTCCGCTTCCTTTACGAAGCAGGTGTCGGATTCTCTTCAGCGCATCAGGAGCAAAGCTTCCGCGTCCGCACCGACGGATGCTTCCGCCGCGAAGCCAGCTGCCACGACGCCAAAGTCTTCGGTGCCACTCCTGTTTACGTTGCCGCCAAAGGTTGCACCGAAGGCCTTCGCTCCACGGTCAGTCACCGAAGCGCCCGTACCAGTGTCCACGGCGCAGAAGCCTTCTCAGCTGCTTGTGAGCTTGATACCTCGACAACCCTCGGTGGAGGAGCAGTCGGAGCACTATATCGATGCCGACACCAGGAAGCTCACCCTCTACAAGAGGAAGATCACGGCGACCCAGCCTTTGGAGTCCTACACAATCCCTCTAAAGCGCAAGAAGCCTGCTGCGGACTCCCCTGTTCTAGTGGAGCCTCTTGCTACATGGACTCCACGAGTGGCTACACCCTCACCCACTTATTCGGATGTAGAGGGTGGGGATGGTGATGACGAGGAGTATGGCTTTCCTGCCAACACTGATCCTGAGGATCACCACGACTCCTGGACAGTTGCAGGTGACCCAGGGGATCAGCAAGCTGCCCAGGACCCTCAAGTGTACGCTGCCAAGACCTCTCCTACCGAGGATTCGGCTGCATTTAATGCTCTAATTGAGAGGGCGGCTAAAAACCACGACGTGGACCTCCACACTGACCCTATCGAAGTGGACTTCCTTTTTGATACCTTTTCCACTGCAGAAAAAACTGTCAAGACTCTCCCCATGCTCAAAGGGGTTCTCAAACATGCTGCAGACATTTTTAAGGAACCCACACGGGCCAGGGTGGTCAACCCTAGGATTGAAAAAAAATATAGGCCGGCGCCTGGCGACCCCACCTACATCAGAGGCCAGTTGCCATTGGACTCTCTGGTCGTCTCTAATGCCCGGAAGAGGGCGAACTCACAAACCACTGGTGATGCTCCTCCCCCCGACAAGGAGTCTAAAGTGCTGGAGGCATCAGGGAAGAGGGTGGCGGCTCAAGCGGCCAATATCTGGCGTATCTCTAACACTCAGGTGCTACTGGCCAGATATGACAGGGCGCACTATGACACACTAGAGACCCTGTTGCAACATCTTCCAGATCAGTATAAAGAGGCGGCTGAGATTCTTATTCAGGAAGGGAAGCTTCTCTCCAACGCTTCCATTAAGTGTGCACTGGACGTGGCAGACACCGCGGCCAGAGCCATTAACACCAGTGTCCTGTTAAAACGTCAGGCCTGGCTCAGGATCTCCGGTTTCAAGCCGGAGATCCAAACTACCATCCTCAATCAGTCAGTGAACCCAGACAGGTTATTTGGTCCAGAGGTGGATACCACCTTGGAAAAGATAAAAAAATGATACCGACACTGCGAAATCCATGGGGGCTCTCCAGTCCCAGCAGTTTTGGGGCAGCACTTTTCGTCGCTCAGGCAATAGAGGTGTTTCCAGAGGCCAGATGTCCCAGCAAACGCAGTACAATAAAAGTGGGGCGCAGTCCTCTTACACCAAGCAGAGTAGAGGCGGCTATCGGGGAAACAGCACCAAGGGCAGAGGTCGCGGAAACAACAACTCCCGCTCCTCCGCCACCAGTAAACAGGGATGCCCTGTCACTGCCCCCGACCATACTACACCTGTCGGGGGGAGACTCCAGCAGTTCCTGCACGTCTGGAAATCCATCACCACGGACAGGTGGGTCAGAAAACTTATCCAGTTCGGTTATTGTCTGGAGTTAAAATCCACTACACCCAACATACCACCAAAACACCGTCCTATGTCCACAGAGCATTTGCACTTATTGCAGCAGGAGGTACTAGTCATGCTGCAAAAAGGGGGAATCGAGCTCGTGCCGTTGGGAGAAGAAGGCACGGGGGTGTACTCCCTTTACTTCTTAATCCCAAAAAAGGACGGATCCCTCAGACCCATACTGGACCTCACACCCCTAAATCAGTACATTCTATCAGAACACTTTCATATGCTCACACTGCAGCAGGTTCTCCCGTTGCTTAATCAGGGAGACTTCCTCGCGACCTTGGATCTCAAGGATGCCTATTTCCACATTCCACTGCATCCCTCACACAGGAAATACCTCAGGTTCACTATTCAGGGTCGGCATTATCAGTTCAAGGTCCTGCCCTTCGGGATGACCACAGCGCCCAGGGTGTTCACGAAATGTCTGGCGACAGTAGCTGCGCACCTCAGGAGGCAGAACGTTCACGTTTACCCTTATCTGGACGACTGGCTTGTCCAAGCAAAGTCGGCCCAGCAGTGCGCCGCCAACATGTCCCACACCATTCACCTCCTTCACGATCTGGGATTCTCACTAAATTATCCCAAGTCGCACCTTCAGCCAGCCCATGTGCGGCAATATCTGGGTGCGACGATCGATACTCTGGCAGCCACAGCTCAGCCAACTTCTGTGAGGATCGACAGCATTCAGTCGCTGATCCAGCGGTTCAGACCGCAACACTCGCTTCCAGCGAGAGTGTTCATGCAGTTGATTGGCATGATGGCCTCCTGCATCTTCATAGTCCCGCACGCGAGACTACATATGCGTCCGCTACAAGAATGCTTGGCTCATCAGTGGACTCAGGCTCAGGGGCAGTTGAACGACCTAGTGTTGGTGACCGGTCGGGCATTCAGCTCTCTGCATTGGTGGAATCCACACAACCTTTGCAAGGGCCGACCGTTCCAAGAGCATGTGCCACAGATTATCCTGACAACAGACGAGTCTCTCCAGAGATGGGGAGCTCATGTACTACACTACACAGTGCAGGGACTATGGACAACGCAGCAGAACAAGATGCACATCAACTACCTAGAACTGATGGCAATCTTCATGGCATTAAAGGCATTCAAAGTACATCTGTGCAACAAAGTCGTGTTGATCCGGACGGACAACATGACGGCCATGTACTACATTCAAAAGCAGGGAGGTACACACTCTCCGCAGTTGTCTCATCTGGCTCAGAGCATGTGGAAGTGGGCCATTCAGAGGAACATCTTCCTCATGGCGGAACACCTCCCGGGCAAGGACAATCAGATGGCGGATCTGCTCAGCAGGTACAGCCACCAGATGCACGAGTGGGAGATACATCCATCGGTACTCCGCCCGTATTTTCAGCAGTGGGGTCATCCAGAGATAGACCTGTTTGCCACAAGGGAAAACGCAAAATGCCAAAGCTTTGCCGCCAGGTTCCCTCACCCACAGTTGCAGAGCAATGCGATATGGATGAACTGGTCAGGCAGATTTGCGTACGCTTTTCCCCCAGCACCTCTCATTCCGCTGGTGGCACGAAAGCTAAAGCAACACTCGATGACACTCATCCTGGTTGCTCCAACGTGGGCACGCCAACCATGGTACACCACGTTTCTAGAACTCTCCGTGGTACCGCATCAAAGGATGCACCTCACACCCAAGCTTTTGACGCAGAGCCGTGGCGACATTCAGCATCCAGACCCGCAACAGCTCAACCTGGCGATCTGGCTCCTGAAATCTTAGAGTTTGGCTACCTTGACTTGCCTCCTGAATGCATGGATATCATACGGGAGGCTAGAAAGCCCACCACCAGGGCCTGCTATGCAGCAAAATGGAAGCGGTTTGTCATTTCCTGTACTGAACACAACATCAACCCGCTAGATGCATCCATTCCCAACATCATCTGTTATTTGTTGCATCTTTACAAATGCAATCTTGCATATGATTCCATTCGGATCCATTTATCCGCCATAGCGGCTTATCTCCAAAACAGGCAGCATCTCTCCGTTTTCAGAGTGCCTGCCATCAAAGCCTTCCTAGAAGGAGTTAAACGGGTCATCCCTCCCAGCACCCCTCCAGCTCCTGTATGGAACCTCAATGTGGTCCTCACCAGGTTAATGGACCCACCTTTTGAGCCTCTGCATTCCTGTGAGATTCAGTTCTTAACATGGAAAGTGGCATTTCTCATTGCCATTACGTCTCTGCGACGTGTTAGTGAGCTACAGGCGCTCACTGTACAAGAGCCATTCATACAGATTCACTTCAACAGGGTGGTGCTGCGCACTACCCTAAATTTCTTCCTAAAGTGGTTTCGCAGTTCCATGTCAATCAAACCATTGAACTGCCCGCGTTCTTTCAAAACCCAGAGACAGTGGCAGAAAGAATGCTCCACACTCTTGATGTCAAACGAGCTTTAATGTACTACATCGATAGGACTAAGGATTTTAGGAAGACACAACAACTCTTTGTTGCCTTTTCAGCCCAGCACAAAGGCAATCCCATTTCCAAAGCAGGTATAGCCAGGTGGATCGTTAAGTGTATTCAGATTTGCTATCACAAGGCTAAGCGCACTTTAACGGTCCCCCCTAGAGCCCACTCCACCCGTAAGTTGGGGGCCTCCATGGCTTTCCTTGGTAATATCCCTTTGGAAGACATTTGTAGAGCAGCCACATGGTCTACCCCACACACATTTACTAAACACTACTGTGTAGATGTGCACTCCAAGCAGCAAGCAGCTGTAGGGCAGGCTGTTCTAAAGACACTTTTTCAAACATCTGCAGCTGGCACAGGCGGCCGCCGTTAATGGAGGGGCTGCTATTTATTCTATGCTATAGATATGAATTCAGCAGCCCACATGTCTCGAACTGAATATGCTACTTACCAGTATGCAACTGTTCTTGGCATGTAGGGCTGCTGACATTCATATCGCCCGCCCTCCTCCCCGGCGCCTGTAGCGGCTGCAGAATTTACACTTATTGTTCGCATGGTCATCGCTCACGCTGTTACACTCCATCTTCGCCACAATGGCTAAAAACTATCTGGGGATGGAGTCGATGCCCATGCGCACTGTAGTCCAGGGGAGGAGCCACCTATCTCGTGATACTTTGAAGACTCTTCCAGGACAACAATGTGCAATCATCCGGACCCAACACTAGGCGGCGATCTATGCTATAGATATGAATGTCAGCAGACCTACATGCCAAGAACAGATGCATACTGGTAAGTAGCATATTCAATACAATGACAGGTCATACCATACTATACCATGCCATATCCTACCATAAAATGACAGGCCACATTATATCCTACCATACCATACCATACTATACTATACAATGACAGACCATACAATACCATAGTATATCATACCACATATCATACCATACCATACCTTGACAAGACATGCCATACCATACTATTCAGTGACAGGCCATACCAAACCATCCAATAGCAGCTGCTTTTCCCCTTCTCTGTACTCAATGCTAACCTGTCTAACAGAACAAAAGAGCAGCCCCTCTCATGTGTGTCCACCATTTGTCTTTCAAAGGCGGCTTACCCTTCGAAGCTCGCCTTTTGGGTTCACACCCTGTGTGGCTCCTGTCAGGGAAATGTAATGCCTCTTTCAACAGCAGGCCTCTATTGTGTCCTCTCCTGGAAGTGGTTCACGTTTTTCCCCAGGATGGCAGAAGGTTGTCTTGTGGTCAGAATCTGACAATGGCCACTGGACAGCTTCTGAAACTAATTGGAAACTTTCTAAAGTTGCCTTTCACTCAAAAGTTACATTAAAGTTGACTTGGGCTTCTGGTCTGGTTTAAGGTAATGATTATTTTGATACCTTGAAGTCAAGTGGAGTTGCCTGCATGTAACCCTGTACACACCAATGGGGCTAATAGCCTTTCGACATTAAAAAGCGTAAATTTGAGGTTTTTACTGTTAGGACATGTAAAACATATGTCCTGCATGTCAATATATAGCTTAGGGATCGACAGGCCTACCTTATTGGTGACTTATATATATATATATTAAAATGAGAGGTCTGGGCTTTGTCATTAGTTTAAATGGCAACGTTGAGTTAGCAGTTCTAAAACTACTCAACCAGTCTGCGGTGGCAGGCTGGGGGATATGCTTTACTTTGCCACACTCATGGTGGCACAATAATTGCTGCAGCACATGAGGGATACTTTAACTTATAGCCCCTAGGTACCCCTGGTACCATATACTCGGGACTTATAAGTAAGTTAAGCCCATCAAGCATAAGGGTCAGTGCAAAGGCACTGGGGTCTGGTTAGCAAGCGTCAGTGCACTCTCAGAGTCGGAAAACCAGCAGCATCAGCCAAAGACATTGGAGGTGATTATGCAAAAATAGGCATTTCCTTACCATGTCATTCTTGCCAATGGTAAGAGAAACTTCCAATTGATGTGAATCCAGGAGTCCCTTTATTAGTTGGCTTGTTGTTTCCACAGTAATAGGAAGATTTATTCTACCAACTGTCATGGAGCTATTCATGAGTGTGTATTCATAAAAATGCCAGGAGAAGTGGAAGTGACAACACATACCAATTGACCTTAATGACATCACAGCAAGTGATATCATCTGACCCTTGACCCTGATCTTTTCCAGGATGGAACTCTAACATCACTCTCACACTGTCTTACACTCATTCTTATTCATTCTCACTCACTCACTCACATTACATTTTAATCTCACTCATAATCAATCATACTTACCGACACTCAGGCCCAGGTTTACTAATGCTTTGCACATGTTTGCATCACCTTTGGGATGCAAACCTGGTGCAAATTGTTAGGGTGAAGTTTACCATCTAACCCAGATCCTCATTTGTGTTGGATGCTATGCCAAAGTTACGCAAAATTGTGCCTAGCGCTGCTTTGCAGTACTTTGCATCAAAGGTAAGTCTGGGCGGAGTTGGTGGAGTGCCACTACACGGAGTTCCACGAAGTTGAAAAAAACTCCGCTCCGCTCCCCTCCACCTACAATAACAATTTAAAAAAGCAGGACATTAGCACTTACCTGCACTGGCGTCTCCGGGCTGCACTCCTCCTCGCCGTGGTCTCCTCCTCGTTGACCGCCATCCTCGCCAGTCACAAACCCCAACATTGTATGTCTTGAAAGGGCGGCAATATGTGCGTCCATGCGCAGACCTCCCAAGACGTACAAATTAGGGTTTGTGACAGGCGACGACGGTGGATGGCGAGGAGGAGAGACAAGGATGAGGAGGAAGGCAACCCAGAGACACCAGAGCAGGTAAGTGTTTAATTCCTACTCTTTTGGGTGTGGGGCTAACTCTGCTCCTCCGCGGAGCTGTAGTTTTTTGCCTGAACTCCATGTTCCCAACAGAGCTCGGAGTTGCCAAAACTCCCAAAACTCCGCTGGCGGAACAGAGTTTGACGCCCAGCGCTAGTCAAAGGGCGTTCCATAGGTAGACTCCTTGAGGCAGGCATGACAAGGAGAAATATTTCTATTACTTGTTTTTATGACTTTGCATTTGCTGCACTATACAGCACACATACAAAGTGGGAAAACATGAATGCTTAGCTTTTTGACTGTCATATACACACACTCTCACACGCAAGAACACTCACACAACATTTATTGAAACAATTTTTACTTCCTACAGCTGCCACCAAAGGTTCCATTCCAGCTAAGTGTGCTCCATTTTTTATTACACTAATAATGAATAATAGACTATTATTCACTCTTAGTATAGTGAAAGGCAGGCAGAATATAAGGGATACAGGGCCACCCTTGTGTTCTAATGTGAGGACTGGTCATTTCTTGTTTATGTTTTTTGTCATGGGTTGGCCAAATGTAAATTATTGTGTATTTATGAATTCATTTATGTTTTGATGTATTGTGGAATGTGTATGTATGTCCGGTACTTATGACATGAATTTAATGTCTTGTTTGTACGCTAAAAAACTAACATTGAAAGTACAAGGTGAAATAAAAACACCTAACCCTGTTTATTTGTCAAAAAGGGTTCTGTTCTAAAGAAACTCAATTTAATAATACATCCAATCACTTTCTTGTTCTTATTACCCTTGTGCTCTGGGCACTGATTTTGCCACCTCTGATGCCAGAATTCGAAAACACAGTGCCAAAAGTTGCAAGGGGCAAGCCAGGGGTCCCAACTGCGACCCCTAGTGACCCCTAAATGACATCCATGGAGCTGTTCCTGATTTCTTCAAATCTGTTTTCCCAGGTGGTTCTGCCATAATCCACTGACCTAAGGTCCTTATTTCGCCTGGCATTTCTTAATCATCCTCTTCCGTCTTCTCACTTGGTCTCTAGCTATGTTTAAAGTTGATCTTACTTTTGATCTTGATTTAAATCACAGTCAGATCAAAGAGGGTGGGAGAACAAGTAATAAGTCTGTTGACTAATTCCTCTAGATCAAAGCTGGTATTGAATTTTGGTGACCAGTACAAACTCTGGGCCAGATTTACCAACATTTTGCGTCATGGTTGCGCCACTTTTGTTGAGCATCCATGACGTAAAATGCTAGTAGATATTTACAAAGCCATGCACGGGGTGATTTGCACTGTCTTGCATGCCTTTGTAATAAAAAAATAATACAATGCAGAGGCTTGCACTGCATTGCGTTACATTTCATTCTGGGAGGCATTCCATGGTTGGAACATGGGTGTTCCCATGCATCCATCCATTGATTTTATGCAATCACAGATTTACAAAGGTTTGTAACACAGGAATTTCATGAAATCACTGCTCCTCCCAGAGGATGGTGAAACGAGGAGAAACATCATTTTTTCTCTTCGTTATTTCCTCTTTCTCTGTGAGCTGCATCCTGCAGCACACATAGAAGAAGAAAATGTCTCAAGAGATTGTTTTTGTGCTGTAAGGTAACTCTTCCTGCCCAAAAGCAATTCTCCTTGTAACGGAGGCAACATTACACCATGGTACAAGGTTGCTTGTGATAGCGCTAGACTACCTGAAGTGCACCATGGTTATGAGAGGGCAGAAGTAGATATGGCACATTTCTGCTCTCTCCCTTTCATGTAATTCAGCATAGCAAGTAACCTTGCTACACTGCCTTCCACGGAAGGTTAATATACCTGGTTCTCTGTCTTTTTTTGAGCTGTATTGTAGATGGTTTTTGGTCATCCATATTTGCTTCTTTTACTGTTACAACCACCAAACTAGGACCCTTTGATCTATGACTTCTTGACTATCCTTTCCATTACAAAATAAAATCTAGATTTGTGGAAGCCCATATTGAGTTCACATGGCTAAGATGTGTAACTCAATCACGGCTAGAACAAGGGTAATTTACAATCATATTGTGTTGCAGACAACATTAAATACTTTGCTTTCGTTACACTCATAACAATTATATGATAAGATATAATTTGCTTCTAAATAATTTCTCTTGCCTCATCTCACAAGACCTAATGCCACTTTCTATAAATATGTGGGGTCTGATTCACAGAATGAACTTAAGACTAAATCCTAAACTTACTACTATTTGGTATTCACAGAATGCACTTACTACTTTCGGGATTCACAGAGTGAACTTACTACTTTCGGGATTCACAGAATGAACTTACTACTTTCGGTATTCACAGAATAGATTTAAGACTACTAACTTTACGTCCGTACTCAGGCCGGAAATTCCGGCCTGGAGGCGGAGTTTCTGGCCCGGAGGCGGAGCTTCTGGCTTGGGGGCAGAGCTTCTGGCCCGGAGGCGGAGCTTCCGGCTTGGAGGCAGAGCTTCCGGCTCGGAGGTGGGGATTTAGCCATGGCTGAAATCTCAACCTCTGGGCCGCAAGCTCCGCCTCTGGGCCGGAAGCTCCGCCTCTGGGCGGGAAACTCCGCCTCCGGGACGGAATTTCCGGCCCAAGTGCGGAAGTGCGGCGGAAAAGCTCTAACATGGCTGGCGGTGTCTATCAGACACCGCCAGCCATATTAGGATGGCGGAAAACAGATACCTTTCCGCGGCGGATTCTCCGCCGTGGAAAGGCATACGGTGAATTCTTTGGGGGCCAGGGTTAGTGGGGGGGTGCGGTGCCTGCCGCTTTGTGCATGCAAATGCTAAGCATGTATATTTTGCCGCAATGTTAAATATTGAGGATGTGACCGCCATGCTGGCGGTCACATCCTAATTGCACTGGAGGGGCCGCCGCTGCCCCTGCGGACGGTCCCTCCTCCCCGATGCTCAACATTCTGTGATTCCATGCAAATCACTTAATCTCCCCGTGCCTAATAAAAATTAATGTGTCCTTGTGTAACGCAACTGGTGCTCATGTAAAATGCTCTGATACTTGATACCTTCGGGTCAAGTTTGTGCTGTATAAAACTACGGGCCGCCATCGCGCGCCAAGCCCCCTGGCCACGCCCACTCAATTGAGGCCACGCCCACTTCTTCCCAGCCTTCATAAGCGCGCTGAATGCGAGACGCGCCATTGATGCTTAACTCTCCTGAGGCGGAAGCCGGGAGACATCGCTTGTAAACTACTTTTTAAATCACTAAAACAGACTGCTTTTAATCACTGTAACTTACTTCTGGGCACTTTCCCATTCAAATCGCCTGCACAACTTCCCCCGCTTAGCGGAATTTAGCGCTGCTGCGGCTCAGGGAAAACAACCGCCGCCATTGCGCGCCAAGCCCCTGGCCACGCCCACTCAATTGAGGCCACGCCTCCCACCACCCTATTTCAATGTGCATTTACAGGACGCGCAGCGGGCGAACGCAGCGGGCGCGCCGCCAAAGGCAAGCCCGTCTGCGCCCGTCCGCGCACGGCCGGGCCCAGGGCCCACAACCCCTGGAGGAAAAACATCTGCATTAAGAGTCTACTCATTTGATATGCTACTCTCCTTGCGACCCCCTGTCAAGCACAACTGTAAGATCCTACAGAATGACAGACACTGTTCCATCTCGTGTCCTTCCTACAGCTTTCAGCTTGAGGTGCCTCAGCTTTGTCGGCCCTTTTCCTCAGGCCGCAAGCCGTCACACACGTGGTCTCTCGGTAGCCTGAACTGCCGGTCTCTCAGTAAACACAAAAGAGACATATATGACATTCTATCTGACAACTCACTGGATGCCCTGTTTTTCACAGAGACATGGTTACATGCCAGTGCAGGTCCAGACATTGCAGAAGCGCTACCGTCAAACTACGCTATTGTTAGAAAAGACAGACCTACAGGAGTAGGGGGCGGCATAGCAGTCATTTTAAAAAAATCTTTTCAATGCACTTTAGAACCGGTCACCTTAAATGCCTGCATGATGGCCCTTTTCAAACTCCAGCTACACCCCAATTTCACCTTCACGGGTCTCTTGATCTATCGACCTCCCGGTTCCGTTCCACCCTGGGCTACCCAAATTGTGGACTGGATCGCATTGGTTCAGGTAAACTATAGCAACCTGTTCATTATAGGAGACCTGAATATACATTTTGATGACCCACTGAATAAACCAGGTAGAAATTTAATTCATGACCTCGCCGCCATGAACCTTACTTTGTGGAACTCGGGAGCAACACACACAGGATGCTACCTCTTGGACCCTATTTTTTCCAGCATTCCCTTGCCACACTGCACTCCAGCCCTGCCCATGCATTGGACAGACCACTTCCTAATTAACTTCAGCGTGTCTGACCCAATGGTTTCCAGCTCTTCTAGCATGACAGGACAGCCAGGTAAAAGGAACTGGAAGAAGCTGGACATGAATCACTTCATTTCCGTCCTTGATTCTGCACCTCTGGGTGAGATACTAGACACAGACGACATGGAGAAGGTAGCCACAAAGATTAACAAGTGGCTTTTAGGAGCCTTAGATACTTGTCTACCTCTGGCTCACAAAATACTTAAAATTCACAACTCTCCGGCGCCATGGTACAATGAGTCACTGAAAGCCGTAAAATCCAAGTGCAAACGTTTGAAACGCTTCTGGAGGAAAGACTATTCACCTGCAGCAGGCCTGACCTATAGAAACGAACTCAAGCTCTACCATAAAGCCTGCACTACAGCCAGAGCGAACTACGTGGCAAAGACAATTTCCGAGGCCACTAATAAATCAAAAATACTATTCAATCTTGTAAAAGAGTTAGCGGGCTCAAACACCACAGCTAAACCCCTTCCGTTGAATAATTTTCAATGCGAAGAACTGGCATTGTTTTTTACAAATAAGATTGAGACCATTTACCAGGACATCGTCAAACAACACCAGGCACAAGCGGTGACAAACCTTGTTCTAGGCCAAAAGGAGGAGGTCACCTCCCCCTTGCCAGACCTGTCCTATGAGCCACTCACTTCCTGGCCTGGGATCAATGTTCAGGACCTTCAAGACATCTTAGGGAAAGTGAAATCTGGTTCTCCAATCGACCCCCTCCCTATTTCTGTACTCAGAATCCTGGACACTCCACAACTTTCCGTCATCTGCCAGACTCTGAACCTATCCCTTTCCACGGCAAAGGTTCCATCCATGTGGAAACATGCCTTGGTTTCACCGCTGCTTAAGAAACCATCGGCAGATCCCAAAATTCTGTCCAATTTCAGTCCCATATCCCTCCTACCTGCCTTCTCCAAAGTTTTGGAGAAACATGTCCACGTTCACCTCGCCAGGTATTCTGAGGAAAACGACATACTTCACCCCTCTCAATCGGGTTTCCGCCCTGGCTTCTCGACAGAGACGACATTGGTTGGCGTGATGGACAATCTTCGCCTTCTAGTAGACAGAGGGGAATCCGCTGTGCTGATTTTACTCGACCACAGCGCAGCGCTCGATACCATCTCCCACAACACTCTGTTAAAATCACTCTTCGCCATGGGCATAAGGGGCAAAACACTGGACTGGATACCATCTTTCCTGACACTTAGGACATTTCAGATCATTTCCAATACCTCGGCCTCAAATGTCTATCTATCCCCCTATGGAGTCCCTCAGGGCTCAGTGTTGAGTCCTTTGCTTTTTAACCTATATGTAACCCCTCTGGCCCACATCGCCGTAGCAGCAGGTCTGAACATGTTTACCTATGCCGACGATTCACAGATCGTTTTCTCTCTCTCCAACCGAGATCACAACTCCTCTTCTCTCCTGCAGTCTGGCCTCAGGAAAATTGCTACTTGGATGAGTGATAACATGCTCAAATTAAATGGTAGCAAAACGGAGGTTTTAATAATGGGCCCAAACCAAAATCTTTGGAACCCAATACATTGGCCCTCTGAAATGGGTTCCCTTCCCACTCCGTCAAACCAAGTTCGCAATCTGGGCATTGTCATCGACAACGGCCTAACCATGGAGCCCCAAGTCACCAACCTAACATCCACCTGTTTCACCATCCTGCGGTGGCTCAGGAAAATCATCTGGATGTTACCTGATGACACACAGAAATCTGTGGTCAACGCATTAATCACCTCCCGTTTGGACTACGGTAACGTCCTCTACCTGGGGGCATCACAGGCAGTCATGAGACGCCTTCAACTTGTGCAGAACGCTGCTGCAAGACTGCTCTGTAAGTGCCACAGAGCGGAACGAATTTACGGTCACCTTAAGGCACTCCACTGGCTACGAATCGAAAGTAGGGTAAAATTTAAGACACTGAGCCTTATGCACAGAATTAAATGGGGAAATGCCCCTAGATATTTACAAACCCTCGTGCAAACCTACACGCCTGCCCGCTGCCTGAGATCCTTTTCTCAAGGCCTTTTTTGTGTGCCCAAAGTGCGCCGAGCAAGGATGGGGGGAAGATCATTCTCCCTGCTGGGCCCCAAGCTTTGGAATTCTCTCCCTCTGCATTTACGCCTGGAAGCCTGCTATATCCACTTCCGTAAAGCCATAAAAACATGGCTTTTTAATCAGTAATTTGGCTCCTACCTCCCCTCTGAGTTTTATGATCTGCTCACTGGTTAAGTATCTCTCAGCGCCGGGAAACCCTTTTTGGGTAGCTGTCGCGCTTTAGAAACCCAATAACTAAATAAATAAATAAAATAAATAAATACGGGGGAAAAGCAGCAGTTCATCATCGGGAAGTTTCTTGTGGGAACGTCTTGGCATGAACTTCACTTAATAAGTTGTGCAAGCCAGTTTCTGTCACCTGTACCACCATCACAGACACTGCAAGAAAAGGGAAGTGTGGAAAGAAGCACGACAGGTCCTGCATATACAAACATCAAGCGGCAGAGACTTCCCAACTCATTGTGAGCCTCGCAAACCACCAGTTCCTCTTTTAAAGGTCACAGCGTTCACCCATTTCTGCAGCAATGAAAATGTTGTGTTTTGTGTTTTGAAAAAGAATATCATGCGAATATGTCATCCGAGATTAAAGAAGCGTCTGGATGAAACAGCCATCCCCACTTCCCTAAATGACTTGCAAAGTGGCTGTCTGCTTCAAATAGGCGAGAAGTGATGCACTCTGCCCATTATTAGGTCTCACTAAAGACCACCATAGCTGTCTGGGTTAATCCATGGTATCAGTTATTAAAATAATTACAATAAGAGGAAGTAGTGTCAGAGAGTGGGTTTGGGGTCAGTCCCCTTCAGCCATTGGTTTTCATGTGTTTTTCATGGTTTGTGTTGAACTGAAAAGTATCTTGCACAATACAGGGTGTGCATACCTGCCCTGGGTGCCTCAACTGTAATGATCTCTGGATCCCTAATGCTGACTTTTGTTGTCATGGTCGAAACTGATCATGCGCCATGACATAGGCCTGCTTCACGGATTACATTTTTTTTGGCCCGGAAGGTGTGCCCAAAGTGCCACTTTCATAGTGGTGAAAGACTAATGCCTTTACTAGGATTTAAGCAGTACAAGCGCAGAAGTGGCAGCATACTGTGTAGTGATCAACATACCCTTTTGCGATTTCTTAATAGCGATTTTTAAGGAATCGCTATTTAGAAATCGCAAAATGGCATGTATGTAGAAAATCGCTTTTTTTGCGATTTCTTAACATTCCTTAATTGCGATTAGCAAATTGCTAATCGCAATTAAGGAATAATTTCCCATTCATTTCTATGGGCCAGGAGGCCCATAGGAATGAATGTGAAATCATTCACAATTTGCGAATCGCAATTTGCTAATCACAAATTGAGAATAATTTCAAGTGTGCAGGGGTGTCTCAAGAACACCCTGCTGCACCCCTGAAAATGACATGTGTGCGCATATGGCGCACATACATGCCCTAAGGGCATGTATGAGCATCACATGGCACCTCTGGGTTTTTAAAAAAATGCTTTTTTTAAGAGAATTCGCAACTTACCACCAACTAGAAGTTGGTGGTAATTTGCGATTCCTTAAGGGCATTTTGGAATGGTTTTTTCCTTGATACATTGCTTTTAAGGAATCGCAAAATATGCGATTCCTTAAATGCTATCGCAAAATAAGGAATGGCAAATTTTGCGATTCCTTATTTTGCACCCAAATTGTTTCATACATACCATTTTGCGAACAATGGGTTCGCAAACACCGAAATTCTGTGAATTTCGGCGTATGCGAACCCATTTGGCCTTGATACATATGGCCCCATGCCTCTACTGTTTAGCCAAGCAACTGGCTCTCACTGGCTGTGTATCATTTGTGCATTATATGTGATATGTCTTGTAATCTATCAAACCCCATGTTGAAATTCTGTATTTGAGCGGGTCCAAGTGGCACCTAGCTTCTCTGAAGCTGGTGAATGATAAGGTAAGTTGGAAATCTCACTGACTAATGTCTTTATTATTTTTAGACTTCCACAGTAGTGCTTTTGTTAGACCAGTGCTTGTTAGATTACAGGTGTGACATGTATCTTGAAAGTCAGTGTGTCTTCTCTGACGTATTTAATTTACTGAAAAGACAACATTTAATTTGCTGATGTATGGCTTTTTTGTTTAGGAACTAACTGCTTGCTGTTTGGATGGCTTTGCGTCTCATATAGGCACAGTGCTATTC
Organism: Lissotriton helveticus; assembly: GCF_964261635.1. Lineage (NCBI taxonomy): Eukaryota > Metazoa > Chordata > Amphibia > Caudata > Salamandridae > Lissotriton > Lissotriton helveticus. Next base: position 1,109,061,944 of record NC_136067.1, read on the forward strand.
ACTAATCACCATTGCACATTTATTTGTTTCACTTTACAGTTGTGATAACATGTTGGGTTTATGGCTTTTTGGTTTTCAAAATAAAGAAACGCATACATACAGGCTTTCGTAGAGATGCAGTACACTGCCCCTTTTTCAAAAGAATCTGCTATGTAATAGTTTGCCTTGTCTGTCATGTTCATCACCAACAGCAGAAATGCTATTTTCTGCCTCCTTATACTAATATTTAACTTTGAGGGTACAGGTTAACTTTGCTAAATCAATCTCTTCTGCAACCTGGCCCTACTCCCAGCTTCCTCCTTGTGGTAGCCCAATATTTTGTTTCATAATGAGATTTTCTTTCTAGGACAGATGATGATAACACACACTAAGTTGCCCAACTAGTACCAAACATTCCCTCTACCAAAAAGTCAGACCTATTTGCTTTGTCATTAATTGTTATTATGCCAGCTGTAAATTAACATTTTCATACAGGTTATTTCATGCAGGTGTTACGTAGTTGATCTTCACCTTTCCTCTTAGGTCTAGCCATGATGTTAGCATCAATGTAGAACTTGCTCCACCTAAAGCATAGAAAAGTATTTACGCCCAATAAATCTCAAATTAGAAGAGCTCCATGGAAATCGCAATTATTTAAAAAAAAAACTATTTGACGTCCTCAGTGGTCAAATCCTTTCAGGAGATGTTTGCAAATTAGAACCTCTCTCTGAACTCCAAAACAGTGATATAAAATTGCAGCGACGGCCATCATTAACAAAGGGTGGTGGGGCGTGTGGGGTCATGCGTGGGCGTGTGGGGTCATGCGTGGTCATGTGTGAGGTGTCGCGCGGCGGGGGTGAAAAATACAATGTTGAAAAAAAGTACCCTTAGCTGCCGGCCGCCTCCAGCGTCGCGTCGCATCGCTCCGCCTCTTCTTGCCTGGTCCCAGCAGCGCCTGGGTCTGAGCAGGCAGGAAAGATGCTCTGCTCAGATCAGGGAGTCTGTGGGGTTTCTCCAGCCCGGCTGCTCAATGCAGCTGGGCTGGAGAAAGCCTAAGTGCGTATGTGTGTTGGTCGGTCTGAGATGGCTGGCCAAACACACATGAGCACTGAGGGAGTTGAGTGCACTAGCACTCCTTTTCCCACCTCCCATGCCTCAGCCCCGACACTCCCAACACCTCTGGCTTCGAGGCGGCAAATGTAAAATAAAATGATGCAAGCACATCGTTTTATTTTACATTTGCTGGCTCTGAGCCAGGCAGTGGGGCGATGCTCTTCCGCCATTGCAGAGGAGCCGCCACTGTGAAGTTGTATGTCCTGCATGATAAGCATTGTCACTTGTTACACAGAATAACCCTTTTAGGCAGGATAAGTTAGAAAGTATGTATTTATCTATTCCTTAGTCACAATGCTGTGTCACCTTTCAGTTTCTCGTCAATTCTTCAAATTATCTCCACACTGTGCCCCTTCTTCTCCTTGTGCTTCCTTCTAGCTGTACCTAAGCCCTGAAACATCCTTCCTGCACCCATGTATGCTGTGGCCATTCAGATTTTTTTTCATTATCCTGCTGAAAACCCATCTATTTTCTTATTCCCTTCATACCACTGGCAGCGTTTGCAGTGAGGCACCTCCTGTACCCATCTGTTCAATACTGGGAGGGAAATCCCCAGCCAGTCCAGCTTGCAAAATGATGTTTTGTGACATTGCTCAATTGACATCGTACAATTTTGCTTCCCCCTAAACCCCCTCCCCACCCCGGCCCCAGCAGAGGAGCATTTTTATTGGCGGAGGGGTAGAAGCAAACGTCTGGTCAAACAATAATCAACCTCAAAGTTGGTAATAGGAAATGCTTTCTTTGTTTCTTGCCTTTTTTCTTTGTTTGTTTTTTTGTTTCTTGCCTTTTTTGTTTGTTTGTTTGTTTGTTTGTTTGTTTGTTTGTTTCTTTCTTTCTTTCTTTCTTTCTTTCTTTCTTTCTTTCTTCCCCTTTTGTGAATGGCCCTCGAACGCCAATAGGAGCCACAGGGCAGGAGGGGAGAAGTTCACAAACAACCAGTATGTTCAAGGGGCAGCATGATTCTTCCATTCAGTACTGGCCTATGAGCGTTGCATACACTTGCCACTGTCCGCCCGCCCGCCCCCCCCCCCCCCTCCAACCCCGCCAGCCCAAAGCAATATCCTCGCAGGAAGCAGAAGTTGCCCAGTGTCTTGTCAGCTTCCTCCCCTGACAAGTACCAAATTTACTCTCTGGCTGTGTGATTTTACCAGGGCAGGTTTGAGTAGTTTTTTTTTTATATGTTGTCAATATGAAATAGCCTGCAGGTTCAGAGGCAGTTGAGGAGTTTTAAAAAGAGAAGAACGGTGCTAACATAGCTCATAAAAGGATTCAGCACACAGTGAAATTCTGACAGGGAAACAGTTTTTAAATTCTTCCCATTTCCTTGCAAACGCATAATGCAGTAGTGCTTGAATTTCTCAGAATGACCTGCATTGTTTTTTGATAGTTTTGTTAGGTTACTTCTGCTAAAATAAAAAAAGGTGTACAGTTCTATGAAGTTGATTGTTTGATTAAAGAATGTAGGCATTTACTGGTCTGAATATCACAGCTGTAAAAACAAATGCAAGCAAACTGAAAACCGGTATTCTGTGTTAAAGGTGGACATCAAATAACGTACCAGGCAAGGCAAAACATTGAGTATTTGTTTATACGGCTTAAACCGCACAATGAGGTATATCCATTGACAATATGCATGGAAGTATGATGCATTGATACTAGTCATGCAGTGTATCCCGAAAGTCACTAGTCATAAAAAGAATTCTGCACTTATTCCCTTCCAATTTAGAGGCTCAAAAAGAAGGATGTAATGAGAGAATGAAAAAAGGAACAAAGAAACATAATACCCCCAAATAGCCCCTCTGGAAGATCTGTATTACCCTACTGGGTTCAAAACTGGTCACTTTACACATTCATTTGTCTTGAATTTAACTCCATAGAAAAACACAATAATAGAAACCCATTTCTGAGAACCCAAAACAATCGAATTAAGTGGAACAACAATGTAATAGGAATACAATCAGTTAAAAGATAATGGAAAAAAACCAAAGTGCATTAATATTCATTTCAAGAAAAAAATAACCTTAAACTAATCAAAAACAAATTGTGGATCCATAGCGATCCCTGTTAGCTAACATATTCTAATAAAAAAAAGATTGTTACAAAAGGTAATAAGGAAACAGAGAGGGAGACATGGAATGGAAAGGGTTAATACACAAATGAGGATACATAACAGAGATCCCGCAAAAAAGAGGAGCATTGGGAGGGAGAAAATAAACTCATTTCAATAAAAATGGCGAAAGACTGAATTGAGTGGTGAAACCTGAAAAACACAAGAGAGGAGAGAAGAAAGAGAAGGAGAGAATGGAAGGAAAAGGAACATCAGAGGTAATGAAATAATGCAGAGGAAAGAGTAAGGCAGGGTTAGATTATACCCTTTACCCCAAGAACCGCAATAAAAAATTGCTACATCACCATGTGACAGTATGTGGGAAGAAAAGTAAGTTGAAGGGAAAGGCATCTATGCAAACCTTGTAGAAATGCCAACAGATAGAACCTATTTTCAAGATTAATGGCAGTTACATCTTCAGAAAAGCATGTAAAAGACGGTATGAAATAAAGTACGTAATGCATTCTACCACATGGTAAAATCCATCCATGTTGACAATTTTAAACAAATAGTTTAGGTTAAAAAAAAAATTAAAAGTTGGTATTCCATGAATATATTTTTCTAAGAAATCACAAACAACAATATCTGTCCACAAATAACTACAAGCTGCTGTACTGGAAGACTGTGATAATGCTGTACTGGAAGACTGTGATAATAGGTTGCGGCAGCTTATACGCTGCATTCATAGACTTGAGAGCGGCATTCGACCTGGTTCCCCGCTCAACTCTGTGGAATGTTCTTAAAGACATGGGTTTACCCGGGCCCCTTCTTTCACTTGTAAAAAAACTCCATGAACAAAACTATGCTCAGATTAGATGGGGAAGCTCCGGCAATGTCACCACCCAGTTCCCTGTCGAATCTGGAGTGCGACAGGGCTGTGTCTTGGCCCCAACTTTATTTTCCCTTTATATTAATGATGTGGCTAGAATATTAATTAATTCCAACGTTGATGCCCCTATCCTTGCAGGAGCTAAAGTTCCTATTTTAATGTTCGCAGACGATTGTCTCATAGCTGCAAAAAACCCAAGTGGGTTGCAGAAGGCGTTGGTGCGTTTTGACGAATTCTGCACCACTCGGGGCCTAGAAGTTAACGTACTTAAATCTAAGTTCATGACTTTTAATGCTCCCAAAGCTTTTAGAGATACTGTCACTATGAATGAGCGCCCCCTGGAGAGGGTCCAGGCCTTCAGTTACCTAGGTGTGTGTATCCAGACCGATTTATGCTGGAAGCAGCAGATTGAGCTGGCTACTTTGAAACACCGGCAGCTCACAGGTGCCCTGTGTCTGGAACACTCGAGGTCCCTTACTAAACCGATAGCCCCTGTACTAACGGTTTATAAGGGTAAAGTTGTTAGTTCCGCTCTATATGGAGTGGAAATGTGGGGGCACGAGAATCTCAGGGGGATGTCGGTCTCAGAAAATTCATTTCTAAGGAATTTAATTAAACTACCTCAGAGCACCCCTTTGACTCCCCTTTTTTATGACCTAGGGCTGTCTCCAATAGCCCTCATTGCATCCCTACGCCCAGTTTTATACTGGAGGCGGATCTGGACCATGCCAGAACTGGCCACTTATACTCAGGGATTGCTGGATATAATTACCAGTGGCAATTCCCATAAAATTAAGTGGCTGGTGCACATCCGGGGTGTTCTGTGTGAACTTGGCCTAAGAGAACTGTGGGAGGATCCAGCGAACGCAAGGTTTCCCCCCAAGAAGGTACTCAAGGAGCTATATTGGAAGTCTGTGGCCCATAACCTCTTCAGGAAAACAGATCCCTGTTCCTTGACCGGTATGTTTTTGGACATTAAAGAGGGCCCAAATTTGGAAGCTTTCTGGGACACCATTATGAAACCCCTGGACCGTAAACTTTACTTCCAATTGAGAGTTGGGAGTTTGCCTGTAAGGGCTTTTACCAGCAGATGATCTCCAGGGGATAAGCCTTCCTGTCCAGGCTGTCCGGCACTCTCTGAATCTATTGGACACCTATTGTTTGAAAGTCCAGCATACGTGGCCCCCCGCCGGTTTTGGCTGCGCCCAATGTGTAGGTTGTTGGGTCCCAACAGTGGATTGGTTGCACTTAGAATAATCTGTACCTGCACTAATATGACTGTTTATGTAGCCACGGCAACATTTCTGGGGTGGGCATGGTCCATTAGAATCAAATTGTTAACAAATTAATTTTATATCATGGATGCTAAAATTTTCTTATTCAAGTTTTGTGCAATAGTACCTTTTTAAGAGTATATTTACGATGTTTTTACTAGTTCTATTTTACCTAAATTTTATGAATATTTATTTATTTTAAACACACTTATATGTACTGTATGCTTTTATGAGAATCGTCGAATAAAGCTTGCTTGACTGACTGACTGATAACTACAAGCTTCTATACAAATAAATGTACTCCAAGGCTCGGCTGGGGAAGGCTTATAAAGCAAATAAGAACAGCATATTCTTTAAAAAAAAAAAAAAATCCTATGTCCACTGATTGGAAGGGGACACAGAATGATGGACAGACTAAGGGCAAAATTGTGGAAAGGGTAAGTTGAACTTATGCGGGAAATCTAACTCATATACAGCTTTGACACAGCATTAAATGACTACAAACAATGACATTGCCCCAAGAATGTCTGGCATGCCCTTACCAAAAGTACATACTTAGACTACTCATGTACTCTGTAGTGCCATACAACTTAGATTTAAAATCTGAATATAGGACCATTTTGGAAGTGTGGCACTTGAATGTATTTTTCGTGGGACTGCATTTTATTTGAAGACATGCTTAAATGGCAGACTTTTTGCCCAAATTAGTGGACAGGTTCTGAAGGTATCAATAATGCACGATTGTGTGTTTCCAAAAGGCTTGGTTACAAATCCCAGTGGGGCACTCCTTTAGTGATCAAGAAAAAGCTTCAAGTTCATTCACAAATTGAATTTTATACCGGCCGGTCCCGATCAAAATGAGGAACGCTGTTTATATTTGCGAAACCGCAATACTTTTTTTTTTTTTTTTTGAAAACCTTTATTGCACAGTTTCAGCAAAACAAATACGGGCCCACAACCGTCCGGCCGGCCACGACAACATTTAAGCAACGTAGCAAGCTAAACTACTACTCGGTAGCACCTCAATACAAAATAGCAATCAGCCTGGGTTACACTGAATATCTGCGCACCACCGAGATACAGGAGAAGTTAAGGTTAGTTTTTAAAGTTTTTAAAAGATACGGTTCAAAAGACAAGAACTAAGCAGGATCAGAGGCCAACCAGCCCACCGAAGGCATGTGAGGGCAATGTCTATCAGAAGAGATCAAACAAGCAAAAAACATAATCTGAGTAGCGGCATAGGGATGATACAACAGGATAAACAATAACACAGTATATTGCATGCCAGTCGCCGCCCCCCTCCCACAGAACCACCCTACTGACCCAAGGCAGAAACAGAAAAAGGAAGGGTATAAGAATAAAAAGAAAAAAAGGCCCATAGAAACTGAAACGAACAAAAGATGTCCCCCCCCCAACCCCCCACCCTACACGCATGCAGAGGCTACGGCCTACCCCCCCCCTAGCAGTGTGCCTGTCGCCCAAAAAAGAGTACCCGAAATACAGATGCAGAAAGAAAGGAAGAAAGAAAGGAATCATATAATACTATAATAAAGAAGAGAAACGGAGGAGGAGCCCACCATCAGCCCCCCGGCATCTATTTTCCCATAGTTCAATATTGACTCAGGATGCACAGTCCGGTGAATAGCAGCATTACTAGCATACAATATAAAAGACACAGAGTCGGCCCATTGCGGTATCCAAGAAATCAACACGCCCCACACCCATTCCGGTCTGCAACGAGGAGAACCATAAGACAGCAACAAGAAGCGTTCACCCCTGTCCCATCTTCACTCTCCCCACCCCACTAACAGAAAGAACCCAAAAGGGCGCGAACTGTAATCCAAAAGGGGCCCTTTGCTCCAAACACACAGGCAAGTCAAGAACACTGGAGTACAACGTTCCCTTGGTGAGCCAAAAATACACAACCCTCGAAGCACCAAACGAATCCGAGCCAAAGGAAAAAGTCTCGATGTCCAGCCCCTTCTGGAGCGAACCCCGGATATCAGGGGGGAAGACGTGGGGAAAAGATTCCCGTCGTGATCGCAATCCGTGGGTCGTACCTCGGTCAAGGCAGACATCGTCCGTTGCAAGGACAGTCTCGGATCCCGGAGTCTCACAGCCACCACCAGTGCACAAGGCCGCCATCTTGCATGAGACAGGCGCGGGGCGAGAAATATCACAGTGGTCCGGCAGGTCCGCCATTTTAGAGCACCCCTGCGCAAACAATAGTTCGTCAACCTTAATGATCAGGGTTTGCGCAGAGTAAACCAGTTCGTGGTGAAGGGAGACGATAGCCGCCAATAAATCGCCGTAGCCCTGAACACATCCACGCTCCCCGCCACTCGTGTCCCACTGCGCCACACATCCGCGACCACACCATGGCTCCAGCTCCCCAAGGCCATGCGCCATTATATATTACGCGGTTTCAAACGGACGCCCCCCCGGTCGGGGCAGGCGATAGAAGGCCCCGGAGCGGCCGCAGGCAGTGTCTCAAAGCCAGCCGTCCCGTTTGAAATCAGTAGGTCGGATAGGTCGGGAACCTCCCGCTGGCAGCGGGCCAGCACACAGGCATTCACTCGGCAATCCACAGGAAGGGTTCCCGCAGCCGCAGAAGAACTCCAAAGACACGCACCCGGCACAATCAGCTCTGTACCTGTAGTCAAGTGAAGCGGGCGGGTCAAATTCGGCCGCACCCTCCATAGAGGGTCCGACCGGTGCAGGACAGCTGCTGACGCCCGATGTTGTTCGCTCCGCTGCCGGCTCCGGTGTCCACTCGAGGCCCCGGTCTCATGGTCGCTGCGGGCCGCAGACTGCAGTCGAACATTTCTCCAGGTTGCAAGGAGGTCCGAGCTTCAGGATTTCCCCACGGGCCATCGGAGCATAACAGCAACCGCAATGTGCCCTCTGAAACAGGATCACCGGCAGGATAGACGCGAAGAAGGAGATGGTCCTCGGAGCCGAGGGACTACACGTCCGACCCGGTCGCCATCTTGGCTCCTCTCGAAACCGCAATACTTTGATTCTTCTAAACAGAATTTATTTCACCCAATCTTTCATGGATACAATTCACTCCCTGATGAAGAGCAGTTTTATTGCTCGAAATGCATTGGAGATTTGATCATGAATTTATAAAGTTACATGGAATATATTCATTTCTTTTGGAGTGAAGTAAAAATTCGCATCTACTTGAAATAATAGAAGGAAATAATACATGGATAAAAAAAACGAAATTGAACTTTGATTGTCATGAAATTATTGAATGAATAAAATTCAATTTGTGAATGAATTTGAAGCTTTTTCTTGATCACTAAAGGAGTGCCCCACTGGGATTTGTAACCAAGCCTTTTGGAAACACACAATCGTGCATTATTGATACATTTTATTGGACGGAAAACGTACCCCTGGGAGCAGACTAAAATTGATAAACTTTCTTATGAATATATGTTTCAAAACAATACGCTTATAATTTTACAGTGAAAATAGGGTGGTGCACTTGCCTACAAGTTGTTTACAGGTTCTGAAGGTGCCAATTGGAGTTATTATTTAATTTTTCATCTTAGCTAGTCACATCCCTCTGTTTGGTTCCTTACTTTTGTGCCTCTATCTGCTGGCTGCAAAATCCAATTTTAGTTCAGAAGGGGGACAGATATTACTGCACGGTGTTGAGTACATGTACAGATACATACTTAGGAGAATTTAGTAATTCAGTATATGTTTGCTTTAGCTGTAACATGCAATGTGTTTCTAGTCTGATAATACTGCAAGTTCAGCTCACATTGTATCCCATTTTTCTTCATGATTACTATCACTTTCACAGTTTACAGATGTTCAGAACAATACAGGAAATTATTTCTTAGAGTACAGGCAATAAATATTATTTTTCTTCAAACCAGAATCTCCTACTATGTGTTCTTATGAAAAAGTAACTTACCCAAGGAAATCTGAGCTTTGTGGTGGGCATTCTAAAGCCACTGGAAAGTTGTACTGAATTTCACAGTTTAAAACAATGTTTAATGTGTGAAAGCATCTTTAAATGATTGACTCACGTATGAAGGGGCATAAAGAATATTTCAGATCCTTCTCTATGATACGTTTAAGCTAGCATGACTAGGCCACAGCCAGCTTGCATTGTCATCTATTCATATTTGCAGGATGAAATGTGCCCTTTTATTTTATGTGAACAAACTTTTCCACATGTATTTGTTTCTCTATGTGCTTTTTAATTTCAGACAATCAGTGAAATAGAACCCTAATCCACAGTCCCTTCATTAGTAAACTTTATTCATTTGTGTTTGTCTCAAAGAAGCTATGTCCAGAATGTTCCTGTCTTTATATCTTTCAAGGTCCTTTGTTCGACCCTTTCCTAGGGACCATTCATTAGTTGAACTGTCTATTGTATTTCCGTATTACATAAACGGCATTTCATTGCCCTTCATTTGCTATGCACACCTCATTCATTAATATGAAGAAGTAGGTGTTTCTAGATTTATCTTATTGAATATATCTCATGTATTAGGATATTTATTGGCTTACTAGAATGATACATTGCTAGTTCAATCATAGTGTGTCACATCTCACCACCAAATGTGTGTGGCTTTTCTGTCTAAAACCCTATGAAAGGTTATGTTTTGGGAAAATGTGACAGCCTTTCTTTCTCTTTCCATGACTGTATTTTCATTTGTAACTGTGCAGACTGTATGCTAGTCTGTCAGTTGATTTATGCAACAAAAAAATCTGACTTTTCTTTGGAGGCAGACTCTACATGGGTCCTCTTGTTGAACTATTATTAGTTCTAGCTGCCTGCTTTCTTTGGAGGTAGACCTTATAATGATCTTACATTATTTTATTTTGAATTTCTATTGAGACATTGACTGCAAATGATTTACCAACCACTTTTGCCTTCTGTAATGATTTTAATTTCGAAAACATTTAGAAGGTACAACTTGGAACTCTGTCTTGCATATGTTTATTTGATTGGCTTGGTCTCATTTTAATTAGAGCATTGAAACAGTCAAGCGCAGATGTGACATATATTGTACCTGCTGCATAGCATAGAGAATTCTCAGCTCACTGTGTTAGTAACATCACACTCAGTGCTGGTTCATTCCATTGGGAGATTTTGCACACTAGTTTTGCATAGCTGAGAAGTTTTCATTTTGCTTAAGTGTGACATTTCAGTGTTCTTATGTGTGACATTTTATGGCATTATGTGTTACATTTTTATGTTTGCAACACAGTACCTTGTCTGCCAAACTCTAAGTCCACCCATAGGTCCCTGCTCTTAGCGAATGGCTGCACAAACTGTGGGGCATTAAACCAATGAAGAAACTAATTGCCTCTCTGGAAACCAGGCTGCCTCAATTTTATCAAATGTGGGAGTTGTGTGTTCGCTTTCTGTCCTATGGTTTCGTGAACTCTCCTGCCCAATCTACCTTCATAGTCTTTGGTTTACCCCTGGAACCCCTGTGACCCATGCAGGCGATTGAGCTGCTGGTGCGACTGCCCGGTCTCCACCCCCTAATGCCAAACCCGGCTCATTTTGACATTGCAGGGGTACAGTGGTCTTACCTTCCATTTAGAACTGTTCTAGTCTCTTCCTTCCCTCCTGGATCCCCCACCGCTTATTCTCCATGGTTATGCCTCAATGGCAATTGATTGTAGGTTATGTTATGTTATGTTATGTTAGTAATGTATTATAAAGCGCTCGTTCACCGGTTGGTTTCTTGGCGCTGGATCTAGAAAGTGCCGGAAAGTTTAACAGTTCAATTGTAAGTCTGAATGTACAACCAGGTTTTAAGCAATTTCGAATAGGTGAATGTATGTGTTACTTCTTGAAAATAACAAAACTGATTAGAACCATACATCAGACCCTAAGTTATTTTCTTATAAAGTCGGGAGCTAATCCTAGTTCATCCACCTTTAAATTTCTAAAATAGTGAAGTGATGAGCTTCTGGTTCTGATCATAGCACCCAGTAAGCACGAAGACTACCTGAGTTTCATCTGTGTTGTTGTGATAATACACTCCCATATCTTTTGGAAAAGTTTAACAAATCTGAAGAACAATCATAGGAGTCCTGTGGAAGACCACGGTTTTAGGGCTGAGTTTGAAGTACTCTTGCTTCCTGTGGTTCTATTACTCAGGTATGGCTTAAACCATCAACCTGTAGGGTCCAACACCACCATCACATGTGGTACTCTATTCAACATGGTTCATTGGCATGACTGTTAAAGGCTGTGGACAGGGCTGGTAACATTAGCACAGCTACATATCCATCAAAGACATTCAGTTGAAGACTCTATGACAGTCCCGCTGTTAGGTCTCAGAGCCAACTGTTTAACACCCAAAATGACCCTCAAGATAGTCTTGGCGTTGTAGCATAGCAGCATTCTCCAAAGCTTTTAGAAGAATAGGAAGGCGAAGTGATATGGTGATTTTTAGAGTGGTAAGAGAGGCCCAATGTGGCTTTTTGGGGGGAATGGTGTATCTCATGCCTTTCTCAGAAATGATAACCATGTTAAAGGAACCTTTAATAAATTCCAAAATACTTGGCAGGATCTTCTCTACGCAGTCTCCTAAGTTCCAGAAGGACAAGGATAACTTTCACAGGTTTTCAAATGTAACCACTCTTACTTACACTGTGCCCAATCTATGCAACATCTCTAAATATTACATTGATATATTTACAAATCCTGTTCGATTTCTGTTTCATTATCCAGCCTTATTACTGCAAATTTGTTGTTGAAAAGCTGTTGCAATTCTTCACTCAAAGCAACTGTTTTCTGCACCGCAGAGCTGTCTAACAAAATATTTCCAGCATTTACAGCAGATCACTTGTAACACAGTGATCAGCTTTCCTAACAAGTGTGACTTTGAGGGGGGTTGTCATAAGTGTTGTATTGAGATCCAAAGTAAGGGGCATATTACCAAGGGCCTTATCGCCGCTTTAGCTGTAATTTTTCCCGCTAAAGCGGCGATAATTTTATCGCCCTATTACCTAGCTGTCGCTAACACCAGTTAGCGACAGCTAGTAGGAGATAGCGGGCATTTAGGTGCCCACTTTGCATGTCAGCGATAATTGTCGCTAATGACATGCAAAGTGGGCATGCCAAGATGTTAGCGACTGGAAACAGTCGCTAACATCTCTATCTCCTATTACCAATTATCTCCTATTACCAACTTTTGGAAATAATCGCGCTAAGCGCGATTATCTCCAAAAGCTAACGCCTGCCCAGAGCTGTTCTTAGCCATGTTATCCAATGGTAGGTGGTTAACATGGCTAAGAGCATTTGCTCGGTAATGCATGAATATCGCTGACTTTACAGCGATATTCATGCATTTCGGCCGATTTTTATCGCTTAGAAGTTAAACCTTGATAATAGCAAGGCTCCTAAGCGATAAAAATCGGCGGAGCTCAGCGATATTAATATTGCCGCTAAACCAACATAGCGATAATTATCGCTAGTTGTTGGTAATATGCCCCTAAATTCTGCAGACCTTGATATTTTGAAAATTCACCAAATGCCACTAACAAATTTGCCAACCAAAGGAATCACTGGATCAACTTTATTTTGTTTGCTAAGAGGCTATAAGAATTTGGGATAGAAGTAATTTTAAACCAAAGATTAGGACAAAATTATCATTTTCCATTGTGTTGCAAATATTATAGGCCTTTACCTATAATAGAACATTCCATCATGGGTACCCTTGTGATTACAGAAGTAAAACTAACAGTTCCAAAATCAAAAAACACAATTGAAAACAGCACAAGATATTATTGGTCAAGAGAGATTACCCTAATGTCATTGACAGGTGATAAAGGGATCTATGGAAGCCTGTGGGAGTCACGCCACCTGGTGGCAGAGGTTCAGGAAGGAATCCTGGATTCTTCGATCAATTCTCTCCCACCACAGAGAGACAAAATAGCTTACAGCACCGAAAACTACAGAAAGCAGGGCATATGAACAGATTGAGAAAGTGCAGCATAGAGCTGCTGGCTCACCAAGCAATAGCAGTGCACTGATGCTCCTCTTCAGACCTGTTAGTGTTCAAGCTTCTTGGTTGAAATAGAAAGAAGACCCTCTAACCATGGCTGTGCTCTTTCTACTCAAGCAGGTTCTCACAGCTGCACGGTTTTAAGCTAGATCTGCTGCTCTGCCCATTATGGTCATGTTGCTGTGGCACTGATCCTTCTGGATCTCAGTGCCACCTTCAACAAATTGAACAACTCCATTCTGGTTTCTAGACTAGCAGAAATGGGTGTGCAGGGCACTGCCTTGGACTGGCTGAACTCCTTCTACATGGCTGCACCTTCCAGGTGCATACACACCAACACAGGTCCAAATCACACCATTTAGTTTCCGGGATGCCACAGGGCTCCACCCTAAGCTCAATTCTATTCTGTTTCAATGTAAGACCTTTAGCTGAGATTGTAGGATTTTATGGACTTACATTGTTTTTGTACGCAGATGATACCACAATTGGGGTATCCCTTTCATTTAAGGAAAACCACAAGGCAGAACCCCTCAACACCTGTCTTGCCCAAGTTTCATCTTAGATGAATATGAACTCACTGCAACTTAATGGGGACAGCACAGAGGTTCTGCTGGTTAACACCCACCCCCACCTATGGGGTCTTCATCTGTGGTGATCAACTATGGGAGAACCCTTCTCCAGTTCAAGTAGTAAAAGATCAAGGGGTATGGCTCGATGACAAGTTGTCTATGAGCCACCAGATTGATAAAGTAGCTGCCCCTCATTTTAATATCCTTAAATGGATAAAGAAAATGTTGGTTTGCCTCCCGGTCCTGCGCAAAGGACTGTATTCCAGGCCCTGGTGATCTCCAGACTGGACTACCGTAATGACTTGTGTCTGAGTGCTGCAAACTCGCTGCTCAAATGGGTTCAGACAGTACAAAATGTGGTAGCACATCTCCTTCACCCACCCAGATTCACCTCTTCAACCAGCATGTTCCATACTCTTTACTGGCTGCCAATTGAACGTCTGGTCCTAATCGAGGCCTTATGCTGTACTCAGAAGTCCCTATCCAACACAGGACCATGTTTCTGAGACCTCTAGTGTCTTGGTACACACCCAAACGCTCAATCCGCTCTAGCCAACCGGAGCTGGCAGTGGTTCCTAGAGTTAAGAAAGCCTGTCAAGATGGACGGGCATTTGCGTATCTGGTACCATAGCTGTGGAACACCTTGCCACAAACACTGAGAGTTTGTAAATAGGTAACAGCCTTTCGCAATTTGCTTAAATCATTGTTGTTCCCACCTCTTTAATAAAGGCTAACCATCGGCTCTGTGGAAATGCTGGTTGTTTCTGGATTAGTTAGGAGGCTAGCACTGGGCAACTTTTTTTGGTAGAATGCATTTTACAAATCACGTAAATTGAAGTATTACACATCGACGTCACGGGCAGGCCTTCCCTGCTCTCGGATTTTTTCAAAGGGGAACTAAGTACAAAATTGGGGGTCCCAGTATATATACTAATGTGTGCGTTCTGAAGGTAACTAAATGTGTCAAACCACAGAGGAGTGACTTTTAACAAGCGAGTGGCTGTCCAGTGGATTCAAATAAATTGTTTTTGGGCTTTCTGCAAGGGAAACATTGCAGGGGAAAAGGGATAGGCAGAATTTGTTTGTGATGGGTATTGGGACCAAATATCCCATTGTTTGTTCAGGCCGCTAATGCTGGGGTTGGGAAGAATTTTCTACTTGTGATCCTGCCCATTGCTTGGGTATCTAGATTTTCTCAGAGCTCTACGGGCCGTATTACGCATTGGCACTGTTTGCACCCGGCGCACCTTTCAAAAGGTGCACCGGGCCCAAACAATACCAATGCGCCCTATTATGATCTATTCCCTACCCCCAGAGCAGCCGTGAACTCATGCTGCCCTGGGGGCAGCAAATTCACGTGAAAACATGGAGCAGCCGCTCCGAGTTTTCACAATGCAGGCAGCACCCGCCTGCACTTTCAAAGGGAATTAGAGATCCCCTTAAAGGTGGGTGCAGTCAGTGACTGCACCCGCCTGCAAGGGGATGTCTGGGGGTCCATGGGACCCCCTTTACCCCTTGCATAGGGCTGCTGACAGGAGGCGCACTGACAGTGCGCCACCTTTTAAATGGCGCACTGTCAGTGCGCCTCCTTATGGCGCACTGTCAGTGCGCCTCCTGAGGGCTTCAAATCTGTAATTTGGCGCAGGTGCAGAGTCAAAGGAATTCCCTCATTTGCATAGGCACGCCCCTATGCAAACAAGGAAACACCCTCTGAAGGTAGCGCTGGCGCATTAAGTGCACCAGCGCCATCAGTAAAATAGAAGGGGACGAACAAGCATCTGCGCCCCCTTCTATAATACAAAGGTGCGCAAATGCCCGTTGTGCCCCCGTGGCACCTTTTGTAATACAGCCCCAGGTGTACTGTTGTAAAAGTACACAGAGTTCTACAGCCAGCAAAAATATAGGTTCCATCAAAAGGCAAAAAATCCAGCGGTACCACTCAGAAATGGTTGATTTCCTACATACAGTGACTTTATTCAGGCTATGTTATGACAGCACAGATATTTGTGACCAGTTGCAGTGGGGTGGGGTGAAGACCGTGAGAAATATTCGGGATTGAGGAGTGAGAGCAACACAGTGTAAATATATTTCACTTATTCCGCTTTAAAGAGAATGCAAGCCTGTGCAAATTCGTAGGCAGCAAAACCTACATTGTAATGACAATATGCATTTCTATTTTCCACTTACAGCAATTCTGGAACCATTCCAGGTCCATTTTGCGCCAGTGCACAAATCAAATGCTCATGATAGCACCCTATTTGAATGGAGACATGTATATATTACTCCTGTTAAGAACTTCAACCCAATCATTACCTCTACTATCTTTGTAAGCAGGTGGGGTAACAAAACTTTGGTGGAACCGTTCCGGTTATCAAAATAGAAGGGATGCTAAAATGCCAGAGAGAGGGCAACAGACGATGATCAAGACTTTATAACAAGTGAAATCCCTCCACCATGAGAAGTACATATTCATTCTTTAAATTTCTTTCATTTGGTCATAACAAAAAGGTTATATTGCATGAATTGGCCCACAAATGTTAGTATTGATTTAAGCAGCTACAGGCTCTTCTATCAATACTTCAGCATGAATGTTTACACATGATCTTTTCACTACACATAAGCACAGTATTGATATAACTATCAACAAAGCAGGAAGGATGGATCACTTGAGATGTTAAACTCATCAGTTACCCATATGATTATGTCAGTGGACCATTGCTTGCGGATGGATGTTACTACTATCCAAGCCATTGTTGCATATCTTTTGATATAGGGTAGCCTTACCCACACAAGCCTTGCAGTTTGCTTATCCCCATCATCCCCTTTTTCTGAGTGTGTAGGCCTAGCACAAACACTTGTAGTGTTCACTTTCTATGTCTTTTGAGTGTTCTATCAAAGACTTCCACCATCACTTTCAAACAGGATTTCAACAGGATTTCAACACTTAGCACATTCAAGTAAGGATGAAGAATACTTAAAGAGTCTTCAAATCTGCCACACTTTTTGGAGATCAGGGGGCATATTACCAAGGCAGGCAAAATGAAATTATCGCTGCTTTTGCGGCCGTTTTCGTCCACAAAGCGGCGATAATTTCATCGCCCTATTAGCAAGCTGTTGCTAGCATCAGTTAGTGGCAGCTTTTAGATGATAGCGAGCGGTTGGGCGCCAGCTTTGCGTGTCAGCGATATTTATCGCTAATGACATGCAAAGTGGGCGTACCCAACCTGTTAGCGACTGAAAGCAGTAGCTAACATCACTAGCGCCTAATATCAACGCAGGCGTAGCGATTAAAATATTCACGCTAAGCGCGAATATCGCCAAATCCTAACGCCTGCTGAGACCACTTCTTAGCCTGTATATCCAATGGGAGGTGGATATACAGGTTAAGTCCTTATTAGTGATAATGCCTGAATATCGCTGAATTTTCAGCGATATTCACGCATTTCGCCGCTATCGCCAGATATTTTATCGCTTTGGAGATAAACGTTGCTAATAGCATGTTATCTCAGCGATAAAATCCGGCGATGCGCGGCGATAAAAAAAATTTCGCTAAGCCTATTTAGCGATAAATATTGCTAGTTGTTGATAATATGCCCCCTAGTTCTGTGCAGCTTAACTGGGGTGGTAAACAATTTGTACAAAAGTTTTACTGGTTCAGTTTGAACCTTGCTGTACAGACAAAAGTACAGGCAATGTGTTAATAGCTACGCCACTCTGCGTTTTAGTCCCTCTTTATCTGCTGTTCTGTAATTGACTGAAAGCCCATGTTTGCTCTACAGTTTTTGTCTTTTGGCCCAAAGGTTCTGAACTTCAGCTGTGGCCAGCTATACGGGCCTGCACTGCTACGCTATGTAAAATTCCATTTTCCTTCACTCACAATATGACCCCAGCTACTGCCCCTAACATGAAGAGTAGCTATAAGGTTGACACTGGTAAGTTTACAATAATAATATATAACATATGGCAGGGCCACTCACTGTAAATGTCCAATTAGATATGTGAAATAGGTATGGGATTGTGAAGTACGATTTTAAAGATCAATGTCCAGAAATATGTTGCTTTAAATTTCAGTATCACTAGGCCTGCAATAGGTTACTCCTATATACATAATTTAATATTAAATGCCCCATTTATCAGTAGGCTTAGGTGGCAGCAATTAAGATCAAATTTACAGCGCATGGGTATTTTTGACTGAAACACTTCAATCAAAAACCACACTATGAAAACGCATGTTTCCTTTGGGAGATCTTGAGGTTTTATTTTTTATAGTTTTCGAGATAGTGAAGAATTATTTTTGAAACTACTGTACATTTTTTGTGATATTTGTGCTGCTTTTGACACGCTAGACTACGAACTGCCTCTTTTTTTCATCTTTCCTCAGTAGGTACTAGGGGTTTTGTTCTTACTTGGTTCTTATCCTACCTCTCCAAGCATACAATCTATGTCTCCTGGAACGGTTTGTTTTTTTCTTGTTACCAGGTGTAGTACCAAGTACTACAAGGCTCAATCCTTGTCATGATTCTTTTCAGGTCTCGCTGAGCCAGCGCGTGCGTTGTCCGAGACATTTAGTATCGGGTTTGGGTTTTTCAAAGTGCTGCCTGGTGGCCTAGCGCTTGCGTTCACCCTAGCGTGCACGCGATTGTGCACGCGCGCAGCTGTCATCTGCCTCCCTTCCAGCGCGATCACTTTAACATTTTCGTGCTGCTGTGCGCGCGCGCGTGCATCACTTCACTAGCATGTCTTTTTTTTTACGCACGTGCATCACTAGTGTTTTTTTTTTACATTACTAAAGCTTCCCGCGTCGTGCGGCCAATGCTTGTTCAATTTGTAACATAGTGCACCAATTCTCAAGCTCACCAAGTCCAGTTTTTATATTTAATAAGGATAACCTCGGTTCATGTAACCCTTAATATTGCACTGCTATTGGTTCTATGCCCTGCAGGCAGCTGCTGATGCTGTTACCCAAATCGTACTCCATGTACCAACCTCGGAAGCATTGAGTGTTACGCCCTGCAGGCATCGGCTGATGCTGTTACCCAAACGTACTCCATGTAACAACCTCAGAAGCATCGAGTGTTCAGCTCAATGAGCCATCCTCCTGGCTTATTTCTTCATTGTTGTAGCTTTGCCTTTGAATGATTACTCGCGCGTGAGTGTTACGCCCTGCAGGCAGCTGCTGATGCTGTTACCCAAATGTACTCCATGTACCAACTATGGAAGCATCAAGTGTTCAGCTCAATGTGCCATCCTCATGGCTTATTTCTTCATTGCTTGTAGCTTTGCCTTTGAATGATTACTCGTGTGTTACAATCATCAGACTGCAAACAATTGACTTGACGATCTGAACTACCCGGTCACTGCTAAGATAGTACATCTTGCGGCCTCCAGGCAAAGCACAATTGCGTCGAGTGTTACGCCCTACAGGCAGCTGCTAATGCTGTTACCCAAACGTACTCCATGTACCAAACTCGGAAGCATCGAGTGTTCAGCTCAATGAGCCGTCCTCCTGGCTTATTTCTTCATTGCTTGTAGCTTTGCCTTTGAATAATTACTCGTGCGTGAGTGTTACGCCTTGCAGGCAGCTGCTGATGCTGTTAGCCAAACGTACTCCATGTACTAACCTCGGAAGCATCGAGTGTTCAGCTCAATGAGCCGTCCTCTTGGCTTATTTCTTAATTGCTTGTAGCATTGCCTTTGAATGATTACTCGTGCGTTACAATCATCAGAATGCAAACAATTGACGTGACGAGGTGAACTACCCGGTCACTACTAAGATAGCACATCTTGAGGCCTCCAGACAAAGCACAATTGTATTGCAAGTGCAGTATAGTGTTTACAGCTTCTAAATTGATGAATGGTCCTTGCAATAGCACAACATGATTACCAGAACTTAGAACACCCTCGTGATTGGTTGGCAAATTAGGATTCTAAAGTTGACACACTGGTGGTAGTATTACAATCTCGCTCTTAAATCTACACACTGGAGGTCTCTTTCAGTACCCAATGCCTCTGAATTGGATACAAAAATAAGATTTAGAAATCCATTTACGAATGATCACCTTGTAAAGAAGCTTTGGAAATATCTATCTTTTTGTATACTGAAAGGATGCTCACTCTTCCTTAAGAGGTTGCATGTGAATTGCAGTAGAGAAGCACATTTGTCTCCCACATGAAATCATACGTAGTACTTGTGTGTGTGTGAGTGAGAGAGCTGCAAAGAGCTGAAACTGATTTGCACTAAATCGTGGGTAGCCCAGACTGCAAAGTGATGGTGGATCCCAGAATATGAGACGGTATAACATTTCTTCCAACATCATCAGCCTATCCTTTCTTTACACACTAGGGCAGTGGTTCCCAAACTTTTGACTCCTGAGGACCCCCGCTGAATCACTACTGGAAGCCGGGGACCCCCAATCAATTTGTACAATTTAAATTTATTTTTAAAAACGCCTTTTGAAGCAGAGGCAATTTCAGGAGGGAGACAGCCTGAATTGGGTCTATTGGCATGGACATGTGTGCATACAGCAGTGTATTATTTAGGGATGTATGACATTACGACGCATACTTTTACCACGCATGCCTTTACATCGCAGTTTTTACAACGTATGCTATTACAACGCATAGCGTTAAGGGGTGCTGGATAGTGAATAGTTTAATTTACTATTCCAACTCCAGTCCCCGGGGATAGTAGGGAAGGTGTTGGATAGTAAATTAAATCCATTCCCTATCCTAGAGCGCCCCCCAGCGCAATGCGTTGTAATGACATGTGTTGTAATAGTTGCGTCGTAAAGGCACTGCGTGGTAAAAGTTGCGTTGAAAAGGATGTTTCCCATTATTTAGTGGTACAAGGCTCCTGCTCTAAGCCATAGCAGCACCTCTACATTCTCATTCCAGAGCCTCGGAGTGGTGACCCTTCCTTACAGAAACAGGTTGAATGATTGTGAATTATTGCAAATTCATATAACAATGCTATGCCAATTATCATAAATCCCTGTTAGACATAATCTTTAGTCACAGACAGCAGAACAACATTTTAGGTCTGAATATGAAAGTTTCACAGCACACAATTCACCCAAGGGCTTGTGGAAAGTGAGCAATCCGACAGCAGCGCGAAAATCCTACTGCTGATCCTGGCTGCATCTATTTTTACCCGCCTGCCAAGTAACGGTAACCTATACACATGTGCCTTTCAACTGATTTACTTCTGTTGGCGGAAGCCTGCACTGCATGTATGCGCATGCGGAGGAAGCTTGCTCTACTGCCGTCTGTGATTTATTATCTAAAAAGAACAATTGATGGACAGAATGTAGAACAATGTCAGACATTCACCCCAGTACAGAGATCTGGGCCTAAATCTATGTGATTTATTATCTGTTCTGTGTGTGAGCGAAAGGAGTGTTTGGGGAGCTTGTGGTGCCCAAAATCCTAACTACTGTTTGCTTTGTCAGTGCTTCTCAAACATGACATAAATGAGGGAAAAGGCAGAGCTTCATCGCATGAGGTTGGCGTTTGTAAATCTCTGCAAAACTTTTCACTGGGATCCACAGGAATAACATTTATTTTTTAACGATTGTCTATAGACATATGCTGCTAATGCGCACCAAATATGTATTTCAATTCACTCACTAAACGTACTTGGTGTGTGATCTGAACAATTCACATAAAGCTGGCTTTTTCTGCCCTATTATTGGTAATGTGTAAATGTATATATGCTGCCAGACAGGATAGATTTAGACTAGCAGCATACATGCCAACATTTTTAGGAGAAGAAAATGGAAGATATCACAGAAATAATCGGGAGAGTGTATTACCATTGTTGACTTTTATTCAAGCAGAGGCAATTTCGGGAGGGAGACAGTCAAAAGAAATCCATTATTGGCTTCGAAAATCGGGAGTCTCCCGTCTGATTCGGGTCTATTGTATGTAGCAGCACACTGAGGACGATTATCCTGGAGCCCGGGAGTTCCACAGCTGACTTCAGGACTGTGAAGGCCAATGTTGGTATGCTCCTGGGGGCACATGGGCGCTGTTTAATTTTTCCTAGGGACATGTTGAAATGCAGAAGCTGGTTTTTTTTTCAGCTTTACGATGCAATATATCCATTGTGGGAGTGATTTACTTTCCATGCATTGCCGCTGAAATCGTTTGCCTTTACCATGCCACTTTAGAGAACCCCTGGCATGCATTACTATGGCGGGGCACTTGGGTGCCATCGCGGAGTTCAATACTGGGATTGTTATGCACAGTGCATAAAACAGGCCTCCGCCTCACGCAGCATTCCATGTTATTGCATTGTGCCAAACGATGCAATTTCCAAATGGCATCCACTCTAGATATATTAGCAGGCCTAGTAGTGATTCGTATTTTTGTGGTGTTATAAAATTCTTGCATTGTGGGAAGTTTATTTTGTTCTGGCCCAAATGTTAGCCTCTTGGAGGTGATGCATGCGCTATTTCTATAGCGCAAAATCAGAGAGCAGGCGCCTCAATCTTTTTTAAATGGTTCCCTGCCATTTTATATCTGTTTAAAGATGATTAGTCGACTGAGCTAGGTCTGATGGCTTGCAGACTAATGCATTCCAGGCAATCCCGAGGTCAGAGGTTCGAATCCCAGCTCGTCACTTCGTTTCTGAACGGTTGTAGGATTATCGAGGGGCTTTATGTAACAGCTCAAGGCCAATCACCCTTCAGCTTGCTCCTAAAGCAGATTGTATTGTTGTGGTCGCGCCGCCCCTGGGTCAACATTCACAGCTCTTGTGTGCTGTGAGGACGCATGGGCGCTTAGTTTTTCACTACGACGACAGGAACTTTAGGTCTGCGGACCTCCTGGGAATGTCTCACGGACCCCTGGGGGTCCGCGGACCACAGTTTGGGAAACGCTGCACTAGGGCATGAGACAGAGCAGACCATGCTTTTAAAAGGACTCATTCAAACTACAGTCTGTATTGTGTTAAAGCTCAGAATACGGCATGTGCCAATAGGTCTCGCCTTTGAGACCTTATAAGTATTTAGTTATGCAGCACAATATTCTTTCTGCAACAACATTAACCGTTGCATGGCTAAACACTTATAAGGTACAATGTTTAGCCATGCAACAGTTGTTGTCGCACCAAGGATATTGTGCTGCATAACTAAATACTTATAAGGTCCCAAAAGCGAGACCGATTGGATATGCCAATGATTGTTTATTTTTTGTACGAATCCATTACTTTCTATCATGTCTGCTCACAGCTGTGCTCTCCCTTCTACACTGATAACTCTCAAATCATTTTTTGTTTCACCTCTGTTTTTTTGACTCGCTCCACGAATGAGTCTCTACATTTTTTGGCAGAAGAGTCCTGTATCAATGCTCAGTATCTAATACGTTACCCCAGTCAAACTGAGGTGCTCATTGCTTTCCTGCTTTTTCTGCTTGCTCTTCTGTACCTTTGGCTTCCATCCCATC
This sequence comes from Lissotriton helveticus, assembly GCF_964261635.1. Classification (NCBI taxonomy): domain Eukaryota; kingdom Metazoa; phylum Chordata; class Amphibia; order Caudata; family Salamandridae; genus Lissotriton; species Lissotriton helveticus. Next base: position 1,109,085,253 of record NC_136067.1, read on the forward strand.
GCACTGGCATACTCAAAAATCTTGCATAATCTAGGTTTCACATTTAATTCCTCTTTAGATTTTTCACCGCAAATTGCTTCTGCGATTAAGACCTGTCATTCAGTTTCTGCTTTACAGTATTCATGAGCATAAACATTTCATACCCTTCTGCTTGAGACACCGTTTGCAAAGATATTCTGTTTTTTTGCCACCTCAATACTTGTGCATTTCTTTCTGCTGGCCTACCTAAATTTTGTAAGAACCCCACTTCAGATAATCCAAAATTCCTGTCGCACCCTCAAAGGTAGAGTATGTTTTGTATACATTTAGTTATTGGCCACGCCATTTGCACTACCTTCTCCTTTCCAGAACAATTTAGTGATATTGGCTTGCTATATGACTCCTGGTTCGGTAAACAACGTTTACCCCGAAACTTTCTCCCCGCAGGGAATCACAACGCGGTCGTTACAACGACCGCGTTGTGATTCCGCATACCATTACTCCGCAAGTCAGAACAACGACTTGCGTAGGGGGGGGGGTGTTGGATTTAAAATCCAACACCTTCCCTAGTGTCTGCACAGACTGGAGTTGGAATAGTAAATTATACTATTACAACATCCAGCGCCCCCCCCCTCTGTAAGTCGTTGTTCCGACTTACGGCGTAATGGTATGCGGAATAACAACGCGGTCGTTGTAACAACCGTGTTGTGATTCCCTGTGGGGAGAAAGACTGTAGGATGGCTATACATTTTCTCTTGGTTCAGGTGATCACCTCTTGTAGAAGGATTCCTTGAGATCCCTCCACCCCCTAGCTCCTGGGTCCAGTCCAGAGCAAGCAGCCAGACCTTCTAGTGTGGACAGATACATACCCAGGTGTGACCTAACAGAGCCCAGGTTTTCCTTGAAGCTAGAGCTTTTCCTTAACATGTAGCCAATCTAGTAAACTCTCCTATGGATAGATGTGTGTTCCACCGCGTATGAAGAAGGTGACTGGGTGTAGTATTGTGTGTAGCAACATGTGGGTAATAGTGCTGCTACTGTGGCAAGAGGTTCCTTAGAACACGGAGCATGTTGCAGGGCTCGAGGAAGATAGCGGTGGCAGTTAATTGTGTTGTGGGGCAGGTGGGTAATCTTGCGTGTTTTGTTCTCACGTTAAATAAAAGTATTTTGAAATTCGCAACAACCATGCCCTGTTTTACCCAAGCAGTTGGGGACTACATGAATCCTTCCTCAGTACAATGGATAGATGACTAGGTCAATTTCCAACCACAGTCTTGGTTGAAGTGGATATGGAAGCGTCATATTCCATCGTGGAGATAGCCTCTTCAAGCCTGCCTTGTTCTATGAGCACAGGGGTATTGTGATATCTCAGCCCTTGGGGAGAGATGCACTCTATAGATGCCACTAGTAAAGCATCGCCACCATTAGCCTCCTTAGCCCACTTGCAGGTGGCCACCTATCGCACCACACGCCTGAGGTCTAGGCACTACAGTACTCTGTTGGCATGTAGCCTGGCCACCTATCGCACTCCATGCCTGTGGTCTAGGCACTACAGTACTCTGTTGGCATGTCACCTGGCCACCTATCGCACCACACGCCTGAGGTCTAGGCACTACAGTACTCTGTTGACATGTCACCTGGCCACCTATCGCACCACACGCCTGAGGTCTAGGCACTACAGTACTCTGTTGGCGTGTCGCCTGGCCACCTATCGCACCACACGCCTCAGCTCTAGGCACTACAGTACTCTGTTGGCATGTCGCCTGGCCACCTATCGCACTCCATGCCTGAGGTCTAGGCACTACAGTACTCTGTTGGCATGCCATGTGCTACTCTGCACCTACCAGCTTTAACACCGCAAAGGAAGCAGTGCGGAGGGCCAAGGGCAGCATTCCCTTTAGTGAGCCGGTGGGTGGACTGCGGCGCTTATGAGGACAGTATCCTCATCTGCAGCCATGCAGCATTCCCTGCCACCCTCCAGGCATGCCCACCTCCTGCGCCCGCATGTTAACTTCTGTGTCATCAGTCATCATAGCAGTCGTGGCCCGACTGAGGAGTACCTCAGAAACACTTTTCTCGAGTGACGTGTCAGTGAAAGGTGCTAGTTTTACTATATATTCTTGCAAGGAATTATGTCCTTCGTCGGTGTCTACAGTTCTTTCATGCATACCAAACCCCAATTATTCAGAATATAGGTGAGATTTTTAAAGCATTGGAGCTCAGATCTTACATTCTCTATTTTTCTTCTCCTTGCCACACCCCCAACGGTGGAGTATATTGTACATTTGTTTGGTTATTAGTTTTGCTATAGTACTGACATAAACCAGAGAGAGGCTGGAGCTCTTGACAAGGATAGCTATGAATTACGAAGTTACTTTCAGCGTGTAAGATCAGAGAGAGAGAAAAAAGGTATATAAGAGAAGAAAAAAGTGCAAATAACAGCATTAGGCGAGGCATTTTTTTAGGCATTCAACCATCTTGTAGACTACTAATTCACCAACTAATGAGCAAGAAAGTTATGGGAAGAACAGAGACGCCTACACCCCTCTCCCACTAAAAAAAACATTTAAAAGTGAAAGATATGAAATACACCATAACCATCACCACAAATAACCTAGACTAGTGGCTATCCAGCAATATGCAGCTCAAACCTCATACTTCGAAAAGAGTCTCGATCAGATGTCAATCTCAGGCCCCACAGACACCCACACACGTGCCTTATAGAGAGGTGGAAGCTGTAAATTAGTACAAAAAATCTAAATAAACGCTCTACCTAATTATATGCACGCACCTGCCTTACGTTTAAGCTCTTCACAAAAGTCGAACCTTTCACATAAATTAAGAACTTAGGGGCATATTACCAACCAATAGAGATAATGTTTGTCTCTAACTTGTTTAGAGACAAACATTATCGCCGCAAATCGGCGATTTTTATCGCAGATAAACCTTGCTATTAGCAAGGTTTATCGCAAATGCGATAAAAAACGGCCGCAATGCATGAATATCGCTGAAAAGTCCGCGATATTCATGCATTATCGAGCAAATGCTCTTAGCCATGTTATCCACCTCCCATTGGATAACATGGCTAAGAACTGCTCAGGGCAGGTGTTAGCTTTTGGAGATATTCGCGCTTAGCGCGAATATCTCCAAAAGTTGGTAATAGGAGATAGCGATGTTAGCGACTGTTTCCAGTCGCTAACATCTTGGCACGCCCACTTTGCATGTCATTAGTGATAAATATCACTGACATGCAAAGCGGGGCCCAAGATGGTCGCTATCTCCTACTAGCTGTCTCTAACTGGTGTTAGCGACAGCTAGGTAATAGGGAGATAATTTTATCTCCGCTTTCTTGGCTTTTAAAGCCAAAAAAGCGGAGATAAACCCCCTTGATAATATGCCCCTTACACCGGTGCCAAGCTCCTTAATTATAGCTTGGTCACGCTGTACAACAACAAAAAACAAGCACCACAACGCATGCACATGTGAAAGGGCCCATTGATCAGCAGAAGCGTTGTTCTGAGGCGTGAATCATCTCGTCGTCTAGATCCCGGCGCTTCAAGATGTGCGCTGACTCACCATCATCTGTCTAGCCCCAGCGGCAAGTGATTTGGCTGAAAAGACATGTCCCTCCGTTCCCTGCACCCACAATCTGTGATTTCTTTAAATTGTGCAAGTTTTTAAACCAAAGGCAGATTGCCAAAAAACGCTGGTCACATAAAAGGCCCCGCAGACAGCTCTGCTTACTGGAACTAGGCCGCTCCGGAAAAAAAACACAAGGTGGCTTCGGCGAGACACCCGCACCTCCCTTGAAAGGGACTTCAAAGCGCAGCCTGCGCGCTACCGCGCAAACCTCGACTGTATACCCGCAGACATGCGCGTTAAATCAAAGTGAGGTTTAGGGGCGCATTGATTTACAGCGGCGCCGCATTTCGTGTGACACGTCTGCCAACGGTATGGACAGCGCCTTTCTTGTCCTATAATTCCGCTATGAAAGTAAAACGACCTTGCCTAGATAACCCCAGAGACATTCCCGCCCAAACCCACACACAATTCTCGGAACACTTAATAAGGGTTTTCTTCTCAAACGTGACCTAGTCACCTTTAATCACCAGCACAGCGAAAAAAGCACAACACCAATCCATCATGCATCTGCATAAATATAGATGAGATGAAGTACCCTCTGCAATATATTAGTAGGGTAATGCAAGTCACAGAGGACTTTCTTGATATGGTCATGGAACGCCGATGTGATTTGCAATGTCCTTTTGACGTACATCAGTGCGTATTTCATGTCCTTAACTATAATACGTGGTTACACCCACTCTTTCCCCTAAAAAGATTACCTTCTTCATATCTTGCTCATTCATATGGAGAAGTATGGTTGCAAATGTGTAAAATAAATGTTAAATCTGTAGTGCATTGTTAAACACACTGAAATGCAACTCGTAATTTGTTGCGGTCGGAGCACATTATATATACTCTGTGTAATTTAAGTCACTTTACAAGACAAACTAAAGTTCACAATGTCTGGTAAAATGTGAAGAGAGATTCTGCTTTCTTGTAATGAACTACAGCTGTGGAAAAAAATAAACATGCTGACATAAGTGACTCCTTTCTGCTAATGAGTGTTCTTTTCAGGAAAACAACTGAGAAGTGGTAAAACGAGAGTTTTTCTTTTCAAGAAAACAACTGAGAAGTGGTAAAACGAGAGTTATACTTTTCATTAGTTTAACAACAGTTGTAATTGTATCCGTTGACCTGACTATTCATTCCACTGTCTGCCGGCTATGGCAATGGGTACTGTATTGTGATGTCATAACCCACCCGTAATAGTTTATTACAGTTGAGTAGCTATATCATTTTCCTATTACAGATGACTAATGAGGTCACCAGTAGACTGTAATGAGACAATGAAGTCAGGTTTTTATACAAGGATTGCAGACTTCCATGTATTATAAGAAAACGTTTCTCAAAATGAGACCACGATAAAAAACAATGGGGCATATTACCAAGAAGTGCGTTAGTAAACGCACAACGCACATCCCCATATCGCCGGCTATCGCCGGATTTCATCGCCTTTTTAGCGCACAATTATCAATGCGCATCACGTAGGCGATTTGAAATCCGGCGATAGTCGGCGATATGGCACATTAGCGCATGAAAACAAACGTTGCTTTCACGCGCTAATTTGTTCCTTGATAATATGGGGGGGTGGATTCAGCTTTATGATCCACTCCCCCATGTTATCAATGCCCTAACACCTGATCAGAGCAGGTGTTGGGAGACCTGCGATAAACAAGTTTATCGCAGGTCTCCCTCTCCCAACGCCTGCCTAGGTAATAGGGTGTTCCCACCTCCAACCACATTTTACATGTGGTTGGACGTGGGAACGCCCACTTTGCATGTCATTAGCGATGTTTATCGCCGACATGCAAAATGGGCTTGCACTAGGCTTTAAAATGCCCTTGTTAATAGGGCTCTAGCAGTATCGGCGCTTTCTCGGCACAATTCGCAGAAAAAGCGGCGATACTTGCCCTTGGTAATATGTCCCAATGAGTGTTAGGGGCCCAAGACTACCTAGAAGCATACATCAAACAATGGAATAAAAACTCTTGACCGTTCACGCTGTGTTCCATTCCCTTCGGCTCTGTTAGGGAAATGAGATATTTTCACCCAAAAATATTTTTTCACCAAAAGAACACCATTTGACCACATTGATCAAAGTGACATCACAAACCTGATTTTAGGTTAATATATGTTTATTCAACAACATTGAAAACCTGAAGCTACTAACAAAAAGTGATTGGTAGTTAAAACAACTTTGCTAGCAAAACAAGCATAACATAAAGCCTGACCTGTAAACGACCAGAAGCCAGACTGATTGAATCACGTGTGTTGCAATGCAGCTCAGTGGCATAGGAGGGTGTCATGGCTCCTAATGCAAAGAATGGCCATGGAACCCCCAGCAGCGATGGGTGTTAAAAGTCAACAAGAATTTTGGGTACGTGGCGGCCCTCACTCTCCTGACCCCTGGCGTCATTTCACCGGCTCTGCTGATAGCCACGCCCCTGCCTCGTGTGGATCAAGGGGCAGATTTATGATGACTGGCGCATCCCCAGGGATGCGCCAGTCATCCTGCGCCGCTGCTCCGCCACCCATGGTGCGCCGCATTTACAATGCGGCGCACCATGGGGCAAAAACGGCACAGATGCGTGACGCATCTGTGCCGTAAGGGTGGCACATTGCTGGAGCTGCGCCGCAAGCGCGACGCAGCTCCAGCAAGGCTCGGGGGGTGCTCCATCTGCACAATGCTACGTCAAGACCTACGCCTGCTTCAAGCAGGCGCAGGGTTTTGACGCAGCATTGTCCTGAAAGTGGCTGAGTGAAATCTTATAGATTTCACTCAGCCACTTTTAGGAGGCGTTCCTGCGCAGGAATGCCCCCCCCTGCGCAGGAACGCCTCCTTATGGCGCAGGGCTTTGCAACGTGACGCATCTCCTAGATGCGTCACGTTGTAAATAGGGCGCATTGTTTGCGCCGCCGTTGCGTCAAATAAAGTGACGCACCGGCGGCGCAAGGCCTTCATAAATCTACCCCCAAGTGTTTCTGTCAGTCGGTTTGACAGCGCAGCACAGCCCGCTCTTTTTTCCAAGCAGTAAAAAAAAAGTAGCGATTGCCTCCGTAAATCCCGGGGGCGACACCATTTCTATACACAACACTCTTAAAACAAGCAAGGGAGGTACTCACCAGCTACAAGCTGTGTCTATGCTACGCTGAAGCGGCAACATGCAAGTCAACACGAAGAGTGTGTGTAATTCAGTGAGTATTGGTTCAATGCAGTGTTAGGTTTAAACTGTGTGAATCTTTCTTTCTGGGTTTTTTCCACAAATATATAAATTCGAGCTATCTCCGTTCATTAAGCAAAATGCTGCAAAACTACCTCTCCACCCCCGTATTTAATTGGAACAAAACTGCGAGTGCTGACTCACCAACCGCAACTTCCTCCCCTTGCGTTTACTTCATTGCTTCTGAATAACTCGAGGGGGCTGGTCCAGTTCTCACGGCTTCTGCTCATCTCAAAAGTAACTCTTCCGGGAAGCAGATACCCTCTCCTGATACCAGGGGTGGTAGGTGTGTATTCATAGAACTATTTTTAAACAGGCCCTTTCTGCTGTTTCATCTTTTGCTCCAGAAGATTGGCAGTGCTCACCTGCAAAATATGAAAAAAATACATTTTTAGTGACAGAGTGTGAATTAAATTAGGCCTCTGGTGTACGAGGCTGCTTTCCTTTTCAATCAATCTTTAGCAGGGTGGGTGGAGCAGAGTTTTTCATTTTGTCTGACAGGCATCAGTATTTGCACAGGTACCAGGCTTTTTTCTGAACACTGCAGCAAACTGAATCTACACACTTTAGGGGGTGAATCACAAAAGCATGCGTGACTATGGGAAGCAGTTCTACAGGAGTACACTCTTTTACATACTCTGGTAAAGCTACAGGGCTTTGTAAACTGGGCCCAAAATGTCCAACTCCCCATTAATGAAAGTACAAAGTGGGTACAGTCCTTTTTATTTATATGAATATTCACTGATAGACCCCTTAGAGTGTATTTGTGAAGCAGTATATTTGCACCTGATTAACATGCATGTACCGATGCCCCTTGAAGTAGGGCATAATATGTCACAGTAAGTTATGCACTCTAAAATTTATAAATAATGACCAGGGAGAGTAGGGAAACAGCTGAATTAGCTTCAGTAGAGAGGGCAATTTGATATAAAAGTGCAGGAAAACATTCAACACACACACCAGCAAAGAACATGCACAGATGTCTGCCCAGCGCTTTAGTCACCAACTAATGATCAAAAGACATACTACAAATTGTGCACAGCATAGATTTGCTTCAGGCAGCACCTATGAACACTGGTGACCCTGAATGGGGGAATGCGTTGTTCTGATACAAGAATTCCAGGTGGAATGTTGGAGACAATGGCTTTCTGCTTGGTCGATAGCGTGGAAGAGAGACATGGGCCCATAAAAAGTACCACTGTGTTGTGCCACTTGCTAGTCTAATTGTACAACTCCATCCTCAATCTCCTCTTGTTGAAAGGATGCTGTTAGGAAATTGCAGAACTCACATCCACTTTCAAAGCCCCCTCGTCGCCACTGGTGGTGGTAAAAGCCTAACTCATGGGTGGACCATACCTATCATGGCTCTTGAACGTGGCAGAAGGATAACACTCTGTACATGTGTCATGCAGGGCAGGACATGCCTTTCTGCACCTGCGCCCCCCTCCCTCGACAGGCTGAAGGCATGGGCTGATTCCAAAGCCGAATAAGCTGCTATAACCCCATGGCCCGCTGTAGCGGTGGCCTTCTTCAGTGTTGAAATGGCTTGAATATTTTTGCCACGGCTGACTTTTGTGTACATGAGATATTTTGATGGAATTAGTCATGTTGTTAGGCATAGCTCTATAGAAGGGTGTCTCTGGGCTTTCTGGCACTCAAGGGTGCCATTGACAGTGCGACTGTGTGGGGTTGAACACGAGGCCCCTTCTGCTTGCCACTTCAGATGCAGGGTCTATCTGTGGGATTGCACCATCGAGTTGAGTTCTAACCCACAGAAGGTCAGTCACTATCAACTATCATGTAGTGTGACTGTGTAGCACGCTGTGTACACATCTGATTTGCTCGCTACACAACCATTTTGCTTGCTAAGGGACCTTTGTACCAGTCCTGCAATGACAGTACTCAGCACCTCACTCTTCTACATGTTTATTGTAGTACAGCCTAGAAATGTGACCTCACTCACTCCTACTTCCACACTATTGCATAATGTGATATCACAGCTGTGCCTTAGAAGCAGCTTCCGAGGGAACCCAAACTATTTTGTATTTGAGTCCAAAATGGTGGCTATCACTGAAATCGAGACAGGAGTTTTTCATGAGAATGCAACACCTCAAAATGTGGGTACTCACCTTTAATTCCACCTCTACACTCATCATGACATAACACAAAATATCAGCCATGCAACCACGCAACACACCAGATACCACTGGTGGCTTGGCATTCATAAGATTCCCAAAGTAAGGTAGCTGCTGAACTGTTGACCTTTACACTGCAAAGATGCCATACCCTAGATAAGAGGATTGGGGTATTGATGGTGGCGTGAAGGAGGCCTAAGGGGAAATTCATCATGATAAGGAGGCATAAGGGAATCGCATCACTTCATGCTGTGTTATGCATATGCATGCCGTTAACCACATAAATCTATATATTTGTTTCAAATTCCTGCCACAGATTTGCTTCTCTTTACGTACACTTCCCTTATCCATGTGCCCACTCAACATACTGCTGTTAACATTGTTTCCTTAAGTTATACTCCTGACATTCAAGAGTTCTCAACGTACACTTCTGGAAGCTGGGGTCAAGCCACACTGATTTGGTACAAAGGTTCATCAGATCACTTTTATATTTTTGAAAGTCTTACCCTCTTTATGTCTCTCTTGCATATTTCCACTACCCAAAGGTAACCCACAGCTGCATTTTGCATCTGTCCCATAAGGAATCTGAACCTCCAATTTAATAGGTGTCATGCATAATCATAATATGGCCACCAAATATGGCAATGATAAACGAACCTAAAACACACAGACCACGAATGAAGATTACTCTTGCGTCGTGATAGTTCTGGATCTCTCAATTATCTTTGACACTTTCGACCATTCTATCCTCATCCAGACCCTGATGTCTCATATGGGATTCAATAGCAATGCATTTCACTGGTTCTGCTTCTGCATATCCAATTGACACCCATTCATTCACCTGGTCACATCTAGGCCCCAGAAGATCCCTACTCCTTGCAGAGTCACCCTAGGTTTCATCTTGTCCCCATTATCTTCAGCCACTAGATCATGCCACTGGGAGCACTACTCACCGATGATAGCATCAACATTCACCAATATGCCAATGATAAATAACTCTACTCAAATTCTCCTTTGTTCCCAATGACAAATGCCTCAAACAATGCCTGCATCGCATGCTCAGCGCCTCCATGAAGTACAGCTCCACCATAACAACATCCCTGTAATTTGCTAAGAACAAAAGCAGTAACTAGCCAAAACCTGGATCAAGATCATGAACCTTGGCTGCTTTGAACCCAAACTTTCACTCAATGCGAAGCCACTTGGACTCACCTTGGTTACAAACCAACCCTCAAGAACACACTTCAAAGAAAATGAAGATGACCTGACACCAGAAAGTCAAACCACACCCCTGAGAAAGCAACTTTAGAACTATAGTTCTAGTCCACACTACAGCCTCATAGACCCCCCCACTGGTCCCTGTTAAGGGCTTTCTACATGCCACAGCACATCTCATCTGTGGGCAGAGGAAATATGACCACATCAACCCCATCCTGATGGAACACCTCTGGCTTCCCTTGTTGGCCTGCACCATCTTAAAAACCAGCTGCATGATTTGCAAAGTCATCACATCCAGCGCCCACTAGCATGCAAGGTCACTATCTTTGTTTGCTCTTGGCACACCTGCAGGCACGACACCATCACACCAGAGATAAAGAAGTGTAAAAAACAAAAACAAGACAACAGGGGCGGTATTACACATAGGGCATACTTTCCGTGTTTGCATCAGAGTGCACCTTTAACCCCTTCTTTGTTCTCGTCGGCCAACGGCCATCGCGAGCACTACCTCGCTAGTGCTGCGCACGTCCGTTGGCCGTCGCAGCCCCGCCCACTGATTAAAACTCCCGCACCATGGCGGAATTCGTGCCGCGGTTAAGGAGTTAAATAGGTGCATCGTGTGCAAACTGGGAAAGTGCAAATTTACTGTCCCCAGGGCAGGCACAAACTCGTGCGGCCCTGGGGGGTGCAGCGCATTCGAGTGAAATACGGAGCAGCTGTTTCAAAGACGCTCTGTGTTTCACAATGCAGACGGCAACCCGCCAGCACTTTAAAGAGGGATTAGAAAACTCTTTGCTGGCAGGTTCAGTGAGTGACTGGACCCGCTGGCAAGGGGATGCTGGGGGCCCATAGGACCCCGTTTATCCCCCTCCAGACAGTGCATCGTTTTGTGGCGTAATTTCAGTGCGTCTCCAGACAGCTTCTTAGCCTTTGCACCCGCATCCATAAAACGACGCGGGCGCAGAGATTCCCTCAGTTGCATGGAGTCATGCCCCATGTAAATGAGAGAAGTCCCTCTTGCAATAGTGCTGACGTTAGATGTGCACAAGCGTTATCTGTATTACAGAGGAGCCACACAAGCGTCTGTGGCCCTTTCGGTAATACCAAAGTGCCCCGGTAGATGTACAAAGCAGGAGCGCATGCTCGTTGCGCCCCCGGGGTACTTCCTGTAATACGGCCCCAGGCCTTCTCTATCTGTACGTATAAAGCAGGTTTTTCCTTTGGTTCCTACACACTCGCCTGTATATACCTCTAGTCACTCACACACCTCGTCTCTCATCCACAAATTCAGAGAATATTGAAACCATGCATCAGAATCTCCATCTATGCTCGCAGGATTTGAAACAACATCCCTGTTCCATCAAGACAGCCCAGCACTGCTCCAATTTAGGAAATATTTGAAGAAGTATCTCTTTAAAGAATTCTAGATGAAGATACAATAATAATCCACTTCTACCCAGCTGTTTATTCAATCATTTGTTGCCTGTATCTTTGCATTTGACCTCGTACAGCACTCCGCTGCCCTTTGGCTAGATTTGCCCTACACAAATTCGTTCTTGCATGAATGTATACAAATAGAGTTTCATGTAAGGCCAGAATCTGTGATGAAGGCAGCAACACCTCAGTGATCCTGTTATTCCCTTGGATATCAAAAACTGCCCTCAAATACCACAAACATCAAACCCTGATCTACAGAGGACTACATTTAATGCATTTGCATCATAGATCAGTGTTCAGCTCACAAGGCACTGGTTCAATTCCGAACAGGTGCACTTTAAATGTTGCCCTTATTCAGTTTTTTTAAAGGCTTCCAGAATGCAGGCATGTAGCAGGAAACATCATATTAATAGTATGTAATAAATCAGGTCCTTTCATGAAAATGTGTCTTTGTCTCCTTTTATTCTGGCTTCCGTTTTAAAATAATGATCCCAATGTAAATGCATGTATTTGCTCTCAGGCCCCTTTCCGGGGTGTCGTAGCATGTTAAGGAGCAGTGACAGATAGACATACAGGGTCATATTTACTAGAAACTGGTGGAGTGCAGAATTACGCCAAAATTGGTAAATCAGTTTCAAAACGCAGGGATGCGCAGCATTTAGAAGAAAGCGGCGCACCCCTGCGTTTCCCCTAGCACTGGCCCTAAAGAAGCATGTTGCAAGGGTGCCTGCTCTTCAGGGGTGATTGTTTAAGTGCTGGAAGAGACACCTTCCTAAACATAAACAATCTTTACAGGCGATTTGCCTTTTCTATGTATGGTGCAGAATGCAGCACACATGGAAAGTGCAAAATACGAGGCGAAATGAAACATTTCTTCTCGTATCGCCGCTTAAGACCAGGTATTCCCTTGCAATATTTTTGGTGCTGCCCCATACCTTGTATGGGGCTGCGTCAAAAAGCAACGGGAGTTGCGGAGGAACACCCACTTCAACATCCTTTCACGCTAAGCGCTGCGTGAATAGAGGCATTAATTACAAGGCGGCGTTGCAAATAAGGTGAAGGACTTGACGCCATCAGAACATCAGAAAAAGTGATGTTCTGGTGGCGTTAACTCCTTGTAAATATGCCCCAAAGTGATTAACCCAGGATCACACAGTTAGGTTAAGGAACGAGATTGTGAGTACATCTCCCAGCAGATTCCCAGCCCAAAATTTACTTTCTTGATCAACTCTCCCCCTCCTCCCCCCCCCACCCCTACCACCACCACCAAGACACACACAAGCCAAGTGGCTATAGTTATCCTAGCCCTTTTTTCACTGATGCTATACAGGAGATTGCAAATATCAACCAACCTGATGATGCTAAAAACGTTCTCAGAATGCAGTATACAGTTAAAGCTGTAAATGTAAATTAAAATGTAAATTGATACTTGTATAGCGCACTACTCACCCGCAAGGGTCTCAAGGCGCTTGTACGAATACCGCTGTGGAACCCATCCTGGCTTTCCCGGTGAGGTGTCCACTCCTGGGCACCCCCAAGGTGGAGGCCAGGCATCCTTAGTGTTGTGGGGGCCGTTGTGGACATTAAGCAAGCAATTGCCCAGAGTTGCAGAGTGGGACTCCATGATTGGAATAGGCACCGAGGCGAGAATTATCAGGTCCGTGGAATTTTTGAGCCCAAGACCCGCCGAGGCTGTGCCCCTACCTTCATGATCCGTCCTTCTCCAAACGTATAACCGTATCAACAGAGAGCACACACTGAAGCCGAGAGGCCATCACAACAAGCACAGAGCAATGCAGAGGAATTCAGCCACTTGAAAGACCTCAGGATGGCTAAACAAGATTGTTTCCCACGCTAGAACTCTAAAATAGCACTACGGCTTTTTGGCAGTAGAAATGCTCTAGTCTCTGTCAAAGGAAGCGAAGCAAGCGTCCCATTAGAAGACTATGTGAATCCAGGCTCCTCCAACCGGAAGAGCATGGGAGCCAGATGACCTTACTCAGAGGGTGATGGGAATCTGTAATATTGACTGGACATTCAGCTCATTGAAGGAAACACAATAGTGAACAAATAAGTTGAGGAAAACTCTCGAGTTAAAGCTATGGCTCGGATCTGCTAAAAAAAATTGAAAATGCTGCCTCAAGTTACTACCTTGGGGTCAGTTACAGATACTAAGGGTTAGCTCTTGCTTCCCCTGGCTTGGCTTTTGTTTACCTCCTGGATAGTTTAATTGCAACAAGGGGCCAGTGTGGGCTGCAGCATGCAGAGAGCAATCCTCCAATCTATCTCAATGTATTGTAACAAACTAACTTTATTTTTCTAAAATCCTACCTTTTAGATTACAATGTTATTTTTCTTGTCTTCTTTCTACAGGAAACCAAATAAAATAACCCAATATTTAACTTTTAGCTTTCGATAGACATTTCTATTTTTGAAAAAAAGGTAACTTTTAAGCTAACTGATATTGAAACTTACACAAAGGGAAGCGTATAATGCGATCCTACCGTACCATAGTGAAGGTAACTATAACTCGTGCCCTAGAGTAAATATAACTCCCTCCCCCGCCATGCACAGTACTGTTATAATTGATGTCATTTCAGATGTTGCAATCACGTTATCAATGATGTCATAGAACATGTCAAGAGTGATGTAATATGTGAGCTGATAACCAGTACATGGCTAGGGTGCGAGTTATATTACTTTAGTGCAAAAGTTATAGTTAGTTGAGATAACTATAACTGGTGAATTTCAGTGGTTTTGTTCGTTCAAAAAGAAATGTTCTAACTGACATTTTCACCTAACTATAACTCTCCTTAACCTTTTTTTAAGTGAATCTCTATTTTTTTAATGCAAAGTAAGATGTTAATATCATACCTAACTATGAATAATATTTTATTACCACTAATAATGCCAATCTCATTCTGCTTACGGCCCTGGTCTGTGCACAGCATGGTGTTGGCTGCGGCCATGCCTGTGTCCAACACCTCAAGACAGGCAACCCCATGCTAGGCTTAGTTTCAGGGCCTGGCCTGCAACCAGATCCTGCGTCCAAACCCTACTGAGGGGACAACCCCACACCGGGAATGGTTTTAGCTGTGTCCCTTATGGAGTTGGCCGCAGGTCCCGGCCTATTGCCAAGCTCTGCGTCCACCCACCCGTGGGCAGCCAACCCTAAGGCGCGCACGGGCTACAGCCAAGCATAGCACAGGATTTGCTGCAGGTCAGGCCCTGCACCCAACCCCATTAGTGTCCATCCCCCCACTGCACATGAATCGTGCATGCTCAAGGCCTGGGTGTCATGTGGGGGCGGAGCCAGCAGCCATGATGTAGGTCCCTAGGAGTCTGAGTTCCTCTCTAACCCACGAGCCCCTGGCCGCTCCAGACACGCGCCTCCGATTCTACCAGCTGGCCTGCATACGTCAGGGACTTGGGAGCCACTCGGTCCCTAACTGGAGCTTATCAGAGCCCGGACGGCACCATGAGCCCAGGGGGAAGCCTGTGATCAACAGGCTGGAAGCCACACCCAAGATGACGACCCCATAGTTGCGACCAGAATGCAGGGCCTGAAACAGAGCACAGCACCCCTTGCTGCATTAGTGGCATGGCAATTTGGAGGCCCAGTGACTGCTTTCGCCCTAGGGTGCCCCGGGCGGCCAAATTGGGAGACAGCATGGGATGAGGACCCCTCCCTTTTCTGCCCTGCACGTCATAGCTGCGATAGCTGGCATATCGGAGGTGGAGACCAGTTCTTCCTGCCTTTCTCTCTTTCCTGTATTATGGAGGGGGCTTGCAGCATCCCTTGGGGCCCTGACTGTGGATTGTTCACCCGACCGCTAACTGGGGCCCGACGGATTGCCTATCTGGTGCCACCCTCATCACTGTTAGGCGCATCTCCGGGCCAGCAAAGGTTTGGGACTGACGGTCAATTCATTTAGCATAGGAGCCCCTTTGGGACTCAAGGGCTCCCAGGATATCCGGGCGGACCAATTGTGTAGCCTGAGCCTGGTAATACGGGGGGACTGGTGCGTGCAGGCACCCTAACTACCTCTCCCTGGGCTAGACACACTTGTTGGTTGGTAGAGGCCCTGAGAGGGGATTAATATCTGAAGCAGCTTAAGTGACCTTGGGGGAGCGGCAGGGTCAGCATTTTCATGCTCCCTGGCGAGGTGAAGCCTAGTTACCTGCTCTGTTCACTTGCCTCCCCATTCTCACCTCTCTCTCGTTTGTCTACGTGGGCAATGGTCTGCATGCAGCGCCATAAGGATACCCCTCCCCCTGGTGCCTCCTATGAGAGGATCAATCCATGTACTGGGGAGGGGATGCGCCTACCGTGGACTCTAGCTAGACAGACTCCTGGTGGCGATTGATGCCACAGAAGAGCACCTGGAGGGCAAAATGGACTCTATTGCATGAGCTGAGCCTGCTCTAGGAGGACTTCCCGAAGGTGGCCTGGAGAGGGTTAGCATTGGAGTCAGTGGTCCACACCCTGGTACCTGAAACCGGGGCCACAGCAAGTCTTCTAATTGATCTGGTGGCACAAACACGGCGGTTTGCTGCCCAACTGGATGATCGGGAGGGAATGGCCCACCGCCACAACATCAGGGTTGTTGGATTGTCTAAAGGAGTAGAGAGCGCTGCTATGCTTGATTACCTAGAGGACTGGCTGCAGGAGGTAGTGGTTTCCGAGGGCTTTTCTAAATTCTTACCCTGGACCGTGCACAGGTTCGCGGCCTCTCTTCCTAAGTCCGATCCCCACCCAGACTCATGGTGGCCCGCCTTCATTTTCAGGATACAGATTTCCTCTTCCGGCAGGTCCGAATGCACAGACCATTTGCAGTGGAGAACGCAAGGGTATTGCTGTACCTCGACTTCACCCTCCAGGATACAGACGCAGCATGCTTCATTCCTGTCTGTCAAGCGTCACCTTAGAGAACTGGGCCTGCCGTACAGGCAGAGGACAAGACTCCCCTCTTTGTCAATCTTTCTGCAGTGTGGGACTGGCTGGAGAGCTATGACACAGGGTCAACACACCCAGATCAATCCACTCCTCACCAATCAACTCGCTGAAGTCATGTGCATTCCAAATTCTGGGAACAACTAACAGCCTGATTCATGAAGCGAAATAGCGCCCGCAATGGCTGCGAAAACGCAATTGCGGGTGCAAAACACGGAATCGGCATTCAAGTACGAAATAGCGAAATCGCTAAAAAATAATAGCGACCGGAATAGCGATTACGCTGTAAAAGTCGCAGACTCCGGGAAGCCGAGCATTAGCGATAATGAAATAGCGACCAACCACGGAATCTGCGAATTGAATAGCGAAACGCAATATTGTCTCAATCGGCATTCATGAAAGAAATACATTAGCGAAAAAGCGCTAAATCGCACATTTGCGCGGCGCAATTTAAGGACAACTCAAAGCAGGTGGTAACCATAAAAGCCATGATTAACCAAATTTTGAAAAACTGTTAGCCAATCACCAACAGGTCCAGGCCTGACCAATCACACATAAGGACATTCAGCAGCAGCAATAGGCGTTCCACAATGCCTGGGATGTACATGATGGTGAGGCGGCGAAGGCTACAGCGAGCAGCACGGAGGAGACGCATGAGGCAGGCAAGGATTTACCGGCAGCGGGTCACCTTGCTGGGGCAAACCAGAGAACAGATTTATGCTAAATACAGGCTGAATGGGGAAATGATCACCTGGCTGATACAAGAACTCGACCCCATCATGCAGCACCCAACAAGGCGAAACAATTCTGTGCCCACACATGTGCAGGTATTGTGCAGCCTGCACCTCCTGGCATCCGGCAGTTTCCAGGGCATAGTAGCCGCTGCTGGGGGGATATCCCAGCCCACCATGTCACGCTGCCTCCACACTTTTGTTGACGCCATGCTCACCCAGCTCCACCGGCACATCACATTTCCCACGAGCCAACAGGATTTGGACCTCACAAAACTACAATTTTATAATGTTGCCCATTTTCCCCATGTCATTGGCTGCATAGACTGTACCCACGTAGCCATCTGCCCACCAGCTGGCACGGAGTATATGTACCGCAACAGGAAGTCGTACCACTCCCTCAACATACAGATGGTCTGCAATGCCAAGACCATCATCACTGACATTGTGGCCCAGTACCCAGGGAGTACCCATGACTCCTTCATCTTCAGGCACAGCGGACTCCACACACGACTGATCAGGGGAGAGTTTGGGGAAGGACACCTACTCGGTAAGTACACTTTGTCGACAATGTCACATTGCTATGAAGTAACTGCGCTGCACAGGCAATCAACATCTGCTCCTCTCATACAGGTGACAGTGGCTACGCCCTACGGGAATACCTCCTGACCCCTTACCTCAACCCTGCCACACCTCAGCAACGCCGCTACAATGTTGCGCACATCCGGACAAGGAACTGTATTGAAAGGACATTTGGCCTGCTCAAGAGCAGGTTCCGTATACTGCACAAGACAGGTGGGGCCATGTATTACAGTCCTGCAGCGTGCTGCCGCATTGTGGCTGTCTGTGCAATGCTTCATAACATTGCAACCAAGCGCCGGATACCAGTTGACATCTCAGGCA
Source organism: Lissotriton helveticus (assembly GCF_964261635.1). Classification (NCBI taxonomy): domain Eukaryota; kingdom Metazoa; phylum Chordata; class Amphibia; order Caudata; family Salamandridae; genus Lissotriton; species Lissotriton helveticus. The sequence continues at coordinate 1,109,103,455 of NC_136067.1, forward strand.
GTGAATCTGAGGGGGACGACCGGCCACCAGCACATGCGCACCATGCACGCGGGGAGAACCCAGCTGAAGGCCACAGACGTCGCAACCACATCACAGCTAACAATTTCTAGCCCACCCCCTTCCCCCACCCCACATATCACAATTGCATGCAAACTGTAATGATTACACAAGGCGTATGTGTGCACCAAAATAAATGTATTTGTTATTATCACAAAAAAAAATGGGTCTTGGAAACAACTATTTACAAAATGCAGTATTCATGCATACTGCATGACACGGTCCATGGCAGGCTTAAGTTCAGCCTGCGCCTGTGTCCCTGACACAATGTCATTGGCGCCTCCGGCGCACAATTTGCATGCGCCTGGGAGGCTCCTCCTCCTCCTGGGCAGCTGGAGCAGGCGTAGCCCTTGTGCTGCGCCTAGGTGGGGGGGCCTGCGTGGCAGAGTGGCTGCTGACACTGGAGGCACCCTCACTAGCATCATCACCCCCCACAATTGCCGGTAGCACAGGTGCGTGCAGTGCGGTGACGGCGGTGGTCAAATGCTCCAGCACCCGGGTAATATCTTCGCAGCACTGGACCAGTTGGTGCTGCTGGGTCAGGGAGCGCCGCGCAAGCAGGGTGGTGGCATTTGCCGAGACATAATTGGAGCGGCTGTAGGTGGACAGCCGGCTCAGCAACTGGTGGCGGCGCCTGCTTGCAACACTGCGGTGCTTCACCAGCGCTGCAGTGTTGTCTTCCATAGCCGCCGTCATGCGGTCCATGGCCGCCGTCATGCGGTCCATCCTCTCCCCGACTCCAGCCACATTGCGGCCTATCTTATGGAGCTGGAGCTGGATTGCTCCCTGCTGCTGGGACTGCCGCTGGTGTATGCGGAGCATGCGCCGCTCCACGCTCAAGCAGGCATGGAGATGCCCATTGCCCCGCCTGCTGTTGGGCCGCTGTGTAGCGGATGTGGCTGGGCCAGATCTTATTGGCCGTGCTGCAGGTGTCGTTGCAGCTGGTGTTGCAGGTGCCGCAGCCACTGGAGGCACATTGGTGGGGTGCCTGGCTCTGGCAGACGGTGGGCCTGCAGGTGTTGAAGCAGCAGAGGCGGGGGGCCTGGCCTTGGCAGCCGGTGGGCCTGTAGGTGTTGATGCAGCAGAGGCGGGGGGCCTGGCCTTGGCAGCCGGTGGGCCTGTAGGTGTTGATGCAGCAGAGGCGGGGGGCCTGGCCTTGGCAGCCGGTGGGCCTGTAGGTGTTGATGCAGCAGAGGCGGGGGGCCTGGCCTTGGCAGCCGGTGGGCCTGTAGGTGTTGATGCAGCAGAGGCGGGGGGCCTGGCTGCTGGTGTTGGCGCTGCTGCAGGGGCTGGTGGCTGTGTCTCAGGTAGGGATTCCTCCTCCTGGGCCTCCTCATCGATCAGCAGCCTCTCACTGTCACTGCTGTCTCCCGCACCTGTGAGGGTAAGTGGATACTCATTAGGTGCATGTGACTGTCAGACGTGCAGATGTTACATGCATGCTGGGTGTCATTCCCTGGGTGGCTGTGTATTTGCGCACTTTGGAACCTTTCTGGCCGCATTGTGGTACTACTACATTGTGGACATACTACGTCTCCCACAATGCTTCAGGGCATTTCCTGATGCACAACATAGGCATGACTAAGGGCCAATGAGTGAGCCTATTTGGTCAGGGGCGGTCATAGGGGACAGGGTCGCAGTCGCATGCCACTTACCTTGGGTGTCTTGGGTGGGGCGGGAGGAGTCCAGAGGGGTCACGCCAACACACGCCTCCCTCTCCAACGTGTCCTCTACCTGGTCCTCCAGGGGGGTGTTGGGTGGGACAGTCGGTCCACCACCTCCGGTGCCTGATGCCTCACCAAGGCGCTCCGCAACCCTCTCCTTGGCACGGCCTCGGAGGTCGTACCACCGCTTTTTGAGTTCCTCCAGAGACCTGTCCGCAACGTCCACAGAGTTCACACTGGAGGCAATCCCAACCCAGATCCTCCTCTTCTCCTGCTCTGGGACCCTCCGGGAGTTGGCACCAAACAGCTGGTCGTGGTTGGCCACCACCCCTTCGATGAGGTTCTCCAGCTCCTGTTCGGAGAATTTCAGTTTGCGCTTGCGGGCAGCGCTGTTGCTGGGGCCTGGCTGGGGTTCCTCCGACATGGCGGTCGCTATTTCGGCGGGGTTGTGAGTCGCTAACGGCAGTTTAGCGGCAGCTTTCGGTCTTCAACACTCGACTGATAGCGTCACTGTGTTGTTTGGGGGTGGGATTTGGCTGCTTCCTGGTTGTGATGTCATCACGGTGCTCGTAATGCGTCTTCCCGTTTTCCAGATCCCGCGAGATAGCGACTCGCATTCCCGATCCCACGGGATTGCGAGTCGCTATCCCGTGCGATCGGGATTGCGAGTCGCTATCCCGATCGCAGGTAGCCGGAAATAGCGATTTTTCTGCGTTTTTTGTCGGTCGCTAACGGCTTTAGCGCCCGCGTGCGAGTCGCTATTTTTTCCCCGAAAAGTACATGAATGCCGTTTTGCGTTTCCTCAATAGCGAGTCGCTATTAATCGCTATTAGGGACACGCAAAACGGCCCGTACATGAATCAGGCTGATTGTAACAAACAACTGAGGAACGTACGAGAGCAGTGGAGGTGGTGGCTCTATACGCTCAAGTGGGAACTTCTTGCACCTGGATGCCCAGTCCTGGAAGTGATCTCCTTCGAGCTCTGTGACACCTGAGCTGGGGGATATCCTGCGGAGGTTACCCAATGGCTCAGTGGATGACATTGTTTGATTTCCTCTGGGCAACAGCTCTTTGTACAGTGGTTTGGTTATGGGGGCTTAATTCCCTATGTCTTTGGACTATGTGCAGACTCTGTATCATAAACTGGTTTGGGGGTCCAGGGTGGGGGTGAAGGACTACTCCTCATGCTGTCTATTTTGAAGAACTATGTCTTATAAGTTTACTGGTTTGGCTGGTCTCTGGTCCCGCTCAATTTCTCCAATGTTGACTGGGTTGGCCCGGGATGTTTGTTAGGCATTTGAATGAATGAAATGAAAGAAATCTTATAGTGCGCAACTAAGCCCGAAGGCATCAAGGCACCTAACAACAAAACCATCAAATAACTATAAAACAACTACGGGTACGCCCTAGCAAAAAGCCAAGTTTTCAAGGCCTTTCGAAACAGCAGAGCAGAGGGCCTCGATTTAATTTCGCCAGGGAGAGTATTCCATAGCTTGGGAGCAATTGTGGAAAAGGTCCTACCACCCCACTTGTTCCTGCAGCATTTAGCCTCTCTTGTTTGGACAGGATGTGTATATGTCTTAGTCCGGGGGGAGGTTACAGGTGGCTTTTGGGGTTGTTATTGGGGGGTTATTCCCAATGGTGTTCTGCTTGTTGTGTTTCTGACAGGTGTGGTTGCCGTATGGATTTGTGCCTTGAGATGCAGTGTGGCATCAGTTGTGGGTATCCTGTGTCTAGTCCTGGGCGGTAAACTCCACTTTGCGGGCAGAGTTCAACAAATTCTTGCCACTTCACCCAGCAAAAACTCTGCCTACAATGCGTGGTGAAGGTTACTGGCACTCAGCTTCTCAGGCCATTCATATGCTGTGTTATCCTTTAGTTTTGATGGTCTGTGCAGTCCCACCCTCCAACACACATGCATAACGAGCTAGCTCAATTAAATCACTAATGGAGACATTTAGCCTGATAGCCTGTGGTGGTGGTCTTTTTAGTATCTCGTTTTTAAGAATGTTGGCATGGCTTGTTCAGAAAGCAGACTTATGTTTTTCTTTTTACACAGAGCTGTGTTTTTCCAAACCCATAATACCTGAAGTGCACAGCGCCATGTGCAAGTCACACGCTAATGTTCCATAAGACTTTTTACCTTCAGCTTCCGCCCTCATGTGTACAGTTTGTGACCCAAGTCACTTCCAGGCTTGGATGTTGTAGCAAGCAACATGCTTCAGCGCCGGTGGAGTTTGGGGAGGTTATTCTGTATTTTCTGTCCCGATCAACACCAGCCATCGGCCCAGCAACTGGACAGCCATGCTGGTGGGCCAGTAGAGAGGGCCCGAGTCCGGGATCGAGGGGTCACAGGGCCCACGCCATACTCTGTGGCGCTGGTAAGCATCGCTTCCCTTTCCTTTCTGCTGTAGTGGGTGCTGCTCACTCAGCCTGACCCAGAATTCTTTGCTGCCCGAGCCCACACAGTTGTGTTTTATTGTGCGTGGGTATTGAATAGTGGGGTTTCCCAAACTATTTCCTAACAGCTGTTCTTAATGTGAGCTGAAAACTAAAATGGATCTAGCCCTATCGGTGATTACTGCAGTGTTATGTATCTTTTAGTTGTACATACAGAAGAACTTGTTTCTTTCTTTTCACTGGGGAAGCCCTGGCAGGCTGTTCTCCAGGCACAGAGCCACCCCCCCCCTTAGGGCTTCCAAAAAGCGGGGAGGCCCGTATGGCCTCCACTGATGCCCCGGGGACCACCACCTCCCCAGGGCACAAACAGAATAATTAAGGGGGTCTGTTGCAGATCCCTGGCCCCCGGGGACCACCAGCTCCCAAGGGCTAAATACCTGAAAGAATGGGGCCACTTTATGGCAGGGAGTTAGATGTTGGTTCAAGGAAGTGCCTTTTGCTTATGTGGTGTAAATCCATTCAGTAGTTGTTGAGAAATCTAAGAACAAATTTATAGTGATATCTCTGAACACGGAGACTTCACGAAAAAACAGATGAGGCCTTGCAGGGAAATGCATAACTCTGATTGGCTGACAACACTTCAACCAGCTAGTGTTGGCAACCATCTTAGGACTCGGCTTCACCAAGTCAAAATAAAAAAAAAGTGAAAATAAAGAAAAGGGGACAGGGTAGGAATACCCTGACCCCAAGCCATGGTCTTGGGTTCCCCCTGGGACACCGCCATGGCATAAATGCATTAAAAAAAAAATGTTACCGCGAAATCATGATATTCGCATATTAGTGGCAAAAAAAACGAAAAATAGAAGCCTAGGCTCCCGCGCTTGCTTTTAAATAACCCTTTGGTGGAGGTCCCTGGGGCATATCATAAATATAGAAGGGGAGCACAGGCCCCCCTCCTAGGGCTTATCAAAGCCATGGGGACCGCCACCTCCCCAGGGCACTTTTTATTATGTAGGCAGGCGGGCCCACTGGTCCTGTCCGCAGCCCCAGGGAGCGCCACCTCCTTGAAGCAATGACCATATTATGTGGTGGCCTCGCTGACCCCCCTTGTGCCAGCGACCGCCTCCTCCCAGGGCTAATTACAATAATGGGGGGCATTGCAGACCCCCCTGCTCCAGGGATCACTACCTCCCCGGGGCTTTTTATATTTGGCTTTGGGGAGGGCCTAATGGACTTAATTATGGACAACTACTTCCACGGGGCCAAACTCTAAAATGGGACTGGTGGGTCCGCATGACCCCTCCTCCTTGGCCGTTCTCGGCCCCGGGTACTGCCACCTCCATGGGGCAGGCCCTAAAAGAAGAAAGAGGAAGGCCACATGGCCCCCTCTCCTGGAGAGGGGGGCACTGGGGACCACCACGCCCCAGGGCCGGTTCTAGCAATGTCCTGGGGTGCCCATTCCCAGGACATTGCAGTTTGCTATGGCTTGGCGAACGGGAGCACCACTACCACCAAGCCATAAAAAACAGTGCTTCGCTTTGAGCAAGGAAGAGCATTTTGCTCTCACGTCCTCAAAGCGGAGCACACTTTGCTTTTACACACAGGGAGCTGCATATTAGCAGCTCCCTATGTGTAAGAGCAATTCTGGCTTCCGCAGGAGGCAGGGAGCTGGCCTGAACCGGGGGGCCCTTCAGTACTGAAGGCCTGGCCAAAATCGGCCTGGGAGGGAAACTGCAGGGCCCGTCTCCATTTCAAAAATGTTTTAAAAAATAAATAGAAAAGGGGCAGGCCTTGGGGGATGGTGTCCCCGAGGTCGAAATAGACCCAGGAGGGTGCCTCATGCCACCCCTCCGTTTAAAGATATATATTTTTTAAAAAGGGTGGGCCCTGGGCGATTGGGTCCCCTGGGCCGCATGGGTCCCTTCTCCATTTCATAAAGGACTGGCCTCAGGGCATGGGGTCCCCGGGCCGTAATCCGTCCAAGAAATGAGGGGTACGCATGCCCCTTTCCTAAAACATTTTAAAAAAACGCTAGGCAACTCACTGGAGGCCAGATCATGCACCCTTGCTCCACCACTCTGCAAACGTGCCTCTTGAGGTGCTGCTGGTTGGGGGATGACGTCCTCTTGACTCTTGAGGGGCTTAGGACTAAAGTGGACTTCTTCCCCCAACCACTTGTGCGCCAGGAGGCATGTTGAGTGGTGGAGAAGAAGGGCCTGGCCTCTGACAAGCTCTAAGCAATCCAGCTGTGTGGGTCTTACTGGAGGCTACAGGAGTGGTAGTTGGCCCCCAAAGATCCTCTGGAGCCAAGGGGGCTTCATTCCCCAACCATCAGTGCGGCAGATGTCACGTTTGCAAAGTGGTGGAGAAAGGGGGTGTGGCCTTCTGCGAACCTCTAAGTAATTAGGCCGTGTTGGACTTACTGGATGTAACAGAAGGAGTTGTTGGCCCCCAGGACATCCTTGTGGGCCAACTACCTCTCCTGTTTCCTTCAGTAAGTCCTACACGGCGAGATTGCTGAGGGGTCTTCGTGGGCCCACACCCTTTCTCTACCACTCTGCAAGCATGCCTCCTGGTGCACTTCGACCTGGGGGATGAAGTCCCCTAGGTTGTTGAGGACTTCTTTTGTGGCCAACTACCACTCCTGTTACCTTCAGTAAGTCCCGCAAAGTGGGATTGCTAAGAGGTCTTCGGAGGCCATGCCCCCTTTCTCCACAACCAATCAATCAGAGGTTTATAAAGCAGAACTACTTACCCATGAGGATCTCAAGGTACTGGGGGGGGCTGCTGGTAAGCATGGGCGGATTTTACGAATTGGCAATCCGCGAACTTGCGTATTTACGGATTCGCAATCCGCAAAATCCGCGAACTCTCGCGAATTTGCGGATTTGTTTGTTTTTTTATGTTCGCAAGGATTTCTGCCAGTTCGCGAGGGTTCTGTACCAGTTCGCAATTGCGAACTTACTTGTCGGCTCGCAACGGCCCCGACTATGTTGTTTCTACATCTGGTTCATCATCACAGGTTCACAGCACCCTCTGTTTCACCACTGCCACCCTCTGGTACACCCATGCCACCCTCTGGTACATCACTGCCACCCTCTGGTTGGTTTATCACTGTAGATTATGGGGGTGAAAAAAAGCAAGCACACCTGCCCTGCTTCAACTGACATGAATTAATTTGGGGTTGATTAATGTGTCACTGAATTTAAACTTCCAGTCTGGCTGGCACCTGCTTCCTTATCTGTAATTTGCTGAACTCTGAAGGGGCCCCTCAGGAAGCACTACAGGGAATGGTTACTAATGATAAGATTGAACTTTTGCACCTGCTGAGTGCTTTCAGTATTGTCTGTAATTGCTTTCTGTTGCAGTGTAATTTTTTTAACAGGACCTTTGTTGTATACTTGTAGCTATTCTCTGAGCCTGCTGTGAGGGTCAGAGCAGGGTCATAGAATAGTTGCAAGTAGGCAAATGAACTCTGAAGCGGCCCCTCAGGAAGCACTACAGGGAATGGTTACTAATGATAAGATTGAACTTTTGCACCTGCTGAGTGCTTTCAGTATTGCAAAAATCCAAATATCCAGCAGCATCCACAAAAGTAATCCTTCCAGGTCAAGATCCAAATCAAAGTGACCAGCACATGAAGAAAGCACTGGGAGGAGCCTGGTGGACAGGAACAGGAAGTTGGAGACTGTGGGGCACTTCCTTCCTCCCACCCCCAGCCCCCAAAATGGACTCCTTGCAAAGAAAAAGTGCAGGCAAATGTCAACCTGAGGAGTTATTCTGATAAAAATCATAATTTTCAAGGTTTATGCTGCCTGCTGGTGGATTTCTTGTGCGAAATTGCAAATTTTGCAATCTCGCAATTGCGAGATTGTCGCTGCCCACCGCATCAACGTGTTCGCAAGTATTTACTCCAGCGAAATTGTATAGTATTCTAGTTGGCAAGCAAAAAATCCGCTTCGCACGGATTTTACGAATTTTCGGCAAGTTCGCTAGAGTTCGCGGATTGCGAATTTACCGAAAATCCGCAAAATCCGCGAGCGGAACGGATTTTACGCCCATGCTTAGCTGCTGGTCCCTTTGGGTGTGGAGGATCATTCGAAGAGCCAGGTCTTGAGGTCCTTCTTGAATTGGGTCAGCACCACAGATTGCCTGAGGTGGAGGGGCAGCGAGTTCCAGGCCTTGACGGCGAGGTAGGAGAATGATCTTCATCCGGGTCTGGTCTAGTGAACCCTGGGGATGGAGACTAGGGCGCCTTGGGCAGAACAGAGTTGTCTGGTGGGCACGAGGAATGCAGAGTGGTGGTTCAGTTACAATGGTCCTATGTTGTGGAGAGCTTTGTAGACATGCGTGAGGAGCTTGAAAGTGATTTTCTTGTTGACCAGGAGCCAGTGGAGTTGTCGGAGGTGTTGTATGATGTGGCTGCAGTGGGGGATGTCGATAACCAGTCTCGCAGCGGCGTTTTGAACATTCTGTAGTTTGTTGAGCTGTTTCTGGGTGACGCGGCATAGAGTGCATTGCCGTAGTTGAGTCTGCTGGTGATGAGTGCGTGGGTGACAGGCTTTCTGGATTCTGTGGGGATCCACCTGAAGGTCTTTCGAAGCAGGTGGATTGTGTAGAAGCAGGCTGAGTAAACTGCATTGATTTGGTAATTCATTGTGAGCAAAGAGTCTACTATGATGCCACTTTGCAAACGCTCCTCCTGGCACACTACTGGTTGGGGGATGAAGTCCGCTTTACTCCTAATGGACCTTGGGGGCCAACAAGCCCACCTGGTACCTCCTGTGAGTCCTACAAAGCAGAATTCCTAAGAGCTGGTCGAAGGCCCAGACTTCTTTCTCCACCACTCTACAAACACGACTATTAGTTAAAAAAACATAGAAATTCACTGGCCAAACCAAAGGTTACAGGGATGTTATAGTTAGGAATTAGTATTTAAAAAAACCATAGAAATTCACAGAAAAAGAAGAAAGGTTAAAGGAACAAATTTTAGTTAGGAATCAGCATTTAAAAAACTTTAGAAATGTACTGAAAAAGTCAAAGGTTACAGGGACAGTATTATAAGGCTCAGATTTCACTCGTAGAAAACCAGTGAAATTCAGCAGTTATAGCTAACTCGAGCCTCCTGCTATGCACTGCTTATGACCTCACATATTACTTCACTCATGACATCGTCAGTGACACCACTGTTGACATCTCAAATGATATCACAGGTTACTTCATCCATAAAATCACTAACACACCCACTCACACCCTCATAGAACCTTTTTATACACCCACTCCCACAGAACCATTCACAAACCCTTTCCAGTATTTACACACCCACTCACTGATTCATAGATCTACGCACACATCCACACATTCACCCACACAGCCACCCACCAGCCACTCACATACTTCGTCAGTCACCCATAGAGCCACCTAGATAGCTACTCACTCACTCATACAGTCAATCACACAGCCACTTACTCAACCATACAGTTACACACACCCCCACATACTTACTCATACAGATACAAAAATGTACTCATTTACCTATACAGCAAACGACTGACATCAACAATGATATGATATCAGCCATTTTAGGACTCAGGGACTCAATCCCCTGAGCTGAAAATAAGTGTTAAAAAACATATACTCTGCCTGCCATATAGGGGGTGGGGAAGAGATACCCTGCCCCCCTAGGCCTGATGGAGGGGTTCCCAAAAACTGCAATTTTTTTTATTAGCGATGTGAGTCTGTTGCTCTAATAAAAAAAATATTTAAAAAAATAGTTGTTTCCCGCTTTTTATAAAAGAACAATGACAGTTCAAGTCCCGGGGGGTGGGAGCGGGTACAGGTATATCCTTTGGTGGAGTGCTGTGAATGACCCCTTTCCCTAGGGTTTTAGAGGCTCCGAGAACCCCACACTCCATGGCGTATTTAAAATTGATGGGAGGAGGGCATGCAGCCCCCATTCCGAGCCTGTCCAAGACCCCAGAATGGAAGCTGCATGTCCTCCTCCCCTCAATTCTCAGGGGATGGACTGTATTTGAAGGAGAGAAAGGTGTGCCACCACCCCTCCACAAACTTCCATGCTCCAGGGCTATGTATATATTGTTACAATTAATCCAAGTAGTATGTTCCGTCCACCCCTCTTCCCTGCCCCGTGTTGGAACCTTCCACCCTGAAGCTCATGATAGAATGTTGGAGCAATATTCAGTGAGGAGAGTGGATAGCCATTAAACAACATCCTTCTTGGAACTTCCTGTGTCCTGTGATATTTCAAGAATTTCTACACTGGCGACTGATCTGTGCAGGGGGCAGTAGTGGCTATCTCCCCTTTGAGTACTCTCTCCACACGTGGAAGGATTTCCTCTGATGACTTTGGACGTTATTGCAAGTATTGGCTAATGGAACCACATGGTGTGTGACAATTTGTCCTGATTATTGCTTGAGAATAAGCGTGATGTCAGTAAGGAACTGGATAATTTTACGAAATTTTGGTTGTGGAGTATATCAATTAAACCTCAGTAATACTCATCGTTAAAAGAAAGCTCCTGCTGTGTGCGCGGCAAGTCTCTAAATGTGAATCATTGAAGCCTCTCTCTTACCTCCTCCGTTGTTCCGTGGTACACTGTGAGTGAGTGGAGGCCGGAGTGTTGTCTGTCGTCATGATTTGCGACTGACGATCGGCGAGGTCTCTTTGTGAGGAGAAGGGCTTCCAGTGCCGTCTTTGCTGTGGTCCTGTTGGGAGTTTTTGCTGAGTCCTTCCCGTGTATGCTGAGCCTGACGGGACCCGATGTTGTGAGGAGCGGTGTTTGTTGTCGGCGCCTGCGCATTGGCCTCTGCCTTCATTGAGCGGATTTCCATTTCCCTGTATCGAGTTTCTGACTGAAGATCTACTGCACACCTCACGATCAGGGCCGCTTCTCCACTTTGCTCGCCTCAGTCATCTGAATTTTGCTTCCGTTCGAGCCGGCGCACCAGCAACCAAGGGCCGGTATTTTATGTAATTGTACTTTTCGAGGTTTAGAGGGCAAGATAAACTGAATTCCAGTTGCAAATTTTACTTTTCTAGGTCCAGAGTCAGATTATTGTTATAAAGGAAGTACAAAGACCCTTGGAATTAAATTAGTCTCCATTTTTCCAAATTTTCAATCTCAAAGTTACTGTTCATACCTGGATGACTGACATTATTCTGTTATCGTATCCTTTTTATTTAAGATACAGTGTGTGTATTCAAGCATTCAAATTTTCTGTGTTTATATCTCCTTAATATTTCTATTCTTTATGTACAGTTAGCTATTAGCATTTAGCTGTGTTCTCTGAAATCCCAGCATTATCTACCCCAGCGTCTATAATGGCAGCAGCAAGCATGAACCAACCCCCACCTTTTCTTAATGATATAGGAGAACCTGAAATTAGCTGGAAGGAATGGGTAAAACTTTTTGAATCTTATCTGATAGCTATAGGTGGTCAAAGGTTCAATTCTGTAAGAAAACAACATATATTACTGCACAATTTGGGCGTACAAGGGCGTAAAGTATATGAATCCTTACCTGTACCTGAGCAAGATGGTAATGCTGTAGGAGAAGTAGATGTGTATGTGCAAACTTTGGAAAAATTAGAAAAACATTTTGGAGACAGAATAAATGTGGTTTTAGAACGTCACAAATTTTTCAAAAGGTGTCAAGGGAAACAAGAGTCAGTACAACATTATATTGCAGTATTGTGGGGTCTTACACAGTTGTGTGAATTTTGTGATCTCACAGATTCTTTAATAAGAGACCAACTGGTGAGATGCACTAACAATCCGCGCATCCAGGAGAAACTGTTGGCTAAAAATCCTGGGCTCAGAGAAGCTGTAGAAATTGCTAAGTCAGTGGAACACACAGCTAGGTGTGTGAAGGAAATGAAGCCTGATGGTGAGACTGTGGCTACCATTGATAATCAAGAAGACAGGTATGATGTGTATAAGGTGAAGGTTAAAGAAAATGTTAACACCAGGATAGATTATAAAGAGAAGGGTCCCAAGTGTTACCGTTGTGGTAGCAACAATCATTTTGCCACCTATTTCCAATGTCCCGCCAAGTATGTCACATGTAAAAAATGCAATAGAAGGGGACATTTTGCCAGAGTGTGTCGCGATGGAGAGTTGCATGTCAGGGAAAATGATAAGAATACAGAGAGAGCCACTAGTAGAGAAGTGAAATGCATTGAACAAAAAGTCGAGAAATTTACCTTGCAAGTGAAAGATGTCAATGACACTGTAAATTCCATTTACCCTAAATGTGATGTTCTGATTAATGATGAATTTGTTGAAATGTTTGCAGATTCATGTTCACCGTTCACTTTAATAAATAAGGATGACTATATGTCCACTGGCAAGAATAAGATCAGTGATCTTAAGTCCCCTGATATTTCTCCTTCAGGTTATAACAAGGGTAATATCCCCCTTTTGGGCATGAAAGATGTACAAATACAATTCAAGGATAGGAAAACTTATGGTACTGTATATGTTGTGACATCAGGTTCTAACCTTTTGGGATGGGTTCATCAAAAAGAATTGGGAATCATATTAGATCCCAATAGTGCAGAACAAGTTTTACTCACAGAGAATTTCCCTGGGGCTGAAAAGATTTATGATGATTTCAAACAATTGTTTAAAGAGGAATTGGGATGTTTACACAATTTCCAACATAGGATTAAATTAAAACAAAATGCCAAACCTGTGGTACATGGTCTGCGTACTGTGCCTTATAAGTTGAGAGAACCCTTGAAAAAGGAGTTGCAAAAGTTATGTGAGATGAATATAATTCAACCCATAGACTGTTCAGAATGGTTGGCTCCTATTGTTTTGGCAGCCAAACCCAATGGAGAGGGTATCCGTCTCTGTGTGGACTTACGCAGTTTAAATGATTGTATTTGGGTAGAGAGACATCCTTTGCCAGTGATTAATGAAATGCTGAGTACTATGGGCCCAGCAAAGTATTTCAGTGTAATAGATTTGTCCATGGCATACCATCAGATCGAATTACATCCAGATTCAAGGCCACTCACAGCATTTATCACACCTTTTGGTGCCTTCATGTTCAAAAGGATGCCTTTCGGCCTTGCCTCAGCTGCTGCAATTTTCCAAAGAGCTATGCATAAAATTCTGGAGGGCGTGGAACGCACATTGTGTTTCCAAGATGACATATTAGTTTATGGAAAGAATTCAGAGGAACATGATGATGTGTTGAGGCAAGTTTTCAAAAGGCTCACAAATGCTGGATTAACAGTCAAGAAAGAAAAGTGTAAAATAAAAGTTCAACAGGTGGAATATTTGGGCCATGAAATTTCAGAAAAAGGATTTAGACCAAAGAGCAGTTTGATCCGAGCAGTTAAAGAAGCTCCTAATCCAAGAAACAAAGAGGAGTTAAAGTCATTCTTGGGACTTATGGAATACATGTCAAAGTATGTGGAAAATTTTGCTATCAAATGTGAATCCATGAGAGAAATGTTAAGAAAAAACAAGGAGTTTGTGTGGAATGAGGAACAGGAGGCAGTTGCTAATGCCTTGAAAGAAGATTTAGTCAAATCCCCAGCTCTTGGAACATTTGATGCTACCAAGAAGACTATTCTGACTACTGATGCGTCAAACTATGGACTAGGTGCTACTCTTATTCAGAAAAATGGAAATGATGAAAAGATTATTGCCTATGCATCTAGAAGCCTCTCCCCGCCAGAAAAGAACTATTCTGTAATTGAACGAGAAGCTTTGGCGTGTTTCTGGGCAGTCAGACATTTAAAAAAATTTCTATGGGGTCTAAGATTTACTATACGTACAGATCACAAGCCACTTACATATATTTTTTCTGTGAAAGGATTGGAGAACTGCACCCCACGCATCAGCAGATGGATACTGGGACTGGAACATTTCAATTTCAAAATTGAACATGTACCGGGCAAGGAAAATATCATTGCAGATTTCGTATCCAGGTCACCTCTTCCAGAAGAAGATGTTACAGAAGAAGCGTTGGACAGTCCTATAATGATGATGGATTTTCTTGCCATCACAGAATTGGAGTGGGAAGAAGGAATGAAGAAAGACTATGAGCTCAGTATCCTGAAGGAAATGATCAAAAATGGATGGCCAAGTAAGAAAAAGGAGGTAGAGGAAGGAGTGGAAGATTTTTGGGAAGTCAGAGATGAACTGAGTGTTATTGGAGAAAAAATGTATCGGAATAATAGAGTGATACCTCCTAAAGATCTAAGAAAGAGAGTCATTGATTTGGCACATGAAGGCCACCTTGGACGCAGTGCCACTAAAGCAAGAGTAAGAACAAATTTCTGGTTCCCTAGAATGGATGCCATGACGGAAGAAGCAGTAAAAGATTGTGGAGCGTGTGAAAAAAGTGATAAGTCAAAAGTAATATGCAAGTCTCCATTGTATCCAGTAAGCGTCCCGATCAAGCCATGGTGCAAGCTAGCAATGGACATTATTGGGCCGATGCAGAATCAAGTTATGCAGAGAAGATTCATGTTGGTCTTGATCGATTATACTTCACACTGGATCAAACAAAAGTTTGTGCATAGCATCAACACCAAGACAGTGATCCAATTTTTAAAAGAAGTGTTCAGCGAGGAGGGTATCCCTTCCACACTAATAACTGACAATGGGGTACAATTCACCTCCGAGGAGATGCTGGATTTTTTTAAAATGTTAGGTATAAAGCATGAGACCACTGCTCTCTATTGTCCGAAAGCAAATGGAATGGTGGAGAGAGCTAATAGAGTCATTAAAGAAAACATTCAACTAGCTACTGTCAATGGATTTGATGTTGAAAACTCCTTGAGGGAATGTCTGTGGGCCTATCATACATCACCCAACAAGGTAACAGGGGTTTCTCCCTTTGTGTCTTTACGCGGGAGGGAGCCAGGCACCAAATTAAATCCCTGTTGGCTAAAAGGTGGGGAAGTTAAGGAAGTTGATTGGGAGGAAGCTGGAAAGAAGGTCAAACAACATCAATCCAAGTACAAACAATGGTATGATCAGAAACATGGAGTAAAGTTCAAAAAATGGGAGGTGGGTGACATGGCACAAGCCAGAAGAAGTGTCAAGTCAGGAACTGCTACCAGCAAATTTCACTCTTCATACAAAATAGCAAAAGTGTTGAAAAATGTAGTACAGTTTGAAAATGGGCAATGGTGGAGTTATGATAACATTGTAAGAGTACAGTCTTAAATATTGTTCTGTTATGTAAATTTGGTTCTCTGCTAATTTGCTCAGCCTACCATAAATCTATATTATTTTTCCTTTCAAATGTTCTAAATATAGGAAGGGAGATGTGTTACAATTAATCCAAGTAGTATGTTCCGTCCACCCCTCTTCCCTGCCCCGTGTTGGAACCTTCCACCCTGAAGCTCATGATAGAATGTTGGAGCAATATTCAGTGAGGAGAGTGGATAGCCATTAAACAACATCCTTCTTGGAACTTCCTGTGTCCTGTGGTATTTCAAGAATTTCTACATATATATATATATATATATATATATATATATATATATATATATATATATATATATATGTTCACTGAAAAAACCATAGGTTTCAGGAGTTATATAGTTAGGAATTAGCTTTTAAAAAACCTTTGAAATTCACTCAAAAAACTATAAGTTTTAGTGGTGTTATAGTTAGCTGGACATTTTACTCATACAAAACCATTGAAATTGCTCCTATATAGTTAGTTGTACTAACTATATTTCGCGCACCCGCAATCCACTGCTGATGATGTCACATATTAGATCATTCATATAATGGTCAGTGACATCACTGATGACATCTCAAATGACATCATTGATGACATCACTGATGACATCATCCAGTGAATGTGGTTTGCTTCGTTATTTAAATATGCATTATATATATAGCAATTTGCATTGAAGAATAAGTGGATATATATAAATAAATATTTGGATGGAGGATTTAGTAGCAGTGTAATTGACTGTTTACTTGACCAATTTATAATGTCTCACTAAATATAGTGGATAGTGACTAAACTGTGTGAATATCTGTATCACTTTGTCAGTTGTTGTGTAAACTGATTCTACAGTTGGTTACTAGCTATGTGAAAGTCTATATTAGTTATTGATTAGTTAACTGAGTATTTGTATGGGAGTGTGAAAGTGTGTGTGGTTCGGTGAGGGGTGTGTGACTGTCCGAAGATGTGTGAATAGTTGATTCAGTAGATATATGAAGTTAAAACTACATGTTCTAACAGTTGTTTGGGTGAGTGAATATCTTTATTGGTGTGGTGATGAGCAAATATATTTCTCAATGGTACAGGTCCAACAAACTAGAAAAATAAAAGGCAGTGTATGTGTCAGTTGTTGTATATAAATAAGTATACATAAGACACAATGATTGTGTGAGTGACTGTATGGATAACTGTATACTTGTAATAATGATTTTATAATTCACTAAGTATGACTTACTATCTAAATGAATAGAAGAAGTGGTGTTTGTATTAGTGTTTTGCTAAGTAAATATGTAAGTATGATCCATTGTTTGCATAAGTGAGTATGATGACTTCATATGTGAATAGGATGCGTGCTATGGTTTAATGACGATATAGATGTATAAGTATTTTTGATAGTGTTCTATTGTTCATTGACAGCATGTATGAGTGAATCCATAGGTAAGTGATTAGATGTGTGTATACATCTATGAATCACTGGGTGGATTTTTAGATACTTGTATTGCTGTGACAATGGATTTAAATATGATACTCTGTATTTTACAAAGAGTGATGAAAAATTGTAATAGTGTATGAAAAGGTGTATGTGATTGTCACGTGGATGATGTCATCAGTGATGTCATCAGTGATGTCATTTGAGATGTCATCAGTGATGTCACTGACCATGTCATGAATGATCTAATATGTGACATCATCAGCAGTGGATTGCGGGTGCGCGAAATATAGTTAGTACAACTAACTATATAGGAGCAATTTCAATGGTTTTGTATGAGTACAATGTCCAGCTAACTATAACACCACTAAAACTTATAGTTTTTTGAGTGAATTTCAAAGGTTTTTTAAAAGCTAATTCCTAACTATATAACTCCTGAAACCTATGGTTTTTTCAGTGAATTTCAAAGGTTTTTTAAATGCTAATTCCTAACTATATAAGGCCTGAAACCTATGGTTTTTTCAGTGAATTTGCAAGGTTTTTTAAATGCTAATTCCTAACTATATAAGGCCTGAAACCTATGGTTTTTTCAGTGAATTTCAAAGGTTTTTTAAATGCTAATTCCTAACTATATAAGGCCTGAAACCTATGGTTTTTTCAGTGAATTTGCAAGGTTTTTTAAATGCTAATTCCTAACTATATAAGGCCTGAAACCTATGGTTTTTTCAGTGAATTTCAAAGGTTTTTTAAATGCTAATTCCTAACTATATAAGGCCTGAAACCTATGGTTTTTTCAGTGAATTTGCAAGGTTTTTTAAATGCTAATTCCTAACTATATAAGGCCTGAAACCTATGGTTATTTCATTGAATTCGCAAGGTTTTTTAAAGGCTAATTCTATTAGCGGATAACGTTTTTATATATTAAAACGTTTTTTAAATCTCAAATGCCTGCTTTGCTGACAGAGTTTTTAAGCACAGGCTCTTTTGTCTCTGGTGGCCATCTTGGGAGACTGCATATCAGAATTTTTTTAATGAAATATAAGAGGATTTGAGAAGTCACTCAAAATGTGCCCTAATTTTTCTTTCTTCAGCACTAATCATAATTTCTATGGCAAAATGAACCCCCTGATTTTGTTCCTTTGCAAATTAAATGTTTTAAGTGTTAACACTTTATTTCAATCAAGATAACTTCAGGTGTGCCATACTTTTGTCATAAGTAAGACTGTTAGCGCTCTAGTTGTTCTTTAGAACACTCTGGGACATTCTGTCATTGGGCTATAGTTGGGCTACATCTGGCTGATATTTGGGCTACATTTGTTTTTTTTTGTCTCTGGTGGCCATCTTTGGGCTACATTGGGCTACATTGGGCTACATTGGGCTACATTTGGGCTCTAACATATATATAGCCCAATGTAGCCCAATATATATTTTTTCAAAGTTAATTTTCGAAAAAACCACTGGAGCACATATCTTGAGACATAGCAAAGGCACATCGGGCTACCAGTCCCTACAATTTTGCCAAGTTTGGTGGAAAACCATTCAGCCGTTCGGGCTAAAAGTGAGTCCAACCGCCCTATGGAAATTAACATGGGGAAAACACGTTTTGGGACCCCCCTTTTATCTCGGCCCCCGCTTGACGAATCCCCCCCAAACTTTCAGGGAAGGACCGGAGCGCCGCGAGGCAAAGTTAAGGAAAATTTCAGGAAGATTCCTCAACCGGCACCAAAGTTATTCCTAATAGAATGTTGCGATTTCCCTATGGAAAACAATCCTAACTATATATACCTATTGGCTATCGCCAGTGGGTAATATATATATATATATATATATATATATATATATATATATATCTGTCACAAAGTGATCCAGCAGACTCTGAGAGCGCTCAACAGTATGTGCTCAGCCCAGGGGTCGGATCCAGACCCAAACAGTCACTTTTTCATACAAAAGGAGCGGCACAACCAGAGAGTTTTTGAAGCCTTTTAATCAGCGCTTCACCCCACCAACGCGTTTCAGCCACACAAGGCTTTGCTCACGGTCAGTTGGTCCTTCTACTATTTTCTTTTTTATACTAGCCCATGTTAGTCATTATGAGGCATTATGGGATATGTAGTTTGAAAACAGTATACACACAATTTTTAAGTTAAAAGAAAGAAAGACTGGTGTGTTCTTATTATTTACATGTCTTATTGCTAGGTAGTTCATGTTAAGTCACATGGGCAATTTAAATAAATTCAAGTTCCTACTATCAAGGATACAGGGGAGTTCCTGAGAATCATTCAAGATGTAGTATGGAGTGAGGAATATCTTCTAGTCACAATTGATGTGGTCTCACTTTATACATCGATAAGACACAATGTGGGAATGGAAGCTTGTCAATACTTCCTAAAACAACGGAGTATCACCACACTGGAACATACAAACATGCTCTTAAAAATTATCCATCTATGCTTAACAAATAATGGTTTTTTGTTTAATCAAGAACTGTACAGGCAAGAATGTGGCACCGCCATGGGCATATCATTTTCTCCCAACTACGCCAATACCACCATGGGCTGGTGGGAAAAAACAGTGGCATGGAACATAAACAACCAACAAGAACTGGAACGGATCATTTTGTGGGTCCGATATATAGACGACTTGTTTATAATTTGGCATGGATCAGATCTTGAATTTCAAAACTACTTTTCAAAACTGAATCAAAATGATGTTGGTTTACAATTCACGTGCACAACGAACAAAAAACAAATCGACTTTCTGGGCACACAAATCTATATCTCCGAAGGAAAGTTAGAATCTACACTGTTCCGCAAGAAAACAGCCACTAACAGTGTGCTACATGGAACCAGTTTCCATCCACAAGCTCTCCTAAAAAGTATACCCTATGGAGAATACTTGAGGCTCAAACGAAACTGCTCCAAACCAGAGGATGCCGAAAGAAAAATGAAAGAAAGCAAGATGAGATTCAAGTCAAGAGGATATGAAGATCGTGTCCTACAAAAATGCAAAAAAAAGGCTGATCAAAAAACAAGAGCGGAATTACTAGTTGAAAAACCGAAAACAACAAATAAGATTGATCCACCGAGATTTGTGACCACTTATAACAAAGAAAGTGGAATCATCGCCAACAAGATGAAAAAATACTGGCACATTATATCTGGGGACCCAGATATAGGAGAATTAGTAGGCAAGCAACCACAAATCACCTATAAAAAGAACACATCCCTCAAAGATCTCTTGGTAAAAAGTCATTTTCAGAAAAAAACAGAGACAAATTGGCTTAAAGATCAACGCAAAGGATTCAAACCCTGCTCCTCCTGTAAAGCCTGTAAAATTGGTACCAGCAAAAAGAGCATTGAGGAACCAAATGGGAAAACAATGTACATTGACCAACAAATCACCTGCACATCAAAAAATGTGGCAACTAACCGTGAGCAAAGCCTTGTGTGGCTGAAATGCGTTGGTGGGGTGAAGCGCTGATTAAAAGGCTTCAAAAACTCTCTGGTTGTGCCGCTCCTTTTGTATGAAAAAATAAATAATATATATATATATATATATATATATATATATATATATATATATATATATATATATATATATATATATATATACAGTAGACTTACCTTTTATTACTAAGACTGGGATAGCAGACTGTTATCACAAACTAACATAAAGAGAGAAACATGACCCATGTAGGTAGGCGCTTCAGAGCCCCACTATATAAATATTACAGTACAATTCAATACACCTTTAATGCACTTTGCTGGTAAACAGTGTTTGGGTCACTCTGTCCCTCCCAGAGCACTTGAGGTGGGACTGTGACCCCAGGTGCGATGGAGGAACCTGAGGTGGATTATGCTGCATCCTCAGCATCATGTTGTCCCTTTGCTCTGGCAATGCATGTGGGGTCCCATGATCTCATGTACGTCTCCATTACTTTTTAGAAGTAACCTGTGAGAAGTCCTTCCCACAGATGCGGCAGGTCACAATTTTGACTGAGACCTTCTTTTACCCTCTAGGGATTGTGAAGAGCTGCCATACAAGTGACTCCTGGATGGGTACTGGAGTTTCTCCTTGCTGCTCTTCTGTGTCTTCCCTTTCCTCTCCAGATGTTTAATTTCTCAAAAATGTGCCTAAATGCAAAAAACCCCAAAAGGCCCAACACAAGAAATCATCACTCCCAAGTGCTACTCCCAAATGAAGTTGAAAGGTTGAAACTAAGTATAAATGGGGCAAGTTACTGATTTCAGCCAATCATATGTCTTTTATATGTGTGTCATAGGTCCCGCTGTATCATTTACAGGTACCTCTGGAACACAACACACAAAAGCAAGGCAGTTTTAGAAAAAGACTCAAGGGAACCTCATTAATTGTCCCAATTAGAAAACCATTAGGCTCAAACATAATACTAAATACAACTTTAAAAAAATAAATTGGCAATCATAGGGTACTCCAGTGGGCCCAAGAACAGGAAGTAAAGCCCACACGAACATCCCACTGGGGCATTTCATTGGTTGGATCACTGATAGAATATCGATGTACAAAATATCAATGTTCAAAATATCTAAAAAAAATATTGACTACAAAAATATCGACTCCCATACCTACACAGGTAAATACAAAAATATTGAATCAAAAATATCAATGTATAAATATAGATGTAAAAAATCTCGATTTATATATATATAATAGAATAAATAAACGATAAACATCTTTACACTGGAGTGCTGGCCGTTCTTATTTGACGAGGACTGGTTGGATTGTGTGTTTGTATATATATATATATATATATATATATATATATATATATATATTACCTACTTGCGGTCGCCAGTAGGTAGTTATAGTTAGGACCTAGTTTCCATAGGAAATCCGCAACATTCTATTGGGAATAACTTTGGTGCCGGTGGATGAATCTTGTTGAGTTTCTCAAAGAAGATGGCCCGCTCCGCTCCGCTCCTTCCCTGAAAGTTTTGTGGTGATTCGTCAAGTGGGGGCTGAGAAAAAAGGGGGGTCCCAAAACGTGTTTTCCCCATGTTATTTTCCATAGGACGATTAGACACGGCTACAGCCCGAGTGGCTGAACGGAATTACAAGAAATTTGGCAAATTGATAGAGTCTGATTCGCAGATCGCCCTTTTGTTTAAATGGTGTAAATCCCTCCAGTAGTTGTTGAGAAAATCAAATTCGATTTTTTTTATATATCTATAAACGCGCAACGCGCGCGCACCGGTGCGCGCGAGCGGAATTCTGATTTGCTGTTAGACGTCTGTCAACATTCGAATCGGTGGAAACCAGGGAGTGTTGTCCGTCATTTTGTCAGTGCGAGGCAGCAAAGAGGGCAAAATAAAGGTGAAGAACATGAAAAGGGGGCAGGGTAGAGAGTCCTTGACCCCCTAGGCTTTCTCAGGGGGTCCCTCTAGGACCCCGAAGGCCCGAAATTTTTTATTTATTTTTTTAAATCGCGAGGTGCGCGCACGGTGCTCGCACCTCCCGAGGCAAAACAGAGTGAAAATTAAAAGTAGAGAACGTGAAAAGGGGGTAGGGTAGAGTCTCCCTGACCCCCTAGGCCTTGTCAGGGGGTCCCTGAAGGACCCCAAAGGGCAAAAAAACTGTTAAAAAAAATGTTGCGAGGTGCGCGCACCCTTCTGCCGCCATTTTGTGTAGTTTCAGAAGAGAGTCAAAAACGAAAGTGGAAAACGTGAAAATGGGGCAGGGTAGAGTCTCCCTGACCCCCTAGGCCTTCTCAGGAGGTCCCTGAAGGACCCCAAAGGGCAAAAAAAACTTTTTTTCTTTTTAAATCGCGAGGTGCGCGCACGGTGGAAAAAAACCAACAAAAAAAAGACAGTTAAACAATAAGTTTGAGTGTTTAGGTGTTGGTTGGCTCTAAAAAGAGCCGTTGTGTTCATTGAGTGTTTTTTTGTACCTACAAGTAGGTACCAATGCAGAGTCTAAAGTTTAAAAGGAAGACTCTGTTCTCCTCATCTGTGAAATGTACACCATCTCTCCTATAGATGCCTTGCATGTTGTAACGCAAGTTGTTGTGGTATATAGAACCCATACCATAGTCTCTGAGGAAAGCAGAAACAGACTTATTCACATGTTTCCTTGCTTTCTCAATCTGCGGACAATATTGGTTGGACCAGTTCCATTTTTGCCTTTGGCATATATTAGAATATACAAAGGCAGTTTGAGGAAAAAGTGACATCAATTGCCCAAAGGTGTCCTTTAAAAGCATTTCCAGACCTACCCCAGTCAAAGTGCACAGGTCATTTCCACCACACTGCACAATTATGAGGTCAGGGTGTGGGAGATGCAAAAAGGATTTTACCAATGGCATCAATTGGTGACATCTTAATCCTCTCTGGCCAATCCACATAATATCCACATTTGGTAAATCAAGGTTGAGAAAGCATCTATTTGCTGCATACCTTTCACTCCAGAATATAAAAATGTGTCCTACAATCCACACTCTAAGCATCTTGAAGGCAGATCTGGTTGTAGTCAGATGGTCTCTGGAAATGAAATGGCAGTTTGAAAACTAGGAGTTTAGAAAAAAATGTGGATGAGATTCCGTGCACTTGAAAAACAAAGAAATGATTGGTGGTTTCTGATAATTTAACATTGAAAACTAGGGTGCATACTACTGGTTTTTAAAAGGAATACAACTATTGGTTTAGAAAAAGTCATTGAAAAGAACATTGCACAGGATAAGCTGGAATATTGAGAAGTCAAACACACTTGCTGCTTTGGTTTACAACATTGAGAGATGAACTTTTCAACTTTTGAGTTCAGTTAGGTGTTCTATGGAGAGTTACCATGATAACAGGCAGAGAGAGCAGTGGGGGAAGGTTGATAGTGTTGAAATGTACAACCAATTAAAATGTTAGTTTGGTTTTGAATGTGTGTGGTAAGAAATTTAATTGGTCATGTACAGGGATATGTGTTAATAATGAGAGGGAATCAGGGCCATTTTGTGGTTGCAGTGTCTGAGGTACATTTCAGAGATCCTGCTTAAGAAAATCTGGTGTGATTGACACTGTTCTAAATCTTCAAAAGCATTTTTAAAGGTGAGTTATTAATTTGTAAGGGGATATATGTTGTGCATTGTAAGTTAATAATAAAAATGTGTTGTAATCTGGAAGTTACTCACTTTCCCTCTGTTTCACTCTCTCTCACTGTCTTCCTTTCTCTCCACCACTGTTCTTTTTCCTTCCTCTCTTTTTCTATAAATCCTTCTGTTTCACTTACTCCTTTATCCTTTTTCTTAATATGCTTTTTTTTCTATCACTCTCCTTTCCTTACCCTCATATCTTTTTCCTCACTGTTACTATCCCTTTCCTTTACTCCTGTTTTCTAACTCCTTCTCTCCATCTGATTTACTTCCTTTTGTTTATTTCTTCCCTCTCATTGTCTCCCTCTTTCTCTCTCCCTCACCCTTGCTCTCTTTATACAACACTACTAGCAAGACCCCCTTCTCCCCCCCTTCACTGTAGTAATCATTTGACTGAATTGCAAAGATGTTTGTTATGTGTCTAAGGTCACAGTGTGAGTCTCATGTTTGGATGTAATGCTGGCAAAAAAGTAATGCTGCAAATTGGAAATGTATTTTGAAAATGACTCAGGTTTCTGCACTGTAATGTAGTCTCTTAAACGTTTTTGTGTGGGAAATGTGTTTTGGTATAATGTATGGTTTTAAAATGTTTGTCCAGGATCACTCTGAGTGTCTGTGTAAATTAAAGAATTATATTTGCACTTTTTTCTATAATCTCACCTGTGTCTCCTCACAGTCTACTTCTCTCTGCTTATACTGTGTTCTTTCTTCTGATATTGTGTCTCATGTTTGGATGTAATGCTGACAAAAAAGTAATGCTGCAAATTGGAAATGTATTTTGAAAATGACTCAGGTTTCTGCACTGTATAGTAGTGCTCAAATAGATAGGCTGTGTTCTGTCTCTCAAAGTTTTTCGTGTGGTAAATGTGTTTTGATTAAATGTATGGTTTTATACTTTTTGTCCAGGATCACACTGAGTGTCTGCGTAAATTAAAGAATTATATTTGCACTTTTTTCTATAATCTCCCCTGTCTCTCCTCACAGTCTACCTCTTTCTGCTTATACTGTCCTTTGTTTTCTGAAATTTTCACTCTTTCCTTATTTTTTCTTGTCTTTCTTGAGAGTGCTATTTTTTTAACTGTTTTTTGTGTTCCCTCTGTTGTGGTTGTCTTTACTGTCCCCTAATGTTCCACTTTTATTTTATACTCCCTCTTCTGCTTTCTTAATAATACTCTCTGTTTTATTAGACCTCCTCTTAGCAATGACCCATTTAATATAGATAGAGTGCCTTATACACTATGGGCAGATTTACAAGCATATTGGGCCTCTTTCTTCCTGTATTGTGTCTCATGTTTGGATGTAATGCTGGCAAAAAACTAATGGTGCATATTGGAAATTTATTTTGGAAATGAGTTAGGTTTCTGCATTGTAATGTAGTGCTCATATTCATGGGCTGTGTTCTGTCTCTTAAACGTTTTTCTGTGGTATATGTGTTTTGGTGAAATCTATGGTTTTAACATTTTTGACTAAGATCACACTGAGTGTCTGTGTAAATTAAAGAAATATATTTGCACATTTTTCGATAATGTCATGTGTGTCTCCTAACAGTTTCCATCTCTCTGCTTATAGGGTACTCTTTATTTTGATATTGTGTCTCATGTTTTGATTAAATGCTGGTATAGAAATAGTGCTGTAAATTAGAAATTTATTTTCTGTCTGCACTATCCCTCTCCCTCTGGCTGCACCCTATGCCTGCACCCTCTCATGTGCATCTGCAGAGACCTATTATGATACGGCTGCTGGTGTGTATTAGACAGCGCTTACATGTTAAATCTTTTCCTTCTCTGTCTGTAGTCTCGCACCCTCTGTGTGTACCATTTTATCTCTGTCTTCACTATCTCCCCCTCTGTGTGCTCCAATTAGCCTCTGCATGTAACATTTTTCTCACTGTTTCCAGCATTTCTTCTCTGTTGTACCATTTTATCCTCTGTGTGTACCATGTCTGTGTATGCTTGCACTATCTGTGTTTCTGCTTGAACCATCTCACCCTTTCTCTGCACCACCTTTTCTCTGACTGCACCATCTCTCCCTCTGCCTGTAGCCCTGCACCATCTATCCTCTGATTGTACCAGTTTACTTTCTGCCTGCAGTATCTCATTTTCTGTCTGCACCAACCCTCTCCCATTGCCTGCACCCTCTCATGTGCATCTGCCGAGGCCTATTATGATATGGCTGCTGGTGTGTATTAGACAGCGCTTACATGTTAAATCTTTTCCTTCTCTGCCTGTAATCTCGCACCCTCTGTGTGTACCATTTTATCTCTGTCTTCACTATCTCGCCCTCTGTGTGCTCCAATTAGCCTCTGCATGTAACATTTCTCTCACTGTTTACAGCATTTCTTCTCTGTTGTACCATTTTATCCTCTGTGTGTACCATGTCTGTGTCTGCTTGCACTATCTGTGTTTCTGCTTGAACCATCTCATCCTTTCTCTGCACCACATTTTCTCTGACTGCACCATCTCTCCTTCTGCCTGTAGCCCTGCAACATCTATCCTCTGATTGTACCAGTTTACTCTCTGCCTGCAGTATCTCATTTTCTGTCTGCACCAACACTCTCCCACTGCCTGCGCCCTCTCATGTGCATCTGCAGAGGCCTATTATGATATGGCTGCTGGTGTGTATTAGAAAGCGCCTACTTGTAAAATCTTTTCCTTCTCTGCCTGTAGTCTCGCACCCTCTGTGTGTACCATTTTATCTCTGTCTTCACTATCTCGCCCTCTGTGTGCTCCAATTAGCCTCTGCATGTAACATTTCTCTCACTGTTTCCAGCATTTCTTCTCTGTTGTACCATTTTATCCTCTGTGTGTACCATGTCTGTGTCTGCTTGCACTATCTGTGTTTCTGCTTGAACCATCTCACCCTTTCTCTGCACCACCTTTTCTCTGAATGCACCATCTCTCCCTCTGCCTGTAGCCCTGCACCATCTATCCTCTGATTGTACCAGTTTACTCTCTGCCTGCAGTATCTCATTTTCTGTCTGCAGCAACCCTCTCCCACTGCCTGCACCTTCTGCCTGCACCCTCTCATGTGCATCTGCAGAGGCCTATTATGATATGGCTGCTGGTGTGTATTACAGAGCGCTACCACGTTAAATCATTTCTTTCTCTGCCTGTAGTCTCGCACCCTCTGTGTGTACCATTTTATCTCTGTCTTCACTATCTCCCCCTCTGTGTGCTCCATTTAGCCTCTGCATGTAACTTTAGATAGATGGTGCAGGGCTGCAGGCAGAGGGAGAGATGGTGCAGTCAGAGAAAAGGTGGTGCAGAGAAAGGGTGAGATGGTTTAAATTGGTAATGTATTTTCTGTCTGCACCAACCGTCTCCCTCTGGTTGTACCCTCTGCCTGCACCCTCTCATGTGCATCTCTAGAGGCCTATTATGATACGGCTGCTGGTTTGTATTACACAACGCTACCATGTTAAATCTTTTCCTTCTCTTCCTGTAGTCTCACACCTTCTGCCTGTACCATTTTGTCTCTGTTTGTACTTTCTCTCCCTCTGTGTGCTAAATCACCTAAATCATGAACTGAGTCATGATTTAGGTGATGCAGTTGTAGAAAGTCCTATGCAGTATGTGTTTCAGGCCTCTTAATTTTCAAATTGTGTTTATGCCGTGCAATTTAGATGCTGGGTGTGCTGTTGAAATGCAAAAGCAACTGTGTCTGTAGCATGTAGTAATCATTTCAGTGAATTTTCAATTGTACATTCTTAGTCCCACCTTGACTCACTGCACTGCTTGAAGTTCACTTCATTGTCCTAAACCCTGAAACTCAATTCCTAGAAAAATATTCTAAACTCTTGCAACACAACTGCAGTGTTGTAAACCCTAAAAGAATATTTCCAGCAAGACTCCCTTTCATTGTAGTAATCATTTTACTGAATTGGAAGGGATAGTGTTATCTGTTTAAGATCACAGTGTGAGTCAGTTTTCATTTCAGAAGAATGTGGCAGAATAATTTGTGTAGTTGTTGGGTTTAAAAATATGGGAATACATGTACTTATGAAATTGATAAAGGTAGTTTTTTATTATCTATTAGTGAAAATGATATAATTAAGTGTTTATGTTTTTTGCAAGGTCCAGCAACATTATCATATATATAAAATGGATCAGAATCAGGAGAACTTTGCAGTCAAATTTGACATTTCGTATGAAGTAATAGAAGATTTAAATGGACCTTTTGGAGAGGACATTGATGAAGAAAATTGAGTTTTCTTTGATCAAAGTTTGGACAATGAGTTATTAGAAGCAGTGGAAGAAATTGAATTTCAGGATGCAAATTTGGAAATTAAGGACAATGTTAATGAAATACCAGATGAAGTGATGTTGGAGGTTTTATTGGAGTATGAAATGGTTGATGAATAAATTTATGATTTAGAATTAAAAATTATTCGAGTGAGTCTTTTTGTACTATTGTAATAATTTGGTTTGTTGATGTGTTTAAAAATATAAGAATACATGTTCTCATGGAGTGAGTTAGACTTTAGGACATCCAGTGCTTTTTACTCGTAGGCCTTGCTTGACACCATACACTGCGTACACACAACTGTATTGCTCTAAAGTCAGAAATATCAATCCCACCATGACCCCCTACACTGCCTAAACAGCACTGCACTGTTCTAAACCCTGAAACACCATTCTCAGCAAATTCCCCTATAATGTTGAAACACCACTGCACTGCCATAAAGTCAGAAACAGCACTCACTGCATGATTTCCTACTCTGTTCAGACACTGTTGCTGTACCTTAAACTTACTTATGAAGTGAACCAGTGTTTACATCATATAGTTGTTCTAATTGCTATGTAGTATGTTAGTAGTGGTCTATAACATGTTTTTTTTTCTTCACAATAGATTGTTATTATCTACAGAAAGTAAAACCAACATGCCTACAAAGGATGCCAAAAGAAGAAAATATAAACAGACTTACATTTCCAAGAAAACACAATTACAAGATTTATCTAAACACCATTCTACAGAGAAAAAGAAGAATGCTTCTGGTAAGACAACAAAGGATTCTATAAGGAAATTAACTGACAGAAAAAAGTGTGGACAATGTGGAAAAGATAAAAAAAGTATCTGTAAGAACAAAGAAAAAGCAGATAAAAAAGAAGAATGTTGGAAAAGTGTGTGGCGATGAAATTGTCTATAGTAATAGACGAAAAAATCAGTTTGTTCAAATTCGCAAGAGAATGTTTTATAACAGAGTTGTATTAAATTTATTAAAAAATGTAAAGACTTCTAAAAGGAAAACAGCTTTTTATAAGCAAAAAAAAGAATAGAAAGTATTGTTGATCAGGCTTTTGAATTGAAAAAGAAATTGTTTATTTTAGTAATCAATAGACTTCGTACACTAGACAAGGCACTCAATCTTTTGAAAGCGAAAAGTACGTGGAAAAGACTAATTAATAGAACTCATTTTTGCAATGTTTTTTCGGGAGAATGGAAGCATTGTTCAAGTTCTGAGCCATTTTTTAATGAAGAGACTTACTTTCAGACTAATGATTTGTAGCATGCAGTTGACACCAGTGGTCGAGCCTATGAGGTGAAGGACGGTTGTCCGGTTGAAAAAGAGAAAATTGTCCCAAGAAGTGCAGAAGAGGTATTAGCTGATGAAGTTTTAGGGAGACGTCCTAAGGCTCCAGTGTACACTTGGAATTGTATTAGTATTTGTAGTGTTCGACAGGATTCAATTGATTTTTTTTGCAATTTCTTACATAAGTATACTAAGAAAGGTATTAAACAGAAGATTAAGATGTTGCAAGAATTAGACCCCTGCCGAGTGAGAGAAAAAACGTGTTTGCTAGGTCATTCTCTGGCTTGTCTTTCTAAAAAAGTATGCCAGAGTGCTTTTCACCATTTTAGGATGTTAGCAGTGCATCATACTGAAGTGAGGAAATTAGTGAGAAGGTTGTATTATGAAAAAAGTTTAGCACTTAAGCTAAAACAGTTAAACAGTGCTCTTTTACATGGATCTGTATTAGATGTAAAGAACATTTGTGAAGAAATTGAGGTTAGTTACTTTTGTGAAAAAGAGGACAGTGCAGAAAATGATACAGTAATAGAAGCAAATGTGGAAGAAAATGTACAAAATTTTAGTACAGAAAGTTTTGACCAAGAAATTACAAGGTTTAAGGTCATTTCAGGAGAAAGGCCCCATTTTTCTTGTATTTGTTGTAGAAGAATTCAATGTAAAAATCAGACCAGGTTAGTTGATCTATATTTAAAAAGTGATAAGGAAAATAATAATGAGTGGAAGGATTTTGCAACTTATTTGTTGGTAGAGGATTGTTTTGATTTGGGTTCTGATCAACGTATTTGTAAATATTGTTATAGTAAATTAAATGATAACAAAATGCCTGCTAGGGCTGTACATAATAATCCTGAGTTGGTAAATATTCCTTCTGAACTGATGGATTTAAATACCTATGAGTCTATTCTGATTCAATGTGTGCATCCATTTCATGCTATTGTTCGCATGGAGCCTAAGACAGGGAAATTGCCTCCTTCAGATTTAAAGAGAGGATTCAAGGGAAGAGTTGTCTATTTGCCCCTAGATTTAAAGAAAAATATTGAAACAATTGGTGTTGAAAATGTGGAAGAGGTACCTCTAGTTATTCTAGTTAATGGCGTTCCTACAAAGAGTAAGAAAATCTGGCAAGAATGAGTGGATGTTAGGAAAGTCAAAAAGGCAACGTTGTATTTGGTAAAAAACAATCAATACTACAAAAATGTATATGTAGGAGAAGAGGAAACAACTGTAGAAGAGGACAGTGAAATGTCAGCTGGGCAAATTGAAAAAATGGATGTGTCCAGAAGTGAACAATTTTATGAACATTATAGTGTTCATCCTCTGCATTCCAAAGAAGTAATGGGGAATGCTATCAAGTTATTCTAAATGAAAGAAGCAAAAGGAAGTCCCATTAGTGTATGGGAAGAAAGCTTGGAAGCTCGTTATTTTCCTCAGTTATTTCCAACAGGTCAAGGTGGACGATATGATGACCGACCTGTGCAGATTCCTGCATCTGAATACCGGACATCAAGATTATATGCAGAAGATCCAAGATTTCGCCAATGTATTCCATATTTGTTTCATCTTCTGTTTGAGAGTGACTTGTCTGGACTTTCTTATGCAGTGAACCATATACTAAAAAGTGGAGTACATCTCTAAAATGTTTCGGCAAGGGACTTTATGGATAAAGGCCAACAGAAAGACACTGTTTTGGAATCTCATCTCATTAATCTCATGGCATGTCAGTGTGGTACTAACGAGTATTGGTACCGTCATCATGGGGAATTGAAATGTATGCTAAGAAACTTAGGAACTCCTACATGGTTCCTTACTCTAAGCTGTGAAGAGTATGCTTGGGAAGACTTACTTCAATTTCTTCGAGAGGCAAATGCAAACATAGAAAATATAGAATTCAAGACACCTGGAGAACTGTGCTCTTTGGATCCAGTTAATGTATGCAGGTATTTCAATCATATATTTGAAGCTATGATGTCTTTTATCACAAACAAAAAAAATCCTCCTCTTGGAGGGGTTCTGGATTTCTTTTGGAGAAAGGAGTATCAAGCAAGAGGTGCTCCTCACATACATATGCTGCTATGGATCAAAGATGCCCCCAAAATTGGAACAGATTCGGATGACACAGTGATGATTTTTATTGAACGGTATTCTACATGTGCTGTTCCTATAATTACAGAACAAAAGAATTTAAAACATCAAGTCTTACGGTTTCAAACCCATCGTTGTGGAAAATACTATCGTCGAAAATACAAAGCAAAGGACAAGTTCTACACAAAATGTCGTTTTGGATTTCCACGACCAGTAATATCAAAAGGAAGAGTGAACAATTTTATGTCATCTTTGCGACATACTGTGACAAGAAAATCACCGAAAAATACCTACAACTTAAGAAGAAATGAAGAGTCAAAATACATAAATGACTATAACCCAGTCATTTTGTCCATGTGGAATGCAAACATGGATATTCAGTATGTTGCAGACAACTGCATTGCTGTGGCTCGATATGTAACTTCTTACATTCCGAAATCTGAAAAGACAGAACTAAAGGAAATGTGGGAGGAAATTTCTCATGAAAAGAGCCTCAGTAAGAAATTGTACAGCTACAGTTTGAAGATGTTGTCTCATCGAGAAATCGGAGCATATGAATGTTCAGATCGCTTATCATCTACAAGTCTATATGCCAAATCTAGAACAATCATTTGGGTGAGTTTAGGTCTTGCAAGAACACGAAACCGAGTTTTGAAATCTGTACAAGAAATTGAGTAATTAGCAGTGAAAGAACCAAACAGTACAGATATTTTGAAGACAAATAGGCTGGATACAAACTATCCAAATAGAAGTAATCATCTTGAGAATGTTTGTGTCTATGAGGTACTGCAAAGCTGCACTTTTAAGAGGAATATCACAGAAGATATCAATAAAGGTGTATATGCTGTGATTGGATCTGAAGGATGTCTGGTGAAACAAAGAAAAGGACATTTGATTAATCATCGAAAACTGAGTTGCCAAACTCCTGACAAAAGGGAATTTTACTATTTAGCTCTTCTGCAACTCTTTAAGCCTTGGCGTACAGAAGAGGAACTACTTGGAGATTTTCTCAGTTATGAAGATT
The DNA here is from genome assembly GCF_964261635.1 of Lissotriton helveticus. NCBI lineage: Eukaryota > Metazoa > Chordata > Amphibia > Caudata > Salamandridae > Lissotriton > Lissotriton helveticus. Next base: position 1,109,135,981 of record NC_136067.1, read on the forward strand.
CATTCAACGCAACCAAAAATACTATAGAATGTCCTGTTTTTACTAATTATCTGAAAATGTTGAACGAGGAAATACAGCAAGAAGCTACAATAGCAGCAGAGATTGCTAGAGACAGTTCTCAAGATAGTCAAAGTTCTGCTTGGTTAAGTCAGGATCCACTATGAGGACCAATTATCCAAAATGTAGCAGCCACTGCCATGGATGAGGTGGAAAGAGCAATGGAACAAGCTCAGGAGGATGTAATAAACTTAGAATAATTGGAAAAACAGCTAAATGTTGAGCAAAAACAAATATATGATAAAGTGACAGAGCAGATTGAGCATTGTTTATGTCATGAGAAAAAAGAGTGTTCATGTACGTCATTTAAACCTGTCCGACTGTTCGTGAGTGGAGAAGCAGAAACTGGAAAAAGTTTTCTAATTAAAGCAATTGCAACTTATCTACAGAAAAGAACAGAGTCGTCACTCTCTTGTGTTGTTACTGCTCCAACTGGGTTGGCAGCACATAACATTAAAGGGATTACTTTACATCGTTTATAGATGCTGCCAGTAGAGCACGAAAATAAATTAGAATACCATAAGCTATCTGGAGAAGCTTGTTGTGAAGTTTCCAGAGTCCTGAAAAAAATGAAACTTCTCATTATTGATGAGGTAAGCATGGTATCAAATTTAATGCTTGCCTTTGTGCATTTAAGAATGCAACAAATTCTTAAAACAGAGTATGATGTGTTATTTGGAGGCAAACACGTCATCGTTTTTGGAGATCTACTACAGCTAACTCCTGTGAAAGGACAACCAGTGTTTAAAACCGTTACACGTGAAGACACCAGAAAGTGCCTGGGAAGCATTGGAAATGTTAATATTTGTTCATATTTCAAATATTCAGAACTCATTCAAAATATGCGATAAGCAAAGGATGCTGATTATAAAAGTATTCTTCAAGATATAAGAATTGGAAAAGTGAGTGAACATGCCAAAGAAGCTTTACAGGCACGATTACTTTCAAATTTGTTTCCAAATGAAAATGTTGGTGCAGAGAATATATATAGAAAAATTGCAGAAAAGAAATCAGTGATATGCTTGATGCTAACTATGCAAGCATGTTCAATCTTCAATGAAAAAATGTTAAAGTTAGAAAATCAAGAAATTATAAAACTGGAAGCTATTGATAGAATAGAGCATGAAGGAGCTATTATTATTTTGTCAAAATTGGATTCTTTAGACAAATCAATATCTAAAATGGGTGGTTTAGAAAAAAAATCTATATGCATGTTTAAATTGTCGGATAATTTTACGACGTAATTTACATGTGGAAAGAGGTTTTGGAGCAATGGGTCATGTTGTTGATTTTGTGAATTATCCAAATAGAGATGACATTGAATTTTTGAAAATCAAATTTGATGAAATTGAAGAAGTACAACAATTGAGTCATTGTTCGACTCAATTTTTGCTTGTAAAAGATTTATATGTCCGCGGAAAACAATTTCCTGTTTGTTTGGCATATGCGGTGACTATTCATAAATCTCAAGGTTTAAGTGTAGATAGTGTTTTGGTGAATATTGGAAGTACTGTGTTCAAGGAGGGTATGGCATATGTTGCTTTATCTCGAGTCCAAACTTTATCTGGATTATACTTGATTGATTTTGATGAGACAAAGATTAGTGCAGATCTTAATTGTGTGAAAGAGAATAATAGGTTAAGAAGAGAATACGCTCCAAATTTACCTCAATATCCTTTATTTGAAAAACGTGTGGTAGGTCGAAAAAGAAGATATGAGAAAAATTGTAGCGAGGTTGTAGAGAAAAGAAAAAAAGTAGATGAACCAGTAATTTTAAGCAAAAAGAAAAAGGATAGTATTGAAGAGGTTGTTGGATTTCAGTTTGAAAACAGTTCTGGCGTCAACTGCTATGCTAATGTTGTGGTTAATGTTGTTTTTTTTCTTCAAACTTTACAACAGATTGTTCAAAATCGGGATCAAAGATTTTGTTGTTTGTTGAATTCTGTCTTTGAGAAATGTAGCAGTGATAAAACAAAAATAGAAAGTGTTTCTGATATTCGAAATGTTTTAGACATATGTTCTGGTGTAAATCAATTTTCACAGAATATTCAGCAAGATTGTCAGGAATTTCTACTGTATATGCTTGTTGAATTGCAAGATGAAGATATAGATATTGAAAATCTTTTTTGGTCTTTCTTATAAATGGCAACATGACTGTGACAATTGTTCAGTTTCAAGTAGTACTAAAATAGACACTGAAAGATTTATATATTTAACGTTACCAGACTGCAAATCAGTGTCTTTTAATAATCTAGTTAGAGAAGCAAATCAAAACATGGTCTGTACCCAATGTAACTGTCAAATGTTATCAACATTATTTATACAAAGATATGGACAGTATATCATTTTAATGCTCCAACGATGCAAACCTGATGGAACAAAATTGACAACTTTAATTAAAAAATGTGTGGCTTCTCAATTATCAATTTCAGGAAGAACTTTTGTAACTGTGGCAATTATTTTCCATGATGGTTCTTCTACAACATCAGGACATTACACAGCTTACGTAAAATGTGCAAAAGGCTGGACTCATTGTAATGATACTCAATTGACTTTTAAACAAAGTTTGCCTTTTGACTTACCAAATTCTTATCTAGTGTTTTTACAACCCAACTTTTAGGGAAAACAATTGGCCTAGGAAGATTAGTGCTGTTAAAAAAAGGTTAATCTGTTGTTGAGAATTACTTTGTAAGTGAGGGTGATCAAGATAAAAAAAAGTTGTTGTTGTTATAGAGGTAGTGTAAGTGTATCACATAGTGAGTGATATGGGTATTACAGGAAATGTTGATCATGAGTGAGGCAGAGGTGTTTTAGATTTGTTATAGTTGTTGGAGAAGTTGGTGACATGTAGAGGTTTCTTTTAATGGTCTACAGCTCCTTGGTAAGATAAAGGATGAGCAGAGTGTGATCGGCATACCAGATGATGTTGAAGTTTTGATAGCATGCTATTTGTTTAAGGTTCTATGTTCATGATAAATAGCATCGGGTGGAGGTATAACCATTGTTAGATGGTCTAAAAGATGTGGGTGCTTTTGTTTCAGAAGGTCGGGAAATGGACGCTTAAGAGTACTATTAAGTAACTTCCAAACAAAGGATTTCACAGATACTATTTGGCCATGAGGAATAGTATCTCAAACAAAAAATGACTATTTCGGGTAAATGTTATTAGCATATGTTTGGACATTACTTTATTTAGAGTGTATAAGAAAGAAGTAGTAATGTTTTGTTACTTTGTGATTGTTGTTGACATTCTTACTTACGTAAGAAATTACTGTTCGAAAAAGACATTTAAGATATGTTTTTTTCTAATTTCTAATTGTTACATTGTTAATGAAAATGTTGAATGGGTTTTTTAAACACAATCTTTTTGATTGTGGTTTTTTTGCCCGCTGTCATATGATGAGTTGTATTGAACTCACTGGGTCTTATTTATGAAGGCCTTGCGCTACCGGTGCATCACTTTTTCCCATTTTAAAAGTGACGCACCGGCGGCGCAAGACCTTCATAAATAAGGCCCACTGTTTTTAGTGAAATTCAATATATTCTGAGAACAGCAAAATATAATATATAACATATTGTACAAATTATTTTGTATTTTGTATTGTGAAATATATATTATAACTCAAGTGTTTCTTCTCTTCCACAGATATTATATTTATAAGGTAAGTACGACAAACAAAAAATACTTTTTCATCACTTTCTTACTTCTCTTTCTCTCTAGCCTTTCTTCACTGTCTGTCTTACTTCTTTACCTTTCCCCATCTTACTCCTCTTCCCTCATTCTACTTACTCCCCTTCATTCACCTTTACACTCCTTCTGTCACCATCAGTACTCTTTCTTCACCCTCACTCATCTTGTCCAACTCCCTCTTTCCCGTGTCTGTCCCTCACTTGTCTTTTCTATCTTCCTCCATCACTATCCTTGTCTTGCTGTATCGATCAGTCTCTTCTCACTGCCCCTTACTCTCTTTCCTTCACATCATCCCTCAGTGACCTTCACTCACTTCACTTCTTTCACTTCGTCACTCCCTTTCGCTGACTCCCCTTTCTTCCATCCGTCTCTAAGTCACTATAACTGATTTATTCCCTCACAGTCCGTCACTCTCCCTCTGTTTCTCTCTTTTACTGTCTCCCTCTCTCTCCACCAGTCTTCCTTTTCTTTTCTCTCTCTTTCCATAAATCCTTCTCTCTCACTTACTTTTTTTTTCCTTTCTCTTAATATGCTTCTTTTTGCATCACTCCCCTTCCCTCACCTTTATATCCCTTCCCTCACTGTCACTGCCCTTCATTCAATCTGAGTCCTCTTCCTCCACTTTATGTTCTCTTCTCTCTGCATCACTCTAATTCTATTTCTCCTGCACCCATTCCCTCACTCTCCCTCATACAATTTCACTCACTCCATCCGTCGATCCCCTTCCCTTATTCCCCATACCTCAATCCCTTTTGGTAACTCTCATTCCTTTAGTCTCTCACTCCTTTCACTCCATTTCTCTCTTACTCTCTCCCTCTGTCTCACTCAGTCTAACCACTTCATTTCCTGTTAGTCACTCGCTCTCTTTCATTTTATCTCTCACTCTCTCCCTCTGTGTTCCTCCCTCACCCTTTCTTTCTTTCCCTTTCTGTTTTTTTCACTTCTACTTACTTTTGTATTATTAAATATATATTATAACTTACTTTTTTCTTGTCTTTTACAAATACTATATCTATATAAAATATTCTATTAAGTTGCCATTATTTATAAGCTAAGTATGACAAACAGAAATTACTTTTACTTCATTCTCTTACTTCTCTTTCTCTCTTTCCCATTCTGTAATCTCTCTCCTACTCCCCTTCTTCTACTCATCTTAGTCTCCTTTTCTCATTCCCATTACTGCCCTTCATTCACTTTTAGTCTTTCTGTCACTATCAGTTCTCTCTTTTCACCCTCACTCACCATGTCCAACTCCCTCTTTCCCCTGTCTGTCTCTCACTTCTCTTTCCTATCTTCCTCCATCACTATCCTTGTGTTGCTGTATTGCTTAGTCTCTTCTCATTCACCCCTTACTCTCTTTCCATAAACTCATCCCTCAATCACCTTCACTCACTCCACTTTTCTCACTCCCTCACTCTCTTTCGCTCAGTTCCCTTCCTTTATTCCCTCCCTCACTCTCTTTTCCTCCATCTGTGTCTAAATATCTTTCTCTGTCTGAGTCACTATAACTGATTTATTCCTTTACACTGCCTCACTCTCCTTCTGTTTGTCTCGTTCACTGTCTCCCTCTCTCTTCAATACTCTTCCTTTTATTTTCTCTCTCTTTCTATAAAGATGCTTCTTTTTCAATCCCCCCCTTTCCCTCAATCTTATATCCCTTCCCTCACTGTCATTGCCCTTCATTTAATCTGAGTCCTATTCCCCCACTTCATGTTCTCCTCAATGTGCATCAGTCCTATTCCCTTTCTTTTGCTTCTATTCCCTCACTCACCCTCACTCTCTTTCACATACTCCATCCGACAGTACCCTTCCCTTATTCCCCTTTCACTCAGTCTAACCACTTCACTCCCTGTCAGTTACTTGTTCTCCCTTTCTTTCTCTCTCCCTCTCTCTCTCTCCCTCACCCTTCCTTTCTTTCCCTTTCTGTTTCTTTCACTTCTACTTTCTTTTGTATTGTGAATTATATATTATAACTCACTTTTTTCTTGTCTTCCACAGATACTATATTTATAATAAAAAGTAATAATAACTTGTCATTATTTATAAGGTAAGTATGACAAACAAAAAATACCTTTTCATCACTCTATTATTTCTCTATCTCTCATTCCCTTTCTTCACTCTCTCTCTTACTCACCTTCCTTTTCTTCACCTTACTCTCCTTTCCTCATTATCCTTACTCCTCTTCATTCACCTTTACACTCCTTTTCTCACTATCAGTACTCTTCCTTCATCCTCACTCACATTGTCCAACTTTGTCTTTTCCCTCTCTGTCCCTCACTTCTCTTTCCTATCTTCCTCTATCACTACTCTTGCTGTATTGCTCAGCCTCTTCTCACTTTCCCCTTACTCTTTTTCCTTCATATCATCCCTCACTCTCTTTCACTAACTCTACTTCTCTCACTCCCTCTCACTTTCTTTCCCTCACTCCATCCGTCAGTCCCTTTCCCTTGCTCCTCTTTCCTCATTCACTTTTGCTAACTCCCATTCCTTTAGTCCCACACTCCCCTTTACACCATTTCTCTCTCCCTCTCTCCCTCTATCTCACTCAGTCTAACCGCCTTACTCCCTCTCAGTTACTTGCTCTCCCTCTCTTTTTCTCTCACTCTCTTTCTCTCTTTCTCTCCCTCACCTTTCCTGACTTTCTGTTTCTGTTTCTTTCACTCCTACTTTATCCCTCAGTCCCCTTTCCCCTCTCTTAATCTCCTTCCTTCTCTCTCATTCCCTTCCCTCACCCTCATACACCTTCCCTAAGTGTCACTGCCCTTCACTCACCGTCATTACCCTTCCCCACTCCACTTTCTCCTGTCTGTATTTTTCACCCGTTCACTTTCCCGTTCCCTTTTCGTCACTCTCCCTCGCTCTCCTTCTCTCACTCCATTCTTTAGTCCCCTTTTCTTGCTCCCCTTTTCTAAGTTCCTCCATCCCCTCACTCCACTTCTCTCACCCTCACTTCCCATCTGTCACTTTCCATTACCCCCTTCCCTCACCCTCATACCCCTTCCCTCACCATCAGTCTACTTCTCTTACCTTCACTCCCTTCACTCTGCTCTACTTTTCATCTCCTACTCCCCTTCTCTGTCTCTGTTCCATGCTCCCCTTCCCTCACCCTGCTTTCCTAACTCCCTCCATCCCCTCTCTCCACTTCTCTCTCCCTCGCTCTCCACCTCTCACTTTCACTTACCCCCTTTTCTCATCCTTATACCCCTTCTCTCACCATCACTCCACTTCTCTTACCTTTACTCCCTTTACCCTGATCTACTTCTCCCTCTCTCTCTCTTACTCCCCTTCCCTGTGTACGTCCCCTGCTCCCCTTTTCTCACTCCCCCTCTCTCACTTTCCTTTCCTTACTGCCATTCCCTTACTCTTTCACTCACCTTACTACACTCCCCTACCCTTAGTCCCCTTGTTTCAGTCACTCTTTGACTCCCCTTTCCTCACTCATCATACTCCCCTTTCCTCACTCATTCTCTCAGTCCCTTCCTCCCCTTCACTCAGTCATTTCAGTCATTCATTTATACACTACACATGCATTCAAAAAAAGACTGACACAGTGTATAAGAAATACAGCTCTTCTTGGAAAAGTGACGTTAGTTCTGAAAAAGAACTTTTTTTTGTTTTGTTCTTTTATATATTTTTTTTTTGTAACCGAGGCACAAGAAAACTGGGAAACAATGGTGTAAAACAAAAAAAGGGGGCAGGGTAGAAACCCCCTGACCCCCTGGGCCTCCTCAGGGGGTCCCACAAGGACCTCCAGGGCCAGAAAAAGCATTTTTTTGCCAGTGCAGCAAAAGTTCCGGAGGATCTGCGGATCCTGCAGCGAAAATTTAAAAAAACGAAGCGCGGACTGCCGCGCTTCATTAATATTTAGCCCCGTGTGGGCCAGCACCACCACCTCCCCGGGGCTTGATTAATTAGTTGCGGGGGGGGGAACGCAGCCCCCCCGCAGCCCCGGGGACCACCACCCCCAGGGCATTCTTTTTGAATGGGTATGGGGGCATCCAAGGCCCCTACGCCCCGGGGACCGCCACCCCTCAGGGCTTTGATTGTTTAATTTGTGGGGGCACCCGGTCCCCCGCTGTCCCAGGGACCGCCACCCCTCAGGGCTTTTTTTAAAGCCATGCGGCCCCCCACCCCCATAAGAAAATATATATATTTTTAAAAACACGCAAAGGTCGACCCCAGGGGATAGGGTCCCCGGGGCCATAAATGGCCTGAGGTGGGGGCCACGCAGCCCCCCTCCAAATATATATATATTTTAAAAACACTGGCCATGCCCTGGGGGATGGGGTCACCGGGGCTGAATATGGCCTCAGGAGGGGGGCCACGCAGCCCCTTCCATTAAAAAAAAAACAATAGGGGCAGGCCCTGGGGAATGGGGTCCCCAGGGCCCATAATATAGAAAAGGAAGGGGGGCCACACAGCCCCCTTTCTTAAAAAATAAAATAAAAATAAAAGGCGCAATCGTGCCAGAGGCCCCGCCCCCTCCCAGCAACACTCTGGAAATGCGCCCTGTGGCGCGTTTTAAGTTGGGAAATTAATTCCCCTTCAATACTGGGGGTCCCTGGGGGCCAACTAGCCCACCGGGTACCTCCAGTAGGTGCCACAGAGCTCCGTTGCAGAGAGGTGTAAAAAGGGGCATGGCCTCTGAACACCTCTCTGCAAGGCAGCTCCCTGGCGCATTTGGAGGTACCTGGTGTGTTAGTTGGACCCCAGGGACCCTCAAGATTCAAGGGGATTTAATTCCCCAACTTAAAATACGCCACGGGCGTGTTTGCTCAGTGGTAAAGGGAGGAGGCGGGGCATGAGGTGACGTGAGCAAACACACTCTGTGGCACGTTTTAAGTTGGAGAATTAATTCCTCTTCAATCCTGAGGGTCCCTGGGGGCCAACTAGCCCGCCAGGTACCTCCAGTAAGCAGCACTGCGCTGCATTGCATTGCATTGCAATCAGTTTCACACAAACAAAATCATCCATTTAGACACTTATATACCCAGAGAGGTGGCCCAGGCCACACCCCTTTTTACACCTCTCTGCAATGCAGCTCTGTGGCTCTTACTGGAGGAACCTGCTGGGCTAGGTGGACCCCAGGGACCCTGAAGGTTCAAGGGGACTTAATCCCCCAACTTAAAACGCGCCATAGGGCACGTTTGCACAGTGGTAAAGGGAGGGGGCGGGTTCTGAAATGACATCGGTGAAAACATGTCCCGTGCCGCATTTTAAGTTGGGGAATTAATTTCCCTTCAATCCTGAGGGCCCCTGGGGGCCAACTAGCCCGCCAGGTACCTCCAGTAAGCACCACAGACCTGCGTTACAGAGAGGTGGTCCAGGCAAAGCCCCTTTTCACACCTCTCTGCTACGCAGCTCTGTAAAGATAATACCAACAACTGCCACCAGAAAGATAAGAATCGTCCAACCCCAGGACGTGAACAAACCCCAGAACTATCCAGAGAGGGTCCAAGTACCATTTTCTGGTGTATGTCAGAAAAAAGCGTATGCAACTGCTGTATGGTGGCATACACATTGGGGGCGTGGTCAGAATGTACACAGCAGCTACTGCCAATAACGTGACAGACCCCTCCCCGATCAGCAAGGATGACGTCTAAGTCCATCCTGTTTTGCAAGGTGACGCACCTCGTAGGTTGGAGCTCAGCAGTAATATTCATCAGTATCCCTGCTGTTGTATTACAAACCCCTTACACAACTCAAAGCTGGAGGCTATTGGCCAAGGGCCCCAGAAAGGTGTGATACCCTTCATAGCATGATCAAACTGTTGTAAAGTGGTATCTGTCTGATCTATATCCGTTGTGTCAATAACCCCTCTGACTCGGGGCAAGTGTACACTCCGACGCTGCAGCCTAAGGGTAACTAGACATATTATCGAATACAAAATACAGAATGGACATAAGATCGAAATAAAAATATAGAATAGGCAAAATATCGAATGGACACAATATAGTGGTTAAAAATATCGAATTGAAGGTAAGTAATAAATATCAGTTGTTAAAATATAGAAGTTTAAAATATCGAAGTATATAATATAGGCATTAAAATATATCACATTTTTTATGATATATCGAATTTTTTAAAGTGTTTTGTATGTTAGTATATGTGTGAACGGTGTATATTATTTTTGTAATGTATGTTTATTTTATCTTAAGTAATTAATGTTATGTTATTTAATTTTTGCGTAATTTAATTCTGTAGCGGGTTGTGGGTTTATAGGGGAATCGGGTGGGAAGTAATTTAATTATATTAAATTAAATATTATTTTTTGGGAAATTATTAATTATTTTTAATTTAATTTTGCTTTTTAGTTCTGTAGCGTGTTGTGGGTTTTTAGGGGAATAGGGTGGGAAGTAATTTAATTGTAATTAATTAAATATTTTTATTTATTTATTGGTATTTATTTTGAATTTATTGTTAACTAATTTTTAATTGGTAATTCATTTTTATTAAATGATCATTCATTTTTATTAATTGATTTTTGATAATTATGTTCATTTTATTAATTTATTTTCCGTAGCGGGTTGTGGGTTTATAGGGGAATAGGGTGGGAAGTAATTTAATTGTAATTAAATTAATAATTTATTTGTATTTATTGGTATTGATTTTTAATTTATTGTTAATTCATTTTTAATTGATAATTCATTTTTATTAATTGGTAATTAATTTTTATTAAATAATTATTTGATCATTATGATAAAAAAAATTATGTAGTGGGTTGTGGGTTTATAGGGGAATAGGGTCGAAAGTAATGTAATTGTAATTATTACATATTAAACATACTTTTTGTGTATTGATAATTAATTTACTATTAATTGTTAATTGGTAATAATTTGTATTATTAATTCTTTTTTGTTATTGAAAATTATTTAGTTGTTAATTAATTATGAATATGCGATTACTTTTTAATAACTAATATTTATTAGTATTTCTAATTAATTAATTATTATATCATATTAAATTGGTAATTCATTTTAATTCATGTTTTAATGGTATTGATATTTAATGTATTTTTATTAATATATTAAATAATTACTTTTCCTACTGTTAAACTTACTGGAGTGGGAATAGTAATTTTTACCCTAGCTCTAGGACACCCCCGCGCCGCACGGCCACCAGCTGCTGCGTGTGCCTCCTCTCCTTGTGCCTCGCTGACCCGGCTTCGCCGCGTGACCACGCCCCCTGCCACCGAGCGGCGTGGTCTGTGCTTGCTTCCTGCCCTGTGTACCTGTCTCTGTTTATGTCAATGTGATTTGTAAGCTTTTCTGTTGAAATTGTATTTTTGCCCCATCTGTGCCTTTTTTTGCCTTCCTTTCTGCCGCCCCCGTCGCATCCCTCCCCGCTCCCCGCTTCCCGCCATCACCGCTAACCCCGCCCCTTTTCTTTCTGTACCCTCCCCGCTCCCGCCTCCCAGCTGCTCCGCCCACCCGCGCACTTGGCCATATATGGCGACCGTGCGACGCAGGTGAGTGTGACCTAGCTCTAGGACACCCCCACGCCGCACGGCCACCAGCTGCTGCGTGTGCCTCCTCTCCTTGTGCCTCGCTGACCCGGCTTCGCCGCGTGACCACGCCCCCTGCCACCGAGCGGCGTGGTCTGTGCTTGCTTCCTGCCCTGTGTACCTGTCTCTGTTTATGTCAATGTGATTTGTAAGCTTTTCTGTTGAAATTGTATTTTTGCCCCATCTGTGCCTTTTTTTGCCTTCCTTTCTGCCGCCCCCGTCGCATCCCTCCCCGCTCCCCGCTTCCCGCCATCACCGCTAACCCCGCCCCTTTTCTTTCTGTACCCTCTCCGCTCCCGCCTCCCAGCTGCTCCGCCCACCCACGCACTTGGCCATATATGGCGACCGTGCGACGCAGGTGAGTGTGACCTAGCTCTAGGACACCCCCGCGCCGCACGGCCACCAGCTGCTGCGTGTGCCTCCTCTCCTTGTGCCTCGCTGACCCGGCTTCGCCGCATGACCACGCCCCCTGCCACCGAGCGGCGTGGTCTGTGCTTGCTTCCTGCCCTGTGTACCTGTCTCTGTTTATGTCAATGTGATTTGTAAGCTTTTCTGTTGAAATTGTATTTTTGCCCATCTGTGCCTTTTTTTGCCTTCCTTTCTGCAGCCCCCGTCGCATCCCTCCCCGCTCCCCGCTTCCCGCCATCACCGCTAACCCCGCCCCTTTTCTTTCTGTACCCTCCCCGCTCCCACCTCCCAGCTGCTCCGCCCACCCGCGCACTTGGCCATATATGGCGACCGTGCGACGCAGGTGAGTGTGACCTAGCTCTAGGACACCCCCGCGCCGCACGGCCACCAGCTGCTGCGTGTGCCTCCTCTCCTTGTGCCTCGCTGACCCGGTTTCGCTGCGTGACCATGCCCCCTGCCACCGAGCGGCGTGGTCTGTGCTTGCTTCCTGCCCTGTGTACCTGTCTCTGTTTATGTCAATGTGATTTGTAAGCTTTTCTGTTGAAATTGTATTTTCGCCCCATCTGTGCCTTTTTTTGCCTTCCTTTCTGCCGCCCCCGTCGCATCCCTCCCCGCTCCCCGCTTCCCGCCATCACCGCTAACCCCGCCCCTTTTCTTTCTGTACCCTCCCCGCTCCCGCCTCCCAGCTGCTCCGCCCACCCGCGCACTTCGCCATATATGGCGACCGTGCGAACGCGCAGCGTTGACGCGCAGCGGGCGCGCCGATTGTGCGCCGAAGGCGTGCCAAAGGTAAGCCCGTCTGCGCCCGTCCGCGCCTGGACCGCGCCCAGTGCCAGGACCCCTGGCCCCCACCGACGGAAGCCGACCCGACGAACCTACAACGCCGCGGAACTCCTCGCACTCAACGCCGGCGGCATCCCGGGATGTCATCGAGCCACCCCGAAGCACACCCACGGACCCTTCAGCTGCCACGCCTGCAAGTTCACCTGCATCCGGACCTTCCCTGAACCCGCCAAGCCGAACACCAGCAGCAACCACCTCAAGTGCATCCTGCTCAACACCCGCTCCGTCCACAGACACGCCATCGAACTCTGGAACCTCCTGGACACCACAGCCCCTGACATCGCCTTCCTCACGGAGACCTGGATGAACGCCTCCTCAGCGCCCGACATCGCCATCGCCATCCCAGAGGGCTACAAGATCACCCGGAGGGACCGCACCGCCAACCAGATGGGAGGAGGCATCGCCATCATCCACAGAGACACCATCCGCATCACGACCAACACCGACGACACCCTTACCACCGCCGAACACCTGCACTTCCAGATCCACACCGACCCGAAGACCACCCTCAGAGGCACCCTGATCTACCGACCCCCGGGTCCACGCACACGATTCAGCGAGGACATCGCCGACTTCATCAGCCCGCATGCCCTCCCCTCCGCCGACTACATCCTCCTGGGGGACCTCAACTTCCACCTGGAGAACAACAGCGACCGCAACACCATCACCCTGCTCGACAACCTCGCCAACCTCGGACTCAAGCAGCTGGTGTCCACCCCCACCCACCTCGCCGGACACACACTCGACGCCGTCTTCTCTTCCAGCAAAGACATCGCCTTCAGCCACGCAACAGGACTCCACTGGACGGACCACAGCTGCGTCCACTTCACCTTCAAAAGAACAACGATCCACCACCACCTGCAACAAGTTGCCCGAAGAAGCTGGAACAAGATCACAGCCGACCAGCTCACCGCCTCCCTGAGCCAGCACCCTCCTGCCGGCTGAGCGAACCCCAGCCAGGCCGCCGACAACCTCACGAAATGGATCAGCAACTGCGCGGACGAACTCGCCCCACTGAGGACCCCGCCCAGCAGACCCGGCAGCAGAAAAACCCCATGGTTCACCGACGAACTCAAGAGCTCCAAGAAGAACTGCCGAGCCCTCGAGAAAGTATGGAGAAGGGAACCAACAATGGACAACATGACCACCCTCAAGCTCGCCACCCGGAAACACCACCAACTGATCCGCGCCACCAAGAAAAATACATACAAGGACCGGCTGGACAACAACGCACACAACTGCAAGGAACTCTTCAACATCGTGAAAGAGCTCTCCAACCCCAACGCCGGAAACAACGACATCACCCCGTCGCAAGACCTCTGCAACTCCCTCGCGTCCTACTTCCACAACAAGATCGCGGACATACACAACAGCTTCAGCACCCAACCAACGCACGCCACAACCGCAGCGACTCCACCCACCACCACCCTCCGCGCCTGGACTCCGATCAGCACCGAAGACACCATCCGCACAATGAACTCCGTCCACTCCGGATCTCCGACCGACCCCTGCCCTCACCACGTCTTCAACAAGGCCGACGCTGTCATCGCACCCCACCTGCGGGACATTATCAACACCTCCTTCGACACCGCCACCTTCCCGGAGAGCTGGAAGCACGCAGAACTCAGCGCTCTACTCAAGAAACCTACAGCGGACCCCACCGAACTCAAGAATTACCGTCCCATCTCGCTCCTCCCGTTCCCGGCCAAAGTCATCGAAAAGACCGTCAACAAACAGCTGGCCGCCTTCCTCGAGACGAATGGATCCCTCGACCCCTCACAGTCTGGCTTCCGAGCCAACCACAGCACCGAGACCGCCCTCATCGCTGCCACCGATGACATCCGAACCCTGATGGACAACGGAGAAACAGCGGCCCTCATCCTCCTGGACCTCTCCGCGGCATTCGACACTGTCTGCCACCGCACCCTAGTGCAGCGCCTCGGCAACATCGGAATCCAGGAGAAGGCACTGGAATGGATCACCTCCTTCCTCGACGGAAGAACACAGAGAGTCCGCCTACCACCGTACAAATCAGAGGCCACCGAAGTCATCTGCGGCGTCCCTCAAGGATCCTCGTTGAGTCCCACCCTCTTCAACGTCTACATGAGCCCCCTCGCGGCCATCGCACGCCAACACAACCTCAACATAATCTCCTACGCCGACGACACCCAGCTGATCCTCTCCCTGACCAACGACCCCGCCACCGCCAGAGCCAACCTGCACGAAGGGATGAGAGATGTAGCCGAGTGGATGACGACCAGCTGCCTGAAGCTGAACTCAGACAAGACGGAGGTCCTCATCCTGGGCTCCTCGCCCTCCGCCTGGGACGACTCCTGGTGGCCCCCCGCCCTGGGCACCGCACCCAAACCGACGGATCACGCACACAACCTGGGCTTCATCCTGGACTCCTCCCTCTCCATGACCAGACAAGTCAACGCCGTCTCCTCGTCATGCTTCAACATCCTACGCATGCTACGGAAGATCTTCTGGTGGATCCCCACTGAGACCAGGAAGACTATCACCCAGGCCCTCGTCACCAGCCGACTGGACTACGGCAACGCCCTCTACGCCGGAACCACCGCCAAGCTCCAGAAGAGACTCCAGCGGATCCAGAACGCCTCAGCCAGACTCATCCTCGACATCCCATGAAACAGCCACATCTCCGGACATCTGAGAGACCTGCACTGGCTCCCCGTCAACAAAAGAATCACCTTCCGTCTCCTCACCCACGCACACAAAGCCCTACACGACCAAGGCCCGAGCTACCTCAACACCCGAATCAACTTCTACGCTCCCAAGCGCCACCTCAGATCAACCAGCCACGCCCTCGCCGCCGTCCCCCGCATCCAAAGAGCGACAACAGGAGGAAGGTCCTTCTCCTACCTGGCCGCCAAGACCTGGAACTCCCTCCCGACCGACCTGCGCCTGACCCAAGACCACCTCTCCTTCAGGAAGAAGCTCAAGACCTGGCTGTTCGAGCAGTGACGGCACCCCCCCCCCCCCTAGCTTCTTGAGACCCCACGGGTGAGTAGTGCGCTCTATAAATGCCTTGATTTATTGATTACGCTATCCAACGCTTTCCTTACTGTTGCACTCTCTGGAGGGAGAATAGTAATTTGTACCCCTACGCTATCCAACGCTTTCCACACTGTTGCACTCTCTGGAGTGGGAATAGTAATTTTTACCCTCCCACTATCCAACACTTTTCCTACTGTTGCACTCTCTGGAGTGGGAATAGTATTTTTTACCCCTACACTATCCAACGCTTTCCCTACTGTTGCACTCTCTGGAGTTGGAATAGTAATTGTTACCCCTACGCTATCCAACACTTTCCCTACTGTTGCACTCTCTGGAGTGGGAATAGTAATTTTAACCCTATGCTATCCAACACTTTCCCTACTGTTACACTCTCTGGAGTGGGAATAGTAATTTTCACCCCTACGCTAGCCAACGCTTTCCCTACTGTTGCACTCACTGAAGTGGTAATAGTAAATTTTACCCTCCCGCTATCTTACAGTAAACATATTGTATATTTTTTATTAATATTAGGTTAATATATATATATATATATATATATATATATATATATATATATATATATATATATATATATATATATATATATATATATATATATATATATATATATATATATATATATATATATATACATATATATATATGCACACCATCCAGCCTCTACAGAATCATCAAAAGAATCTCCCACAGAAGAAGGCACGGACTCGAGGTAGTCAGGATTCGGCATCTAATTATTTTTCTGAGTCACCCTCAATCCCAGAGGTATATATATATTACCTACTGGTGGTCGCCAGTAGGTATGTATAGTTAGGATTTTTTTCCTATGGGATTTTTGAAAATTCTATGTTGAATAACTTTGGCGTTTGAGGACGGAATTGGCTGAATTTTTCAGGAAAATGGAACATTTTGTTTCTGAGCAGCCACTGAAAATTTGGGGGGGTTCCATCAAGGGGGGGCCGAGAAAAAAGGGGGTCCCAAAACGCGATTTTCACATGCAATTTTCCATAGGGCGGTTGGACTCACTTTTAGCTCGAACGGCTGAATGGATTTCCACGAAACTTGGCAAAATTGTAGATATTGTTTGCCCAATGTGCCTTTGCTAGGTCTCAATATATGTGCTCCAGTGGATTTTGATAAATTAATGTTCAAAAAAATATATATATCTGTAACAGCGCTCCGGTTAGCGCCCCGGTTCGCGTACCTGACGCGTAACGGAACTTCGCGAAGCGAAGCTGATTGGCTCTCCGGTGTCTGTCAACATTCTAAACAGTCCGGAGCGGCCGCCATCTTGTCTCTCGGTAGGATCGAGAGACAAGAGGTAAAGAAAAACAAAGGGGGAAATTAATGAAAGGGGGCAAGGTAAACCCTTCCTGACCCCCTAGGATTGATGAGGGGGCTATTAAAGGGTCCCGCGGGGCAAAAAATAAATAAATAAATAAATTCCGTTTTTTTGCGGTAGAGGCGCTACCCGGTACGCGAACCGGGTAGCTAACCGGTAGCGTAACGGGAGTCCGCCATCTTGTGTTTCGGTCGAATTTAATCACAAGATGGAGGAAAAACAATGTGGGAAATGGGTATAAGGGGGCACGGGAGACGTATCCTGACCCCCTAGGTTTTCTAAGGGTGGCTGAGGAGGCTCATATATGTCAAAAAAGAAATTTAAAAAAAAAAATTTCGCGAGGTTAGCTGCCGGTACGCGAACCGGGTAGCGAACCGGGAAGCGAACAAAAGTGAAAATTAGTGAAAAAAGGTACATTTGAAATTTTTAAAGAGTAATCATAGTAATCATAGTTAAGGTAGCTCTGAAAAGAGCTTTTGGGTTCTGTGTAAGTTCTAGGTACTTATAAGTAGGTACCAATACATAGTCTTAAATTCAGGATGAAAATTCTGTTCCCCTCATCTGAGAAGTGAACTCCATCTCCTCTGTAGGTATCTTGCATGTAGTAACGCAAGTTATTGTTATAGATGGAGCCCATTCCATGGTCTCTCATGTAAGCTGAAACAGACTTATTTACATGCTTCCTCGATTTCTCAATTTGTGGATAAAATTGGTTGGACCACCTCCATTTCTGTCTTTGGCATATATTTGAATATACCAAGGCAGTTTGAGGAAAAAGTGCCATCAATTGCTCAAAGGTGTCCTTTAAAAGCATTTCCAGACCTACCCCAGTCAAAGTGCCCAAGTCATTTCCTCCACAGTGCACAATTAACAGGTCAGGGTTTGGCAAATGCAAAAAGGTTTTCACCAATGGTATCAATTGGTGACATCTTAATCCTCTGTGGCCAATCCAGTTGATTTCCACATTTTGTAAATTGAGGTTGTGTAAATTTCGTTATCAGCATATCTTTGAGCCCAGTGGATGTAACTATGTCCAACAATCCAGACAGAAAACATGGTGAGAGGAGGTTCTGCTGCTGTCAGATGAAGTGTGGGAATGAAATGGCAGTTGAAACAGTAGGTTTTTCTCAATTATACCCTCTTACATCTTTTCTTTGGTAAATAGATCTATTAAACAGTATCTCTGTGTTACTCCCTCTAGCTGTCTTTCTTTTAACATTACTCTCTGTTTCCTTCCCTTATACTCACTCTTCTTTTTTTTTTTTTTTTTTTTAATTCTGTTTCGCTTCCGGTTCGCGTACCGGGGCGCGAACCGGGAAGCGAATCAAAAGAAATAGAGGTTGCCAGAGTGCTAAACATTCTAGCAATTTTTTATAAATGGGAGGTAGTTCTGAAAAGAACTTTTATTTTTTTTGTTTTTGTTGTTTTATATTTTGTTATATTTTTCTGAACATTTTTTTTACTTTTTTGTATTTTTGGAACGGTTTTATATTTTTTTTGTTTTTTTGGGGGGGAAACGAAAATCATTCATTATAAAGGGCTCAACAGGAGCAACAAAAAAAAAAGATAATTTACTTTCTGGGGCATTTTGGACATTTATGATTTTCAATAGCTCTGTTGATTAAAGTTATGCTACTCTCCCTATAGCAAATTAATTTGCCGCAAAAAATGCAGACTTGCTTCACGACCCCGAACTTCAACTGAATGTTTGCGACCGTCTCCCTCGCCTCTGGTCCCGTCACTGCCTGTTCAGTTGATGTACTGGCCACAGGAGGGGGGTTTTCCTGCAGGTCACGTACCTGCGCAGCACTATAATTTATAGGGTGCCACCTCTCCATGTGCCGATGCATGGTGTAATTGCCAAAGCTGTACTTTTTGTCAGTCCCTCTGGACAGAGTTTTGCCACAGATGAGACATGTGACATAGCGGGCATTTACTTTTTTTTGGCCCCGGGGAAATGTATAGAATTGCCAGATGTAGCTATCCTTCACATGGGACCTCCTTGGCTCTTCAGGCAAAAACTGTCTCGTCCCTTGCTCCTCTTCCTCTTCTTCCTCTTCTTCCTCCTCTTGATTAAGGATGACCTGAGGAGGTGGTCCTTCCTTCCTAGGAGGTGGTGGTGGTGGTGGGGGTGCACCAGTTGCAGCTACTAATGAAGCCATTTCTTATGAATCAAAATAGGTCTTCCTCTCACAAAGTTGAAAGTCAGAGTGAGAAAAAAGGTGGGGGCTTTCATCATTTGGGAAAAAAATGTTCTAAACCAATGAAAAGTGTTATTATTAGGTCACATGACCTAGCCTTACATCATTAGGAAACCAAAAGTGAAATGAACCAATGAAAAGTTTTATTAACAAGTCACATGATCTGTTACGCTTATGTTACGCGCTGCGCGCCGCGCCCCGGATCGCTTCCGGGTTACTGCGCTTCGCGCCTCGGTTCGCGCTCCGGAGCACTTCCGGGTGCGCTAACGCGGCGCGTCATAAGACGCATTACGCGACAACGCGATACGTCGCGCTTACGCGACGTGTCACGATGTTGTTTTCTAACGCGGCAGTTGCGCAAACGGAACGTTTACCGGTTCGCGGACCGGGTCGCAGC
Organism: Lissotriton helveticus; assembly: GCF_964261635.1. Taxonomy (NCBI): domain Eukaryota; kingdom Metazoa; phylum Chordata; class Amphibia; order Caudata; family Salamandridae; genus Lissotriton; species Lissotriton helveticus. The sequence goes on from NC_136067.1 coordinate 1,109,155,460, forward strand.
ACCAAATTGAGCTAACGGGAAGCTACCCGGTGCGCGGACCGGTAGCGAAACAAAAAAAAATATATATATACATAAAAAAATTGTATTAAAAACATATAAAATATATTTTTCGATTTAAAGAAGAATACATTTTAAAGCTTTTGATATTTGCTATTAAAAAACCATTGAAATTCACTGAAAAAACCATAGGTTATAGACCATATATAGTTAGGAATTAGCATTTACAAAACCTTGAAAATTCACTGAAAAAACCATAGGTTATACACCATATATAGTTAGGAATTAGCATTTACAAAACCTTATTTTACTCACACAAAACCATTGAAATTCGCATATATAGTTAGTTGCACTAACTATATATCGCGCACCCGCAATCCACTGCTGATCATGTCACATATTACATCATTCATGACATGGTCAGTGACATCACTAATGACATCACTGATGACATCTCAAATGACATCACTGATGACATCACTGATGACATCTCAAATGACATCACTGATGACATCACTGATGACATCTCATTTGACATTACTGATCACATCACTGATGACATCATTCATGTGATAATACGATGAACCTCTTCAGACTCTAATATAACCTTAGATACACTCAGTGTAAACAGACACTCACAGACTGTCACTCATCCATGAAGTTACACACACACCTAGTCAGTCATGCAAAGAATCAATCACACCTCCATTTTCTCAACTATACAGTTATACACACCTTACTTATTCAAACATATACTAACACATATTTACTCTCTTATACAATCCCGGATACAAGTTCACAATGATCCATACAGCCACTCACACATTCACTGGCTCTTATGCACAGTTATTTATATATGTCAACTCTCACATGTACTGTGTTTTACATATGTACTTACTTTGACATGTAGCACTGAGATATCCATTCACTCACCAATACACTCATGCACACAGTCAACCGCCCATACAGCTGTTTCCACATGCACTTTTGAACCCATACATCTAGTGAATCAACTGCTCACACATCTATGCACAGAGTCATACACCTCCCAGACACCCACACACACACTCAGTCTCCCATACAAATACATGGGCAACCAATCAATAACCCATATAGTTACTCATATAGCTACTGATCAACACATGCAGCAGTTTACAGAACAATAGATATAATGATGCACAAATTAAGACAGTTTAGTCACTAACCCAAGCACTCAGTGAGACACATTTAATCACTCACTCATACAGTCAGTCATGCACCTACTAAATCCTTCATCCAGACACTTATAAATCCACTCATTCTTCAATATGTAAGACATATTTTAACTTTACAGAAACATACAGTCACTGGATGTTGTCATCAGTGATGTCATCAGTGATGTCATTTGAGATGTCATCAGTGATGTCATCAGTGATGTCATTTGAGATGTCATCAGTGATGTCATCAGTGATGTCACTGACCATGTCATGAATGATGTAATATGTGACATGATCAGCAGTGGATTGCGGGTGCGCGATATATAGTTAGTGCAACTAACTATATATGCGAATTTCAATGGTTTTGTGTGAGTAAAATAAGGCTTTGTAAATGCTCATTCCTAACTATATATGGTGTATAACCTATGGTTTTTTCAGTGAATATATATATATATATATATATATATATATATATATATATATATATATATATATATATATGTATTAAAAAATAAAATTGTATGTTTTTTAACTTAAATATTTATTTATTAATTTTAAGGTTATTTAAGTCTTTTTAAGTTGTTTCAGTTAATTATATTTATTATTTCATTATTTTAAATTACTTTTAATACATTTTAAAAAATTCGATATTTTGACTAACTATATTTTTTACAACAATATTTTTGATTCTATATTTTTGTACTTTCCTGTTTGTTGATAAGAATTGGATATTTTTGCATTCTATATTTTGTCAACGGTATTTTGGTAAGTCTATATTTTTGTAGTCGATATTATGTCAGTGATCCAGCCTATGGTCTTTGTGGTAATTCGATGTAGCTATATACACAGGGGGAAGGAGAAAAGAGAGATAACACCTGCCCGACCATCCCTCCGGGAGCCAGACATAAGTCTGGGATCCACATACAAAATAGACAGGGGGTGGTATTAAGGGCGGGCTATCAGTCGTTCTCATACTTAGGGGCTCATTAGGATGACGGGCGGACTTTGTCCGCCCGCCATCCTGTCGGAATTCAGGACCGCCCGCCATTAGGGCGTAGGTCCCGTGGGGGGTATTATGATGTGCCCGCCACAGTGGTGGGTGCATCCTGCATTAATAGCATTGTGGCGGGCGGTGCTCTCTACGGTGGGGACAAAGCAGCGAACGCCACGGTCCCCCCCGCCATTCTAATATGGTGGGGGAATTCTGGTGAGGATGTCGGGCGGATTGCCCCCGCCAGGCTGGCGGTGGCTACCGCCAGCCTGGCGGGGGCAATCCGCCCGACATCCTAATGGGCCCCTATATGTGGAATTGCATCTGCTCGCCCCTACTTTTATCCTCCCAGACCCTTGGACACAGAAACTAGCTGTTGTATTTACCACTGAGAAGGTAAAGCAAGAAAACTAATGGCAAGGGGAAAGTGTGTACAGTGTCCATCTGAGCCTCACTGGTAGACTCCTATTGTTCATCAACGTTGGCGCTCTTGAGCACTAGCGGTGGAGCTGCTCAGTCTTAGCTCGTGATGAATCCCACGTCGTCCAGGATACTGTACCCCATTCCAGGGGAGCACATTTGGTCTATTCTTTCCAATGTCCGAACAGTGCACCAATCTTGCCTTACCCTAAACTAACACTGTTGGTACTATAGGCAAAGTACACCCTGACTTAGGCAGTCCATCCCTAGTTAATCTGACTTTTCCTTTGGTGCACTGTTACACCGTCGAGGCGCAAATTGTCAGTGAAAAGGGGGTCAGGCATAGAGGGGCTAGTGGGCAGGGGCTCATCAATTGCTTTGATCTCCGGGGGTGTTGCCGTATTTAGAACTTCATTGTTTTCTGCATCCGTTTGGGTCCACGTGAGCTTGACATTGGAAAAAGGGACGAATCATGGAACTCTCTCACACTCTGAGTCCCCAATACCATCCCTCACCCACTGGTCATAGGGTAAAGTCAGGGGCATCCTACGGTAGTGGGAGTAATGGATCTAGTTCTTTGGGCCAGATACCTTCATAGCTTTGCGGGTGGAGAGGAAAACTTGCTCCGGCCCCCTCCACCTAGTCTCCAGGCTCCTTTTTCGCTGGAAGTTCTTGATGAGGATCCAGTCTCCAGGCTGAATATCGTGTCCAGGCCCCTCAGGTACTGCGGGAAGAGTGTCCCTGATCTGTTTGTGAATAGAATGCAGATTTTCAGTTAACTGGTACAGGTAATCAGTCAGCAGAGGATACTCAATCCTGTGCTAGAATGTGCTGTTGTTCTTCTGGACAAAAGGGTTCATGGTAAATCATCTGGCCACTGCAACCCTGTGGTCTCCTGAATCTTTGCAAGTTTCAGTTTGAGAGTACCGTTGTACTTCTCAACTAAACCTGCTGTTTGGGGGTGATTCGCAACATGGAACATGTGCCGGATGTGTAGTCCCTCGGTAACTAGCTGGATAATCTTAGCATTGAAATGACTTCCATTATCACTCTAGATCAAACGGGGCAAACGGAAGTGTGGAAAGAATTCCTGAAGGAGTATCTTTGCAGTTGCATTAACTGTATTCTCCTTAGTGGGGTAATCCTTAACCCCTTTACTGAACGCACAAACAACCACCAACATGCTTCAAATTATTGACCCTGTCCATTTCTATAAAGTCCATTTGAAGGACCTCAAAAGGGAATGTGGGAGGTGCAAAATCACCGGGTGGTCTAGGGGTACCTTTGTCAGGATTGTGCATTATGCACACCATGCAGTATTTTACTTAGGGGGCAGCTGTCTTGGATATTGTCATTTTTCCACACTGGGTCTAACAACTTGCAAACACCCTTAGCACTAATGTGAGCTGGACCATGGGCCATTGTCACTAGAGGAAGAACATATGCATCTGGCAACATCCATCTCTGCTTCCCTGACTTATCAAGCCAACACCCCTGATCATTCAAATTTGCTGTGCTCTCTTGCAACACCGCTAATTACTCCATTGTGGCCTCACTCTGGATTTCTTTAACATTCTCGAGTGTATCCTCAAACATGGAGAACTCGGGTACCCATCTGGCTGGTCCTGCAATAAACATTCTTTTAATCTTAGTGCGGGCTGTCTCCTAGCTATCTCATCTGCAAAAGTGTTCCCCTCACCCACCTTGTCAGTAACCTTTTTATGAGTGCTACACTTCACAATCGCCAATTTCTTAGGAAGCGTCAAAGTGGACAGAAGCCTATATATGAGAGGACCATGATGAATGGGTATCCCATGGAAAGTAAGGAACCGTCTCTCTGCCCAGAGCTGCCCAAAATTATGGGCGACCCGAAGGCATACTGACTGTCAGTATAAATATTAACAACCAGTCCCTGGCTCAACTCACATGTTCGAATAAGGGTGCCTGGATGGACTGATAGGGAACTTGTGATGTCTCAACTACTGTGTGCAGAGTAATAATTGCATATGCTGCAGTGGTGGTGCCATCTGGTAATTTGAAACAAGAGCTATAGACACATATTGCCCCTTGGGGGTCAGATAAGGGAACATTAGTCAAGTCTACCCGTCCCTTCGGCTCTTCATCTGAAAAATGCAATCATGTATGTCAATTTTCTCATTCACAGAAGGGAGGGGTAGTAACGTGGCTGGATTCAGAGTGGCGCAGCGTTTGATTGTGTTATGCTTTTGGAAGGGCATCAGCTCGTCACCGGTCAGACGTGCACTGGTGAGGTGCTGCGTCCTTGTCTTATTCAAAAGTATATCCACAGCATTGGGCACTATAACGTGAGGTCGGTATCAAGTACGAGTCCTGCTGATTGTCATATTGAGACAGTCACAGCTGTGACTGCTCTTAGACAGCTCAGAAGGGCTCGTGTGACAATGTCAAGCACAGCAGAGAAATAAGCACACGGCTGTTGCTTATCTCAAATCTTTTGGGTTGGAACAGAAAGTGTACAACCAGCCATCTTGTGTACATACAGCACAAACGGCTTGGCATAGTTGGGAGTACCAAGCACCGGAGCCGATCAAAGCGCAGTTTACAATTGCTCAAAAGACTGCTGACACTGGCGTCCAAGGCAGGGGTTCATGCACGTCTTTAGTGGTTAGTGCAAGTAGAGGTTTTGTTAGTAGGGAATAGTTTGGGATCCATTGGCCGCAATAAGATGTAAGGCCAATAAAAGCGTGCACATCTTTCTGGGTTCGCGGAACAGGCATTTTCACAATGGCACTGATGCGCTCAGGGGTCAATCTCCTACCTTCCTTTGACAGGAGGTGACCTAAATAGGTGACCACCTGTCAACAATACTAGAATTTGGAATGGGATACCTTATGACCATGGTCAGCTAAATGAAGCAACAGTTTAACCATACTATCTCTACAACCCTGTTCTGTATCTGAGGCGATGAGCAGGTCATCAACATATTGGAATAATACATTACCTGTGGGAAGCGATAAAGAACCCAACTGACTTTTCAACGCCTGGCTATAGAGACTCGGACTCTCTGTATAGCCCTGAGGAGCACGAGAGAATCTAAACCTCCTGCCAGCTAGGGGGAACCTGAACAGAAACCTCTGACTGGATGAATTGGGATGCTGAAGAGGGCATTTTTCAAGTCAAGGACAGAAAAGAGTTTAGCAGAAGAAGGAATCATTGTCAATAGATTCTTAATGTCAGGGACCACTGGAAACTGGGGAATTTCTATTGTGTTAACTTCAAGCAAATCAATCACAAAGCGATAAACATCTTAGTGATACTCAGAGGGACCTGAAGGTGTTTGTTTGAGGATCAGAAGAATGGGACTGTTACAAGCATTAGCAGTCGTCTCCTCAACCACTTCTTTCTCAATCAAGTCTTGCCCAATTTTTAACAGAGCACTCTCACCTGCCTGTGGTATCTTATACTGAGGAATGCGAGGTAAAATTGCACCTTCCTTGACACGAATCAAAACAGGTGATATCTGCAACAAACCCACATCTGTGTTGCCCGTTGTCCACAGTGTGTGTGGCACATCTCTAACTTCAACAGGAAGAGGCACATCTTTAGACAGGCACACACAACATTCGGACCCATTGTCATAAAGACACCCTTGGGGTGAAATTTATAGTGGCATGCAATTTCTTCAATAGATCCAGACCCAGCAAATTCTCTCCACAATTAGACGTTGGCAGAAATGGCGAATCCATAGTGAAAGGACCAAAAGTCAATGCAAGAGGTTTGGAAATGGGGCTCACAACCAGTACACCAGAAAATCCAATGAAAAATTATTATGGCCAGTCAGAGCCACCCCAGGGACCAAGGAACGAGAAATAGAACTGTTTGTCGCACCTGTATCCACCAAAAACTCTTTAGTCGAACCATGCACGTCTGTACTAAAGTACAGATCTCTTTGGTCTACAGGTATCAAAACTCGTCCCCTCACCCGGTCAGCTGCTTCCCTAGCTGTAAGACATCCCTGTTGCCTCATCCATGTCATAGTTATTGTGGTAGTACTGTTTGCCCCAAGAGTCATCAAAATAGTTCTGCTCAGTACGACCCTGCGATGTCCCAGCTGTTTGAGCCCTGTCCTGGTCAACATCTCCATGACCCCATCCACAAGAACCTCATCTTCTAGGGGCCACCCTCTTTTGCAAAAGCACCGGACACTCGCTGCACCAGTGTCCCTACTCCTCACAATATGCATACTGATTCTGCCCTACCGGTGTAGTATTCCTGCTAGTGCGAGGAAAATGCCGGGCCTGGCCACCGCATCCTCTACCATTCCCTCGAGAAGTCTGTTGCAACAACACTTTTGTCTTCAAATCCTTATGCTTTTTCTCCATATCCTCATTTTCCCTGTGCTCATTATACTGTGCCATGTTCAAGATAACAGAAGGAGAAGACGTGGACCAGGTGCTCTCGGAAACCTGTAATCGAGTCGCGATCTCGGGGAGCACATTTGAAAGAAACCTACTGACAAACAAACGCATACCACCTTCAATCAACAAGTCCTGTCCACTGTAATCCAAAAACACACTTTCAAACCGGGTAAAAGAAAATCACATACACTCTCATCTTTATACTGACGGCAGGCTGATAGCTTGTCCCAATCAATCTTTTGGGGTGGGATAAGGGAATGCAAATAAGTGATAATACGGCCAGGCAGAGCAAGTATCTCTGCCTTAGGCTTCTCACCAGGCTTCCTTTCCTGGTCCCATAGCTAAATTTGATCCCAGATACCACCCATTCTGCAACATGATCCTGTGTATGTACCTGCCTCCAAATATCAACGAGCACCAACAAACCAAAGAAGATTTCGATAGCCGCAAGCGTTGTCACCGTTGATGAAGCAGCCTCAGTCAATTCTTTATAATATGCAGCAGGATTTTTCCTAGGGTCAGATAACTGGGTCCTAAAGGACAAGACTACACTCCTTTTCCATGGGGTATAAAACCACTGTTCTTGGAAACGGGTCGCTAACCCTGGTCTAATATCGACATCATGCTGATCCCGTTGCTCTGGTATTTCAGGGTTATATATGGGATGCACTTCCCTCATCGGTTACTTGGACACCGGGGTGGGGCTCTTATCCAACAACCTTCCCTGATAAGCAACCAATGTTGAGTCATTACCAAACATACACATCATCCCTAATATAATATATAATCTGTGGTGCTGCACTCATGAAATGCTGCTCCCAAAGACCGATCAGAGTAGCCGACATGTGCTTAAGGGTATGTTGCTGTACGAAAAGCTCATAATCTTTCATCACACTCCACACATCTTCCACTCTGTAAAGGAAGTTACGAGCACACTGTGCTGCCTGATTGGCCACCACCTGTTTCTCGGCAACTCCCACATCAGCCATGTCTGAACTGGGGTGGAAGAGTGGGCTAAAGAACGGTGATGGATCAAATCCAGATCTTTTGACTGGGTGTGAGTGTTTGATTGGTTCAGATGCTCCGTCCATCACCACCCCCTTTTGTACCGCTTTGGCCGCCATAAGTGTGGCAGGGTATGCTCAGACGTGAGTCCCTTGCTCACTTTGCCACTGGATTCAAACAAGCCGGGCTGAAGACGGCTGGAATGCCATCAACCGGTCCTCGGAAGCTTGTTTCCGGTCCAGGGAAGGCATGGCTTGGCAGTTCGGGCTGGACTGTTCCCATGAGGCACAGGGTCAGACTGATTTGCATATAGCCATGTCTGAACTGGGGTGGCAGAGTGGGCTAAAGAACGGTGATGGATCAAACCCAGATCTTTTGACTGGATGTGAGTGTTTGATTGGTTCAGATGCTCCGTCCATCACCACCCCCTTTTGTACCGCTTTGGCCGCCATAAGTGTGGCAGGGTATGCTCAGACGTGAGTCCCTTGCTCACTTTGCCACTGGATTCAAGCAAGCCGGGCTGAAGACGGCTGGAATGCCAGAAACCGGTCCTCGGAAGCTTGTTTCCGGTCCAGGGAAGGCATGGCTTGGCAGTTCGGGCTGGACTGTTCCCATGAGGCACAGGGTCAGACTGATTTGCATATAGCCATGCCTGAACTGGGGTGGCAGAGTGGGCTAAAGAACGGTGATGGATCAAACCCAGATCTTTTGACTGGATGTGAGTGTTTGATTGGTTCAGATGCTCCGTCCATCATCACCCCCTTTTGTACCGCTTTGGCCGCCATAAGTGTGGCAGGGTATGCTCAGACGTGAGTCCCTTGCTCACTTTGCCACTGGATTCAAGCAAGCCAGGCTGAAGACGGCTGGAATGCCAAGAACCGGTCCTCGGAAGCTTGTTTCCGGTCCAGGGAAGGCATGGCTTGGCAGTTCGGGCTGGACTGTTCCCATGAGGTACAGGGTCAGACTGATTTGCATATAGCCATGTCTGAACTGGGGTGGCAGAGTGGGCTAAAGAACGGTGATGGATCAAACCCAGATCTTTTGACTGGGTGTGAGTGTTTGTTTGGTTCAGATGCTCCGTCCATCACCACCCCCTTTTGTACCGCTTTGGCCGCCATAAGTGTGGCAGGGTATGCTCAGACGTGAGTCTCTTGCTCACTTTGCCACTGGATTCAAGCAAGCCGGGCTGAAGACGGCTGGAATGCCAGAAACCGGTCCTCGGACGCTTGTTTCCGGTCCAGGGAAGGCATGGCTTGGCAGTTCCGGCTGGACTGTTCCCATGAGGCACAGGGTCAGACTGATTTGCATATAGCCATGTCTGAACTGGGGTGGCAGAGTGGGCTAAAGAACGGTGATGGATCAAACCCAGATCTTTTGACTGGGTGTGAGTGTTTGATTGGTTCAGATGCTCCGTCCATCACCACCCCCTTTTGTACCACCACCTGTTTCTCGGCATCTCCCACATCAGATTGGACCAGTGTTCACCCCATGCGCTCTTTAAATTTCATCCACTCTCTATCCTCGGGGCTGCGCATCGGTGTCTCACTACTCAGTAATGTCGGGGAATAGAGGAACATAGTGGGGGTAACAACAGAGGGAGCAGGCACTAATGTCATTGTCAGTTGTGTCGTAGGTGTAAGGGCTGGAGAGAGAGAGACGCCAAAGCAATAGGAGTTGCAGGAGTACTAACAGTCACAGTTGCCAAGAAAGAACAGAAGGTGCCTTGGCCAAGGCCGTCTGATCAACAGTAACAGAAGCAGAAACAGCAGAGACAGAAGAAACGGGTAGCTGGGCCTGTTGGGGAAGGGTGGAATATATCCTCTGTGGGGCATACGGAGGTGGGGGTCGAGCATCTAGCAGTACCTTTACAAAAGTGTCATTTTCTTCTTGGGCGACATATGATTTATCAGTATTCAGTCGAAACCTATCTGCCCATTAAAATCATGTCTCCGTATCATGCGCTACAGCTTTCTGAGTCAATGTTTGCGTCCCCTCCTTCCGGGCCTCTTTCTCTGCTTTTATTTGCCTCTGTTTAGCCTCCTTTTACCATGTTCTGAGGGAATCAAACATCGACTGCCTACTCCTTTTCGCAAACAACGTCTCCTGTAAAAAACTAAGTTTTTGTTCATTGAAGGTGCCAGTCAAAGGCCACAGTAACTCGGCATGGTCCCTCGTATATTTGTGCCATAATGTACTAAACATAATAGGGTCAATACAATGTTTTACATACATTTCAAAATTCGGAGAGCCTTCTGGAGGAGCTGGCTGACCCAGTCGAGCATCAGCAGAACAACAACGACAAGAGGAAACCCATTTTCAAAAATATACCAAATTCGTTAGGTTGCCCAGCAAAGTGTTCACAGACACTTTGTGCCAAAAGCGGTCCGCAAACCGCACCAAGTCCAAAGGCGGTACTCAAACTGCACCAAATCCAAACCAAAATGGTACCATATTCACTTAGAACCAAAACAAACTCACCTGGTGCACAGGTTGAACAAATGTATTGTCCACTGTTGACTCGTCGGACCAAATGGTCAGATCCAAGGGTTTCGCCATTCAGGACCCCAGTCGGGATGATCACTGGGCAAGATACTGACTGGTCAGACAGACGGGGTAGCTGCGAGTTCAGGACTCTCTCATGCAGGGATCCCTGGTCCCCCTTCCGACCCGACATGGCCCCCACCTCCTCACCTGTCCGCAGGTGAAGATGGGTGACCTGATGGGTTCGGGCGCCAACTGAAGGAAGTGACCCGATTAGGGTCACCCAGGTCAGTCGCAACCACCTCTCAGCCTTCCATACAGATGAAGAGTCGGTCAGACAGTAGAGAATACAAACTATGGGGTCCATTAGGACGTCACCCTAACGGAGATCGGGACCGCCCGCCATAAGGGCGGGGGTCCCGTGGGGGTATTAGGATGTGGCCGCCACAGTGGCGGGCACATCCTATATGTTTTACATTGTGGCGGGCGGTGCTCTCTGCACCGCCCGCTACAATGTAAAACATAAGTTGACGCATTCACACATGCAAAGCGGCAGGCACCACGCGGTGCCTGCCGCTTTGCATTTGTAAATGTGGAGGGGTACCATAGGTACACCCCATGTGCCCCCCTGACAGTGGCGGCAACCTGGGGGCCCTGCAGGGGACCCCGCAGCAATCTCCGCCTGCCTTTCCGTGGCGGCATTGCCGCAGCGGAAAGGCCCACACATTTTGCCATCGTAATATGGCTGGCGGTGTTCATTGGACACCGCCACCATATTATTCTATTACCGCCGCGGTCGCAAGGCGACCGCGGCGGTAAAGCGGCGGACGGTCTTTCCGTCCGCCGCTGTCCCCTCCGCCATCCTAATCTGGCGGAGGGGAAAACGAGAGTGGTTGTCGGGCGGATTGCCTCCGCCAGGGTGGCGGTGCACACCGCCACCCTGGCGGAGGCAATCCGCCCAATATCCTAATGGACCCCCTGGTAAACTTTATTCAGGATACACTCAAGTGGAGTCCCGTCTGACCAGACTCCTTGGACTGCTGCAGAGGGAGTGACTTCAGCAAGCATGGTGATACAATAAGTATAGTTCAAATCAAATAAAGACCAGCCCTGACTGGAAATTTCCAGTTGGTAGCTGGTGAACAAAGGCAATACAGAAGGATGGGTTTCGATCCTGAGACCGGGCGCATGCTATCTCAGCGCCAAAGTCACTCTGCCTGCACCCGCTGCTCTAAGGGTGGGAGCCGGCCTATCTTGTGGGAAAGGTATGTACAGACAAAGACAGTGTATTCATCTGTACAGCGAAGCTCAACCTTGGAGAAATGAAAACAATTGCAGCTGCTTTCTGCCGGGCAGAGCGTGAGAGAGATAGAAGTTAATTTCGATGATGACTCAAAATGGCGGCTGGAAATAAAATGGTGCTGCAAAAACACACAATGCATGGATAACTCAGCTGACACATTTTTATTCCAACACAGTGAGTACAACTGTAGGGAAAGTGTTAGATAGCGGAGGGGTAAAATGTACCAGTCTTACTCCACTGAGAGCAACAGTAGGGAAAGTGTTGGATAGCGGAGGGGCAAAAATGACTATTCCCACTCCAAAGAGTGGCACAGTAGGGAAAATGTTGGATAACGGAGGGGTAAAAATTAGTATTCCCACTCCACTGAATGCGACAGTAGGATAAGTGTTGGATAGCTCAGGGGTAAAATATATATTTTAATAATAATAAGCTTTATTCGATTTTCATAAAAAATCATAAAAGCACAACACATACATCAGAATATAATCACAATTAATAAATGTTTACGTATGCGTTAACAGTTAAAAACAGGAAATGTAATAATCAAATCATTAAAAAATTCGTTCAAGTGCGATCCAATTTAAAATGCAATTTGTACTGTCCAACACAATGAGCATGGAGGGGCCCAGGCAAAAAATGTTTTACCGCATGGTTTTCCGCAACAACATGACAGATCTTAAAAAACAAGATACCGCAAAAATCACATGCTCGTCTTCGAGTTTTAATAATCTTAAGAAGGCAGGCCTACAATTTCTTACACCCCACCGATTTAAAAGAGGTTTTAGATAAAGTTTTCTGGGGGTGGAATAGAAAGTGCAAAAGAACATTATATGCAGGTTAGATTGCAGAGCGGTATTATCGCATGTGCAGGACAGTTTAGAGGTAGACCAATTATTCATCTCCGGTACAGAAACCATACGAAAGAAGGACCCAAGGCAAAGACGGGACAAAAGCATTCTGTGATACGGGCTGGGATCCACATTTAGGTACTTTTGCATGCCTTCGTTGGGAGTGACTTCTTGAAAATTTAAGATGGTTTGTTTATTCTTTTCAGCATTCCATCTCAAAGTTTCCAGATGGGTGGTTAGTGTTTTTCTAAGAACTGAACTAGATATACCCTCCAAGGTTCTAGGTTTTACAAAATAATCTGGGAGACCCAGGTCATTAAGTAAAGAACTTACATACGACAACCATCGGAAACTTGCAACCCCATCTAGGGCCAGGCAATCCTCCAAGAGGTCCCTGTTGAAACTGGCTTCCCTTGTGGTCCATACCTTGTGCCATAAAAGAATTGGGGCCATCTTAATTATGTCGCTCAGGTACTTAACTCCTGTCTCTATGTGCGTCATAAATGAAGATGAGGTTTTTGCTACACCTAGAAGATAACTGATGAATTGATTCTCACAGCTCTGCAAAGATTGATCCTTCTCAGGGGTAAAAATTACTATTCCCACTCCAGAGAGTGCAACAGTGGGGAAAGTGTTGTATGGCGGAGGGGTAAAAATGACTATTCCCACTCCAGAGAGTTCAACAGGTGGGAAAGTGTTGGCAAGCGGAGAGGTAAAAATTACAAATCCAACTCTCGAGAGTGCAACAGTAGGGAAAGTGCAGGATAGCAGAGAGATCAAAATTACTATTCCAACTCCAGTGAATGCAACAGTAGAGAAAGTGTTGGGTACCGGAGGAAAAAAAAATACTTATATATATATATATATATATATATATAAATATATATATATATATATATTCACTGAAAAAACCATAGGTTTCACACCAGTTATAGTTAGCTGGAAATTTTACTCGCATAAAACCATTGAAATTCCCACGTTATAGTTAGTTGGACTCACTATAACTTGCGCGTGCAATGCACTGCTGATGACGTCACATATTACATCACTCATGACATGGTCAGTGACATCACTCATGACATCACTGATGACACCATGCAGTGAATGTGTGTCTTTCTGAAAAATAAATATTTTTTATATATGTATATGTAAAAGTTGATGGTAGAATAAATGTTTAAATAAGTGTGTAAATGGATGTTTTTTTATAATTGATTGGTTAACTGGCTTATTAAGTGTATCTTAGTGAATACATATATTAGTGAGTAATGTTTAAATATTTAAATATATGTATTAGTGTTTCGTTCGTTCGTTCGTTCAAATCACTTTATTTCGATTTCTCAGAGGAAATCATAAAAGTATACAATTATTTAAAAATATACCAACAATAATCACAATATGTGAATATTGATGTATATAAGTGAGTATATGTGAGAGTGAGGGATTGTAAGAGTTCCTGTTTAAATTAGTATTTGTTTTTATAAGTGATTGTTTAAGAGAATAAGTATGTGTAAGTATCCTTAGAAGTAAAGTGGTAATGTGTGTATAGCTGTATATGCAAATAAATGGATGTTTAATAGTTTATTTGCATGTGTGAGTATATGTGAGAGTATATTTTGGATGACTGTTGGTGTGTAACAGGATGTATAGGTGTATCACTACATATGATGAGTGAGTATATGTATGAGTGACTATATAGAACTGTTGATGAATGAGTGGATGTGCATATAGATGGTGGAATTATTGAATTGGTTGTTGTAACTGGTATGGGTATCTCCATTTTTTTGAAAATTTTAGTTTCTATTTTTGAATATGTGTTTCAAGGGTTACATTACAGTAAAAGGAGGTCTGTCACTCTGTCACAAGGATGGTGTCATCAGTGATGTCATGAGTGATGTCACTGACCATGTCATGAGTGATGTAAAATGTGACGTCATCAGCAGTGCATTGCACGCGCAAGTTATAGTGAGTCTAACTAACTATAACGTGGGAATTTCAATGGTTTTATGCGAGTAAAATTTCCAGCTAACTATAACTGGTGTGAAACCTATGGTTTTTTCAGTGAATTTCATAGGTTTTTTAATAGCAAATCTCTATAGGTATGAAAAGTAATATTTTTTATAACGAATTATATAATTATGTTATAGTTTGGTTTTTTTTTGCCACGGAGCGCTCCCGGGGCGCGTACCGGAGCGCTCACCGGTAAGCGCAGTGTTACGGCGCGCCCCGAGGCGCGTACCGGTGAGCGTCCCGTTAGCGCTATTTCCGCGAACGAAAACAACATCGTGACGTATCGCGTAGCCGTGTGATGCGTCATGTGACGCACTGCGTAAGCGCACCCGGAAGCATGCGAGCGCATACGATCGCGCAACATCCTGACGCGCTTACGGTACGCGCCCCCGGGCGCGTAGCGTAAGCGCATCGGGTCATGTGACCTCAAAATAACACTTTTGATTGGTTCAGAACAGTTTTGGTTTCCAAATGATGAGAAAGCCCAGGTCATGAGACCTTAAAATAACACTTTTGATTGGTTCATAAGAGTTTTGTTTTCCAAATGATGAAAGACCCCTCCTTTTTCCTCATTCTCACTTTGTTGTTTGAGTGACGAAGACCTGCATTCATTCTGTGAGAAATGGCTTCACTAGTAGCAGCTGCAGGTGCATCTGTACCACCACCACCTCCACCACCACCACAAGGACCACCACGAGACTACATTGGTGGTCAAGAAGAAGAGGAGGACGAAGAGGAGGAGGAGCACAGGCACTTTCTGCCTGAGGACAATCCCCCATACAGACCCAAGGAACATTTTATTTGGGAATTTTACAAGTTACCAAGCGGTGCAAAAAAAGTGAATGCAGCTAAGGTGACTTGCCTTATCTGTGGCGCAGAACTGTCAAGAGGGAACCCAAAGAAGAAGTACTCTTTTGGGAACCACACTATGATTAGACATATGCAGAGGAAGCACCCGAACAATTATTCGGCAGCAGAGGTCAGGGAACTGACAAGGAACCCTCCCCATCCTTCTTCAAGCGCCTCCAATCAACCCACTCCATCGGGTGCAGAGGCTAGGGAGATGGTCCCTAATGTACAAATCAAGTTTGCAAAATTTTAATTTGTTTGCATATATTGCAATAAAACAATTTCATATGGTGAGCAAAGCATCACTTTACTCAATCGAGCTGCAGACAACCATCACTGCAGCAAGCAACCTTAATTTTTTTCTATTTTTTTTTGCTCCAGTTGAGCTGTTTGCAATTCACTGTGTTTTGTTTGACCCCAGAAAAACTACAAAAAAAATATAAAATTGTTCAGAAAAAACAAAAAAATAAAAAATGTTCAAAAAAACAATAAAAAAATATAAAACAACAAAAATAAAAAAACAGTTCTTTTTAGAACTACCTCTAATTTATAAAAAAATGCTACATTTTTTTAAAACTCTCATCTTTTTTTCCCATGGTACGCTCCCCGGTACGCTCCCCGGTGCGCGTACCGGCTGCTCCCCCCGCGAAAATCCCCCCCAATTTTTTTTTTTTTTGCCCCGCGGGGCCCTTTTATGGGCCCCACATCAAACGTAGGGGGTCAGGGGGGGTCTACCCTGCCCCCTTATGATCATTTCCCCCTTTGTTTTTGCCACCTCTTGTGTCTCGATCCTACCGAGACACAAGATGGCGGCCACTCCGGACTGTTTGGAATGTTGACAGACACCCGAGAGCCAATCAGCTTTCCGCGCGCGAACTCGCGTTACGCGCTGGTACGCTCCCCGGTGCGCGTACCGGGGCGCGCTTATAGATATATATTTTTTTTAACCTAAATTATTCAAAATCCTCTGGAGCGCATATCTTGAGACATAGCAAAGGCACATCGGGCTACCAGTCCCTACAATTTTGCCAAGTGTGTTTAAAATCCATTCAGCCGTTCGAGCTAAAAGTGAGTCCAACCGCCCTATGGAAATTAACATGGGGAAAACACGTTTTGGGACCCCCCTTTTATCTCGGCCCCCGCTTGACGATTCCCCCCCCCAAACTTTCAGGAAAGGAGCGGAGCGCAGCGAGGCAAATTTGAGGAAAATTACAGGCAGATCCCTCAATCTGAGCCAAAGTTATTCCCAATAGAATGTTGCGGATTTCCTATGGAAAACAATCCTAACTATAACTACCTACTGGCGACCGCCAGTAGGTAATATATATATATATATATATATATATTCCAACACAAAAAGAGTTTCCCTCTTAGACGAGCCACAACTCAGGTAGGTTTAAATTATCGTTTATTTCTGGAAGCTGCAACGTGGAAGGCAGGCACCTCGCAACAGTTCAAATTGCCTGACGCGTTTCGTGATGAGGCTCACTTTTTCAAAGGCACGATGATTTAGCAAGGGCAAAGCATGTCGGGCACTTATCTTGTACTTATGGTACCCGCACAGTGGCTGCTGGCTAAGCCTCCTGGTACCTGTAGTGCCACGAAGTATTCCTGAGGTAGGGTGCTTTGCACTGCTATCATTCAGTCAAATAAAATACCACAGTGGGTTTGCAGAGGATCACGCTCGACCAGGCTGCACCGTAGATCTTCCAATACGACCTCCTGTCCTGCTGAACACCATCTGGCGTCACCTTCGGACCGCTGCTGTGCGGTGGGGCTTGATCCACGACTGGGTTAGCCGTAATTTATTCCAACACAAAAAGAGTTACCCTCTTAGACGAGCCACAACTCAGGTAGGTTTAAATTATCGTTTATTTCTGGAAGCTGCAACGTGGAAGGCAGGCACCTCGCAACAGTTCAAATTGCCTGACGCGTTTCGTGAAGAGGCTCACTTTTTCAAAGGCACGATGATTTAGCAAGCGCAAAGCATGTCGGGCACTTATCTTGTACTCATGGTACCCGCCCAGTGGCTGCTGGCTAAGCCTCCTGGTACCTGTAGTGCCACAAAGTATTCCTGAGGTAGGGTGCTTTGCACTGCTATCATTCAGTCAAATAAAATACCACAGTGGGTTTGCAGAGGATCACGCTCGACCAGGCTGCACCGTAGATCTTCCAGTACGACCTCTTGTCCTACTGAACACCATCTGGCGTCACCTTCGGACCGCTGCTGTGCGGTGGGGCTCGATCCACGACTGGGTTAGCCGTAATTTATTCCAAGACAAAAAGAGTTACCCTCTTAGACGAGCCACAACTCAGGTAGGTTTAAATTATCGTTTATTTCTGGAAGCTGCAACGTGGAAGGCAGGCACCTCGCAACAGTTCAAATTGCCTGAAGGCAACGATAATTTAAACCTACCTGAGTTGTGGCTCGTCTAAGAGGGTAACTCTTTTTGTGTTGGAATATATATATATATATATATATATATATATATATATATATATATATATATATATATATATATATATATATATATATATATATATATATATATATATATATATTAAAATTATAAAAAAAAAAATTTAATAAACATTTTTTTAACTTATAAAAAGAACACATATTATAATATTAATTACATATAACAAAAACCTACAAATAATATATAAAATAAAATAATAGATACATTTACAAACAAATCATTCTTTTAAACTAGAAAATATTTACAAACAAAAAAATATTAAAATATAAATGTATTTCTTTTATTTTCTTCCCTATAATACCACACCAATAAAAAAACACTTCAACATTTTTAATTAAATGTATTTACATAATTAACATATTTAATAATGAATTACAAAATATAATAATAAAAGAAACTAATAAACATTAATTGGCTACACACACTTTAACACTATAATATCCACAACAAACACCTAAATTAAACTATAAAATAAAAATACACAATTAAAACGTATTTTAAAATTAAAGTTATAACTTGGAGTACTACACGTGGAGTAGCCTATTGTGAGGAAGAACTTCTGCACTATGCAGTGTGACTGAAGGGTGTGTATGCCCCATGCTTTTTTGGATATTCAATAATATTTCTGTGATTTTTGGGACAGTTCACGGTATCTGTTCGCACGCAACAATCAAGGTCCATGGAAAAATTATCACTAACAACACTAAGGAAAGAAGTGCATTTTTTGGGATATTCAACAACACAATTGAGCCATGTCAAGAAACACACCAATGATAGTCGACACACCAACTGTCTCGCTGACCACACAAGCCTGCAACACACTTGAGTGAATGCATTTCAATATTCTCCCCATCGATGAACTCTCAAGACTTCTCAATTCGCTCAGGCCACGCAATGAGAAGAGATCATCATCCATTCGTCACTAATGAAATCGGTTACAGGTGAGGCACTCAGATAACAGCTTAAGATTATCAATGACTCCTTCATACAAGGCATGGTTCCTGGTTCCCACAATACCAACCAGAATTATTCTTTACTAAAGAGGCCATTCTCAACTACAAATACTGCGCCCACTAGTGTTCAGTCACCCAACATCTTTCCCCGGACAAGGTAATCAAGAAAGAAGTTTCTACTTAATAACACAAGTGAATCGAGACCGTCGTCCCCTGCCCTGAGTACGCCTTTAATAAATATTTGGTTTATGATTCAGTAATTGAGTCTCAGCATACCTGAAAATTAAAGTCCCTGCTCTTGTATGGCCCATAAGCTCTGGACCTTTGACGCAGGTGAGAAGGAATCAGAAGTTGGAAATCAAAAGTCAAATTACCCACCACAGTCAAACAACCATTTATCAATTATGGGGAGTTAATGATGAGATTTTTTATGTGAGTTTAAAGGGTTTTATTCAAATCTTTAGTAGGTATTTCTTTATTAGTCATCAAAATGCTTTCTCAATACAACAGGGAACATATAGCATAAAGTATGTTACATATAAGGAAAGTACCTATGCTAAATTTTAAGACGAGAAAAATATCTTGTACCCATAAATAGTTCAACATCGAGCGAGGAACACATAAACTTTTAAGCAATTCAATTAGTACTTCTCACGAAAAGAAGTTCAGAAATTCAGTGGAGTCTCAGAAAATATAGCATAGGTTCTGGCATGGATAAAATGAATGGGTAAAGGTGTGCTCAGTTCACAGGGATTCATCGCGCAGAGAACCTTAGAAACTCTCCCGAGTGTGGAGAGTGCGAAATCAGCATCTGCAAAGAAAACTCTCTATTTCTAGTCTAGGAACACACACTAATATAACATTTTGATATCTAAAACTAATACAATTATTGCAGGATTCCATCTTCTTGAACCATTGGGAACAAATGTCTTCATGGGAAAGTAAAGCTTCCACCTTCTCCATTGTTTTGAAACAAAGACTTACAGGTTATTACATTTTAAATGCAACACTCTGTCAACATTATACAAGTCGTGGTTTGGCTCTCATTGATTTTGATTGCATGGTTTGTTGCAGGGATTCTGCCCAAAAACAGAACTATGAGAAGGATTATAGCACCTTGGTGCATAGGGACTGGGTAATCCTACCGCCTTAGTACCCATGATCCCAGGACTGACTGGCTATAGTGTCTTACTTGTTCTCCTACTCACAGAGAAACAAGTGATAGACACCCCAGAACAAAACACTCCCAGTTCTCTCAGGAGGAATCGCGGTAACAAGACACACCCTTTTACTTGCACTCTTGTACTTGCCCACAGTAAGATCTGACAGAGACACGAAACAGTAAAAAATATTTACTTTAACTAACATGCAGTATACGTGCCACATAAGGCAGGAAAACGCATAGTACAAATACAGTCAGCATAGCAGCTGGTCCATATATCATGAAGGGAGATATCATCATGAAAAGACAATAGAGAAAAGACAAGAGAGTCGAACCTCCCTTCCCTTGCTAAGAAGCAGGATTATTATATATTAGACGATCTCTGGGCTTTGTCAGCAGACCCCATTTCTTGGCCTATAGAGAGTAGAGAGTAGATCTACCCCATAGGTGCTGTGTCGCTCTTCTCCCTGGAAAGGTCCCTCTCCAAGTGTGTGCTACCTATTCGTGTATTCCAATGAGACCAAAGTAAGTTGTCCCCAACAACAGCTGCAATAGTATGTGCTAAGGCCTGAGCAGAACAAAATAACAAGGGGTATTGTTTATCGACCTTGCTCACAAAGTTCAGACTAAATCCCAAATACCTGCAGACAGTGAACACAGCAATCAGTTCTCATGTGAAAATCACCATAGAAAGTGTTACAAAAGCAAAGTTGTGTAGTAACATGAGGAAAGCAGTGGGCAAGCTGCAGCGTGCTCATGCTAACTTAGAGAAAATGACAATGTCCCCATGGTCCATGTGACAGGTTAGGTCTGTCATTCTGTAAAGAAAATCATCCCTTTCTCACACATTCTAACTTATACATTTTCTTTCTGAAGAAACATTTAAGTAAAACGTAACTACATTATTTAGTACACTATTGTATTTTATTAGCAATATCTCTATGAGAAGGTCGAGAACTATATTTTCTTTAATTAAATCATTTGGTTCAGAACATTTCATCAATGAGCTCTTCACTTCTGGACATTACCAAGAATGTTGACCGAAGGTCATTAAAAATTAAAAGAAAAACTGAATTCTAAAGCAATTCTAACTTGACATGCCTTGCTAGGGAAGCTTAGTGCTCCCATTTGTCATTTTAAAATGTGGCTTCTCGTTTTAGGGCTACACGTTATTTCTACACATTAATTGCATTAATTTGCGTTTATTGAAAAAAACGCTCTATCACAACCATTCAGGATTCAGACCACAGTGCAATATCGAGCCAGCAACCATGCAGGCAGATAATGACATTCTCCATATTGCCAGCAATGGTAATCACTGAGTCTATGTCCTCCTTGACTTCTCTGCAGCATTTGCCGTTGTCAGACATTAAACCCTGTCCAACAGTCTCTCCTCTTGAATGAGTTTTAATGGCATTGTACTGCAGTGGTTTGCTTCATACCTGGTCAACAGATACAGGCTTGATCAGAGGATCTTACTCTGAAACTCAACCCTGTTTCCAGTATTTTTCATCTCGTACATACAACTTCTTGGAGCACTGCTGACTTGCACCATTATCAGAATCCATCAGAGTGAATTTGTTCATTTTTTGTTGCCCAATTTCGCAGCGCAGAAGAATTTAAAGAACAGGTAGATTTCACTTATTTCTAGTTTCGCTGAACAATTGCTCTCACCGCTACCCAGAAGTACAATTACTTCCCCCAGTGTATCTAGCCCATTTACCTTGTTCAGCAGTCCATTGTATTAGTTGGGTTTATGTTACTGTGGTAAATGAAGATACAGGGTAGCCAGTAATGTAGGTGAAACAGGATAAGGTTTATTCTCAAGATAGGAGTCCTAGCTTACAGGTAAAGATGGTTGTAAGGAAGCAGGAAGGACTCGCCAGGAACAGGATCCTTGCTATTCAGTCCACGCATTCCAACTGAAACTACCTCAAGCCATGCACACATCAGCATTCTATTACCTCACACTGACTGAGCAGCAGGGGATATATAGCCAAGGAGAGACTGCATGGCATGGACATGAAGATACCATAGATACATATGCAAACATACATACATTCATACATAAGCAATGAGCCCAGCATTCACTTTCGTCACACCCAGACATCAATGCCTTTCCAAGCCACAAACTCCAATTTCTCTAGCATACATTCTGTGAGCATGGATAGTCCTTTCATTGTGGCTTGTTCCTAGCCCCTAACAGTCAATGGATTTTGCAAAAACATTAGACTTTGAGCAAAACAATGTTGGAAAATCAATTTCAGATTTAAATGGGAACTAGCATGAAGACACTTTTTGCTTCTTTTCACAGGATTTTATTTTTTATACTGAAGTGGTATTATATTTTTGATGTGATGAATTCCAAGTTTCTTTTAAAAGAAAAAGGGTATAACATTCACAGAAAATCATTTACTATGGATATAATGTGATTTTTTACACTGCTGATAAACGTAAGGGGCCCTTTTCATGAAAAGAAACATAAAAGTATGGGTGGAGAATTACGTTTCCAAATGTGCATACATTCACATTTTGGTACTTCTGCATATGGTACTTTGTGACATGCTTCACCTGTGAATATACACAACTGGGCAACACATTTCTCTCCCTCTCCCTAACACCAAATCAACACACTACTTTCAGGGCTGGCTATAGGGTGGTGCGATCGGTGCCACTGCACCGGGTGCTGACCTGGGGTGGGGCAAACAATACATTCCACAATGTCAGGCTGATACACAGCCCTCGGAAGATGTGCTACAAGCAAAATCAGCAGGCCGATGCAGGTAAGGAACATGTGGAAAAAGACAGAACAAAACTCAGATTGTGTGAGTAACAGATCCCACCTTCCGACCCCTCCCCCACCACGTCCCTTGTTCACCAAAGAAAGAAAAGTGTTCAGTGTTGAGATCTCGTTTTGAAACTCAGGGCTCACCCCCTGTCTCCCTGGGGTCAGATATCCGTAAAAGGCGAAGATACCTTGGGCAGGTGACCTCCCTAAACTCGGAGGAGAGGAGGGACAAAAAGGGTCACCACAGCTCGGCAAACGAGGAGCCCTTCCCCACCATAGTCAGCGTCAGCTTCTCCATCCCCAGGACATACCATAATCGATGCAGCCAGCCTGTGAAGGTGGGGGTCTGGGAGGAGACCATAATTATTCTAGAATACATATGTAATTTATTATCTTTTTGCTAACAAACGTCATTTATACATTCACATACAGGGCTACAACTCCTGCAAATATCGTACATATTCAATTTTTGGAAACGTCTATATCTTCCTTATTCTTGATCAGGTCTTACTATCACCAAGAGCTGTCCATTAGTTTCTGTCTAATTTCATTCAGGTAACTAACATATTTCCAGCTTTATATACGTGAGTTTTGTAATATTATTTTCTGTTTAACATGTGCCTTTCTTGAAACACATGGCAATGATATATTCAGCAATGTATGTGTCTATAACATCTTGTATTTTCAGGCTACTCTATTCACAAGAGGACTACGTTTTCGTATGCTCTCATCCAATAAGGGCGATTTATGTACGTTGTATATTGTGTTGTATATATGTTATGACGGGTCAATTTTTGAATGAGCTGTGACGCTTTTTGTGAAAGGTGTTATTATTGACATTAATTTGTCTACCAGAATCAAAATCCTAAATAATAAGAATATGGTAATTGGAGGAAATATGACATTGATTCATATATATGTTTTTGGACTTATAACTAAGATGAAATCGAAACATTAAGAACTGTCTATATTATCAATTCCTTCCCTCTTTTATCGTATCGTTTCTTTTCTTTTCCCACTCATCTCCCGAACCATCAGTTTATCCTGTTTTGAATAATGAAGTGTACATAGTAGTGATTTATGTAACCGTCGGCGACGTCTGCCTTGTTGGCGCCAGCGGGGTTTTCCATCATCTGCATCCTGTTTAGGACCGTCATCTCTGCTATCTTCCGCCGGAGCGTCCACTCCGAGCCAACGGCAGGCTTCAGAAAGGGAGCGTAGCTGAGTTTGCCATCCATGCGGAATACCAGCCGGAATGGGTGACACCAGCTGTATCAGATATTATGTTGCCGAAGATAAGTTGTGATAGGCTTGAAAGTTCTCCGCTTTTGTAAGGTGAGGGCTGCCAGGTCCTGGTAGAGGACAGGAGTCTGACCTCGGAATGTCAGGGGGTGCAATTATTGTGCTTTTTGGAGGATTTCTTCTTTGGTACGGAAGTCTTGCACGCAGACCAGGATATCAGATGGCAGGGCTGTTGCGGGCCCACTCTGTGCGCTCTGTCCAGGCATAAGTCAGTGGCCTGCCCAGAATGTGGTTGAAGAGTTCCCTGGTGTACTTAAAGATGTCGCCTGCTTCCTCGTCAGTCTTCACTCCTCGGATCCGAACGTTGTGGCAGCAGGAGTGATTCTAACGGTCATCAAGATATGACTGCAGGTCCACTTGTTGGTCGTGAATTCTAAGGACCTCTTTTAGGAGTGCCGTCATCTCTGTGTCCCTTCCATCGCATTTCTCCTCTAATTCGGCGACTCGCTCTCCAATGCCGTCCATCTCTCTGCGGATGTCTTTGATTTCCGCCGTGAGGTCACGCTTAAGGGTATGCAGATCCTTCCGCAGCGTGACGAATAGGGACTGCAGGAAGGCTTTGGTGATCGGTTCTCCGCCGTCGCTGCCCTGGGACACAGCATGCTCGGAGCCCGACGCCATGTCCCCGTGCGTTGATCGGCCTGTGCCTTCGCGAACAAGTCTTTGAGGGTTCTGTCTTTACGCCCTCGGGAGGAGGACATGTCGTATCCCAGTCAAAGTACCGACCAAGTGGTGCTTGACCCTGCCTGGACTCTCCCGGAACTAGAGTGGCAGGGCAAGGCCCACGCCGATTTGGTGTGTGGACCTATGCACTGGTATCTGGGATCTCCGTGGCCAGGGGCTGGCGGTGGCCCTATCCAATGGGATGTTATAATTCAGCTCAGCCGTAGCGTGTTTGCCTCGGGCCTGCCTCTCAAGTTATGCCCCTCAGCTAAGCCGCTCACTGGACGGCAGGGGGTGATGGGCTATGATGGTTGCCGAGGAGGGGTGGTACTGCAAAATCTCTCTCCACTGCCCTCAGATGCTCACAGTTCCCTTGAACTTCCTCCCTGCATTATGTTGAGAATGACCAATCCACCGCCGCTGAGGCCCACCGCTTGAAGACTCAAAATGACCTCCGGGTCCCGCGTGGTATCGGAGGGCTGCGTCGCAGAATGGGAGGTTGTGTCTTGTCTCACCGCTGGTGAGTCAACTGCGCTGGGGGTCTCTGCGGTGCGCTGGGGCCTCAGGCGCAAATGCTGTCTCTCACCCCTGTTGTGCTGGCTCCGTGCTAGCAGCCTGGGCCTGTGCTCCTCCTCCAGAGCCCCTCTCTCTGGTGGCTGACCTCCACCCGACTCCTAGTGCCTCCCCGCCGCTCTCCATTGCTGCGCGCCACTACCCCAGGAAAGTCACTTGCTGGGATGGGAGAGTCCTGGAAATCTCAAGGGACCCTCGACCAGCCCTGGGCTCACATGGTCCACGCTAGGCCACCCCAAGATGGCGGATGGGCGCCGCTCCACCGTGGTCTCTGCTGCGTCAGCCGCCTAGCTCCAATGCACTGGATTAAACCGAAACCCGGACGCCATTAAAGCCTCTGTGTCAGGGATCACTGAGGCACGTTGGGGACATGGGGGACACCCCTCGTCACTCTCCCCCCGCGGCCGGACCCCGGGCCGACAACCTGGTCCCGGACTTCTCCGCGGGGAGCACCTCGTCCCCGGTGGCCGACCGCCACCCGACTCTGCCGACCTTCCGTAGGCTCATGCTGTGTGGCGCTGCACCAGGGGAAGACTCCAGCCAACGGTTGCTGGGGCGGGAGAGCCGAGAACGGACCCTGGGACCCTCAACCAGCCCTGGACTCTCAGTTTCGGCACCAAGCAGCCCCAAAATGGTGGGTAGGTATCACTGATCTCCGGCCTCCTGCACGTCGGGAATGGACTCTGCTGTGTTGGGGCGGGCAGGAACCTTGGTGCCTTCAAAAGCGGATGGCGGTGCGTCAAGCTATGCCAGCAGTCGGTCTCTCCTGGACCCGTGTCCCCTCAGGCCGACCCCCGATCTCTGCCGCCAGTCACTGCCATCCCGCGCTGCACCTCCTCGTGGTCCGGTCGCAGCACAGCCGGATTCCCCCTCTCAGCGGGAGAACAAGCCTCGGCATCCGGTCGCAGACCGGAACGCAACTCCTACAGGTTCTTCCTCTCGAGCCGGTGTAAATACGTGGTCGTCTTGAGGCTAAAGATGGCTAAGAGCCGGTGCTGTGATGGGCCGTCGGCGGAAGCGACAAAGCAACACGTCTGCTTGCATCGCCATCTTGACCACGCCCCATATATTCTCATTTTAAAAAGCACCTGCCATCTTACCGTTCCTGGCCTTCAGCAATTCTCAGGCACCAATTAAAATGTCAAGATAACACCCATGATTAATCCACTTCCTGGAAAGAGACCGGAGGTTTGTCTAGTGGAAGTTTTGACTCATCCTAAGGTAGCGCAGGAGGTTAAAATGCCTGTTGCTAAGGACGTGTACCATGCAGATAACAAAGTGCATATAATGGAAATAGTTCAGTGATTTACTGCTTCTGTAAGAGAGCTCCTTTTGTTACTTGCTGTTTAGGAGTCAAAATCCGAATGCAGAACATTGAGCTATTAACTACCATCAAAGAGCCTCATGCAAACTGCAAAGTATATGTTAGCACTATATGTTTTTTGCCCAGTCTTTCGTTATCCTAATCTTGCCAAAAGGGTTCATTCGGGTAGAAAACAATTCTTATTATGAAAGAGAACCCCTAACAATGATGTTATGTTTTAAATTCTGAATGTGTGCTTTTCCAGAATAAGGGCTCTTAAACTATATTGCCTAGCAGTATCTGACATGTCACTCCTACACTACACCTTGTAGTCCTGTCTGACATAACATTTCCTATACACTGATTTACACACATATGATTGTCTCTGTGCAATGTGTATGTGATGTAAAGTGCTCGGACACCTTACACTGGTATGAGTGGTGTTTTAGAACTAAATTTATCTGAGAGACAGTGGTTATGGAGACTTGAGAGGCACTGTTAAAGGGTGCTAGTGAAGGAATCCAATGCAGAGGTGGTCACTGGGGGGGCGCCAACTAACATTGTCGCGCAGGGCGCCACCAGTGCTAAAGCCGGCCCTGACTAATTTCAATCAGACTAGTCTTTACTGTTGGAGAATAGCAGCCTACTGAGACTGTAGACTACGTAGCGCAAAGAACACCTACCTCGACTTTGTTGTATGTGCATGTTATTACTGTAATTTAGCTATGGAGTGTCTAGGGAAAGGCAGGGCCATCTTGCGTTAAGCTCAGAGCTCTAATACATTTGCAAATGTCTTTTTCAGAATTCCTCCAACTTTTCAATATTTTCTCCCCATTTTCCTTTACTAACTCAGAGTACTATGGCCCAGAATTCCTTTGCTGATAGCCAGTGTTTGAAAGTGGATTGACTGCTCCGGATACCAGTTCTGGCTGCTACTCTGAACTGGATCTGGGATCCGTCCGACCAGGGAAAGATGCTGAATTTGTCCTGCTGTCATTTTCCGTCAGCAGGACACAGTTCTGCAGTGCCTGCATGCCGTCTGCATTCTGTTCGTTGCCTCAACCTGCAGACAGCGAGTTGGCTTTCTTATTTTCACTTTCAGGCAGGCACAAAGGTCTGACTTTAAAGGCCATCAGCCCATCTTTTGTGCAAGTATCACCTTGGCTGGAGTCACCTGAAGCTGAACATCTAGATGCCAATGTAATGGTGGAAAACAAAGGAACATAGCTTATCACTTCTCAAGTACTTTAGAGAACGTATGACTTGAAAGCAGGTTTTTGACTTTGATCAGCGCCTCTGCAGGAGATATGTATGCATTGTAAGAATTTAAGATTTAGTAATTGCACTAATAATTATTTATATGGCCCCTACCAATTTTTTATTTAGTTCTTTTATAGTGCTACTTATTCTGGTGTGGGGTGTCAGGGTGTTTACATAACACAGAGTCACAAAAAATAATACAAGGAGAGGATGTGGCCTTATGGCTAGAGCAGTCGATCTCGACACTGAGGAACCGGGTTTGAGTCTCGGCAGGAACGCTCAACATCCTGTGATTCTGGGCAAATCGCTTAATCTCCCCGTGCCTCACAAAAAATTAATGCGTCCTTCTGTAAGCAACTTGTGCTCATGTAAAGCGCTCTGATACCTTTGGTTTAAATTCACACTATATAAAACTCCGGGAAAAAGAAGTGTGGAAAACAATATACAGGAAATGCTACATAAGACAATGAGGGTGATAATTTGCAGGAATCACATATCATCCACACTTGAAGACATTATATGTTAAGAGTGGACAGGCAGGAAAAAAACAAAATTCAGATATAAAACGTAACACAATGATTGGGGTTGGCTGCACAAATAAGACTTTATTAATTTCCAGAGGAGCTCTTCTTTGAAATCTTTAATTAACAGCAGATTGGGAAAAAAATCAATAAGGATCTAAACCTATAACTTACGGTTTGCATGCGGCTCTTTGATGTTTCGTAAATAGATCACTGCGGTATATTAGAAGGATTGCAACTTATGAACTGAAAATAACAAATATGATCTCAGTGACAAAAACAGTAGCCATCTTACCTATCCACATAAAATAAAAATCTGTGATCTGAATGTTATACAATCTGCTTTGCAGCAGGTATCTTAATTAACCCTCTATGCTACTTTATAAGTGAAAACTGTGGTTGGACAAAAAAAATAAAACTCTCTCAAAATGTCTGGCACACAAAGATCTCTGCAGCCAAAATACCCAGTCAGATATTTTAAAATGCTGCCTATTTGTGACCACGTGTTCTAGTTTTCAATTTCTTTGCAGCAGATGTCTTTTTACATAAATGTACAAATTGAATGTAGGACTCTGCTTTTCAAACTTCACCTTCGCGACTCCACCCTTTTACTCTGCGACACCCTGACCCCCAATGTATGGGTTACAGGAGTACATGTGTTCCTGTTTCAGCACTGCTGATAGCAATCACTGTAACCATTCTACATCAACTTTTATGCACAACGCCCTACGTACAAGTAGTATAAGTAATATTATGCGTAAAATCAGGTTAATGTGCAACCATCTGAGAAATGTCTTATTTTAGGACGAATGTCCCCGGCTGACCACCCTGAGCAGAAGCGTGAACTTTTCCTCCCCTCAGCTATGAATGCGAGCACCGAGGACAGCTGTGGTGGCGGGGTCTGGGAATGCAGTTCGTCGATAGCCATCTCAGAAAAGGCTCGGCCAGTGAACGCCCCAGACACCGTGCACGCGTTACCAGCCGTATCAAGTGGCCGGGGTTCGGTTTCTGTAACGCGATCGGCAGTAAATCTCATTGCGGCCTAGCCCGCGGATGGGCCCTCGGTGCAAGGCAGAGGCCCAGCATTCAGGGGCGGCACGCGCCTCGCAGGAACCATTGTCACGCGGGCGCGAGACGCCCGGAAGGGCAAAGGAGAGGCGCGCTCCTCCAGACGTGTCAGTGCACGCAGAGGGACAGCCGCGCTTGTTGTCGCCTGTGGTGACTAATGAATAACGAGCGGGTGTCTGGATCCGCGCACTCAGTTCCCGCTGAGCGAGGCCAGCCAGCTTCGTGTTACCACCCATGGTCGCCGCAGCAGGTGGAAAATCTTGTTTTTTAAATGTGCTAAATCTGCGCTGCTCCACCTAACAAGGAGCATACCGAGCCGTGCATGTAGAGCATGCATGCCGACCTTGTTAGTGCAGTGAAGCAGGAGATTTTAAACAAATATAGTCTGGAGAATGTATTTTACCAACTGATTTATATTGAAGCAGAGGCAACCTGCCTGAATCAGGTATGTATTACAGACAATCATCATTTCATTTTTGGCAGTTTAATAACATATAACAAACAAAAACTGAGTTCTACACTCTGGCAAACAAAAATTGCAAACTTTGTTTTAGTTTGCGCTATGTAAAACTACCAAAAATAAAATGTGGAGGCCTGTCACATGCTCTAATCTCCCCTCCAAAAATTAAGGATAAACATGATGACAGAGGTAATTCTTAGAGAGGAAGATTGCTTTTTTTCAAAACTCTGAATCGGGTTTCTGCATGCAGAAATTACGGAGGCGGGAAACTAGCCTTGAAATCCGTAGTCTCTTGCCTGAATCAGGAGGGTTGGCATGTATGCAAACAGGTCTACGTACAGGCCGCATTGCCATGTGAATCGACTTTACAACGGGTAGTATGTGATTTTTTGGGATTTTCCATTAGCACATTACTATCTGTGGAGAGCCAGGCCCAGGGTAGCACGTGGATACAGACAGCAGGTAAGGTAAGCACACACACACTGTATTATGGTTATCCGGAAAGACCCCGAGCAGTCTTCCGGTCTTTTTATTTATACCCCGGCGCGAGCCCGCCCCGGGGTTGCAGGGATACGTGTGGTGAATTGGCAACAGTGTAGGGGAGAGCCCGTGTGGCTCTCTACATCCCTCCTTCAATTTAGTCCATTTTCTTCTCCCCTACTCGGGTCGATGTTTCTACGGGGAGGTCCACGCAAAGTCTCTTAGTCTCTGACTGGGCCTAGGATTCGGCCGCAGGCTGTATCGCTGACTCCGGGAAAAAGGAGACCCAGCAGGCCCCCGCTGGGGTTGTCTCTCTTGGCTCACCGTCGAGGGCGGTACTCTGCTGGCTGGTTTGG
The DNA here is from genome assembly GCF_964261635.1 of Lissotriton helveticus. Lineage (NCBI taxonomy): Eukaryota > Metazoa > Chordata > Amphibia > Caudata > Salamandridae > Lissotriton > Lissotriton helveticus. The sequence goes on from NC_136067.1 coordinate 1,109,186,323, forward strand.
CCGCGGTGTTCTGGGTTGTCATCCTGGGTGGACTTTCTCCGCAGTTTCTAGCTATTGGTGACCATGGGGCAGAAACCTCTTGCCCCCCCATCTTCGTCTTCTCCTGTCCCTTGATCTTCCCTTGTGTTCGTATCCATTACTGATTTTCTGGTTCTCTTGAAACATGATATGTTGCGGGTCACTGTTTGCTCACCTCGCCGGGCGGTGACCATGGTACCTAGGATCTTGTCTACCACCCACGTTTCTGGCTCGTAGGGTGTTCGAAATTTCCATCCCGGGTGTCGGTCACGGACAACCACAGTGTCGCCTACTTGTAGTGTCGGCTCTCTGGCGTGTCGGGCTTCGCTTGCTTTCTGATTGGTGGCTTTCCTTCTAGCTTGCGTGTCGTCGTCATTTCTTTCTTCCGGCACCCAGGTACTGTCAGTGGGTATGCTGTCCCGTGGGGCTCTCTTGAACAGTGCATGGGCTGGCGCACACTTGGTGGTGCTATGTGGCGTTTGTCGATACGCCCCTAAGAACTGATCTAGGGCTTCTTCGGGGTCGTCACCATTGTCAACGGCAATCCTCAAGGCTCGATTGAGTGTCCTCATGAGTCTTTCGACTTCCCCGTTTGCCTGGGGCCACAGCGGGGTTATCTTCCGGTGCTTGATTTGGAGGTTCTCGAGGTAACTCTGAAATTCTCTGCCCTGGAAGGGTGGCCCGTTGTTTGACTTAATTTCATCCGGGAGTCCCATGGTGGCAAAGATGCGGTTCAGGGCCTTCTTGACGCTCGGGAAAGCTGTGGATGATACTACCTCCACCACAGGAAATTTGGAGAAAGAATCCACGAGTACGAGAGTGTGCCTGCCGTCTGGGAAGCTCCCAAAGTCAATGCTGAGGCATGACCATGGTGTCTGGGGAGCGTCTTCGATGATCACCGGGGCTGGTGCTGGGTCACAGCCGGTGATGGTGCATGCGTGGCAAGAGCGGACCATCTCGTCCACCAGACTGTCCATCGTGGGGAACCAGACCTTGCTCCTTAGTCGGGCCTTTGTCTTTGCCGTCCCCTGGTGGCCCACGTGTGCCAAAGCTAATACCCGTTGTTGCAAACTTTCTGGTACCATGATCAGATAGCCTCGGAGAATGACTCCCTCATCTCCTTCGCTCAGCTCGCTCCTGATTTGCCACAGCTGTTGGCGCATGTGTTTGACTTCGGGCCGAAGGCTTTGTGCTCCGTCCAGGAAGTGTGCCCAGCGGTTTTCAGCCAGGGCATGGCGTACTCTAGCCAGAGTCTCGTCTTTTGTGGTTGCCTCCCCGATCTCCTTCAGCGTCATGGTTTCGGGGCAAGCAGCTTGCGATATCATGTGTACAAGTTCTTCCACCTCCCCACCATCCCCGTGGGGTGGGGTTCTGCAGGTATCCGGATGTCGGGATAGATAGTCAGCTGGGTTGTGCGCGCCTGGCCGGAAGACCATTCGGAAGTTGTACCCTTGTAGTTGGACTGCCCATCGTTCTATCCGCGGGGTGCTAGCCTGGATGACCCCGCAAACAGTGGCAGCAGTGGCTTGTGGTCTGTCACCACGGTGAACTCTTGGCCACACAGGTATAGGTGGAAATGTTGACACGCCCATCTGATCGCCAACGCTTCTCTCTCGATTTGTGCGTATCGAGTCTCTACGTCTGACAATGCTTTGCTCGCGTAGGCCACTGGCTTCCAGCCTTCCGGTCCGTGCTCTTGCATGAGTACTGCACCTAGGCCCACCGGGCTGGCGTCGACTATCAACTCTGTTTTGCGACGTGGCTGGAAGTACGCCATTACTTGAGTGTCTAAGAGGTTGGCCTTGATGTCCTGAAAGGCTTTGTTTGCTGACGCTGTCCACTCCCACTTGTGGTCTAGCCGCGTGAGGGTTCTCAATGGTTCTGCAAGATCTGCCAAGTTGGGGATGAACCGGCCACAGTAAGTGGCCATGCCCAGGAAGCTGCGCACTTCGGTGGGATTCCGTGGGGTGCTGGCGGCCTTGATCGCTTCCGCTTTCTTGGGATCTACTTTCAACCCTTCTCTCGTGAAAGTGTATCCGAAAAAGTCAATGGACTCTTGGTAAAACGCGCACTTAGATCGGTGTAGGGTCAACCCACAGTCTACAAGTCTCTGAAGAGTGGTCCTTAGGTGGGCATGATGTTCTTCTAGGGTCGCCGAATACACCAGAATGTCGTCGCTGAGGTTGATGACTCCCTGCAGTCCTGACAGCACCTCCAGTATGGCGTTCTGGAAAACTTCAGCAGCCGATGACACGCCAAAACTCAACCTTTTATATCGACGTAGACCCACGTGTGTCGAGAAGGTCGTTATGTACCGACTTGCCGGTTCCAGTTCCAGTTGGTGGTAGCCCGAATTGAGGTCCAATTTCGAGAACCACTTGGCCCCGTTAAGGTCGGCCACTATGTCGTCCATGGTAGGGGTGATGTGCCTTTCTCTTTTGACTGCGACGTTCGGTAGCCTCATATCTACGCAGAGCCTGATGGCCCCTGGCTGTTTGGGCTTGGGCGCCACCACCAGCGGGGATACCCATGGTGTCGGGCCCGATACCTTCTCTATTACTCCGAGATCTTCCAGTTTCTGGAGTTCTTCTTCTACCTGTGGCCTCAGGTTGAACGGTACTCGTCTGTGTCAGAGGGCTACAGGCTTTACGGAAGTGTTGATATGTAGTTTGAACCTTTTCCCCTTCAGTTTGCCTAGGCCATGGAATAGTTCAGGGAACTCTTTGAGGAGAGCGTCTGCATGTGCCTGATGTACCTGATTTGCGAAAAAGACGAGTCCCAGGTCTTCTGCTGAGTGGGAACTCAGCAGGGTGCCCTTTTTTCCTTCAGTGATGTGGAATCGCGTTTCCGTCGAGTACTCGCCGTTGATGACGGTAGTCTGTATCACCCCCCGCAGCGGCTCTGTTCCACCATATGTGTAAATCCTGGCGCTGGAGGGTGCCAGTGGAGGCTTGGGGGACATCTTGTCATATTGGTCTGAGTCCATGACATTCACGGAGGCGCAGGTGTCTATGAGGGCTTCGATCTTGGTGCTTTCAATGGAGACGGAGCACATGGGTGGTGGTCTCCTCTTGGTAGATGCCCTGCTGACGTAGGAGATTACGTAGACTTCGTCATCTTCGTCATCTTCGTATCGAGGTCGTCTTCCTTGCGCTTGACCATCTGGGGGAGGTTGCTCCTGGTCCAGTGAGAGTTGTCGAACCCGTTGGGTCATTGACCTGGGCCTCTGGCCTGGTGGCCTGTACCTCCCTCCCCTGCATACTGCAGCGAAGTGGTTCAGTCGACCGCATTTTAGGCAGGTTTTCCCTTTCGCTCCACACGTGGCTGTTGGCGAGTGATCTTCTCCACAGTAGTCGCCCCGGCTCCCTCGGGCGACGGTCCGTGGGCGTGTTACCTGCGGTCGTCTCTGGATGGCGTCTATCTTTTCTTCTTTGATTTGTGTCGTTCTGCTTGGTATTGGTGTGACCACCGGTGTGCGGAGAGCGACTTTCATCTCCTCTGCCCTTGCATCGGAGAGTTCATGTGACCTTGCCAAGATCAATATCTCGTCTAGGGAGATGCCAGGCTGTCGTAGAATGAGTTTCCTCAGCAGTTTCGACCGGCACCCTACTATTATCTGGTCTCGGATTTCCTCCCTTGGGTTGGTGAAAGGGCACGTTTTTCCTAGCCGGCGTAGTCGTGCATAGAACATGTCCATAGATTCAGCTTCGGTTTGCCATGCTCGTTTGAATTTGAATTTTTCAAAGTCGTTGTTGAGCTGAGGATCAAAATGAGCGTTGAGCGCCGCCACCGCGGCGTCATAGTCGTCTTCCGGTCCGGTGTTGGGGAGCGTTTCAAACAGTTCGTAGATCTCAGGGCCTCCATATAGGATGAGGAGCGACCTTTTGACTGTCCCATCTGTCTCCCGCGTGCCTTTAAAGTATAGGTTCAGCCTGCCGACCCACGCCCTCCATCGCGGCGCCGCCGTCGCCGGGTCCGCCGCTTCGCTGAATGGGGGAATCGGTGCTGCTCCTGCGTGCATATGGCCATGGAGCATCGGTGTGATGGCTCCGGCCTGGATCTGGCCTTGCGGTGGTGGTGCAAGCACTACTGCTGGTAGTGCGACCAGCGCGGGTGGATTTTGTGCAGCCGCATCCTGACCAGCCCCTGGCGCTGTGACGGACATCCTTATGCCTTCTCTTTGGGCCTTCTGGCGCTGGGTCGAGTGATCTCTGTGTGATGCTCACCAGCACTGGTATTTGGCTTAGCCAGTGCTTGTTGTTCGTAAGAGGTGGCTTGGTGGGCGGAGGGTGCTGTGGGCTCTCGTTGTGTTCCCTGGCCTGTGCTTTGCTCCCTGTGGCTGAGGCTTTGTGTGTGCGAGGGGTGTGAAAACACACGAAGGCTTCCCTGCCTTTATCAATGCTTTTTTTTTCTTCTTTTTTTTCTTTTCCTTCGTTATTCCTTTCCTGAGGCTGCCGAGTACGGGACACTGTCTGTGCAGCCTCGCGATGCCGGCAGTATCTGGGGGGGTGTCTGCGTCCTGCGCGGCTGGATGTAGGCCTCGGGCCCAGGCGGCTACATGTATCGCGTAGCTCCGCCCCTCCCCCTCCCGCGCACCTGGAAGCGGCCGGCGCTAGCGGCCCGCCGTGCAGTTCGCCTCGATCCGCTCCGGAGGGGGTACAGGAGGCAGGCAGGCCAGAGGACGGCGCGCGTGGGGCAGACAGCTGACTCACCCAGAATAGCAACACCCGGCGAGTCCCGCCAGCTGAAGGCGCTCCTAGCTGGAGGCGCGTGGGCGGGTCTTGGAGCCGGTGTCGAGCGTGAAGAGTCAAGCGGGTGGGCTCCACAGCAGGCGCTCAACACACCATGGCGCCGTGAATATCAGGCATGTGCTGCACGCGTGTGATCGTGGAACCGGCCTCGTCGCCAGTGTGGAGAGCCAGGCCCAGGGTAGCACGTGGATACAGACAGCAGGTAAGGTAAGCACACACACACTGTATTATGGTTATCCGGAAAGACCCCGAGCAGTCTTACGGTCTTTTTATTTATACCCCGGCGCGAGCCCGCCCCGGGGTTGCAGGGATGCGTGTGGTGAATTGGCAACAGTGTAGGGGAGAGCCCGTGTGGCTCTCTACACTGTCTAAAAGGGGCACAGCTGGAAAAAACTTCTCTGATCAAATCCTCCTCTGCATTTGGGTCCACATGAGAGGCCTAAAGTGGCACAGGGCAAAGAACCTGGTTCACTCAAATAAAAGCTGCTTGTGTTTAAATCGAGCCTACCGGACAGTGTTTACCAAAAGATCTATTGTGGGCTTAGCAAGAAATTACAGGGGTTTACAGTCCACCCGTGAGTGGTTGGTTTTATTGCCCACTCTCATTTGCTTGCTTTTTAATATTCAATGACTTTCCTTGTTCCAGCTTGTCCATCTTGTATTTGTCCTTCCCCTGGAGCATGTGCTCTTTTCCGTCTCTTAGACTGACTGGCTTCTACCCTTCCACAGTACGCTATAAGGGGATTTTTTTTCTTAAGCTCTCAGTGACAGTTCACTTCTTTTCCAGCTCTCTCTTTTAGGTTCTTCTCTCTCACAAAATATCCAACCACTGCGCTCTGTGTTGCTGTTTCCCTCACGTTGCAAGCTTTCTCTTAAGGTTCTCTCCCACAAAACTTTCTCTGCCATACTCATATTGCTTTCTAGCTTATTAGCTTATGTGCTTCTCCCCTTCCCCTTTGGTACTTTCCCACCCGTGCTTGCTGCTTTTATTCACCCCCGCCTACCTTCCATTGCTTGCCCCACCCACTCTTCCATTCCCACCCTGGCCACCATTAAAAAAAAGATAATCCGTAGGAGAGGAGCATCAAATTGCCCCAACCTAACAAAAGTTTGCACTACTTCTTTAAAAAAAATTGAATTAATCAATCAGTATTGGAAAAGTAAATAAAAAAATGGCACCCATGTCACTTTGTAGGTGCACATAGGTAATGACGCTTGCGCATGTCAACAAAATGGCACTGCCACTTTGGCCACATTATCACTTGATTTACTTGTTTTTTAGCTTTTGGTCATACTCCACATCATCTTGCCGATGCTGTACAGTTTCACCAAAAGACTTTGACAAAGTCAATTCCTTCCTAGAGTCAAGGTGGATTGGTTTTGCAATGCTTGTTTTGTAAAGATGGAAATTAAGGTTCTCTGTAGATTTGTAATAATATCACAATTGATATAGCTGCTGGGGGTTTACTGAGATGGGGAATAGTTTTAAATAGAAAATAACTTGCAGCAAAAGATATCCTGCAAGTGTTACCACATTTATTGGTGCAGTCAGTACACACTTTGCACTAGTGCTAACATGCACATTATTGTCCATGCAGCAATGTTATAATAGCACACATTTGCAATGCAATAACATCACATGACATTTACTCAGAATAAAGAGATAAGGGTGCAATAATCTATTAAACACATGATCCGATGATCACTCAATAAGGACTAAATAGCAATAATGGGCATCACAAATTTAAGTTCAGGAATGGGGACTAAACTGCTGGCTCTGGAATAACTGGGTCCTTATGCACACATTTTCCCTGATTCAAAGGTGTTTAATCAAGATGTTTACACCTGCTCTGAGCAGGTCTTAAATATCGTTGTGGAAGACTGTGGGAGTCGGTGTTGTAGGGTGTGAGGCAGGGAGAGTATCTGGGGATGTTGAGGCTCTAAGTTCTCTGAGTGTGCATTGTCTGTTCCTCCCATGGTGCCTGAGGGTGGTCACACTCTGCCTTTGCCCGTACCTAGTTTTTCCAGATGTGGCTCCTCACCAGATTGAACTGGTCTTGTGAATCCAGACCTGAGAATTTCAGAAGAAATACCCAGAATTGCCTGAAGTAAAAAATTGCCGCTGGGACACCACTTCGGGTAACTCGCAATTGAAGCACTATTGATAACAGGGCTGCATTCTCCCTCACCTTCTTTGCAGTTGTTAAATTCATGTGGGATGCTTGGCATGCTCATTGAAAAGTTTACTTTTTTATAAATATTTATCGTATTACTAGTAAATAAATGCAAAGCATGTCCTGGGCAAACACAGATCTTGTGTGTGCCAAGTAATAACCGTGTCTCACAGATTGTGGTCTGTTTTTAATGGAAGAAGTGTCCAAAGGACTACCTCATAATGGTGAAAGGATACTGCCTTTGCCTACAGTCGAGCAGCACAAGTCAGTGGTGGCAGCATACCGTGTAGTGATTGGTAAAAGTGTACATACTTTATTACCTGTCACTTGAGTGAGGCCTACTGGCTCACTCATATAAAGTTCTGCTGCTGTGTGCTTGACTAATCCTTGGCCTACATCAGGTTGGCATTTAGTGATGTGCAATGCGTATGTGCATGTGCTGGTTGTATGTGGGCCGGTGAAAGGTACAATACAAGGAAGATGTAGTAATCTGCAGGACACAGGGCTGACTGGAGGAGCATGGGAGGGTGAACAGCCATTAGTACGCAGCTGTTTGTACGCATGCCATTACTTCTCAAGCGTTACTACGCTTGCGATGTAACAACGCATACCATTAGTACGCATGCTGTTACATCGCAAGCGTTGGAATTTTATGCCCTATTGTCAACGTTATTTTTACTGTGCATCCATTTCCAGACAAGGCAGGAAGCCAGAGCAGAGAGGAACCATGCGATATGAGAGGGACCGCGAAGAGAGAGAGGTAAGTGGAGCTGGGTAGTTTTCAGGGTCGTGCAGGGGGTTGTGCTTAAGGTTGTAGTGTTGTGTTTGTGTAGTGTAGTGTAGTGTAGAGTAGTGTAATTCTGTTTAGGGTAGTGTAGGGGGTTGTGAAGGGTAGTGTTTGAGAGAAGGTAGTGTGCAGGAGTGGGGGTAGGGGCAGGGTCATGCTTGAGGTAGTCTTTTAGGGTTAGGGTAGTCTGGTAGTGTTGGTGTAGTGTAGGGTTTAGGGTAGAGTCAGGGGGTTGTGAAGGGCAGTGGATCAGTGTAGGGGACGGACTGGGGATAGGGGTAGGGTTGTGCTGGGGGTAGTGTTTTAGGGTTTAGGGTAGTGTTGTAGTGTTTATGTAGTGTAGGGTAGTGTTATAGGGTTTAGGGTTGAGGAAAAGTGTTCTTCTGATCGGCATCATTTGTACCGAGTCTCCATTGCTTTTTCATTGCCATCTCGTGTCAAACACTTCCACACGACCCACCTGGTCGCTTCTGCTGATGCCTGAGGAAAATCTAACTAACACGACAACAGCCATCTTGCAGCCTGCATTTCTGCCCAGTAACTGTCGCACACCCAACCTCCCCTGTTCTTGCAGTTCAACAGAAAGCCATGAGACACCCACACCCTGTGTAAATGATTTGTTTTCCATCTCCTGCTCCCAACCTGGTAAACATCCTTGACACCGTGATCAGGTTATCTGGACAATGGTCTGACTGCTGGGCCTTGATCAGGGTGATTAAACAATGACCTGAAAGACCAGGCTTTGATCAAGGTGATTAATAATGACCTGAAAGACTGAGCCTTGATCAAGCCGAGTGAACAATGATTTGTGTACCAAGCCTTGACCAGGTCACCATCTACAAACGTCGTCTGGATCTGGTTATCCACTACAAACACTGCCCTGATTGAACAATGAATAACAGCCAAAAGACTGAGATGAAAAAGTATAAAAGGCTTGTAAGCTGCGGAGTAAAGCAGCAGCCTCCTCTGTCTTGTTTGTGACAAGCTTGGGACTCTGATTCATAGCCCGGGCTATTTGAATAAACCTGGGTTCCTCCTGCAGACGAAGGCTTGTGTGTCTCCTTTTACTACATGTGAAGGGTATGGAAAGCTTGGGCGGTCCCCCCGCTGAGGAGACCCAGTAAGTGGGTTAATTCGGTTCTTCAAATGGCACCTGAACAGGGACTCCACAAGCACGAAGGTCAGGCCCGGTGTATGTGAGGAAGTGCACGGAGAGACTTCGACGGAGGTACCCTACCCGAGGGATTCTTGCAATCCGATAAGCCGAACGACTCGCCCGCTATTCCTCCCCACCCGGTCTGTGCTACATGACCGCGTTCTCGCTGGAGTCCCCTAGCAAATAATTTCTGGAGCAGGACACAGCCCTACATCTGCAGAAGAGAACTACACCTGTACGGTAAGGGTGGACCGATCACCCACCAAGTCTGTATAATTCTGTTATTGACTTTCGCAAAAGCCAAGTTGTTATTGACTTTTGCCAAAGCCAAGCAAGCGAGGTGAGTTTTTAAAACCTGCTGGTGTCTCTTCTCTATGATTCTTCTGTTATTGACTTTTGCAAAAGCCAAGCAAGCGAGGTGAGTTTTAAAACCCGCTGGTGTCTGTTATCTGTTTTCAAGCATGCCAGTCAGTAGTAAGTTCAAGAGATTATGTTGTTGTATGTGTCCACAGGACTCCCAGCTGGAGGCGGCTTGTCCGCTTCCTCCAGAAGGGACCCCTGGCCATACGATGTATGTTAAACATGGCCCTTCTGCCATAACGTTTTCCTCATTCTGGGTAAAATACATGAAACAAAGTAACGCGGAATTACAGTGGCCACTTTATGGCTCCTTTAATTCCCAAGTTCTTGCCAACTTAGAGGATCAATTAATGAAAAGAAAAATGTGCCTGTCTATGTTTGAATCTGTCCGATTCTGGAGGAAAGAGATAGAGCAGAGAGCTCGAAAGCAGAAGGCTCAAGAAAGAAAACTGGAACGTATGTCAATGGCCGATCACGCCAGAGAAAATTTACAAAATCAAATGACAAAATCAGTAGTAATAGCCGATAGGGAGTATGGGGCTCAGGTACAAAAGTGTTATCCAGCTCGTGAGAAGAAAGGAAAGGGCCATATGGAAGGGGGAGAAGAAGGTGATTCCTTGCTTGGTACCATGCTAGAAAGCCCTTCTGCCCCATGTACCCTGCCCTGATGCCTCACACCCCGCATGTCCCCCCACCACAGCCCACTCCTGCCCCCACTGCCCCTCTTACTGTTCTCCCTGTCACACCAACCCTCCCGATTTTTCCTATGACACCGACCACGCCCGCTAACCCTGTCCTTGCTGCGGGAATGACAACAAGTCTCCATCCATCCAACCCATGCGGCTTAACCCCTACACGCTCTGTTCCTACTTCCCCGTGGTCTACAGTTAAGCAGGATTTATATAAATTGTTGAATTCCCCCCGACTGGCCTCCTTGCGCTCTGCAGTCAGCTTTTCGTCCCTTCGAAAAAATGACCTACAGAGGCAACAGTGTGAATGTTGGATAAGTAACGGTAATATTTATGCCTTTAAAGAAATATAGTCCACCTTTTCCCAGTGGATGATCATGGAACAGACCACTTGGGCTGAATACACGTGTACACTGGTCATGCAAAGATTTGAGAATGCGCTTATGCAGATACCCACCGGATTAATGGACCTTAGGTTGCAAATAAAAAGAGGCGATGTTCAGGGAGAGGGGATGTTTGGCACTATGTCTGCTTTAATGGCTTTCCGTGATATGACCGCTTTTCCCAACAACCCTCTACAAACAGCTATGCCAATGAGAGAGGCGGCCCCTGTCTTTGTTAGCGCACTTACCGATGCCCAAAATAAGGGCAGAGGGGCTGTTGAGGCATACTGGCGCAGGCTTTGGGTTCATGTTCCTTGGAAAAGGTCAGAAGTAATGCAGTTAAAATGACAATTACCAGATCCCTGGAAGAATCCGGCTGCCTTTTACAGAGAATTAGGTCAGCTTATATCTGCAGGTACTCTCGTTCTTGAGAATATAGATTTACTTTTTGGTACAGTTGTCCCCACTGAAATTTGGGACAAAATTCGACATACTGACTATGAAGTAGCGTTCGGAGGTAAATGGGCTGACCTAGAGGCTATGAAAGAAGCAAGGGTAGGAGGGACTAAACCAGAAGCTGCCATCCTGACTTTGCCCAGTAAAATAATAACGTTTATGAAAACACTTTTGCCGGAAACTGTCAATAACTGGGATAAAATAAACGCCTGTAGGCAGCGAAAAGATGAGAATGTGGCTGACTTCTTTACCCGTTTTGAGACAGAATACAAGGGACATAGTGGTTTGGATCACCGGACCCCAGGTTCTGGCTCAGTATTTGTCGATAAGTTTGTCAGCAACTTGCTTCCTGAGATCTCTGCCAGGCTTAAGAAAGTTGAAAGTACGTGGTCTGCCCAAACTATGACTGGTATCTTGGCACAATATTACGAGAATAGGGAGAATGAAGATAGAGACAAGGAAAGTAAGAAGGTTAAGGATCTTAAGACTAAGGCTCTTCTGCAGCAGGCTTACCCTTTCCGTGGTCTTGATGCCCACGGGAATTTCAGACCTCAACCTCAACCCCCTCCGGGGGCTCGCCAGTCTACCCCCTCCAGCCCTCAATGTATGGGAGCCCTCCAAACAGATCAGTGTGCTTATTATAAGGGGTACGGCCATTGGATAGATGAGTGTCCTGTGCTAGCTGAAAACATCCGATCAGGGAAGACTCGGCCTCGCGCTCCCAGGGAGGGGAGGCCGACTAGGGACCATGGCCCGCCCCATCCACAGGATAAAGAACGCAGGCCCAGGGATGACGCTCCCATCCGGCAGCGCCCGGCCAATAGGTTTGATGGGTACGAAGCAACATGCACTTATTACAATGATGATTATGATGAAGTTGATGAGACAGTATCCTACCAAGCATAGGACAGCCAGGAAAGGGGTATTACCAGAGTGCAAATTCCAGTGGATCAAAGGGCCCGTATGTTCAAATGTCAGTTGTGGGGAATGATCAGAATTTTCTTTTGGATACTGGAGCCACCAGGTCTTCTATTGCACGTCTGTGAGTCTCGGAGGCACCCCTTTCTGGCAATATGAATGTCTCCGTGGGTTTTGCAGGAACACCTGTGACCAGCCCAGTCTCTGAACCCCTTCCTCTCGATATTGGCCCTGCACATGTTGACGCTCCCTTGGTCCTTACTACAGGTTGCAGTGAAAACTTGTTAGGCATGGATTTACTGAAAGCTCTGTATGCGACCTGATCATGTAGTTCCCAAGGTGTATCCCTAACAATTTCCCCCACCGCAGCTGCGGAAGGAGAAATGGCCCTTTTAACAATAATATCTTAATTAATGGACAAGGGCGTAGTGGAGGAGACACGTGGCAATATCTGTAACAGTCTCATTATTCCCGTTCTTAAAAAGAAGATGCTCTCTCCCCTAAAATTTACAAATTTGTGATTGACCTGAGAGCCCTTAACAAAATAACAATCTCCCAATATCCTGTTGCCCCTGACATTGCAGCCCTCTTAACGATGGTCCCTTCTGACGCCACACACTTTTCTGTCATAGACCTGAAGAATGCTTTTTTCAGCATTCCTATACATCCTGACAGCAGACATTCTTTTGGTTTCTCCCTTGGTGGGCGGAGCTTTAGATTCTGCCGCGCCCCTCAGGGTTTCACCAAGAGCCCCAGTATCTATACTCAAGCCCTAAAAAGTCAACTAGATTCCTTGGAACTCCCTGATAATTCCACACTATTACAATATGTAGATGACCTCCTCATTGCTGCAAATTCTGCCCCAGCATGTAAAGAAGCTACTCTCTGTTTGTTACGCCACCTTGCCCTCCATAATCACAAAGTCTCTTTGAAAAAGCTTCAGTTTTGTCAAGAGAAGGTGACCTATTTAGGTCATCTCCTCTCGAAGGAGGGAAGGCAGCTCACCGCTGATCGTGTAGCCATTATCAATGCTATGACGGCCCCACGAACACAAAAGCAGGTGCGAGCCTTCATAGGCCTAACCTCATACTGTAGACAGTGGATTTCCAATTTTTCAGCCATGGTCAAACCTCTTCTTGCCCTCACCACTAAAGACATATCAGATAGTTCCTTTCCATGGACTAGAGAGCATGCACAGGCCTTCCAAGATTTTAAAAAAAGGCTCTGTGTACTGCTCCAGTCTTCGGTACTCCTGATTATAACAAACATTTTTTTCTTTTTGCACATGAGACAGACGGCTGTGCATGCGCTGTCTTGACCCAGATGTTCGGAGGTCACCATCGGCCATGTACCTATTTTTCAGCCACCTTAGATCCTGTTGCAAGGGCTCCCCAGGATGCCTACGGGCGACCGCTGCGGCCGCCCTCATGGTCTGTCAGAGTGCGGGGATCGTCATGAATTCCACCCTAACTCTGATGGTCCCCCATTCTGTAGATACCCTCCTTAATAACACCAAGACACAGTATCTCACTAGCGCACGACTCACAGGATATGAACTGACACTCTTTGCCAGCCACATTAACATCAAAAGATGCACTGTACTAAACCCCACCACATTACTCCCACTGGATACTCAGGATGCCCACTTAGACCCACATGACTGGATATTAAGGACAGAGGAGGAGACGAAGGGACGGGTTGACTTACAGGACACCCTGATAGCAGAACCAGAAGGTACACTGTATGTGGACGGATCATGCCTCAGAGGGCCAGATGGTAACACCTCAGCTGCCTACGCCCTCACGACATTAGGGCGAGTAGTAGAAACAGCTCAGATTCCGCAGTGCTCTGCTCAAGCAGCAGAATTAGTGGCCCTCACTAGAGCTTGAGAGTTAAGCAAAGGGATGACGGTAAATATTTATGCTGACAGCCAATATTCCTTCGGGTGGCCCACAACTTCGGGAGGTTATGGAAAGAAAGGAATTTCCTTTATTTCCCATGGGACCAAGATTCAACATGGCCCCCTAATTCACCGATCGTTAGACTCCCTGACACTCCCCAGAAAGGTGGTCATTATAAAATGTAAGGCCTATAAGAAAGTGACAGATGATGTTGGGAAAGGCAATGCCCTGGCTGACCAGACGGCCAGACAAACAGCTCTTAGGAAAAGGGAAGGAATGTATGTAGGAGGTCCCGCAAGGTGGGTGGCAGACGAGGGCATGGTTGAAAACACAGTGCATAGTGTGATTGATATTCAGTCCCATACTACTCCTGAGGAACTTAGGGTGTGGAAGGAGCAATTAGCAAAGGAGGGAATTGATGGTTGTTGGGTCCCTAAGACTATGGGAAGACAATGGATGTTACCTGACAGTCACGTGCTACCAGTAGTTACGATGGCCCATGGTCCTGCTCACATCAGTGCAAAAGGGATATGTAAACTGTTGGAACCTACATGGTACAACTCTAAGATACCAGCATTTGCTGACAAGCTGGTTAAAACATGCATGATTTGCCTAATGTATAACCCAGGAAAAGGCACAGTTACTCCTAAGGGAGGATTCTCTCCTCCTACCTTCCCTTTTGAAGTCCTCCAAATGGATTACATCCAGATGGACCGATGTAACAATATGAAATATGTCCTAGTGGTGGTCTGTACCTTCAGCTGATGGGTGGAGGCCTACCCCGTCAAAGACTGCACCGCTATCACTACCGCCAAAGTGCTATTAAAAGAGTACCTCCCACGATTCGGTTTGCCCCGCTTGGTCTGGAGTGACAACGGGACCCACTTTACGGCTCAAATTATGGAATATGTCTGTACAGCATTGGGAATAAAACAAACATTTCATGTAGCTAACCACCCCCAGTCAGCAGGTCTAGTGGAGTTGTACAATGCCATCCTAAAAACTAAAATGGCCAAAATAGTAGCCGAGACAGGTGTCACTTGGGTTGACGCTCTGCCCTTAGCCCTACTGTCCACAAGAACAACGGCCCACACCAGAATAGGGCTACCCCCCCATGAAATTGTGTTCGGGAGGCCTGCCAATATATGGGGTGTCCCGCGGCCTAAGAAACTGTGTGACGTTGAATACCCTGTATTAACTGATTATCTGTACAGTCTGACTAATACCTTTCGTACTCTTTATCACCAGGTGCATGAGGCCATACCTGACAAAAGAGAGGGCCCAGGACACGTCATCCAACCTGGGGATTGGGTTTTGGGGAAAAACTTTCAACGGACTAAGAGCCTCGAGCCCCGCTGGACACAGCCCCGTCAGGTGTTACTGGCCACCCGCACCGCAGTGAAAGTAGAAGGTCAGAAGAATTGGGTGCATTCGTCGCACTTCAGGCGTGTGCCTCTGCCCCTCCCCTATGATCAGTGGGTGAGGGAAGGACAAGGAGACTCAGAAACAGAAACAGTCCCGACGTTTGTCCCATTCAGCGATGCCAGACTGCATTCTACATCCACGGAAGCAGAGAGTGACAGCATACTGAAAGGAAGGGTGGAACCCTCCCTTAACTCTGCTCAACACCAAGAACAATTGTTTCTCGACCATACTGTCCCTACTTCCGACCGATACAACTTGCGCCCCCAAGGGAAGGCTTGCCCTTGACTTTGCCAAGTACCTATAGGCTGTAGGGCTGTGATCTTTCCCGGCTGTGAGTAGTGCTGGTGTGTCAGACTAAGGTACACCATAGGGCCCTTGGCACCTGCGCCCAGTGAAGCAACCACCAATCGCAGACAGCCACTTGAGGTCCCTGGCTTAGCACAATGGCGGCCGTCCAAAACACCCGAATCCAGAAACAAGATGTCAGTCTCCAACATAGTAAATGCTTCATGGCCACCATGGTGACGTTGTTTGTCTCCCTCATCCTGTCTATCCTTGGTTGGCTGTTGCTAATCTACCATCCTGTTACCTCACCAACTCCTACCCCGACTCCTGCAGAACACCAGTATTTCACGCTACCAGCCCACGAATTACCCCGCCTTGCAGAATTCTTAAAGTATTTGCCACTCAATGGCAAAAGGTGGGTCTGAGGAAAAGTGCTCTTCTGATCTACATCATTTGTACCGAAGACTCCATTGCTTTTTCATTGCCATCTCGTGTCAAACACTTCCACATGACCCACCTGGTCATTTCTGCTGATGCCTAAGGAAAATCTAACTAACAGCCATCTTGCTGCCTGCATTTCTGCCCAGGAACTGTCGCACACCCAACCCCCCCTGTTCTTGCAGTTCAACAGAAAGCCATGAGACACTCACACCCTGTGTAAATGATTTGTTTTCCATCTCCTGCTCCCAGCCTGGTAAACATCCTTGACACCGTGATCCTGCTATCTGGACAATGGTCTGACTGCTGGGCCTTGATCAGGGTGATTAAACAATCGACCGGGCTTTGATCAAGGTGATTAAACAATGACCTGAAAGACTGAGCCTTGATCAAGCCGAGTGAACAATGATTTGTGTACCAAGCCTTGACCAGGTCATCATCTACAAACGTCGTCTGGATCTGGTTATCAACTGCAAACACTGCCCTGATTGAACAATGAACTAACAGCCAAAAGACTGAGATGAAAAAGTATAAAAGGCTTGTAAGCTGCGGAGTAAAGCAGCAGCCTCCTCTGTCTTGTTTCTGACGAGCTTGGGACTCTGTTCCATAGCCCAGGCTATTTGAATAAATCTGGATTCCTCCTGCAGACGAAGGCTCCTGTGTCTCCTTTTACTATGTATAAACGGTATGGAAGGCTTGGGCGGTACCCCCGCCGCCGAGACCCAGCAAGTGGGTTAATCCAGTTCTTCAGGGTAGTGTCGTGGGGTCTTGTAGGGGAGTGTTTCAGTGTAGGGGACGGACGGGTAGGGGTAGGGTCGTATTGGGGTAGTGTTTTAGGGTTTAGGGTAGTGTTGTAGTGTTTGTGTAGTGTAGTATAGTGTTTTAGGGTTCATGGTAGTGTTGGGGGTCGTGAAGGGTAGTGATTCAGTGTAGGGAAGGGCTGGGAGTAGGGGCAGGGTTGTCCTTGGGGTAGTGTTTTAGTGTTTAGGTTAGTGTTGTAGTGTTTGTGTAGTGTAGGGTAGTGTTTTGGGGTTTAGGGTAGTGTCAGGGGGTTGTGTAGGGTAGTGTTTCAGTGTAGGGGATTGCCTGGGGAAGGGGTAGGTGTAGGGTCATTGTGGGGGTCGTGTTTGTGTAGTGTAGGGTAGCGTTTTAGAGTTTAGGGTAGTGTCAGGGGGTCGTGTAGGGAAGTGTTTGCATGTAGGGGCAGGACTGGGGCACAGGTTAGGGTTGTGCTGGGGGTAGTGTTGAAGGGATTAGAGTAGTGTTGTGAAGTTTGTCTTGTGTAGTGTATTTACATTTAGAATTTTGCGTAGTGTTGGGGTGTTTATTTATTTAATTTTATGTTTGTAAAATATTGTATTACTTTACAAAGTGTTGGGGTGTTTAAAAAAAGCAAAAAAGAGATGTTAAACTAGGCTGTGTATTTGATTTCATAAGGAGTAGTGGTATGCGTACAAAGGTTAGGCGATGTAAAAGTAAATTATTAGCTTATTAATGCATTTGCGAAGTAATTGAATGGGCATTAAAATTATGCAAAGTAAAGGCATTCGCGATGTAAAAACATCGCTCTAAAAGCATGCGTAGTAATGGCATGCTAAGTATCATCATATATTCGCATGGGAGAGTGGAGAACACCCCCATGCAGACTTGTGTATTGCTGTATTCCTGTGAGCTAGTGGAACACACTGGTGGAAGGGAGAGCCAGGATATTTAGTATACTTTAAAGGGTTCTCTTTGATTCAGTGAGAGGTCATTGGGAGGGACCTTGGCACATC
Source organism: Lissotriton helveticus (assembly GCF_964261635.1). NCBI lineage: Eukaryota > Metazoa > Chordata > Amphibia > Caudata > Salamandridae > Lissotriton > Lissotriton helveticus. Next base: position 1,109,203,839 of record NC_136067.1, read on the forward strand.
TGAGGGAGGAGATGGTGCTGGCAATGCAACCATAAAGAGTAGGTCGAGGACCCTGGGGCAACCTATTGATACACATATCACTGTAGTTGACATCCAGATGTGAACCTCTGGTCATTCCCATGGACTGTGTTGTAGGGCCATCAGTTTTGGAGTCGCTCCTGCTTTAACAAACTACATACTAGAGGAAGGGCAGGGCAGACATGAGGGCACTTCAAAAGGAAGCAGACCATCACCATAAACTTCAAAATCTCAGACCTTAAATCACACTCATGCCCTGTATACGACCTTGCAGTCAGACCACCAGGCCGCAGCGTGAGGGATAAGGAGAAAGCCGCCAAGCTGGTGGCATCCTGAATGCCACATTTTGAGTTGACCGCCAGGCCGGGTTAGGCCGGCAGTGGTCCTGCGGAGGTCTTGCAGCGGCACTTCAGTGCCTGCACTGTCATGTGCACACTGTTGCCATGTACCATGTCGTACATGGCACACAATGCATGCATCACAGGTCAGGTATAGGAGGGGCACAACATGTGCCCCCAGCCACAATGCTCAATGGACTAAAACACCCGAGGGACCTACTTGTGGGTTCTTCCCTGCCTTTCTGACAACTTTTTTATAGCGGGGTCCCTGCCATGAAAAGGTGGGCGCAAAGGGAGGTCGCAATAGGCACAGCAGTGCTGGCATTGGCACTGCCTCCTCTCCCTGCCGCTTTCCCCACCGCCGTAGGATAAAGGATCCTGGCGATGGCAGCGGTCTTCTGTTGATCCGACCCACATTGCTGTAATCAGGTGGTCGGACCAACGAGGAGGCGGCATTCAGACCGCCACCGCGGGTACGACAGACTTAGGACTGCCATACTTGGAATTAGGTCCTTAGTGTCTGGAAATGGACTATAAGAAATGGAGATCGAGGCCCTAAAATCTATCAACTGTCAAGCGACCAGTTGGGCTGTGTGAAGAGGAAAAGCTCTGCAAGACTTATGCCTGTGACCAGGACTAGAGCTAAAGCCTGCCAGTCTCCCAGTTAGGTTAGGGGACATCACATAGAGAATCCAAGACCACCTGCCTCGAGAGCACCTGTGCCTGCCTGCTTGCCAAGACCAGTGCCCTGTGAGGTAGAGGAGAGCGCTGCAAGGAGCAACGTCCAGAGCGAGTTCTCATTAATTAGATCTCTAAAGCAAGGTGTGTGGAGATAGCTTCTGCATCGATCGGGTCATAGCCATGTGCAGAGGAAAGTTGGGGACCCCACATGTAGGTGGGGCTGTCGCTAAGATTACAGCATGCCATTCAGGTTGTAGCGTATGTGCGGAGTGAAGTTGGCGAGCTATGTGGGGAGCATCCAAGGAAACGTACTGGCAGTGGAGGAGTCTCGATTCCCCTAGCTGCTGCCCCACAGGACCACGCATGATGAACTCCAAGACACCCAACCGCTGACCCTACAGGGCTACATGTACAGTGCTGACTGGAGACAGCTGCTGCTGCTTCCATTCCTGCAAGTGAATGACCTCAGAGACTTCAGTTGTGCAGGTCCTGCTGGGGTGGGTAAGACTGATTAACAGGCTAGGAGGTCAAGGGGCAACTTGCTTTCCATATAGCTCTTCGATGCTGGGACACTTCTGACTTTAATTAGAGTCAGAGGCCTGGACTACTAGTGGGGCTTAACCTGCATGTCACTATAGTGAATAGAGAATAACAATACCATTAGCCAGACGGAGTGAGACCCTGGAACCACCTATTAAAACACTAGAGCCCTCACCTCGGGGTACTGTGTGTGTTGCTTACGAATGCTGTATTTTACTTTGTGTTTGTAGATAAATACTCTCTCTTTTTTTTTTAAAAAAAAGCAAGGATTTGACTGAACAATCATTTAACGGGACTGCTATGGGAATGTATTTTGGGTTGTGAGCCTGTGTTCACCCCGTGTCTACTCTCCCTCTCCCCAGAAGGCTTGGGCCCATCAGCCTACTCTACCACTGAGAGTCATTTCATTTGCTGAAGGAGTACCTGGCCTAGTTGCTCAGGATCCATAGTCAGTTGGGCCCCGGGAAATTTGGAGTAAAAGACCTCAACAGTCACAGTTGGGCCCAGTAACTCCTGCTTGCCCCGTTGCCCTCTGAACTGGGTTCTGACAGAGTCTTACTAGGAGGCCTCCTTTATTAGCTACAAACTAACTTCAATATTCATTGTTCTGAATTGTAATTATATGCTTCATAACTTTCTGTCACCAGAGTACACTTTTCACTTTGTTTGTATATGATTGTACATTTATATTTACATGATTGCACATTTCTGTTTTATGGATCTTTCTCTTCTGAAGTGCAACTATAGTTCTGGTAAACAAATAAACTGTCAATACGAATACAAAATACAACAAAATTGAAGGTGACATTGAAAAAAAGTTTTAATTAAAAAGAATAATATTAAAGCCAATAGCACCCGTTGTTTGGAAGTTTCAATTTTGCAAAATGTGCTTATTCTTTCAATTACCTTTAGCAAATATGATCGTTTTGAGTTCTCAAATAAGCAGATTTAGATAGTAAATCTGATTGCTTGTTTGTGGTCAAGTTCTTACGTGACAATGCTGTCTTGGACTGAGTTTGTTTTTGTATTTGTACAGTTGGGTGTCTGGAAAAAAAACTGAGGATTAATTTGAATGAAAAACAGTGTGATGTGTTGAGACAAGTGGAAATGATTCAATCACCAAATAAGTACTTGGCTACAAGATTTATGAGAATAGAGATAATTATATGAGTGCTCTACAGATTAGGGAGTACAAAGTAACTTGATAATTGCTTTGAGAAGTTGGATATATTCCAAGCCGTAATTTATGATTTATACTTTGGGGATTCTATTTTTCTTGTTTTCTTTTTTAAGAATCTAATTCCACTAAGAACAGTAAGTGAAATCGTCTATCCATGGTCTTGACTCAAGTCAAGTCAAAATATCTTTATTCGGTTTCCATAATTTTGAGAAAAACCATAAAAGCACATAAAAATGAACAAGATCTTTACAAAAAATTGAATCAATATAGGAGATAATATACATTTAAAAATTCATCAACTATTTTGACGTATAAAATCCGTAAAAACATGTATTACATTTGCAAATTCATTAGCTAAGATTAGGACGGTGTTTAACACAGAATTTCAAGAAACGAGCAATAGGTTTGGCATGTAATTTGGTTTCCATAAACTGGAGAACCAAAAAGGCTGGGCGACAACCTCGTAGACCCAGAAGTCTCAATAAAGGAACAATCCACCGTCTACGTGGGGCAATATAAAATTTACAAAAGAACATTATGTGAATGGAGGATTGTGCGGACATAGCATCACACGGGCAAACAGATAAATTCCTGGACCAGTCATTCTGTCGGGGGAAGGAAATTAAACGATGAAACATATTGAACCTAATGCGAGTCAACAGAAATTTTTCATACTGATTCAAATTGTAAGTTAAATATGGTTGCACAGAAAAGGTGGTCTGGATTAGCACAAGATGCTGTACAGTACTTTTTCCTATCTAAGTTGCAAAACGCACCTGACTTAAATGCATTAAACAGGCCTTATTTAGTTCTTTTCTTGAGAGCTCAATTATAGTTGTTGAATTTGTAAAGAATCTCTCGAGTCCTAAATCAACAAAAAAGGATTTCACATATGCTAACCATCTGATCTTATCCCTATTGTCAAGAGACAGGCAATCCTGAAGAAGGGAGCGTGTTAGCTCGCACTGGTCTGTACACCAGATCCGGTGCCACAACATAATTGGTTGGGTGTGCACAATGTCTGATATGTAATCCAACTCTAATTCAAGATGGCACCCATATGTTGTGGTACTCTTGGGGACTGCTAGGAGATACCTCAAAAAGGTGTTTTCCACCCTCTGCAGTTCATCTACATTCACATACCACCAGACCCCTGAACCATAGGTTGCAATGCTCATACATTTGGCCTTATAGATTTCTAGTAATGCCGGTGGAGATCTCTTCCCAAGCTTCTGGGCAAATGCCACTAAAGCAGCGGTGGCCCTCAAGAATAGCAGCTTCCTAGAGTTTATGGCCTGCGACCATTTTGATTTATTGTCTATTAGTATCCCTAAATAAGGGTACGAGGTGGTACATTCTAGTATGGTGTTATTGACTAATATATCTTTAGTTTTCTTTGGCCTAAGGCCTGCATGCATCGCAAAGGTCTTCTTTATATTAACTTTAAGATCTAGACTATTCATAAAACTACAATATTTGTTTAAGGCCCGCTGAAGTTAAAGGGGAGTTCTAGCAAGAATCACTGCGTCATCAGCGTATAACAACGCAGGAATTGGACGACGCCTGATTGTTGGTAAATCTTGGCTATCTCTTAGCATTGCTACTTCGAGTCCGTTGGTTTAGAGTGTGAATAGGAAGGGTGCCAGAACACACCCTTGTCTGACCGCCCTCCCTATCTGAAAGGATTCGGGGAGTTCTCCTCCAAGACCATACCTGACTCTTGCTGTTGCTCCCATATAAAGCTCACGTAAAAAATTCACCAATGGAAGTTCTACTCCCATTTCTGTAATAATTGACCACAGTTTTGAATGGCTGACACAATCAAAAGCTGCGGTCAAATCAACATATACCATGTGCAGATGACCCCCCTTAGCCTGCACATACTTTCCCATAAGGAGTGTTAAATTCAAGGCCTGGTCCACAGTGCCCAGTCCCTCCCGAACCCCGTATTGGAGGTCTGAGACTATTTTGTGTTCGGTTGTCCACTCCTGAAGACGCTCTAGCAGGATGCGACCAGCAACCTTTCCGAGCGAGTCCAGGAGTGAGATAGGCCGATAACATGTTGGGCTGTTTCGGTTGCCCTTTTTAAAAATTGGGACTAAAATTGAAGTGGACCAAGATTCAATAAGTCCTACGTCCTTTGCAGCTCCCAACACTCTTGTCGGAATGGGGGACCATAAATCCTCCTTATATTTAAAAAGGTCCACTGGGACTCCATCGGGCCCATGTGCCTTTCCCAATCTAGAGGCCTTCAGAGCATTTGTTACCTCCTCATGGGTAAAATCTAAATGTATAGGAAATTCTGTTTGTTCCGGAAATAGGTCCTTTCCCTCATCGTTAACATGCTCTGTATTTTGACTAAATATCTTAGAAAAATGGTTCACCCATGTTTTGGCATCTATAACAACGTCTAGCTTAGGTATGTCGCTCGATTCAGTAAGAAAGGAAGATTTAACTATTCTCCAAAAGGTAGAGCAATCCTTTGTGGAGCAGCTCTTATGGAGCTGACTCCATAGACAGTTCCTTATCTCTATTTTCCGATTTTTTAAGGCCTCAGCATATGCCTTTCTAAGTCTGGTAACCTCTGCTTTATCTCGACTATCTTTACCTAGGGCGATTTTTTATTTGGAATATGCTTTTGTACATTCTGTATTAAACCAGCCCTTTTTGATGTTTCTATTTATTGGTTTATGTGTTAACTCTTCTTTTATTACTTTAGTGATGACATTATAACTTGACAGTACTTGGTCAGAAGTAGCGGTAGGATCTAGACAGATTACAATGGATGGCAGAGTGCGTCGAACTACTTTAGCGGTAAGCTGTTCTTGATCTACATTTCCCCATCTTAGTGTAAAGCCATTGAGTCTGTCTAATTTTAGATTCTGCTGTTCAAGTAGGCTCAAATAGTTTGGTTCTTCTATATCAGTAGATACACATAATGTAAGGCTTATAGGGAAGTGATCACTTACTGCATTATTAATTGTCTCTAACTTTTGGATGGTCAAAGCTGTAGCATACGAGGCAAGAATGAAGTCTATTGTACTCTTTAGCCCTCTTCCATTAAAAGTCGGAGAGAAAGCGATAGGCGGGGTAGCCAGCTCATTTGCGTAGCCTAGTTCCAAACCAAACATAATCTCGTTCATTCGATTGCCCACATTCGTGTGTATGAAGTGCGTTAAATTGTTCTCTCCCTCATCCTGAATACCGTCATTATTGGTGCTGCTCCTACTACACAAAGATAGATTAAAATCACCATCCCAAATCAATGCAAACGATTTATACATATATTTTGTTCGAAATTCTTGTAGTAAAAAGGAAACCTTGTTTAAAACATCAATTAGATCAGTTGAATTCAGATTATTGTAAAAATTCACTAAAAAGTAAATGGACGCCTTATTTACATTTAACATCAGAATCTGATAGTTACTTTCCATACTCATAGGGACTACTTCCTCAAGCTCCAGAGTATTTGATATATAGGTTGTTAAACCCCCCTTACATCTTCCCGATTTAGATGGTATCGCTTCTGTGAAGTAGGTATTATATCCCACTAGATGGACTGGGGAGCTGAGCCAAGTCTCTTGGAGACAGACTATATTATGTTTCCTTACTTGTTTCAACCAGATTTCATTATTGGACTTTGACAGTAGTCCTGCTATGTTCCAAAAAACAATATGTAGTTGCTGGTATTTCTGTTCAGAGTGTGGGGCCGAAATCTGAGAGGCAAACACTGCATTTGTGGAACTCACTATTTGATCCATTTTCGGCGCTTCCTCATTCAATTCCTGAGCCACTGATTTTGTTGTAGGATCAAAACTAGGTGGGTTGCGAGTAAAAGAGTTTGGGGGTTCACTAGAATTCTCTTTTATCAATGTTACAGTGTGATTGCTAACTACACTGTTACTCAATAGTAATAGATCCCCTTTCTTGGAGTGATCCAGTCATTCATTATCATCTAGCCCTGAAAGAGCATTAAATCTATTATAAGTTGTTATATGTTGTGACTGCCAGTGAGGGTTGGGGATTTTTCCCCATTGTGTCATGGGATAAATATTTCTTCTAGGTGGGTAGAAGAATCCCAGTGGTAGTATATTTATCCCTATGGCGTCAACTATAAGATTTGCTCCTTTTCGCAAGATTTTGTTTACCAATAATGGTGAGCTAAATGTCAGTACTACACAGTCTCCTGACAGAGCCCTCTCCCGTGAACCCACCCACTGCACTCGTCTGGCCATTTTGAAATCCTGGAATAGTTGATTCTGTAGGCCTATCCTATTGCCCAGCCAGTGGAGCGATTTGTTCCTAAGAGACAACCACGTTTCCTCGTTGGGAGATTGACTGGTAGGTACATTTCCCAGTACTATGATGTAAGCGGCGGCTTCTGGAGGAAGATCTAAATGGGTAGCCGAGGCTGATGTATCAGAGTGGGAGCTTGTTGCATGAAGGGTTTGTTTATGGATAGGCTGAGTAGAGAATGATTGTGAATGTACCAAGCTACCATGTAGGGTTGTTGGAATCCTACTCTTCATATTGGAATGTAATTCCAAACATGGGTGGGCCCTTTTGTCAGTTACCTTATTGCATTGTCGCTCGGTCTGTGTAGTAACTTCTGGGGCGGGTACTATCCTATTAAAAGAACTAGCTGTTGTTATTAAAGGATAGGATTTTACTAGATGAATATCTGGCGGTATGTTAGGATTATTGTTGTTTTTAAAAACTGAATCCAGAACTTTAAGCTTGTTAGTTAGAAGATCTTCTACGTTTCCATTCTCGTTGATAATTGGTCCAGCCTAACCCTAACATATAGATCTAATCTTTCCGCCAAATATATCAAGTTCTGTAGCTCAGGCTGGGGGTCACATTGGGGGATAGCTTTAGCCATTGTTCTATCCTTTTGTTTTGGGTGGTTTTTGTGTGCTTCAGCATGTTTCTTCCCCTGAGAAGTGCATTTCACCATTTTTTTTTTAGGTGAAGAATACACAATGACCGGTGGAATGTCTTTCTGAGGGTCTTGCTTACCACCAGATCTTGGCTTTTTTTACTTCTTTTGGGGAGGTTGGGTGGGAGAATCATTGCTAATCGTTAGGAGCTCATCGGATTCTGATTGGATGCAACCATTTGATGGGTTATCAGTGTTTTCCCTAGACTTTATTTGTGTATTATCTACAGAATAGGGTGAATCCTGACTGAGCCTCGAGGAAACCCCTTCAATAGATTCTTCCACTGATGTAATCTGCTTGTCTAGGACACCTACCGCACCTGTTAAATAGCTTAATAAAGTTTGCTGAGTATCAGTATTCGGCCTTACAGCGCCTGGGCTCAATAATTTCCTTTTGCCCATTGTTGGAGTTGGTTATGAGAAGAATTAGGAGGATTAACGTACATAAAGGTCTTGTAACAGACAATCAAATATAGTATTTACCCAGTCAAACAGAACCAAAGGACCAGGCCCAGCCCAGCCTGTTCCGGTCTTTGACGAGCTAGGACGGGCCCGGGCGAGCCCGCACGCGTCCTGCGCCGCGGTATCCCCGCTCTGCTTATGTGCATTGCTAGGCTCCGCCCCCTCGACTCCTCTCGCGGGACCGCACTGGCTTCTGGGTGTTGTAGGCGGCAGTATGCGGTCCGCGATTTTCGAGGAGGAGGGATGGAGTGGCCGAGGTCATGGGCAAAGGCAAAAGTTCCTGCTGATGGAATAGGCGGAGGCAAGGCAAGTTCTCCTGATTCAAAGGGCTTTAGCGGCAATGATAGAGTTATTTACGGTGTCCGTGACTCATAAAACTCTAATAGGGAAAATTGAAAACTTACTTCCTTGGAATTGCACCAGCTTTTTGAAGCCGATTTCAGTGTTTTGAGGATTACCAAAGCATCCCACCAGTAGTCTAGGAAATCTATCATGGTCAGAGATTTCCTAGAATATTCATAATGCAGCTTTGTAAAGTGCAGATGTTTCAACATTTAGTAGAAAGGTCTGCATGAGTAAATCTTTAGCACACATAATTGGTTTACCTTTCCCATAAGAAAATGTGTTTGCAGGATAGCAAACTACCTGCAAGAGGAATGCAAATACACACAAGTGTAGAGTTTGTTGGTGATCACTTAATGTTGCAGGGTGGCAAACACACAGATGGCCACAGTCCTGCACACAGTCTTTAATTTGTAAATCAGCAAATTCTGCCATAGTGGTGGAATGTCAGCATTAGTAAGGACCTTCACATTCAGAATTCCTTATTATTCTGAATATATATATATATATATATATATATATATATATATATATATATATATATATATATATATATATATATATATATATATATATATATATATATATATATATATATATATATATATATGTTTATTTATATATTACCTACTGGCGCTCGCCAGTAGGTAGCTATAGTTAGGATCGTTTTCCATAGGAAATCCGCAACATTCTATTGGGAATAACTTTGGCGCCGAATGAGGGATCTGCCTGTAATTTTCCTTAACTTTGCCTCGCTGCGCTCCGCTCCTTCCCTGAAAGTTTCGGGGGGATCCGTCAAGCGGGGGCCGAGATAAAAGGGGGGTCCCAAAACGTGTTTTCCCCATGTTAATTTCCATAGGGCGGTTGGACTCACTTTTAGCCCGAACGGCTGAATGGATTTCCACCAAACGTGACAAAATTGTAGGGACTGGTACCCCGATGTGCCTTTGCTATGTCTCAAGATATATGCTCCAGTGGTTTTTACGAAAATTAACTTTGAAAAAATATATATTGGGCTACATTGGGCTATATATATGTTAGAGCCCAAATGTAGCCCAATGTAGCCCAATGTAGCCCAATGTAGCCCAAAGATGGCCCCCAGAGACAAAAAAAACAAATGTAGCCCAAATATCAGCCAGATGTAGCCCAACTATAGCCCAATGACAGAATGTCCGAGAGTGTTCTAAAGAACAACTAGAGCGCTAACAGTCTTACTTATGACAAAAGTATGGCACACCTGAAGTCATCTTGATTGGAATAAAGTGTTAACACTTAAAACATTTAATTTGCAAAGGAACAAAATGAGGGGGTTCATTTTGCCATAGAAATTATGATTAGTACTGAAGAAAGAAAAATTAGGGCACATTTTCAGTGACTTCTCAAATCCTCTTAAATTTCATTAAAAAAATTCTGATATGCAGTCTCCCAAGATGGCCACCAGAGACAAAAGAGCCCAAATGTAGCCCAAATATCAGCCAGATGTAGCCCAACTATAGCCCAATGACAGAATGTCCCAGAGTGTTCTAAAGAACAACTAGAACGCTAACAGTCTTACTTATGACAAAAGTATGGCACACCTGAAGTCATCTTGATTGGAATAAAGTGGTAACACTTAATACATTTAATTTGAAAAGGAACAAAATGAGGGGTTTCATTTTGCCATAGAAATTATATATATATATATATATATATATATATATATATATATATATATATATATATATATATATATATATATATATATATATATATATATATATATATATATATATATATATATATATTACCTACTGGCGGTCGCCAGTAGGTATATATAGTTAGGATTTTTTCTCTATGGGATTTTTGAAAATTCTATGTCTAATAACTTTGGCGTTTGTGGACGGAATTGGCTGAAATTTTCAGGAAAATGGAACATTTTGTTTCTGAGCAGCAACTGAAATTTGGGGGGGGTTTGTCAAGGGGGGGCTGAGAAAAAAGGGGGGTCCCAAAACGTGTTTTTCCCATGTTAATTTCCATAGGGCGGTTGGCCTCACTTTTAGCCCGAACGGCTGAATGGATTTCCACGAAACTTGGCAAAATTGTAGATATTGTTTGCCCGATGTGCCTTTGCTAGGTCTCAAGATATATGCTCCTGTGAATTTTGAGTAAATTAGGTTTAAAAAAGATATATATCTAGAGCCGCGCCCCGGTGCGCGTACCGGGGAGCGCTCCGGGCGCGCCACGCGACTTGCGCACGGCAAGCTGATTGGTTCTCGGGTGTCTGTAAACATTCGAAACAGTCCGCAGCGGCCGCCATCTTGTGTCTCGGTAGGATTGAGACACAAGAGGTGGCAAAAATCAAAGGGGAAAATGAGCAAAAGGGGGCAGGGTACACCCCCCTGACCCCCTAGTTTTGATGTGGGGGCCATAAAAGGGTCCCGCGGGTAAAAAAAAAAAATTAAAAAAAATTCGATTTTCGCAGGGGGAGCGCCAGGTACGCGCACCGGGGAGCGTACGGGGGAGAGTACCATGGAGATAAAAAAATGACACTTTTTAAAAAAAAAAAATAGCATTTTTTTATAAATTGGAGGTAGTTCTGAAAAGAACTTTTTTTTGTTTTTGTTGTTTTATATTTTTTTAGACTTTTTAAAACGATTTTATATTTTTTTGGATTTTTGTCAGGGGAAAAACAAAAACAGGGATTCCAAAACTGCTCAACAGGAGCAAAAAAATGTGAAAATTTAGGGACTGGTAGGGCAGCGGTGTTGCTGTTTCTTTATGGCAATGAGTTCAACACTCTGCTCCCCATAGCAGAGCAGTTCGTCACACTCCGTGCACAGAAATTTGATGCCTGCAAACACCGGCTGAATGTTAGGGACCATTCTTCCACAGGGTGGTCCCGAAGGTGTTGCTCCACCAGTGGAGGTGCTGCCGCCATCTGTGGGTAAATTCCGTGCCAGCTCTCTGACACTCTCCCTGGCAAAGTTGTTAGGGTGTCTTCTTTTCACATGCCTGATTAAATTAGCATTTCCAAAACTATATTTTTTCAGAGGATTGCCTCTGGATAAACTACTACCACATATTTTGCAGGTTACTTTTGGAGCGTTGACTTTTTTATGTCCTTCAGGGATGTCATAAAATTTCCAGATGAAATGGTTTTTTTTCTTCTGCTGAGGAGGGTCCTCATCTAAAAATCCGTCTGAATCACTGCTGGATGACTCTCTTGCAGCCATTGCTGTAGATCAGAAAAGTAGGAGATGAACAAAGTACACAGAACAGCTCTTGCTCTCTCCAAGTACAAAGCAATAGTGAGAGAAATGGGTGGGTTTCACACAATTTGGAAAAAAAAAAGTTCTGAACCAATGAAAAGTGTTATTTTAAAGTCACATGGTTTGACGCGCTTACGCTACGCGCCCCGGGGCGCGTCCCGGGGCGTGTTTCGTAAGCGCATCAGGGCGTTTACGTTGCGCGATCGTATGCGCTTCCGGGTGCGCTTACGCGGTGCGTCGTAAGACGCATCTCGCGGCTACGCGATACGTGTCTTATGACGCAGGGCGTGGCGGCTACGCAATACGTCACGATGTTGTTTTCGTTCGCGGCAATAGCGCTATCGGGACGCTCATCAATACGCGCCCCGGGGCGCGCCGCAAGATTGCGCTTACCCGTGCGTTCACCGGTCCGCGCCCCGGGAGCGCACCAAAAAGAATAAAAAAAAAAAATTACATAATTATACAATATAAAATTCGATTTAAAATGTATTATTTTTTAAAACTATAAAGATTTGCTATTAAAAAACCTATGAAATTCACTGAAAAAACCATAGGTTATAGACCATATATAGTTAGGAATTAGCATTTACAAAACCTTGAAAATTCACTGAAAAAACCATAGGTTATAGACCATATATAGTTAGGAATTAGCATTTACAAAACCTTATTTTACTCACACAAAACCATTGAAATTCCATATATAGTTAGTTGCACTAACTATATATTGCGCACCCGCAATCCACTGCTGATGATGTCACATATTACATCATTCATGACATGGTCAGTGACATCACTGATGACATCACTGATGACATCTCAAATGACATCACTGATGACAACATCCAGTGACTGTATGTTTCTGTAAAGTTAAAATATGTCTTACATATTGAAGAATGAGTGGATGTATAAGTGTCTGGATGAAGGATTTAGTAGGTGCATGACTGACTGTATAAGTGACTGATTAAATGTGTCTCACTGAGTGCATGGGTTAGTGACTAAACTGTTTTAAATTGTGCATCATTGTGTCTGTTGTTTTGTAATCTGATGCATGTGTTGATCATTAGCTATATGACTAACTATATGGGTTATTGATTAGTTGCCCAAGTATTTGTATGGGAGACTGAGTGTGTGTGTGGGTGTCTGGGAGGTGTATGACTCTGTGCATAGATGTGTGAGCAGTTGATTCACTAGATGTATGGGTTCAAAAGTGCATGTGGAAACAGCTGTATGGGCGGTTGACTGTGTGCATGAGTGTATTGGTGAGTGAATGGATATCTCAGTGCTACATGTCAAAGTAAGTACATATGTAAAACACAGTACATGTGATAGTTGACATATATAAATAACTGTGCATAAGAGCCAGTGAATGTGTGAGTGGCTGTATGGATTATTGTGAACTTGTATCAGGGATTGTATAACAGAGTAAATATGTGTTATTATATGTTCCAATAAGTAAGGTGTGTATAACTATATAGTTGAGGAAATGGAGGTGTGATTGATTCGTTGCAAGACTGACTAGGTGTGTGAGTAACTCCATGGATGAGTGACAGTCTGTGAGTGTCTGTTTACACTGAGTGTATCTAAGGTTATATTAGAGTCTGAAGAGGTTCATCGTATCATCACATGAATGATGTCATCAGTGATGTGATCAGTAATGTCAAATGAGATGTCATCAGTGATGTCATCAGTGATGTCATTTGAGATGTCATCAGTGATGTCATCAGTGATGTCACTGACCATGTCATGAATGATGTAATATGTGACATCATCAGCAGTGGATTGCGGGTGCGCGATATATAGTTAGTGCAACTAACTATATATGGAATTTCAATGGTTTTGTGTGAGTAAAATAAGGTTTTGTAAATGCTAATTCCTAACTATATATGGTCTATAACCTATGGTTTTTTCAGTGAATTTAATATATATATATATATATATATATATATATATATATATATATATATATATATATATATATATATATATAGATACATATATATATTACCTACTGGCGGTTGCCAGTAGGTAGTTATATTTAGGACCTAGTTTCCATAGGAAATCCGTAACATTCTATTGGGAATAACTTTGGCCCTGGTGGACGAATGTTTGCGAATTTCTCAAAGAAGATGGCTCGGTCCGCTGCGCTCATTCTGTGAAAGTGTTGGGGGGATTGGTGAAGTGGGGGCTGAGATAAAAGGGGGGTCCCAAAATGTGTTTTTCCCATGTTATTTTCCATAGGACGTTTAGACACGGCTACAGCTCGAACGGCTGAATGGATTTATAAGAAATTTGGTAGAAAGGTAGAGTGTGGGTCGCAGATCACGCTTTTATTTAAATAGTGTAAATCCGTTCAGTAGTTACTGAGAAAATTGAAGTTGAAATCAGTTATATATCTGTAAGCGCGCACGGGTGCGCGCACCTATGCGGGTGTGCGCGAGCGGCATTGTGATTTGCTGTTTAACGTCTGTCAACATTCGATTCGGAGGAAATCAGGAAGTGTTGTCCTCCATTTTGTTAGTGCGAGTGAATATATTGTACAGAACAAAGGGTTAGTATATGGAAAGGGGAGAAGGTAGAGATTGTCTGGCCGGGTAGGTTTTCTAATGGGGTGCAGTATGGACCCTGAACGCGAAAAGACCATTTTTTTTTTGGGAGAAAAAAGTTGCGGGGTGCACGCACTCGGTCGCGCACCCCTATTTACAAGACTGTGAAATACTATAGTGGTGAGAATGGAAAGGGAGCAGGGTGGAGAGTGTTTGATTTCGTAGGTTTCTTGAGGGGTTTATTAAGGATGACAAAAGTCTAAAAGTAGCTTTTTTTTGCAAATAAGTTACGTGGTGCGTGCACCCGGTCGCGCACGGCGATCAAAAAAGATGGAGATAAATTACAAGTTTGAGTGTTTAGATCTAAGGTGGCTCTTAAAAGAGCCCTTGTGTTAATTGAGTTTTTTCTGCACTTATAAGTAAGTTCCGATGCAGAGTCTCATGTTACAGAGGAAAATTTTATTTCCCTCATCCGTGAAATGAACACCATCTCTCCGATAGATGCCTTCCATGTTGAAACGCAGGTTGTTGTTGTATATAGAACCCATGTTATAATCTCTGAGGAAAGCAGAAACAGATTTATTTACATGTTTCCTTGCTTTCTCAATTTGTGGACAACGTTGATTGGACCAATTCCATTTTTGTCTTTGGCATATATTTGAAAACACCAAGACAGTTCGAGGAAAAAGTGACATCAATTGACGAAAGGTGTCTTTTAGAAGCATTTCCAGACCTACCCATGTTAATGTGCCTAGATCATTCCCACCACAGTGCACAATTATCAGGTTAGGTTCAGGGAGATGCATAAAAGTTTTCACCAATGGTATCAATTGGTGACATCTTAATCCTCTTTGGCCAATCCACGTAATTTGCACATTTGGTAAGTCAAGGTTAGAAATTCGTCTGTTTGCAGCATATTTTTCACTCCAGTGAATATAACTGTGTCCTACAAGCCAACCTTCATTTTCAAGGCAGATGCAGTAGTACTCCGATGGGTTCTGGAAGTGGAATGGCAAGTAGATGGTGAAAGTCACGATAAAAAAGTGTATGAGGTGTCGTGTTGATGAAAAACTGAAAATGATTGGTTGATTGTTATACCTCAAGATTGAAGACTACGTTGTATGTTACTGTTTTTTTAAAACGAAATGTTCTATTGGTTGTGGAAAAAAAGAAATGTAAAAAAACAGTGGATAGGCAGGTGTGCTTGCAGGGAATTGCGCCTTTTTGCTTTGATTTAGAACGTTGAGATATGAACTTTTGACCTGTGCCTTCAGGCAGGTGCAGAATGAGCTGTTATCATGGTAACAGGCAGAGAAGGCAGAGGGTGAAGGGTGACCGTTATGTGACTTTGAAAATATTGAAAGGATAACCAAATGAAATGTTAATTTGAGTGTGAAATTGTGCGGGAACAAATATGATTGGTTGGAGAGACATATATGAGTGTGTATTGACAGGAAATCTATGCCATTATTCTTTGGTTGCAGTGATAGAAGTATTCTTGAGAGCTCCGTCAAACGGCTATCGTTTTTCTACTATCATTGTTCTACATCTGATAAAGCATTGGTAAAGGTGAGTGTATAAATGTTTGTTTTATGATGTTCCGTTAAATGTGGTTTGATCACTATATTTGATTATTTGACTTACAGTGTCTAAGCAAACACATTTTTGACTTTGTTACGGTTTTATATGTTTTCAACTACTGTTCCATTTTATTACATCACTGTTTTTAAACATTGTATCTTTGTAATTATTAGTTTAAAATTACGATTAATAAATTTGATTAAGGTTAGTGGACTTCAGTCATGTTCTTATGCTATCAGCTACTGTTAGGTCTATGAATTAAATGTCAGTTAGAGACGGATCTGCAATGAATTTTGGGGGGGGGGACGAAAAAAAAGGATTTTTTGTAGGGAGACATGAACGTGTAATCAGTAGGTAGAGTAAAGCTGGAGGGGCTCTTAGAATGGGTAAAACAAGTGCAAGGCCTAATTAATATTGAAATGGTTCTTTATACAGATGTGAAACGTTCAGGTGCGGCTCTGTGTGTATCTGGGATGTATGTTATCTTGGGCTTCCACAGCAGACGTGAGGGGGGGAAGGGGCTGAATTTCTGTGAAGTTAATGGGGGTTGTGCGCCGTTTTTTCACTTTCTTTCAAGTGTGAATTATAGTTTTGAATGTATTTATGGTAAACTGAATAAACGGAATATAAAATGTAATAAAATAGACCGAAATAAATTGAGATTTGGGAGCGTTTGCACATAATTTGTAAAGTTGGTTACAGATCAAAAAAAAGAAATTAGCAGAGACACTGATAATGCAGGTAGAGAGAAAAATAGTAGATTATATGTGATATCGTCGACAAAAAGTGGGAATGCTTTAGGTATTTTAAACTTTAAGTTTGAGGAAAAAATTACAGTGTGGTTTGCGGCTGAGGGATGCAGTGGTGGGGGTGCGGTGAGAAGGAGAGGTGTCCCAGTACAATCAAATGAAAAATTGTGACCATGAGGTTGTACACAGGTTCGTGGAGTATATGCCTTCATAAATTGATGTAGAAGACCAAATATATATAGAGGTTTCTGTGTTCCGCCGTGTGACTGTATTTTCATCTCACTCCTGCTTTCCGTATCAGTTGCTTTGTGTTATCTTAGTGTGTGTATGTGTGCGTTCAGTCTGGGCTGAGGAAGTTTGTTCTGCAGGCAGACACAGATAGTCACATCAAAGTACTTGGCAGGTTTTGAAAATATTATTTATATAATTGAGATGGCTTTTGGAAGCGTTAGTCAGTGTATGTCGAGTTTTAGAATTACCGCTCGGTGGGCTCCACAGAGCTGAGGATTTGTTGTGTTTCTCTTCTTAGTCCGTTTGGTTTCTCACTTTGTTGTCTGATGGCTGGCAAAGAAGTGTTTGCTATAGTGGAGATGAAAGGGTGATAAGTACTGAAATACGAGATAGCGTGTGCTCTGTGGAAGCGGGGGAGCAGTGATTAACAGTCTGAGTGAACCACAACTGCGGCGGTGCTTGGTTACAGTAATAAATTATTTTTTGCCAGAGGTACGATTGATGCTATGGTTCACAACCCGCAAAGAAAGGCTTGAGTGACCGTCGCAGGCCAGCGGGTTGAACTATGAATAATTCAGGTTGACAAAAGAAAACATGAATTGAGTACAGCTGAGATTACGTCAAACACATGAATACAGTTTTAGTATAATTATTTCAGTTGTGAATATTGGATAAAAGAGGGAACGTATATATTTCAAATTTTTATTCACTGATGCAGTGCTTTGAAGCCAAGTTTTTTTTGTAATACAAGTAAACATATTATAAAGAAAGTAGTGGGCATAGTTACTAGTCCATACAACACAAATGATGGAAATGTAGTATGAAGCAAAATGAATAACGTTTAAAAAACATATTGTACAGCCCCGCAATCAAATATATTAAATTATATTGCATGCAAGAAGGTGTCTTTTGATTTTAAGTTCAGTAATCATATATGAAAATGCTATGGTTAAACATCACCTCATTAACAATTAGTTTTCTGCATACGAAGCAGTAACAAGCTTGTTGTATGGTATTGTGAAAGGAAATGAAAAACGCGCCAAAAGCGAAAACTTGGCTGGAGGTGCATGTATGTTATTTGCAGGGACGTTTGAAAATCAGTACTCAGAACAACTATTGTATTGAGATAATTTTTTGAAAGGTTTCAGTACTCGATGTGACATAGAGGTTGATAAGCTAGGGTAATATTAGGGTAATCATATACTTTTCAGTTATGAATCAAAAATCTTTCAATAGGCATAAAACAAAAGTAGCACATGTGTGTGAGGCGGAAATAAGGAGCAGAAAGGGAAAATGGTGATAAACGATATAAAAATTCATTGTAACTATACACATTTATCAGGGCAAATTTAACCATATTTTACGCAGCCTTGCTTCAAGAATATTTCAAATCAGATAAGATAACATAAGGTAGTGATTTGTTGAAATTAGAGCATCATGAAATGTTATGAAGAAAATCGAGTAGGTGTGGAAAAAAAATTAACTCCACAAAAAATAAAAAAATCTCACCAGCAGGAAATTGCAATGTCCAATGTTAGTAAAGCCAATAGGCCTGTTTATATAAAATATAAAAATAAAAAAATAATAAGAAAAATTAGGAAGGGAAAAAACAGTCAAGATATCAATGGCTTGCATAACAGTTATCCTTCCATTGAATAGGCAAAGTAAGTGGCAACCGCTTCTAAAAGAAAGTCATTGTTATCATCTGAAAACAAGTCAGCCATCCAATTGAAAAGAGGAAATGAACATACATGGTCATTAATTACCGGAGCCTCTAGTAGCATCAGAGGAGAACTCGGTGAATTTTCAATGTAGCTGTGTGCCAAGAAATCTTGCGCCGCTGCGAAAATATTCCAATGACCCAGAATTCCATGTATCGCTGCAAAGGCCATAATCCCTCCGTCGGAACAAAGCTGTTCATGATCAAGTAACGGATTCATGAGATGATTGTAATTCACTTCAGGAGGTACGGAGTTGCAGAGACATAAGTCCAGGGCCCACATGAAATCACAGCTCAGGCAATGAAATACAGGCTGTACACAGGTGAAATAGGAAAATCGAAACGATAGTCCATATGATGCACTCAAAGTCGCGAGTGGCAGAATGCCATACTGGTCAAGCATCCTGTGGCGAAATAGTTCTAAGTGTTCCAGCTCGTTTGCGAAGGCAGGACGGACATCCATTTTGTAATAACGAAAATAGGAATACAAAAGTTGCAGCTGCTGGTAGTAGATGAGGTAGTTCAGAAACATAGATCTGACAGTATGGAGTGAGAGTAGCAGAATGCCTTTAAATGATTTGGTGCAAAAAAATCACCAAACCATTGGTTAGTAGTTGCAAAAAAAATAGTGCAGCTGGAAAGTGGAGGAGCGTTAAAGATTATGAGAGTCACCTTAGAAAATTGTAAAGGAAGGTCACTATTTAATAAGGTATGCAGTTTTTTGCGAGTGTTAGCTAAGTGAATGAGATATGTTTGTGAACAGTTGCTCGGGTAGCTTCATTTTGGGACAATAAGGCTGTTGTTGAAGTCTTGGGATGGAACTTTGAGTTCAAGGCCGTATTTTGCGGCCAGATGGAAACATCAAGGTTCCCATGCGTGGGTAGATGAAGTTTATTTTTACAGAGAGGCATATGCAGAGTGACTATTACAGACTAAAGCTTGTCGTTTAAAAAGTCATAGTAATTGACATTGCTTGAAAATAAATAATTACTGCTGAGTGTTAAGGTAAAATTCGGCATTTTAGGAGATACCGGTGTACCTTTGAAAACACATGCAACATTACAGCGCTTCCTGTTAATTAAGTCATGCAATTGGTAGTGCCTGGATGTGAACGATTATGTGCAGCATTGATATTTTGACACTGTGTACTTATGAGTAGTGGAGAAGTGACGCAATGAAATGATGTTAGGTGAGTGTAGTGTAGTTACGGAACGGAAAACCTTTAAAGAGAGTTACATTTAGTATGGAATACTTTTTATTTTTTAACAAACTTAGATATGAGAATATTGCTATAGTGTCAGCGGGACTGTAAGTTGAAGTTTGATAAACATTAGTGACATAAGTAACTTAAGGTTTATTTAACATGTGCAGCTAATAATCTGTGAGAAAAGGCAATAGTCTACAGTCTTGTAAATAGGGGTGCGCGACCCAGTGCGCGCACCCCGTAACTTTTTACGGGGAAAAAAATGTTTCTTTCGCGTTCAGGGTCTATACTGGACCCCCTGAGAAAACCTACTCGGTTAGATAATCTGTACCTTCTCTCCTTTCCATGTTCTAACCCTTTGTTCAGTAGAATACATTCACTCGCAGTTACAAAATGGCGGGCAACACTTTCTGATTTCCTCCGATTCTAATGTTGACAGACGTTAAACAGCAAATCAGAATTCTGTAAACTGTATATTTTTGCAATTTTAAACAAGAGGCAAAATAACTAAACTTAAAGTTCTGAAACTATCTTCAAGTGTCGTCTGCCTTTGCACCATTAAATTTTATTTATAAATCACCTGAATCACAGTCTTGTAAATAGGGATGCGCGACCGAGTGCGCGCACCCCGTAACTTTTTCAGAAAAAAAAAATGTTGTTTTCGCGTTCAGGGTCTATACTGCACCCCCTGAGAAAACGTACTCGCTTAAATAATCTGTACCTTTTTCTCTTTCCATGTTCTCACCGTTTGTTCAGTAGAATATATGCACTCGCACTAACAAAATGGCGGACAACACTTCCTCATTTCCTCCGAATCGAATGTTGACAGACGTTGAGCAGCGAATTATAATTCCGCTAACCGTAAATTTTTGCATATTTGGAAAAAAAGGCAAAATTATAAAACTTTAAGACCTAAAACTATCTTCATGTCTCCTCTCCTTTTGCACCATTAAATTTTAATTACAAACCACGTTTCCTTTTCATTACACAGGATTGTTTCTCGGTTTTGCACATTCAATGCATAGACACTTTTTCTTCCTTTTTAGTCAGTTATGCGGGTATGCGTGAATGGCATTGTGATTTGCTGTTTAACGTCAGTAAAGATTCAATTCGGGGGAATTCAGAAAGTGTTGACCGCCATTTTGTTAAAAAACACCCTGCACATAATCTATATGTATTTAGGAAATAAATATAGAAAGTAAGATTGTGTAGCAGTGCATATCAAAAATATTGCATGTAGTATCCTGGTAATGTATGGTAGATTATATTGTAAATGATGATTGATTTAAAAAAAATGTGGGTGAAAAATTTGGTAAATAAATTTGGTTCACAAAGAAATCTGAAACTTAGGCTTTACGATATATATTGGATAGAAAGTTCGGGAATGTATCTGTTAGGCATGATATTTGGTAGAATGGGTGTATGTTGTCTAATACATATGTCTGTATTATGTTAAGTAAAATTCAGTTGTTTATTTTTTTTAAAGAGTGTTTGGTGCTGAAAAGCAACAACCTGAGGTGAACGTGAGAGTATACAATTGAGTTGATAATTTTTAAATGATAATTTAATTTTTGAGCAGATTACCATAATATGCATGTTTTTTAAGAAAATGTACACTGCTTCTCTTTTGCAGGAGGATTTTAAATTCTATTATAAACATGTCTGTACATGCTTGTAGTAGATATGTATTTTGAAATACGGTTCCATTGTTTATTGCTACAACCTTTTTATGGGTCGGGTTCATGTGTTATTTTCTATGCAGTTTTGGTTCATCTATTCTTTGACTGTAAGAGTTTGCTGTTTACGTGGATTAATTCTTGCTAAGTCATCATTATGTCTCTAACTTATGCTGTATCATTTGTGTACAGTCATTTTTCTGAAATTATAGAGGTGTATTATGACATGGCTGTTGGCGTGATGGGCATTTCGGATGCATTTTTGTGACTGTACTATCTATTTGCACTCTATTATATGCATTTGTACAGGTGTATTATGATGAGGTCAGTCGGACGCCATGGAGGGACTTACGGTGGGGCAGGGAGGGAGGGAGGGAGGGGGAGGTGTAGGGTGGAGAGATCTAAAATGTGGCCTATAGATACATTCAGGAAAGTATACAATTCAATTAATAAAATAAATTTTTAGTGTACACAGCATCGCATTTTGAAATGCAGTGCACACTGCAAAATTCATTTAAATAATTAAATTATGTACTTACTACAAATTATCTATATCCTGGTTTTTAGGTCCCTCCACTGTAGACCTCCCCCTCCTCGTCTGCCTGTCCCATCATAATTCCTTCCACGAGGTGCGGCTGAATATGGTTTCATATGGTTATGATGAAATGTTTTCCATTAAATGAAATTTACATGTTGAGTATGCTGTTAAAGGTAAAAACAACTGAGTCTGTGGGAAGTAGCAATCTGTTTAGTGAATGTTTAATTGGTATATTGTGAGTCACTCCTTCAGTTTGCATATAGTTTGAATCACAGTTTGTAGTGGTGAAGTTAGAAAACAGATCTCTACAATTAAATTAGAAAGTGTATACATACTTCTACAGCATAGAAATGCAGAAAACAAATTTCACTTTGAAATGTGTTTTTACAGCATAATTTCAATTAAAGAAATTAAAAGGGATAGTGTTAATGTCTAGGATCATAGTATTAGTTTATTTCTAAAATAAAGAGGTAGGAGGTCCTATATTAATCAATGTAGTTAATGTCCTAAAAAGTATGAAAATGTATGTAGTTGAAAGATTAGTTAAGGTAATTTTTGGTTAACTAATCATAAAAAAGATATAATTTAGTCTTTATATTTTTTTTAAAAGGACACAGAAGATAGAAAAAAAAAAAAAAATGGAAGATTACTCAGAAAATATGAATGTCCATTTTGAAATGGCAACTGAACTGATTGAAGAATTAATAGAAGGACTATTTGAAGAGGAAAATACAACAGAAAATGAGGAGTTTTTGGACTGCACTTTTGATAGTGCATATTTAGAAATGGTGGAAGAAGAAGAGAGTTTGGAAGAGGAAAACAATAATGAAATATCTGATGAAATGATGCTACATGTGCTTCTGGAATATGAATTATTAAATTAATAAAATTATTTTTGTTTAAAAAAAAAACTTCTAAATATTATTGTGCTATTAATCGGTATTCTCTTTTTTGAGAATGACAGTAAAAGTTGTGATGAGGTGCATAAAAGATTAAAGTTATAGAAATAAAAAGCATTAGGAACAACTACAATGCTTGAAAGTTAGAATAGTACTTATATGCCTGAAAAATTACATTCATTCAATACATGTGTAATGATAACACAGATATGGAGTGTCATAAATTTAGAAACAATATTCACTATAGGATCTTCTACTCTGACCAGAGACTGTTTCTTTGTCTTTATTCAAGTTATAAAATCAAGCAGTGGTTATAATTTGTATGTTATATGGTAGTAGGGGTCTATAATATTTTTTAACTTTTTTCCAAACAGATTGTCATTTATATCACAAACATCAATCACTATGCCAACGAGAAATGAAAAAAGAAAGCTGTATAAAAAGACATACCATTTGAAGAGAAAAGAGGCACAAGATTTACCTAATCAACAAAGGACGGAGAAAAACAAGAGTGCTCCTGGTAAGAGCAGCAAGGATTTTTTAAAAGAATTGTGTCAAAGGAAAAGTCAATTGGATAATGTTGAAAAGGAAAAACAGTTTTCAGTATCTACAAGGAGAAATGGAAGAAAAAAGAAAACGGTGTTCGAAAACAGTGGTGAGGAAAGTATGTACAGTAAAAGACGTACGAATCAGTTTGCGGAAATAAGGAAACGTATGTTTCATAAGAGAGTTGTTATAAATTTATTACAAAAGGAAAAAGTTTCTAAAAGGAAATCTGCTTTTTATAAGAAAAATAAATATATAGAGGAAGTTGTGGATGATGCGTTCGAGACAAAAAATAATTGTTTATTTTAGTGCTTAAAAGAATAAATACACTAAATAAGGCAATCAGAGTTTTAAAAGCTAAGAGTAAATGGAAGAGACACATAAATAGAACTAATTTTTGTAAAAAAAATTCTGGTAAATGGATGCATACTTCAAATTCTGAGCCATTTTTTAATGAATAGAATTACTTTCAAAGTAACGATTTGTTGCATGCAGTTGACACCAGTGGTCGAGCGTATGAAGTGAAGGATGGCTGTCCTTTTGAGAAAGAGAAAATTGAGGTCACAAATCCAGAAGGGGAAATAGGTGGAGAAGTTTTACAGGGACGTGTTCATGCTCCTGTTTATAGTTGGAATTGTAGTAGTATTTGCAGTGTACGACAGGATTCAATTGATTTCTTTCGCAATTTCTTACGTAAGTACACTAAGGAAAGTCTAAAAAAAAAATTTGTAAGGTTGCAAGAATTAGATCGTTGCAGAGTGAGAGAAAAAACTGGTTTGCAAGGCCATTCTCTGGCTTGTCTTTCTAAAAAAATATGCCAGAGTGTTTTTCATCACTTCAGGATGTTAGCAGTGCATCATACCAAAATGAGAAAATTAGTTAGAAAGATGTATTATGCAAAAAGTCCAGCACTTAAACTTAAAGAGTTAAATAGTGCTCTTTTGCATGGATGTGCATTAGATGTGAAGAATATTTGTGCAGAAATTGAGGTAAGTTATTTTGCTCGAGATGAAGAGAATGTAGAAACTGATATAGTTATAGAAGGAAATGTGTTAGAAAATGTTGCACAGTTTAATACTGAAGAATTTGAACAGGAAATAACAAAGTTTAAGGTGATTGCAGGTGAAAAACCAAATTTAACTTGTGTGTGTTGTCGACGCATTCATTACAAAAGTCAAACTAGGTTAGTTGATTTATATTTAAAAAGTGAAGATGAAGATAATACTCAGTGGAGAGAGTTTGCGACTTATTTGCTGGTAGAAAACTATTTTGATTTGGGTTTTGAGCAACGTATTTGTAAATATTGTTATAATAAATTAAATGAAAATAGAATGCCTGCTAGAGCTGTATATAATAATCTTGAGTTGATAAATATTCCATCGGGAACTGAAGGATTTAAATACTTATGAGACTATTCTGATTCAATGTGTACATCCTTTTCAGGCTATTGTTCGTATGGAGCCTAAGACAGGGAAATTAAATCCTACAGATTTACAAAGAGGATTAAAGGGTAGAGTTGTATATTTGCCACTTGATTTAAAAAAAAATATGGAGACAATTGGTATTGAAAATGTAGAAGAGGAACCTCTAGTTATTCTAGTTAATGGTGTACCTACAAAGAGTAAGAAAATCTGGCAAGATTTAGTGGATGTTAGGAAAGCGAAAAAGGCAACGTTGTATTTAGTCAAAAATAATAAATACTATAAAAATGTGTATGTAGAAGAACAGGATGTAAGTGAAGAAGAGGATAATGATTTGTCTTTTGGACAAATTGAAAAAGTCGACTTGTCCAGAACGGAAGAAATTCATGAACATTACAGTGTTCATCCACTGTATTCGAAAGAAGCAATGGGGAATGCTATTGAGTTATTTCAGATGAAAAAAGCAGAAGGAAGTCCTATTAGTGTATGGGAAAAAAGTTTGGAAGGTCGTTGTTTTCCACAGTTATTCCCAACAGGTGAAGGTGCGCGATATGATGATCGACCTATGCAGATTCCTGCATCTGAGTATCGGACAACAAGATTATATGCAGAAGATCCTAGATTTCGTCAATGTATTCCATATTTGTTTCATCTTCTGTTTGAGAGTGACTTATCTGGTCTTTCTTATGCAGTAAACCATATCTTAAAAAGTGGAGTGCATCTGCAAAATGTTTCAGCAAAGGAATTTATGGATAAAGTGCAAGAGAAAGATAGTGTTTTGGATTCTCACCTAATTAATTTAATGGCATGTCAGCGTGGTACTAATGAGTATTGGTATCGTCGTCATGGAGATTTAAAATGCATGCTAAGAAACTTGGGAGCACCAACATGGGGGTATATTATCAAGGGGTTTATCTCCGCTTTTTTGGCTTTAAAAGCCAAGAAAGCGGAGATAAAATTATCTCCCTATTACCAAGCTGTCGCTAACACCAGTTAGTGACAGCTAATAGGAGATAGCGACCATCTTGGGCCCCGCTTTGCATGTCAGTGATATTTATCACTAATGACATGCAAAGTGGGCGTGCCAAGATGTTAGCGACTGGAAACAGTCGCTAACATCGCTATCTCCTATTACCAACTTTTGGAGATATTCGCGCTAAGCGCGAATATCTCCAAAAGCTAACACCTGCCCTGAGCAGTTCTTCACCATGTTATCCAATGGGAGGTGGATAACATGGCTAAGAGCATTTGCTCGATAATGCATGAATATCGCTGACTTTTCAGCGATATTCATGCATTGCGGCCGTTTTTTATCGCATTTGCGATAAACCTTGCTAATAGCAAGGTTTATCTGCGATAAAAATCGCCGATGTGCGGCGATAATTTTTGTCTCTAAACAAGTTAGAGACAAAAATTATCTCTAGTTGTTGGTAATATACCCCATGGTTTTTAACTCTAAGCTGTGCAGAGTATGCCTGGGAAGATTTACTTGATTTTCTTCGGGAGGCGAATGTAAATATTGAAAATGTAAACTACAAGACACCAGGAGAATTGTGTTAGTTGGATCCGGTTAATGTTTTCAGATATTTTAATCATAGGTTTGAAGCTATGATGTCTTTTATTACAAACAAGAAAAATCCTCCGCTTGGTGAAGTTCTGGATTTCTTCTGGAGAAAAGAGTATCAAGCAAGAGGTGCTCCTCATATTCACATGTTACTATGGATCAAGGATGCTCCCAAATTTGGAAAAGACTCCGATGACACTGTACTGTCTTTTATTGAACAATATGCCACTTGTGACATACCTAACAGTACAACTGATAAGGACTTAAGAGGAAAAGTGTTACGGTTTCAAAGACATCGTTGTGGAAAATATTGTCTGCGAAAATTCAAATCAAAGGATAAATTCTATACTAAATGTCGTTTTGGATTTGCACGACCGGTGCTTTCAAAAGGAAGAGTCAACAATTTGATGTCAACTTTGCGACATAATATCAGAAGAAGATCACCCAAAAATACATACAATTTAAGAAGAGGTGAAGAGTCCAAATATATAAATGACTACAACCCTGTCATTTTGACCATGTGGAATGCTAACATGGATATACAATATGTTGCGGATAACTCTATTGCTGTGGCTCGATATGTAACGTCTTACATCACGAAATCTAATAAGACGGAACTGAAGGAGATGTGGGAAGATATTTCTCATGAAAAGAGCCTAAGCAAGAAATTGTATACGTACAGTTTGAAGATGTTATCTCATCGAGAAATTGGCGCATATGAATGTTGTGATCGATTATCATCAGCAAATCTTTATGCGAAATCTCGAAGTATCCTGTGGGTGACTTTAGGTCTTGCAGGAACACGAAGCCGTGTTTTGAAAACTGTGCAAGAAATTGAATATTTAGCAGAGAAAGAACCAGACAGTACAGACATTCTGAAAACAAATATGTTGGATACATACTATCCAAATAGAAGTACTCTGCTTGAAAACATTTGTCTGTATGAAGTACTTGAAAAATACACTTTTAAAAGGAATATTAGAGAGAATGTTGAAAAAGGTATATACGCTGTGATTGGACAGGAAGGATGTCTGGTGAAACAAAGAAAAGGACACCTGATTAATCACCGAAAACTGAGTTGTGAAAATCTAGACAATAGAGAATTTTACTATTTAGCTCTTTTGCAACTCTTTAAACCATGGCGTACTGAAGAGGAACTACTTGGAGACTTCGTTAGTTATGAAGATTCCTTTAACGCATCAAAAAGTAGTATAGAATGTCCTGTTTTTAGTAATTATCTCAAAATGTTGAACGATGAAATAGAGCAAGAAGCAACAATTGCAGCGGAGATTGCTAGAGAAAGTTCACAAGACACTCCAAGTTCTGCATCGTTGAGTCAGGATCCACTGGGAGAACCAATTATCCGAAGTGAAGCAGCCACTGCCATGGATGAGGTAGAAAGAGCAATGCAGCAAGCTCAAGAGGATATAATATACTTAGAAGAATTGGAGAAGGAATTTAATCTTGAGCAAAGACTGATATATGACGAAGTGACAGAGCACATTGAGCATGGGTTTCGTCTTGACAAAAAAGAATGCTCATGTATGTAATTTGAACCTATTCGACTATATGTAAGTGGAGAAGCTGGAACAGGGAAAAGTTTTCTTATAAAAGGAATTACTACATATCTACAGCAAAGAACTGAGTCACCGTTGTCTTGTGTTGTTACTGCTCCAACTGGATTGGCAGCACATAATATTAAAGGTATTACTTTACTTCGCTTACTGATGCTGCCAGTTGAACATGAAAATAAATTACAATATCACAAGCTAGCTGGAGACGCTTGTTATGAAGTTCCTAGAGTTCTTAAAGAAACGAAACTTCTCATTATTGATGAGGTAAGCATGGTATCCAATTTAATGCTTGCTTTTGTACATTTAAGAATGCAGCAGATACTTAAAACTGACTATGATGTCTTATTTGGAGGGAAACATGTCTTAGTTTTTGGAGATCTACTGCAACTAACTCCTGTGAAAGGACAATCTGTATTTGAAACTGTTACACATGAAGACACCAGAAAGTGTCTTGGCAGTATTGGAAATGTTAATATATGGTCACATTTCAAATATACTGAACTGATTCAAAATATGCGACAGGCAAAGGATACTAAATATGGAAATATTCTTCAAGATATAAGATAAGGATTGGAAAACTAACTGAAGATGCGAAAGAAACTCTACGAACTCGATTACTTTGTAATTTGTTTCCCAATGAAGATAATGTACCTGAGAAAATATATAGTAAAGAGGTAAAAGATAAGTCAGTCATATGCTTGATGCCAACTCTAAAAGAATGCTCAGTTTTCAATGAGAAAATGTTGAAGTTGGAAATTCAAGAAATTAAGAGACTGTAAGCTAAAGATAAAATAGAGCATGAAGGAAGTACTATTGTTTTGTCTGAAAAATTAAAGTTAAAATTGGATACTCTTCAGAAATCTATATCTAAAACTGCTGGCTTAGAGAAGAATCTGTATGTATGTTTAAATTGTCGGATTATTTTACGGAGAAATTTACTTGTAGAAAGAGGTTTGGTGAATGGAGCAATGGGTAATATTGTTGGTTTTGTAAATTACCCAAATAGAGATGAGATTGAATTTTTACGAATAAAATTTGATGGAATTAAGGAAGTTCAACAATTCAGTCGCTGTTCAAGTCGTTTTTTACTTGTGAAAGACTTGTATGTCCGTCGGAAACAATTTCCAATTTGTTTGGCATATGCAGTGACTATTCACAAATCTCAAGGTTTAAGTGTAGATTGTGCTTTGGTAAATATTGGAAATAGTGTATTCAAAGAGGATATGGGATATGTTGCTTTATCACGAGTTAGAACTTTATCTGGACTTTATCTAATTGATTTTGATGAGACAAAGATTAGTGCAGATTTAAAATGTGTGAAGGAGTATAATAGGTTAAGAAGAGAATATACTTCAAGTTTACCTCAATATCCTTTAATTAAAAAGAGTATAGTTGGTCAGAAAAGGAGAAATGAGGAACAATGTACTGAAGTAGTAGAGAAACGAAGAAAAAAAGATGAGACTGTCATTGGTAGGAGTAAGAAAAAGGTTAGTACTACAGAGATTGTTGGATTTAAATTTGACAATAGGTCTGGTGTCAACTGCTATGCAAATGTAGTGGTTAATGTGGTTTTTTTCTAAAAAGTTTACAGCAACAGATTAGAGAAAATCAGGAGCAAACATTTTGTTGTTCTTTAAATTCTGTGTTTGAAAAATGTACCAGTGGTAATAGTGAAGTAGCAAGTGTTTCAGAAGTAAGGAATGTTTTAGACATATGTGCAGGAGTAAATCATTTTTCTCAGAATATTCAGCAGGATTGTCAGGAATTTATTATGTATATGCTTACAGTTTTGGAAGAAGAAGGTGTAGGTATTGATAGTCTTTTTGGGCTATCTTATAAATGGGAACATATTTGCAATAATTGCTCATTTACAAGTAGTACTGAGATACACACAGAAAGATTTATATATTTAACATTACCAGATTGTGAAACAGTGTCCTTTAATAAACTAGTTAAAGATGCGTATCAGAACATGGTCTGCTCTCAATGTAACTCAGAAATGTTATCAACCTTATTTATTCACAGATATGGACAGTATGTAATTTTAATGCTTCAACGATGCAGAGCTGATGGAAGTAAATTGTCAACTTCAATTAAAAATTTTGTGGCTTCTCAAATATCTATTTCTAGAAGAACATTTGTAACTGTAGCAATTATTTTTCATGAAGGGCCATCAATATCATCAGGACATTACATAGCTTATTTGAAGGGTCCAACTGGTTGGATGCTCTGCAATGATAGTCAATTAAGTTTTAAGAAACGTTTGCCTTCTGAGTTAAGAAATTCTTATCTGATATTTTTGGAACCAAAATTTCAGTGAAATTACTTGGTCTAGTCAGAGTAATACTGTAAAGATATAAACTGTGTTGTTTAGAAAAATGAGATATCAAAATGTTGACTTGAGATAAATGTTTTAAGAACATAGGGGCATATTATCAAGGGGGTTTATCTCCGCTTTTTTGGCTTTAAAAGCCAAGAAAACGGAGATAAAATTATCTCCCTATTACCTAGCTGTCGCTAACACCAGTTAGCGACAGCTAGTAGGAGATAGCGACCATCTTGGGCCCCACTTTGCATGTCAGTGATATTTATTACTAATGACATGCAAAGTGGGCGTGCCAAGATGTTAGCGACTGGAAACAGTCGCTAACATCGCTATCTCCTATTACCAACTTTTGGAGATATTCGCGCTAAGCGCGAATATCTCCAAAAGCTAACACCTGCCCTGAGCAGTTCTTAGCCATGTTATCCAATGGGAGGTGGATAACATAGCTAAGAGCATTAGCTCGGTAATGCATGAATATCGCTGACTTTTCTGCGATATTCATGCATTGCGGCCGTTTTTTATCGCATTTGCGATAAACCTTGGTAATACCAAGGTTTATCTGCGATAAAAATCGCCGCAGCTCAGCGGTAAGATTTTGTCTCTAACCAAGCAATAGCGATAATTATCGCTATTGCTTGGTAATATGCCCCTTAGTTGCACAGTTATTTGTTGAGAGGAAATTAAAAGTTGCTGGTATACTTTAATTAGTTTGTAATTGTGGAGTATGTGGTGTGCTTACTCAAGAAATTGCGAATTAGAGAAAAACATTTAAGACATGTTTTTTTCTAGGTATTTATAGTATGTATAGAGATCTTGTACGTTTTTTTTTAAACACAATCATTTTGATTGTGTTTTTTTTCCCCGCTGTTACATGATGATTAGTATTGAAATCACTGTTTATAGTGAAAATCAATTTATCTGAGGACAGCCAAAAGAAACCATTTAATATGTTGTCTAAGTTATTTTGTTACATTGGATTTAGAAATATGTATTATAACAGATTTCTTTATTGTCTTCCACAGATATTACATTTTTAAGGTAAGTACAACTAATCATATCTGAGAGTGTCGTGTACCTCTGTCTTATCCTTATTTCTTTCATCCTCTTCCTTTGTTAGTGGTGTTTAGACATGTGTATTCCCTTTAACTCATGCACATTTTGCATTTTTAAATTTTCTATGCTGTTTCTCTTACATCTCTTTTGTTAATATTCTATTCAGTCTATCTAACTCTTCAGTTTGTTACTTACGTTGTTTTATACTGAGTCACCTTTATTGACCCTTTATCACCTTTGTTTCCTGAATATTAATTTCTTTGTTTTAGTGTTCCTTCCAATTTGTTCCCTTACTCTGCTTTCATTAATTATGCTCAATTTCCACTCTTAAATCTATAGTTTAGTTCTCTCATCCTACTTCATTTCTCTTTATCTGTCTCTCTTACACTCCATATCTGTTTCTATTCCATTCATCTTCTGTTACTGATTCTTTTTCACTCTGTTTCTCTTAGTGTTGTTGCTTTATTTTATCTATCTCTTTAAGACATATTCTTAGTCTGTTTATTTTACAGACTGTTTGTTTCGTGTATTATCACTGATTATACTCTCATTTTGTCTCTCACTTTACTTTTCTTTAGACAGTCATTCTTTGAGTGCTATTATTTCTTTCAAATAATTGTGTCTCGGTCTTTTTCTGTCCCTCAGTCTTCTTTTCTTTCACTTTCTGTTTCAATCACTTCTACTTTGTTTTATTTCATTAAATGACAATATAACCTTATTTTTACTTTTTTTCAACAGATACCATGTTTTTTTAAAGATTTTAAGTTTTTCTTTATTACTATTTCTTAGGTAAGTATAAAAAATAAAAATACTTTTTCATCACTGTGTCATTTTTTTGAGTATCCTGGTCATACCAGTGTTGTGTTTTATGTGAGCACTTTCATGGAGGATTGGCTGTACGGTCACAAGGAGTCTCTTAAAAATTAATTTAAGAAATCAGCAACATTTCCGTGAGTCAGTTCACTAATGCGGATGTGTCAAAACATTGCAGGTAAATGATATGTGTTAAAGAACTTTGGAGCATATTATCAAGGGGGTTTTATTCTGCTTTTTTGGCTTTAAAAGCCAAGAAAGCGGAGATAAAATTATCTCTCTCGTATGTAGATGATACTAACACCAGTTAGCGACATCTAATAACAGCTAATGCGTATCTTGTGATTCGCTTTGTTTGTGTGTGAAATTTATTATTGTTGACAT
This sequence comes from Lissotriton helveticus, assembly GCF_964261635.1. Lineage (NCBI taxonomy): Eukaryota > Metazoa > Chordata > Amphibia > Caudata > Salamandridae > Lissotriton > Lissotriton helveticus. Next base: position 1,109,236,409 of record NC_136067.1, read on the forward strand.
GCAAAGTTAGTATTGCAAGATGTTAGTGACTGGAAACAGTTCCTAACATTGCTATCTCCTTTTACCCACTTTTGAAGATAATTGTGCTATGGTCGAAAATGTCCAAAATCTAATAGCTCCCCCTGAGCAGTTCTTAGTTATGTCATGTAATGGTAGGTAGATAACATGACTAAGGCCAATAGCTCGGTAATGGATGAATATTGCTGACTTCACAACAATATTTATGTATTTGGAACGATTTTTATCACTTAGGACAGTGGTTCGTAAACAATGTTCACCTGTGGATTCCTTGACTTACTCAGCAGTTTACAGTGGTTCCTCGCCATTTTATTTAACGGTTGGTAGGTGGTATGTACGTTCTGTTACCTTTCTTAAAGTAATTGGGACACATTCTTTCACTCATCCAATCATCCGTTCACTCATCCAGCCATCCGCTCTCTTAACCAGCCACCCTTTTACTTCACTGATGTATCCATGCTTTTCTCCATCTACCCCCCTTTGACTTACTAACTAATCTTTATAATCACCCTCCTATCCTTTCACACATCTATCCACTAAATCACTGATGCATCAGGTGCTGTTTTACTCATGCATCCATCCTTTAACATATCTATCCATTCTTCTAGTCATTTATGCAACCTTCCAGCGATACATCTATCTATTTATCTTTTCTCTCATCTATACTTACAGTCATTCATTTATGCATCCATGTTTTCTTTGATTATGTAACTATTTGCTTTTCATTCATCCATTCATTCTTTCAGTAATCGATCCAGCCATTTAGAGATTCCAAATTTATTTACTCACTCAGCTTTGTACTTTATGACCTGAGTCTTTCTCTGCAGAGTTGTAGGGAGAAGAGGCCTGTGGAGAACAAACTACAGCAAGGGGTGGGGTGCGGTGGATGAGAGTTTACAATGCCTCCGTACATAGGGAGACTGAAAAGGTAGAAGTTATCAGTTATACATGATGTCCAGTAACAGGATGTGAGGTTACTGTAAAATGGTGTTGTTTCCATGGCTTTATGCACTATTAAAAAAAATGGAGTTTTTTTTTCAAAGGATGTGTTGGATGTAATTCCGAGGGCACTTTAAGACACCTAAGCTACAAATATGCGTCTAGCACAGTGTTGTGCTCGACTGGTGTTATGTTGTATGTCTGATTGCATGCAGATATGTAGAATAGCAACTATCTTTACACAAAGAACAAGCAAAGACTATTGGTTTTGACAATGGGTGCTAGTTCCTTTAAGTACAAAAGCAGTAACCATGGCATTGTTGAATATATTAATGAAAATACTGCTGTTTAAAAATCATGAGAGAATGAAAGAACGTTAATCTGTTTTTTTAATTTTCTTTCATAGCCTTCTTTAAAGGAGGTGTTTTCTAATATGGTATGCTGGTGGTTTTATTTTTTTTATCTAAGATAATGCTTTCTGTTCGTTGAGGCAGGAAGAGCGCAATCTGCTTTAAAAAACCTTGACTGCCATATTCTCATTCAGTAAGTGCCAATAAGTTCCATAGAGAATTTCAGTGTGCGGGAGGGCGGCTCCTGTAGCAGTGAAATCCAAGGCCGTTCGACCAGGGGCTGTCAGCCTTCTCACAGGGGAGGAGCGCGCAGCTCTCTGAGATGGATACAGTTACACATAACAGGGTAGTGACGTCTGTGGAATTTATGGACGGTTGGTCACCCTAGTGTGCGTTGTGTCCTTGGCCCTTCATTACGGCGGACTGGGGAGCCACGGTGCACAGTTTGGGAATCACAAGTTTTAAAAGTATCGCCAGAGTTTTCCGCAGTGTAACTACGTCATTATTAATTTAAATATATATGTGATAGTACCCCTGTAACAGACAGCGGCAGTTAACATTACCGCGTGAAAACAAGCGTTGTTTTTATACACTAATGTGTGCTTTGTAATTAGGAGAGGGGGTTGATTTAGTTTTATTTTCCACACCTCCATGTTAACGCTGCCAAATGCTTCATCAAAGCAGGCCGTGGCACTCGTACGATAAAGAAGTTTATTTAAAGTGTTTTTCTAACAATAGCCGTGTTTGTGATAGTATTTTCGTCTCCAAACACATTTTGCTTGTGGTTTAACGTACGCCTCCTATGCATGTCATTAACTGTTTGTGCGGCACACATGCAAAGTGCTCTTACCGCAGGCAGTGTTATGACGTTGTCACAAAGGTGTTCAGGAACATTTACAAGGATACGGAAGACATTATCGCTGCCTTTAACGGCAGGAAGTTGCCGATATAGGGGCAAAAACGGCGTTCATAATATGCTTTATAAATTGCAGTCGAACGTAATGTTAGATATAAAGACATATAACATACGTTTCGATTGGAATTTGTAGAACATAGGGGCATATTATCAAGGACGGTCGATGCATTTTCGCCGCTTTTATCGACAAGAACTTGCCGATAAAGCGGCGTTAATGGGCTTGATAATATGCCCTATGGAAATCCTATCGAAGCCCATGTGAGATGTGAAAACATCTAACATGGGCTTCGACAGGAATTCCATACAGTATATTATCAAGTCCATTATCGCCGCTTTATCGGCAGTTTCCTGCCGATAAAAGTGGAGATATTGTATCGCCCGTCCTTGATAATATGGCCCATATTATGAAGGCGATTATCGTCGGTTTTAGAGCACCGTTCTGCCGATAAAAGCGACGATAAGTTATCACGTCTTCTTCATAATATGCCCCAAGTATTGCCGCATTCTTTAATAATTGTTCTGAAAATGCGGCGATACTTTAGCTTATGAATAGAGCTCTTTTTGGTACAATGAGGTAGTTCTGAAAAGAACTTTTTGTTTTTTTGAGTTTTGTTGTTTTTTTACTTTTTTTATATTTTTGGACACGTTTTTTATTCTTTATAATTTGTTAAACTGGAGCCGAATTTTTGAACTGTAAAACCGGAACATAAGAAGTTGTTAAAAAATTAGATACATTCGAATCTTTCATGGTCATGAATTCTTCTTTCGACAAGAGTGAGGCTCTGCTCCCCGTACACAATCATTCCTTCACACTTGTTGCATTTCATATGCACTTTCGACAAAAATGGTTTCAACTCCAACTGTGCAGTAGATGGAGATACAGGTCCTCTTCTCGATGAAGTACTGGCCACAGCTGGTGGTAGTTCTGTTGCCAGAGCTGTTGTCGCTGCCTGTGCATATTGCACAGGATGGACTTGGCTCACATGTCTCTTCATGGTATGAATCGAAAAGCAATACTTTTTGGAAGGATTACCTCTTGAAAGTACTGTGTCACAAATTGTGCAAGTTACTTTCAGAGCATTTACTTTTTTTTGATCTTGAGGATAGGTGAAAAATTGCCAGATGAAAGATTCTTTTTTTTTCTTTAAAGGTACACAAACATTTTCTTCAGATTCCGAGGATGAATTGTGTGCGGCAGCCATTTCAGCAAAGTCTCCGGAAAGATGAAAAAGGTTCTTCTCCGTTCAGCGCCAAATTGATAGTGAGGGAAGTTGGTGGTTTCTGGAAAATTGCAGAATAGAAACTACTATGAACCAATAGGAAGTGTTCTTTTCAAGTCACATGATTTGACATGCGCGTATTAAGACGTATACGTGGTGACGGAATCCGGACACGTACGTCATTTGGAAGTATCGGTCTAATTTAATGAAGTTTTAAAATGTGAAAAGGAGGAAAGGTAGACATTCTCTGATGTTGTATACCTTCATATGGGGTCTCAAGAACAATACCGATAAAGTATACATCCTTTTTTTAATCTTTAAAAATACTGGGGTGCGCGCACCACCGTACGTTTTCCAACATTTAGTGAGAAGTCTGAAAACGTTAAAAAGAAGGTAAGGTAAAGACTTCGTAAACCACTAAAGATTTATAAGGAGTCCCGAAACAATTCTGACAGTGAAGAAAAGTTTGTAATCCTATGAAAACATTTCTCGAAATACTATGATAAAACTATAGAGTACATTGAAAATATAGTTAATAATTCGCATTTTAAAAACCTTTGAAATTCACTGAAAAAACCATAGGTTTTATACACGTTATAGTTAGGAAGTAGCATTTGAAAACCCTATGAAATTCACTGAAAAAACCATAGGTTTTATACATGTTATAGTTAGGAAGTAGCCTTTAAAAAACCTATGAAATGCACTGAAAAAACCATAGGTTTTATATATGTTATAGTTAGGAAGTAGCCTTTAAAAAACCTATGAAATTCACTGAAAAAACCATAGGTTTTATATATGTTATAGTTAGGAAGGAGCCTTCAAAAAAACCTATGAAATTCACTGAAAAAACCATAGGTTTTACACACGTTATAGTTAGGAAGTAGCATTTAAAAAACCTATGAAATTCATTGAAAAAACCATAGGTTTTACACACGTTATAGTTAGGAAGTAGCATTTAAAAAACCTATGAAATTCACTGAAAAAACCATAGGTTTTACACCAGTTATAGTTAGCTGGAAATTTTACTGGCATAAAACCATTGAAATTCCCACGTTATAGTTAGTTGGACTCACTATAACTTGCGCGTGCAATGCACTGCTGATGACGTCACATATTACATCACTCAAGACATGGTCAGTGACATCACTCATGACATCACTGATGACACCATCCAGTGAATGTCTTTCTGAAAAATAAATATTAGTGAGTAATGTTTAAATTTTTTAATATATGTATTATTGTTTCACTTTGTGTATAAGTGGCTGCATGGGTTGGTGAGTAGCTACATGTCTATGTATATGGGTTATTAGATGCTTTTCTTAGTATCAGTATGAGTGTTTGTATGGTTTGGTGGGGGTATTACTTAGCACATAGATGCATGAATGACTGACTTTCTCTTTGTATGTGTTTTGAAGACAGCATATGTACAGGACTGTATGGGTGGATGAGTGTGTATATGTGTGTGTTAGTGAGTGAATGACTGTCTCACTAGTGTCTTTATCAGTAACTACATATGTTTTAATCTAGTATATGTGAATATTGATGTGTATAAGTGAGTATATGTGAGAGTAAGAGATTGTAAGAGTTCCTGTTTAAATAAGTATGTGTTTTTATAAGTGATTGTTTAAGAGAGTAAGTATGTGTACGTTTCCTTAGAAGTAAGGTGGTAGTGTGTGTATATCTGTATATGCAAGTAAATAGATATTCAATAGTTTATTTGCATGTGTGAGTATGTGTGTGAGTAACTACATATGATGAGTCAGTATATGTATGAGTGACTATATAGAACTGTTGGTGAATGAGTGGATGTATATATAGATGGTGGAATTATTGAATTGGTTGTTGTAACTGGTATGGGTATCTCCATTTTTTTGAAAATTTTAGTTTCTATTTTTGGATATGTGTTTCACGGGTTACATTACAGTGAAAGGAGGTCTGTCACTCTGTCACAAGGATGGTGTCATCAGTAATGTCATGAGTGATGTCACTGACCATGTCTTGAGTGATGTAATATGTGACGTCATCAGCAGTGCATTGCACGCGCAAGTTATAGTGAGTCCAACTAACTATAACGTGGGAATTTCAATGGTTTTATGCGAGTAAAATTTCCAGCTAACTATAACTGGTGTAAAACCTATGGTTTTTTCAGTGAATTTCATAGGTTTTTTAAATGCTACTTCCTAACTATAACGTGTGTAAAACCTTTGGTTTTTTCAGTGAATATATATATATATATATATATATTACCTACTGGCGGTCGCCAGTAGGTAGTTATAGTTAGGATTGTTTTCCATAGGGAATCCGCAACATTCTATTGGGAATAACTTTGGCACAGATTGAGGGATCTACCTGTAAGTTTCCTCAAATTTGCCTCGCGGTGGTCCGCTTCTTCCCTGAAAGTTTCGGGGGGATTCGTCAAGTGGGGGCTGAGATAAAAGGGGGGGTCCCAAAACATGTATTCCCCATGTTAATTTCCATAGGGCGGTTGGACTCACTTTTAGCCCGAACGGCTGAATGGATTTCCACGAAACTTGGCAAAATTGTAGGGACTGGTAGCCCGATGTGCCTTTGCTATGTCTCAAGATATGTGCTCCAGTGAATTTTGAGTAATTTAGGTTAAAAAATATATATATATATCTATAAGCGCGCACCGGTACGCGCACCGGGGCGCGTACCGTATGCGTAACGCGAGTACGCGAGCGGAAAGCTGATTGGTTCATGGGTGTCTGTCAACATTCCAAACAGACCGGAGCGGCCGCCATCTTGTGTCTCGGTAGGATCGAGACAGAAGAGGTGCCAAAACAAAGAGGGAAATAACCAAAAGGGGGCAGGGTAGACCCCCCTGACCCCCTAGGTTTGATGTGGGGGTCATAAAAGGGCACCGCCGGTTAAAAAAAAAAAAACGATTTTCGCGAGGGGAGCGCCCGGTACGCGCCCCGGTGTGCGCACCGGGGATCGTACCCTGGAGAAAAAACAATGACAGACTTCTTTACAAATGTAGCATTTTTTAATTCATTGGAGGTAGTTCTTTTTCATTTTTTAAGAACACAGCTCTTTGATGAGAATTGGAGGTAGCTCTGAAAATAACTTTTGTTTTTCTTCTTTTTTTTAACAAAAACAAAAACAGGGAACTGGAAACAGCTCAACAGGAGCCAAAATAAAAATTAGGCCTGGGGATGGCAGCGGTGGTTCTCGAGAGCTCGAACCATGAGTGTGACACTTTGCTCCCCATAGCAAAGAAGATGGTCACATTTTCGGCATTTTATTATAGCCTGATTAAAAGCAGGATGAATATTTGGTATCATCTCCTGCTCACGCCGACGCACAGAAGGTGTTGCTCCACCGGTAGAAGTAGAGCCACCATCCCTGGGAGCCTCTCGTGCCAGAGCTCTGACACTCTCCCGTGCATAGTTCTGGGGATGTTTCCTTGACACGTGGTGTACCATCGTCCAGTTCCCGAAGCTGTATTTTTTTCTGGGATTTCCTCTCGATAAGATGGTGTGGCATATTTTACACTCCACCTTTGGAGCATTTACCTTCTTCTCCCCCTCTGTAATTTTGAAAAATTTCCAAATGAAATGTTCCTTCACAGTTCGTTCAGGAACCTCCTCATCAATGAAATCCTCAGTCTCATCACTGCTGCTGGATGCTCTTGCAGCCATGATAATAGAAGTAAATATGACACAGGTGCCAAAAGCAGGTCTTGCACTCACAAAAGTGAAACAAGAAGTGAAGGAAATGGGTGGGGATTTCAGTCTTTGTAAAAAAAAAAAGTTATGACTTGTTATGCTTACACTACGCGCTCTGGAGCGCTTCCAGGGGCGCGTACGCGGCGCGAACGTGGGCGCTTCCGGATGCGCTTCTGGGGGCGCTTACGCGGAGCGCCTAAATGACGTTTTGCGATTTTGTTTTACGCACGGGGAAATAGCGCTTCCGGGTGCGCTCTCGGGTGAGCGCACCGTGAGCGCACCGAGGATTTTTTTTTTTTTTTAAATATACATTGAACAAATAATTTTTTTTTACAAAAAAAATAATAATTGTTGTAAAAAACAGCTAATAAAAAAAACTTAGGTTACAAAGTCGATATACAAAGGAATTAGCTTTTAAAAAAACTATAAAAATTCACTGAAAAAACCATAGGTTTCACAAACGTTATAGTTAGGAATTCGTTTTTTAAAAACCATTGAAATTCACTGAAAAAACCATAGGTTTCAGACCAGTTATAGTTAGGAATTAGCATTTAAAAAACCTATTAAATTCACTGAAAAAACCATAGGTTTCACACCAGTTATAGTTACCTGGAAATTTTACTGACATAAAACCAATGAAATTCCCACGTTATAGTTTGTTGGACTCACTATAACTCGCGCGCCCGCAATGCACTGCTGATGATGTCACATATTACATCATTCATGACATGGTTAGTGACATCACTGATGACGTCACTGATGACATCTCAAATGACATCACTGATGACATCACTGATGACATCTCAAATGACATCACTGATGACATCATCAATGTGATAATACAATACACCTCCTCACACTGTAATCTAACACATTGTACACCTAGTGTTAAATAGAAACTACCATTCTTGAAACCATTGACACAGTAAAACCACTTAACTACATATGCACTCACTGATTTCTAGGTCTACACACACATCCACTCATTCACCCATACAATCTTTCATGCATACAGTCACTCATCAATACAAGACCAACATATACACTCATACACCAATACAGGGACTCACACACTGTCACTCATCCATTGAGTTACTCCTACACCTAGTCAGTTATGTAAAGAATCAATCACACTCCCATTTCCACAACTATACAGTTATACACACAAAACCTTGCTTATTTAAACATAGACTAACATATACTTACTGTGTTTTACAATCACTGATACAAGTACATATTGATAGATATAGTCACTTATGCAATCACAGGCAGTTAGATATAGTCATTTATATATGACAACTCTCACATGCAGCAGCTTACACAACAACAAACATAATGATGTACACATTCAGACAGTTTAGTCAGATACCCATGCATTCACTAAGACACATTTAATTACTCACTCATGCAGTCAGTCATGCACCTACTAAATCCTTCATCCAGACACTCATAGATACACTTACTCTTCAATATGTAAAACATATTTTAACTTTACAGAAACACACAGACACTGGATGATGTCATCAGTGATGTCATTTGAGATGTCATCAGTGATGTCATCAGTGATGTCATTTGAGATGTCATCAGTGACATCATCAGTGATGTCACTAACCATGTCATGAATGATGTAATATGTGACATCATCAGCAGTGCATTGCGGGTGCGCGAGTTATAGTGAGTCCAACTAACTATAAAGTGGGAATTTCATTGGTTTTTATGTCAGTAAAATTTCCAGGTAACTATAACTGGTGTGAAACCTATGGTTTTTTCAGTGAATTTAATAGGTTTTTTAAATGCTAATTCCTAACTATAACTGGTCTGAAACCTATGGTTTTATCAGTGAATATATATATATATATATATATATATATATATATATATATATATATATATATATATATATATATATATATATATATATATATATATATATATATATATATATATATATATATATTACCTACTGGCGGTCGCCAGTAGGTATATATAGTTAGGATTTTTTCTCTATGGGATTTTTGAAAATTCTATGTCTAATAACTTTGGCGTTTGTGGACGGAATTGGCTGAAATTTTCAGGAAAATGGCACATTTTGTTTCTGAGCAGCCCTTGAAAATTTGGGAGGGGTTCGTCAAGGGGGGGCCGAGAAAAAAGGGGGGTCCCAAAACGTGTTTTTAACATTGAGTTTTCCATAGGGCGGTTGGCCTCACTTTTAGCCCGAACGGCTGAATGGATTTGCACGAAACTTGGCAAAATTGTAGGGACTGGTAGCCCGATGTGCCTTTTGTAGGTCTCAATATATGTGCTCCAGTGGATTTTGAGAAATTAACGTTTAAAAAAAGATATATATCTGTAACAGCGGACCTGGCAGCGTCCCAGGACGCGTACTTTTCGCGCAACGGAGCTTTGTGAAGCGAAGCTGATTGGTTCTCCGGCGTCTGTCAACATTCCAAAAAGTCCGTAGCGGCCGCCATCTTGTCTCTCGGTAGGATCGAGAGACAAGAGGAGGTCAAAACAAAGGGGGAAATAACTATAAGGGGGCATAGTAGATCCTCGCTGACCCCCTAGGTTTGATGTGGAGGTTTTAAAAGGGCCCCGCGGGGCAAAAAAAAATAATAATAATAATAATCGAACGGCTGAATGGATTTGCACGAAACTTGGCAAAATATTAGGGACTGGTAGCCCGATGTGCCTTTGCTAGGTCTCAATATATGTGCTCCAGTGGATTTTGAGAAATTAACGTTCAAAAAAAGATATATATCTGTAACAGCGCTCCGCTTCGCGTAACGGAGGTTTGCGAAGCTGATTGGTCATTCTGTCACTGGGCTATAGTTGGGCTACATCTGGCTGATATTTGGGCTACATTTGTTTTTTTGTGTGTCTGGCGGCCATCTTTGGGCTACATTGGGCTACATTGGGCTTCATTGGGCTACATTGGGCTACATTTGGGCTCCAACATATATATAGGCCAATGTAGCCCAATATATATTTTTCAAAGGTAATTTTCGTAAAAACCACTGGAGCATATATCTTGAGACATAGCAAAGGCACATCGGGCTACCAGTCCCTACAATTTTGCCAAGTTTCGTGGAAATCCATTCAGCCGTTCGAGCTAAAAGTGAGTCCAACCGCCCTATGGAAATGAAGAAAATGAATGGGTAATTTGTAATTAGCAAATAGCTAATCGCAAACTAGGAATGGTAAAGAATCGCTATTTATTCCTTAAAGTTCGCTATTTAGGAAATGCAAAAAACTTTGATGATACATATGGCGGTTCATCTCTAACAAGATAAGAAGCATAGGGATACATTTATGATGACTGGCGCATCACCAGGGATGTGTTAGTCATTCTGTGCCGCTGTTCCGTCACCTATGGTGTGCTGCATTTACAATGCGGCGCATCATGGGGCAAAAACAGCACAGATGCGTGATGTATCTGTGCCGTAAAGGTGGCGCATTGCTGGAGTTGTATCGCAAGTGTGATGAAGCTCCAGCAAGGGTCGGGGGTGCCCCTGTCGCAGGGTTTCTGTTCTCACACAGAACTGTGGACAGAGGATTGGAACCTCGGCGAATTAGGGTGTCCCAAAACTCACGTTAGTAATCAAAAACTCCTTAGCAAGCTAGGTACAGTGTCACATTGGATATAACAAACTCTCAATGTTTAGACAATCCAGAATATGAACTTGTAGTACCTCAGGATACGTGGAACTCATGAACAGTCGGTCGTTATATATTTCTTAGAAACCAGAACATGGAGTTAAGAAGAACACATGTGTATTTGAAATGTTTATTTACTAATGCCGTCTTCTCAGGCGTAGTATCTTAGATAATACAAGTACACATATTATCAGTAGCAAAATTACCAGCATAGTTACTAGTACATAAAAAGCGAATGGTGATAGTATGTTAACATGCTGTAAATGAATAAGAGTTAGCAACACTTATAAGCAGCCGCGGGCCGTGGAGGGAGTTACGGTGGGGCAGGGAGGCGGGGAGGGGGAGGGGCAAGGTAGAGAGGGCTCCACCCTGCTTCTCCCCCTCCCCGCCTCCCTGCCTCACCGTAACTCCCTCCACGGCCCGCGGCTGCTTATATCTCACCCTCCCTAATACACATATTATATTATTTGCTAAGAAGGTCTCTTTGTGTTGGTTTAGGGCGTGCCCATACTTTAGTGTCTTAGATTTGAAGGAATCACATCAGCATACACCAGCTCTCTCTTCATGTGAACCGCATCAACTGTTGTGTATGTGTGTTCGGCAAAGCAATATAAAACCCGCCTCATGCCCAGAATTGGCAGAAGTTGCACTTATGTTATGAGTATGAAGTCGTGGAGATCAGACCTCATAACAATTCTGTATCGTGTTGTTCTTGAAACTTTAGCACTCGCTGTACAGATATAGTTTAACAAGCAAAGCAGATAGTAGAGCAATAACATATTATTCTCATGTAAACCACGATGAACTACTAGGTGGAAAGCTAAAGCAACAACTAAGTGTCGTGTGCAGAAGTTGCAAAAAAGGAAAAATGGCGTTTAAACCGGTAATGAGCCCATGCTAACTTAACACGGTGTAAAGATATCCAGGACCTAGATGACACCTCCCCATGATCCGGAAACGAACTGAATAAGATAATAGAAGTGCCATCTCATGAGAGCAGATTGCAAGTTTATATGTGGACGGTCCGCAAGGTAAAGCATTAAAAACTAGGAAAATTTAATGCTAAAGAAAAATAAAACAGCCAAGTACTTTATCGAGTCTTAAGCCAATAGGCAAGGTAAATAATAAAAACTTGACAAATAAGTCAATGAATTGTCAATGAAATGCTAGTACTCAGCATATCAAACATGAAAAAGGTCTATGACATAACTGTGTATGCAAAATAAGCTGCAACAGCCTCCAATAGGAAGTCACCGTCTTCATCCGAAAACAGTTCAGCCATCCAATTTAAAAGCGGAAAAGAACATACGTGCTCTCCCAGCACCGGATCCTCTATCACCATCAGAGGACAGCTCGGTGGGTTTTCAAGAAAGCTCTGTTCCAAGAAAGACTGTGCTGCCGCCAGTAAATTCCAGGGACCAAGTAGTCCATGCATCAATGCCACAGACATAATCCTTTCGCCAGGACAAACCAACTCGTGAGTAATGATAGGAGTCATCAGCTGATTAAAGTCGACGTCAGGAGAAACCGGTCCGCAGAGACACAAATCAATGGCCCAATCGAAATCACAGGTCAGGCAGTGAAATACAGGCTGGACACAGGTGAAGTAGGAGAATCGAAAAGATAATCCATATGCCGTGCTTAATATCGCCAACGGCATTGTGCCATAATATTCTAGCATGCGATTGCAGAACAGTGTCAGCAGCTGCAGGGTGGGAGGTTGCATAGGAGGGACATCCATATTTAAAAATGTAAAAAAGCACAAGAGCGTCCGCTGGTAATGCAAGTAAAAATGCCAATCCACGAACCAGAGTGGAGAAAATAGAATGAAAGGAAGCAGGGATGACTCCAAAGATTTTCTCAAATGAAGTCACGAGACCACTGGTAACAACTTTAAAAAAGTGCCCCAGGGTCTTTGTGGAGGATGCGTTAAAGATAGTCGGAACCATCTTGCTGAAATTGAAAGGCAAATCTGAATTGAAAAGGGTCTGCACCTCTGTACGGGTGTTCGCTATGTGAAGCACGAAAGTTTCACGGGCCGAACTCAAGGCCACCTCTCTCTGAGACAAAAGAGCTCTTATTCTTGCCATGCCGTTGAAATCTGTCCCAAGGTTGGTATTTGTGGCCAGATTGAAAACTCCCTATGTTCATGTGTGGGAGGAAATAGAACATTTCTGCAGCAAATAACCCGTTCACTTACTGTTACGATAAAAGGAATACTTTTAATTAACTCAGAACAATCTTCATTATTGAGCATCAAATAACTACCATTTTCCAACAACTTGAACGTGGGGATGATAGCAGAAACTGGCGTGCCTTGCAACACGCAAGCCATATTTGGTCGGTGTTTGTTGCATGAACCGTGTAACTGTATGTGCCTACACATTAGTGAATGATCTGGCGTCTCAGTGCATTCCTCTCCATTCAGATAAACTTCTTGATCATCTTTGAAACATCTGTATGTGTATGGAAGCGACCAGACCTCATGAAGGAAAGCACTACCTAAAGGTTCATAACGACCTATTGGTATATATTTCATACAATTTGAAAACTTATATAAAGCAAAAGGCAGCGTTATTAAACCGTGGATAAGGCACGTTGCCAAAAAACCCGCAATCCTCTGCTGATGATGTCACTGAGCATGTCATGAATGATGTAATATGTGACATCATCAGCAGTGGATTACGGGTAATAGTATCTCTAGTTTACTCCCCTATAGCTGTCTTTCTTTTAACATAAGTGTCTGTTTCCTTCCCTTATACTTACTGTTTTTGGTTCGCTTCCGGTTCGCGTACCGGCGAGCGAACTGGGAAGCGAACTAAGAGAAATAGAGGTTGGCACAGTTCCAAATATTGTACCAATTTTTTAATAACGGGGAGGTAGTTCTGAAAAGAACTTTTTTTTTATTGTTTTTGTTGTTTTATATTTTTTTTATTATTTTTCGGAACATTTTTTTACTTTTTTTGACTTTTTCTGAACAGTTTTATATTTTTTTGGGTTTTTCTTGGAGGGGGCAATGAAAACGATTCATTGTAAAGGGCTCAACAGGAGCAACAAAACAAAAAAAGAAGTATTTATTATTTTGGGCGTTTCGTACAAACTTGCATATGATAGTCAATAGCTCTGTTGATCAGAGTGATGCTTCTTTCTCCGTAGCAAATGAATCCATCGCAAAATACGCAGATGTGTTTTACTTCACCAAATCTCATTTGTATATTTGGCACCATCTCCCTGCCCTCTGGTCCCGTTACTTCCGGTACAACAGATCTTCTGGCCATAATAGGGAGATTATCTAGGTCCTTCCGAAACTGTGCAGCACTGTAGTTGTTAGGATGCCACCTAGTCATATGGCGATGCATTGTGTAGTTTCCGAAACTGTATTTTTTCTCGGTTCCTCTGGACAGTCTATCTTGACATATAAGGCAAGTTACGTATCTTGCATTTACTTTTTTCTGACCTTTGGGAATTTTAAAAAATTGCCAAATGAAGTTTTCTTTCCGGTGAGACGTCCTGGGCTGCTCAGGCAAAAACTGCCTCTCTTCGTGCTCGTCGTCCTGTTCCTCTTCTTCCTCTTCTTGTTGAATTATAACTTGAGCAGGTGGTCCACTCTTCCTTGGATGTGGTGGAGGTGGTGGGGAAGCACCAGCTGAAGCTACTAAAGAAGCCATTGCTCAGTGATCACAAAGGGTCTTTCTCTCACAATGATGAAAGTCAGAGTGAGGAAAGAAGGAGGGATTTTCATCATTTGGGAAAAACAAGAGTTCTCAACCAATCAAAAGTGTTCATTTTAGATTATATGACCTAGTCTTACATCATTAGGAAACCAAAAGTGAAATGAACCAATGAAAAGTGTTATTACCAAGTCACATGACTTGCTGTGTTTACGTTAAGCGCTTTGCAGGGCCTCCCGGTTTGCTTCCAGAAACCTGCGCTTTGCGACTCGCTTCGCGTACCAGTTCGCTAACGTAGCACGTCATATGACGTATCACGCGAGAACGTGAAACGTCATGCGGACGGGAGGCGTCACGATGTTGTTTTCTAACGCGGCACTTGCGGTAAAGAAACGTTTACCGGCTCGCGGTCTATTTCGCGGCATCAAGGTCAGCTAACGGGAAGCTTCCCGATTCGCGAAGCGGGAACGAAGAAAAAAAAATATTTAAAAAAAAAATTATTCATAAACATATAAAATATATTTTTGGATTTAAAGAAGAATACATTTTACAGCTACAGATATTAGCTGTTAAAAAACCAATGAAATTCACAGAAAAAACCATAGGTTATAGACCATATATAGTTAGGAATTAGCATTTACAAAACCTTGAAAATTCACTGAAAAAACCATAGGTTATAGACCATATATAGTTAGGAATTAGCATTTAGAAAACCTTATTTTACTCACACAAAACCATTGAAATTCCATATATAGTTAGTTGCACTAACTATATATCGCGCACCCGCAATCCACTGCTGATGATGTCACATATTACATCATTCATGACATGGTCAGTGACATCACTGATGACATCACTGATGACATCTCAAATGACATCACTGATGACATCATCTAGTGTCTGTGTGTTTTTGTAAAGTTTAAATATGTTTTACATATTGAAGAATGAGTGGATGTATGGAAGACTGAGTGTGTGTGTGGCTGGCTGGGAGGTGTGTGACTCTGTGCATATCAATGTGTACTTGTATCAGTGATTGTATAAGAGAGTAAGTATGTGTTAGTATATGTGTGAAAAGTATGGTGTTCTGTGTTTAACTATAGATGAGGAAATCGAAGTGTGATTGATTCTTCACAGGACTGACTAGGTGTATGAGTGCATATGATAGTGTTCTAATAATAACTGACTGTATGTATGAGTAATTGTATGGGTGAATGAGTGAATGTGTGTGTAGACGTACGAATCAGTGAGTGCGTATGTAGTAACTGGTATTGGTGTGTCATGATGTCATCAGTGATGTCATTTGAGATGTCATCAGTGATGTCATTTCAGATGTCATTAGTGATGTCATCAGTGATGTCACTGAAGTATGGTGTTCTGTGTTTAACTGTATAGATGAAGAAATGGAAGTGTGATTGATTCTTTACAGGACTGACTTGGTGTGTGAGTAACTCCATGGATGAGTGGCAGTGTGTGACTGTCTGCATAGGTGTATGAGTGCATATGATAGTGTTGTAATAATGAGTGACTGTATGTATGAGTGATTGTATGGGTGAATGAGTGAATGTGTGTGTAGACGTAGGAATCAGTGAGTGCGTATGTAGTAACTGGTATTGGTGTGTCATGATGTCATCAGTGATGTCATTTGAGATGTCATCAGTGATGTCATCAGTGATGTCATTTGAGATGTCATCAGTGATGTCATCAGTGATGTCACTGACCATGTCATGAATGATGTAATATGTGACATCATCAGCAGTGGATTGCGGGTGCGCGATATATAGTTAGTGCAACTAACTATATATGGAATTTCAATGGTTTTGTGTGAGTAAAATAAGGTTTTCTAAATGCTAATTCCTAACTATATATGGTCTATAACCTATGGTTTTTTCAGTGAATTTTCAAGGTTTTGTAAATGCTAATTCCTAACTATATATGGTCTATAACCTATGGTTTTTTCTGTGAATATATATATATATAGATATAGATATATATATATATATATATATATATATATATATATATATATATATATATATATATATATATATATATATATATATATATACTAGCAGCCCGTCCTGACGTTGTCCGGGTATGAAATAGAATGTGTGTAATGTGTGTATTTGGCAAGGGCAATTTATTTTAAAATCTCGCGGTAGACAACATTTTTTGTTTCATTAGAATAGGGACGGAGAAGTCCCAGCTGCAGCCCTGGTTGATGTTAGCAGGCGCGTGTAATGCCGTTGAATGAGAGAGTTATCAGCCGCTGGTAAATCCATTTAATGAGAGAGTTGAATGACAGCGAGTAGGAGAGGCTGCAGTAATTGTCCCCGCAGACACGCTCATTTGCGTGTTCCCCACTTGAGGCCCAGATGCAGGCCTCTTTGATGTTAGCAGGCACGTGTTCCCCCGCTTGAGGCCCAGCTGCAGCCCCGGTTGATGTTATCAGGTGCGTGTAATTAGTGTACTGATCCGCTGCCTGAGCCCGGCTAGAGCCCTGGTTGATGGTAGCAGGCGCG
Source organism: Lissotriton helveticus (assembly GCF_964261635.1). Lineage (NCBI taxonomy): Eukaryota > Metazoa > Chordata > Amphibia > Caudata > Salamandridae > Lissotriton > Lissotriton helveticus. The sequence goes on from NC_136067.1 coordinate 1,109,253,385, forward strand.
TGTAATTTCGTTGAATGAGAGAGATCAGTAACAGCGCGCAGGAGAGGCTACAGTAACGTTACTTACCAGGCCTCCAGGTGAACGCGTTTGTCACGCCCCCAGCACATGGCCACAGCAGACGATCTTCTGATTAATGTACGATCCACATGGCATGAAGGGCAGAACGTAGCACACGCCCCCAGCGTTTCTCACGCCCCCAGGGTGCCCCTTGATGCGGCACAATTGCGTTCACATGGCATGAAGGCCGGACACACGCCCCCAGCATTTCTCACACCCCCAGCGTGTCACGCCCCCAGCGTGCCCCTTGATGCTGCGCAGGAACGTAATTGGCGCTTGTATGTACGACTCACATGGCATGAAGGGCGGACACACGCCCCCAGCGTTTGTCACGCCCCCAGCACACACCCACAGCCCACGATGTGATGGCTGTACCACACGCCCCCAGCGTTAGTCTTGCCCCCAGCCCACGCCCACAGCACAACGCAGACACGCCCACAAGGGACTACTTTGCTGTCACGGTTCTTTTACCTTTTAAATGTATAGAGGAGTTGGCCTAACGGCTAAGGCGCTCGACCTCGGACCTGGGGATCAGGGTTCGAGTCTTGGTAACGACGCCAAACATCCTGTGTTTCTGGGCAAATCACTTAATCCCCCCGTGCCTAACAAAAATGAATGTGTGTCCTCATGTAATGTAACTGGTGCTATGTAAAGCGCTCTGATACCTGATTCAGTTCGGGTCAAGTTCACGCTATATAAAACTCTGAAAAAATATATATATATATGGTGGCCGTCTGCATAGCCTATGTCATTCTGCTGCAACTGCCCTTTCCAACACTGTTTTGGGTGTTGTGATTGGTGCTGTGGTTACTGAGATTACCCACCTCAAAGGTGTGGGCTCTCTCTTTATAATATTAGTATGGATATATATATATATATATATATATTCACTGAAAAAACCATAGGTTTTACACACGTTATAGTCAGGAAGTAGCATTTACAAAACCTATGAAATTCACTGAAAAAACCATAGGTTTGACACCAGTTATAGTTAGCTGGAAATTTTACTGATATAAAACCAATGAAATTCCACGTTATAGTTAGTTGGACTCACTATAACTTGCGCGTGTAATGCACTGCTGATGACGTCACATATTACATCACTCATGACATCACTGATGACACCATCCTTGTGACACAGTGACAGACCTCCTTTCACTGTAATCTAACCTTGAAACACTTATTCAAAAATAGAAACTCAAATTTTCAAAAAAATGGAGATACCCATACCAGTTACAACAACCAATTCAATAATTCCACCATCTATATACACATGCACTAATTCACCAACAGTTCTATATAGTCACTCATACATATATTCACTAATCATATGTAGTGATACACCTACACATCCTGTTACACACCAACAGTCATCCAAAAGTTATTCACACACATACTCACACATGCAAATAAACTATTGAACATCCATTTATTTGCATAAACAGCTATACACACACTACCACTTTACTTCTAAGGAAACTTACACATACTTACTCTCTTAAAAAATCACTTATAGAAACACATACTAATTTAAACAGGAACTCTTACAATCCCTCACTCTCACATATACTCACTTATATACATCAATATTCACATATACTAGATTAAAACATATGTAGTTACTGATAAATACACTAATAAGACAGTCATTCACTCACTAACACAGACATATACACACTCATCCACCCATACAGTCCTGCACATATGCTGTCTTCAAAACACATACAAACAGAGACTCAGTCATTCTTGCATCTATGTACTAAGTAATACTCCCACCAAAGCATCCAAACACTCATACTGATATTAAGAAAAACATCTAATAACCTATATACATACACATGTACCTACTCATCAACCCATGCAGCCACTTATACACAAAGTGAAACACTAATACATATATTCAAACATTTAAGCATTACTCACTAATATATGTATTCACTAAGATATTCAATAATATATACATATATAACACATATTTATTTTTCAGAAAGACACACATTCACTGGATGGTGTCATCAGTGATGTCATGAGTGATGTAATATGTGACGTCATCAGCAGTGCATTACACGCGCAAGTTATAGTGAGTCCAACTAACTATAACGTGGAATTTCATTGGTTTTATATCAGTAAAATTTCCAGCTAACTATAACTGGTGTCAAACCTATGGTTTTTTCAGTGAATTTCATAGGTTTTGTAAATGCTACTTCCTAACTATAACGTGTGTAAAACCTATGGTTTTTTCAGTGAATTTCATTGGTTTTTAAAATGCTAATTCAGAAATATCTCGTGTATACAACCTATACTTTTGTCAATAAAGTTCTGGCAATATTTTTTTCAGAAACAAGCCGTTTTCTTCACTGTTCAAGTTGCATAGAGACTCCTTGTAAAGCGAAACAGAATTAGAAAGTCTGTACCTTGCCTTTTTTCAACGCATTAAAATTTGCCTGTAAATAAAAATAGCCTTTCTAAACTTTCGTGCACGACCCGGTGTGCGCACTCTCGGCAACAGTTCTCAATAAAATGGATAGCGCATTTCCAGGCTTTCGTGCGCGACCGACTGCGCGCACCCGCCTATATATTTCGTGAAAACTTTGCAATCTGAACTTATTGAATTTCTTCATAGACCCATCAAAGAACTTATAATACGTCAAAGAGACTAAACCTAGGCTTCTTTTTTAATATTATGAAAATTTTCATTAAATGGAGCCAAATGTCTTTTTAAACTTTCGTGTGTGACCGAATGTACACACCTTGGTATTTAAAAAAAATATCTAAAAGGTTTTATACTTTAACAATTGTATGCTTGAATCGAGCTCAGAAGATATATTGAATCCGGATATGTTTGGATTTACTCCTTTTCACGTTTTGAAACTTCGCTGAATTAGACCGCTACTTCCAAATGGCGTACGTGACCAGATACTATCACCGCGTACACGTCCTGAGACGCGCATGTGAAGTCATGTGACTTGAAAACAACACTTCCAATTGGTTCTTAGTAGTTTCTATTCTGCAATTTACACGGAGCACTCCACCCACTTCTCTCACTATCTTTTCTACTCTCAAAAGAGAACAACGTTCAACACCCTTCGGAAGACTTTGCTGAAATGGCTTCCGCCCCGCATTCATCTTCCGAATCTGAAGGAAATGAGCGACTACCTTTAAAAAGAAAAAAGGAATCTTTTATTTGACAATTTTTCACTTATCCTGAAGAACAAAAGAAAGTGAATGCGCCAAAAGTTACCTGCACGATATGCAATTCGGTTCTCTCAAGAGGAAATCCATGAAAAAAATATTCCTTTTCCATACATACCATGGTGCGGCATGTCAAACAAGTGCACCCTGTGGAATTTGCACAGGCATCAACAAGAGCCCTGGCCACGCTATTACCATCAGAGGTGGCCAGCACATCTTCTGGTGGACGACCTGTATCTCCATCGAGTGCTGTGATGGACTTGAGACCATATCTTGCAAAGGTGCACATGAAATGCAACGAGTGTGGAGAAATTCTTCTGTACGGAGAGCAGAGCCTCATTCTTACTAAACTAAAAATTGAGAGTCATAAATGCCCCGAGAAAAGATACTTTTCTTCATTTCATTTTGATCCTGTGTCACACATGAAAATGTTTTTGCAAGTTAAAAAAATCAAAAACTGCATGACACTGTTCCTGTCAAGGTAGCATAGCTGGCGGCCTAGGGGTGGAGGACCGTTGTGCAAATACCCCGGGGAGGACTCTGGATATGCTTGGTCCCTGAGATTCTTCGATGTCACTGCCTTCCACAAATGGCATAAGTCCTGGATGTTCGGTGCCATACTTGAGGGTTTGACCTAAAGACACGTCCTGCGGTGCCCTGGTCCAAAATCAAAAACAACATAACACTTGTTTTAAAAAAAAAAAAAAAGTTATTTTCAGAACTAACTCATTGTACCAAAAACAGCTCCAGGAGCATATTATAAAGGGGGTTTATCTCCCCTTTTTTGGCTTTCGTTCGTGCGCGACCGTGTGCGCGCACCCGCCTATATATTTCGGGAAAACTTCGCGATTGCAACTTATTAAATTTCTTCATAGACCCATCAAAGAACTTATACTACGTCAAAGACAGTAAACCTAGGCTTCTTTTTTATTATTATGAAAATTTTCATTAAATGGAGCCAAATGTCTTTTTAAACTTTCGTGTGTGACCGAATGTACACACCTTGGTATTTAAAAAAAAAATATAAAAGGTTTTACACTTTAACAATTGTATGCTTGATTCGAGCTCAGAAGATATATTAAATCCGGATATATTTGGATTTACTCCTTTTCACGTTTTGAAACTTCGCTGAATTAGACCGCTACTTCCAAATGGCGTACGTGACCAGATACTATCACCGCGTACACGTCCTGAGACGCGCATGTGAAGTCATGTGACTTCAAAACAACACTTCCAATTGGTTCTTAGTAGTTTCTATTCTGCAATTTACACGAAGCACTCCACCCACTTCTCTCACATCTCTTCCCTGTTATCTGCAATTGTGAACATCAAAAGGAGCTGCGCTACGCCCCTGTAAGAGGCCTCACTCCCACTGCTGCAACGGCTTAGCAGTCCTCCAGATGCACAGGAACAGCCCCTCCGATCCATTGAAGTTCTGTGTCGGTCTCAATACCACTTACGAAATGAAAATAAGCACTGAAGAATATTTATGCTGTAGCAGGAGGAGTACTACATGCTTGCAGAATGCATTCTATTACCTATAAAAAAGTGAAACACCCACGCTACAATCATATAGAATACTTCCTCTAAAGAAGCCTGTGAATAACTTTCGAACATCAGGTTAACCTTTTTTTACTCTCTCATCATTGTTAAAGATAAGTATTTACAATACTATATTAAACAATGCCATGATTTTTCCTTTTTAATTTTAAAAATCTTGCAATCTTTCACAAACCCAATACTCATGGCTTCTTTTTCGTGACAAAAATCTTGCAATATTACATACCTACATAGAATAACAGAAAAAACATAACACTACAAAGGCCAAACAGTCTACTAAACGCGGATTTGTAACCTATGGGGCAGATTTATGTTAACTACTTCATACCCAGATATGCACCAGTTAATGTGCACCACAGTATGGTAGTGCTCCGTTACCTATGGTGTGCCACATTTGAAATGTGGCGCACCATGGTACAAAAACACCATACATGCGTAACACATCTGTGCTCAAAAACTAATACATTGCTAGAGTTGCATCGCAACTGTGATGCAGCTCCAGCAAGGCTCACCAATGCACTATATTCACAATGCTGCGTCAATACCTACGCCTGCTTCAAGCACATGCACAGTTTTGAAACAGCATGGGCCTGAAAGTCACTGAGTGAAATATCATACATTACAGTCAGCCACTTTCAAGACGCATTCCTTCAGAGGAACACTTACCGGTTATTAGAGGTAGATCGTCCGATTCCACCGGAGGAGACCCCTAATAAAAAAGACATATATATAAAATGCGGACTAGCCGCTGTATCGTGCTAGCAAACTTTAACTTAAAAATCGTTAGAAAAAACAAAAGGAATCGAGCAAAATCAGTAGGCCACTGATAGGATCTCTTTTTCACCTCGCTAAAATAGAAACATTAGGAACAACCCCTCATGAGAAATACGAAACTAGTGAGAGAAACCGAGCTCGACGCCATGATGGCTGCAAGATAGCTCGGCTCCGCTGCCCACCCCGCCCAAAATAACGACAAACCCTATACAAATATTATAAATAAATACAACACACCAGCAAAGTAACAGGGTAAAACGTTTTATTAAATTACTATTTACATGGCAGCCTGCTGCAACATGAAAACAACACTTCCAATTGGTTCTTACTAGTTTCTATTCTGGAATTTACACGCAGCACTCCACCCACTTCTCTCACTATCTTTTCTACTCTCAAGAGAGAACAACGTCCTACATTTTTCGGAAGACTTTGGTGAAATGGCTACCGTATCTCATTCATCTTCCGAATCTGAACAAAATGATCGACTACCTTTAAGAAGAAAAAAAGAATCTTTCATCTGGCAATTTTTCACTTATCCTGAACATCAAAAGAAAGTAAATGCACCAAAAGTAACCTGCACGATATGTGACTCGTTTCTCTCAAGAGGAAATCCAACAAAAAAATATTCCTTTTCCATACATACCATGGTGCGGCATGTCAAACAAGTGCACCCTGTGCAATTTGCAGAGGCATCGACAAAAGCCCTGGCCACGCTATTACCATTAGAGGTGGCCAGCACATTTTTTGATCGACGACCTGTATCTCCATCGAGTGCAGAGATGGACTTGAGATATTTAACTATATATGGTCTATAACCTATGGTTTTTTCAGTGAATTTGCTCCGCCGCCCACCCCGCCCAAAATAACGAGAAACCCTATGCAAATATTATAAATATATACAACACACCAACAAAGTAACAGGGTAAAACGTTTAATTAAATAACTATTTACATGGCAGCCTGCTGCAACATCGATCCAAATGCATGGTTTTTTCAGTGAAATTCCTCCGCCGCCCACCCCGCCCAAAATAACGAGAAACCCTATGCAAATATTATAAATATATACAACACACCAACAAAGTAACAGGGTAAAACGTTTAATTAAATAACTATTTACATGGCAGCCTGCTGCAACATCTCCGCCAGGAAACGGCGTGGGGTGCACTGGAAGGGAGAGGCGGCGCGAACAAGCCTCCCCCACCTCCCCAGGTGGAGGTTTCTCAGCTACACCCCAGCGCTTCACTGATCTCCTTGTCCTCAGTCAAGCATCAATAGTAAGATTTTCATAGGTGAGTGTAGGTTCATAGTTTGCCATCCACAGACTAAAAGCCTGGAGTGGCAGTGAAAAAACCATAACTAGGTAAGAAGGAACGCAGAGGCTGTAGGAAGGACTCTGCATATGCTTGGTCCGTCCCTGAGATGCTTCGATGTCACAGCCTTCCACAAATGTCATAAGTCCTGGATGTTGGGTGCCATAGTTGAGGGTTTGACCTAAAGACACGTCCTGCGGTGCCCTGTTCCAACCATCACATATACCTGCGCCAGGAGACGGCGTGGGGTGCACTGGAAGGGAGAGGCGGCGTGAACGAGCCTCCCCCACCTCCCCAGGTGGAGGTTTCTCAGCTACACCCCTAAAGACACGTCCTGCGGTGCCCTGGTCCAACCATCACATATACCTGCGCCAGGAGACGGCGTGGGGTGCACTGGAAGGGAGAGGCGGCGCGAACGAGCCTCCCCAGGTGGAGGTTTCTCAGCTGCACCCCAGCACTTCACTCGACATAGGCGGCCGGCTCCCGGGGTCCGGCGGAACTTTTAGCCTTTTGGTGACTCTTCCATTCTGGACCTTGTCCCACAATCCGTTTGACCTGAAGACACGTCCTGCGGTGCCCTGGTCCAACCATCACATATACCTGCGCCAGGAGACGGCGTGGGGTGCACTGGAAGGGAGAGGCGGTGCGAACGAGCCTCCCCCACCTCCCCAGGTGGAGGTTTCTCAGCTACACCCCAGCGCTTCACTCGACAAGCTGAGTTGCGCCCGCCTGCACAGCCCGTGGCAGGGGCTCAGGGCGCTCACAGCCTAACACCAGCGCCGTGAGGGGAACGGCTGCGCTGCCAGAGAAGCCGTGAGGGGAACGGCGGTAGTTCCCATCGGGGAACTACAATACCCAGAAGCCCCGGGACAGGCGCACGAGGGTGGTGTCATCAGCGCGCCCGGAGGCGCTTCATAGCTCGAGCCCTCGGCGAGCTCCTGGGGGAGAACAAACAAGCCAGACCAAGCCTACCTGCACAGCCCGTGGCAGGGGCTCAGGGCGCTCACAGCCTAACACCAGCGCCGTGAGGGGAACGGCTGCGCTGCCAGAGAAGCCGTGAGGGGAACGGCGGTAGTTCCCATCGGGGAACTACAATACCCAGAAGCCCCGGGACAGGCGCACGAGGGTGGTGTCATCAGCGCGCCCGGAGGCGCTTCATAGCTCGAGCCCTCCCCTCGCCCCGCGAGTCGTGCGCGGGAGCTGCCCGGGAGAAGCCCGGGACAAGGGCGGGACAGTCTTTGGCAGTCGTTGGCAGGAGGAGGCAGGGCAGGGCCAGAGACTACGTTCCACGAAATGGGGAAACGCAAGCTGATTACGATTGGCGGAGAAGGTAAGAAGCCCAAAGTCCCCAGGAAATCAGAGACCATCATTTCATATTTGACAACCGCAGTAGGGGCCCTAAATGAAGAAATTGCTAACGCGGAAAAAGAACTGGGTCTCGATCAGCCAGCCACAGAGCCGAGGGACTTAATAGACTTAATAGATGCAGCAGTTCCCGAGTCCGCCCCACATATCCCACTGGAACCTAAAATAGTTGCTATAGCTCCTACCGCCTACTCCGTACCTAGGCCCATCACTCCACCGCATGACCTGGGTAGCGATATTGTACAACTTGATTCCCCTCTGAATATGCCACCCAAGACAAAAAATACACGAGACGAGGTACCCCGGAAGGACCACACTGACAGAGTGGATAACATGACACTTGAGGACCTTCAGGCCAATCTGGCCGATGTGGTGGAGGGACTTTTTGAATCTCGGTTGGAACCATTATTGGTCAACATAGCTAAAGACATTGTGGATACTCTCAAACTATGTGTAGACAATATTATGAAAAAATGCGAAAGAATTGACAAATACCTTAAGGAGTTTAACCCACATTGCCAGACCCCAATTAGGAGTAAAACTGTATCCGAGCAACAGGGGAGGGTTAACACACCAACTGACACACCACCAAGTTCACCTATGCAAGTGCATGGCACCAATTATATACCCGTGCTCACAACACTCAATGACAACATTGCCTCCTCACGGGGGACACAAAAGGCTGGCGCCGAGGGGATAGGGCCCCCTAAAGCGTTAGCCACCCTTAAACCCCAGGAACATCGTCCTAGCGAACCAAAAAAAAGACTGAGTCGTTCAGTGGATCTCCCCCCTGACGCAGCAAGTTTAGTTGTTAGTCTAACAGGGATTCCGTGTCTTAAACCACACCAGAGGGAATCGGAGATGGATTTACTAAATAGAACTAGGAACTGGTGCACACAGTTCAGCAGTGGAAGCATGGATGTGGGCAAATATATTATAGCTGCACGAAGGGTAGATTGGGTGGGGAGGAGGCCCAAAAGCATCACTGGAGACTGTGTGATTGTTAATTTTAATACACCTCACATAGCAGATACTCTACTCTGGGATGGATCTGATTTATGTGGTGCAGGTATTAGACCACTCCCATTAGGGTACTTCTATCCCCCCCTACCTACCCGACCCATTCTCAACCCAAAACACATTACCCGCATATTCCACTCCCCCCTGGTAGAGTAGATGGCACAAGAGTGAAGCCCCATGTTTCCTATCAAACTCAGCAGGCTTTATTGCGGGCTAGACCTAACACCGCAGTAGCTCCAGTCCCCCAAGAACAGCATACTTACAGTCAGGGGCAAGGGATTGTACTTAGCAACAGGTTCCATCCTCTCGTGACTACCTCTACTTTAGACACTAACGATTGACAACTACCCATTGTTTCACCGATTAGGGATGTTACTACTGTGGCCAGCAATCGCTACGTTACGGCAGTGAGCTGGAACATTGCTGGGCTAAGGAAGAAAGTCACTGATGCTAGATGGTTAAAATTTGTAACACAACACGATATCCTAGGTTTCCAGGAAACATGGGACACCAGTGATGAGTTCTTTTTAGATGGGTACCGCAGCTTCTCAGTCAAAGCTACTCCAGGGGAGGGTGGCAGACATAAGGGTGGTCTGTATACATTCTTCTCTATAAATCTGGTGGGTACTACACGGAAAATTGTTCACACATCGGAAAACATCTTAGGTATAGAGTGGGTTAGGCCAAACTCACCGCTAATTCTTATAATTAATTTTTATAATGCACCCGATAGGGATACAAACTGCTCACACCTGAGTTCCCTATCTTCTTTTTTGCTAACATATAAGTCACAGCAACACGCTTTATTCGAAACCCTGTTATTGGGAGATTTAAATGTCCATCCATGCAGCTGGGGATGCCACGACAATGAGCAATTGGGGCCGCCGGGAGCAGTCAGCACCCACTTTGAGCATACTCCACATGGGGTGGAACTGGAAAATCTACTAGCCAACCTAAATATCTACGAGGCACAAGGGTGTTGGGGGGACGTGAGAACGCCGACCTTTGTTGGTAGGGACGCTAACACTGTCATTGATTATATCTTCATTTCACCAGGGTTAATCGATGCAGTGGTATCCTATGAAGTTAGTTCCTCCCCCTTTAGCGATCACAACCCAGTTATCTTGTCCCTGAACATGGGTCGCAACATCGCCACCCAGGTTGAGCGTCTGGGGGGCTGTGGTGATTCCCTTGTTCCTAAGGAGCAGGGTCGTAGATTGAACTGGGCAAAGGTTGTGCCAGATACCTTTATGGATAACCTTGTATTGAACTCACAAGATGATATGACAATCTGCATGGATAGCACATCCGAAGGCATTGCCACTATCAGCTCTTTTTCCGCCATATGCTCGAAGATTAATAAGGATTTATCAAGCACTAAGAAGCAAGTAGACTCCTCCACCCCAAGATGGTTTGACAGGGAGTGCTCAAAGACACACAATGACTTACTTCATGCCCTGAAACAGCAGCCAAGAAACAGGGCTCTGGTGGCAGGGTTGAGGAAAGAATATAGACAGGCCATCGAGACTCGCAAAAAGTCAATAAAAAGTGAGGCCTGGGACAGCCTAACAACGGCAAATGTTCTGAAGGACAGCTCTAAATTCTGGACGGTTATAAACCATTCTTATTTTGCTGCATCAACCAACACTGTTATGGATTGCGTGATTCCCGAAGACCTTTGGGTTGATCACATTAGTAAAATTTATAACAGTGACATGATTCCAGCCCCCGGCAGATCCCAACAGCCCCTGACAGAAGCATCCCCCTTGTCTTTACTGAACTAGAGGTCATCAGGGCCATTGACGAGATGACCAAACACAAGGCCCCGGGACCCGACGGCGTCCCGGCAGACCTATACCGCTCAAGATCACCCTTGTGGGCAAAAATACTCACAAATGTTTTTAACGCAACGGTCACAGCAGGGTTCCCCAAATCCTGGTCCACTTCAACCATTGTGCCAATATACAAGAAGGGCTCAAGAAGCGATCCGGCCTGCTATAGGCCGATTTCGCTAATCGACTCTGCCGTTAAGATTCTTGGCAGAGTCATTTTACACAGACTGGGCAACATTACTAAAGAGAAGGGGGTCCTCTCTGATCTCCAGTATGGCTTTCGTGAGAAACAAGGCACAATTGACCAGTGTTTGAATCTTCACATGCTGGTCAGTAAGTACACCATGGCGAAGGAGGGCCACTTATATCTGGCCTTTATGGACCTCTCCTCGGCCTTTGACTTGGTCAATAGGGCCAAGTTATGGGCCATATTGGCGGACATTGGGTTCGATCCTCCCCTGGTGGACTTCTTGGCCGCCCTCCACGAAGACCTATCAGCCTCCATTAGAATCTCCCGAGAAGGAAACACCACCAGACCTTTCAACTCCAGAAGAGGCGTGAGGCAGGGCTGTATTTTAGCCCCGCTCCTGTTCACCCTCTATATCAACTCCCTGGATAAAGCTTTGGAGGGGTCCACACTTGACATCCCGTATGTGGGGGGCTGTGCAGTGCCTGTTCTTCTATATGCAGACGACGCGGTCCTCCTAGCCCGCACGGGTGTGGGGCTTCAAAGGCTTTTGGACGCGTTTGGTGACTTCATGACAAAATTAGATCTCTTGATCAATAACAAAAAATCACATGTCATGGTGGCTGGGAGGAGGCAAAGGCCGAAAAAGATAAAATCTTTTACCTGCTGTGGAGAGAGGGTTTCTAGGGTGCAAGTCTTCACATACCTGGGTGTGATTTTTGAGGAGAAGGGCTCGTGGAAACCACAGGTATCTGCGAAATCACTCGCCGTAACAAGATCAACCTCAGCTTTGTTGAGTTTCGCAAAGCGACTTGGCTCTCGGCCAATGGAGGCACTACTGAAAATCTACAAAACTAAATGCCTATCCATTGCCACTTACGGCGCACCACTGTGGGGCTACTCCTCAACTGGCGAATTGCAGACTGTGGAAAACCAGTTTCTTAGATCCCTACTAAGTGTTCCACAATCAACACCAGTTTTTACATTGCACTCTGAGTTAGGTTTAGGCTACATTACCGACCTGCTTCTTTTGGCACCATTGGTATGTTGGGCCAAAACCTGGTTGAACAAGGACATCACACTTAACCACACCATTCTTAGGGACTGCATGGCTCTGGATAACGCTTCAAAGATCTCGTGGCTGGCTTACATAAAAGGCACACTGGGTAGTCTTGGCAGGCCTAACCTTTTCAGCCACCCAAACTCAATCTGTAGGGGGGATGTGAAATGGATTAAGGACAACTTCTTGAGGATGGCATCGCAAACGCGGGAGAGTGAGGAACTGACTAAACCCAGAGCCAGAGCCAACTTCCTCCTCCTGACTACGCCCTCAATTGAACCTTATCTAAAAATTGTAAGCCGCCCATATCACCGACACTTGCTTATTAGATTTAGGTTCAACATCATACAGTACTCCCTAGGTGACTTCCCCGTATGGGGGGTCCCAGACGAGTCAATCCCATGCAGCTGCGATAACTTCTCAGAGCAGTCCCTCATGCATTTTGTAATGTTTTGCGATCATTTTAAGAAGTGCAGAATGCAGTTTTTGGCCCCCATCTTAAGAGAAGCAGGTTTTGCACAAGTACGCCCAGCCCTATTTTACTTACAGCTACTGGGTAGCCCTAGGACAGTCTTCGGGGTTGCTAGCTTTCTGGTCGCAGCCATGCGTACGAAGGCCAGGAAGCTATCCCCAAGGTACTTGGAAGGGTGATCCCATTATACTGCAGACTCTGTTAATGTTTTTTAACTTTTCTCATTTTTTATATTGTGATCGAGTTGTATTTGTACCAACTTTTTAATTACTTGAATGTACTAGACACTGCTATTGGGCTTGACTTTTTAATGATCTTAACTATATGAACTTTGTGACATTTTTTAAAAATTTGTATTGTCGTGTTGCTTTTATGATTTTAACTAATCGAATAAAGCTTGCTTTTGACTTTGACTTTGAGTTGCGCCCGCTCCTGCGGCACAGTGCCTCGCTCAGCCAGCTGAATTACGCCTGCTCTTGCTATACAGCGTCTCACCCGCCATCCGGCTGAATTACACCCACTCTTGCGGTACAGCGACAGGCGGCTGCCACGGAGCTCAGGAAATGGCGGTCGGCTCCACAGACTTGGGCCTGGCCTGCAAGGATGGCTCTGAACAACCCTGGAACTCGGACGCTTGACTGCTACGGCATGGGCCCCATTCCCAAAAGCGTCTCATCAGCCTTGAAGATTCTACAAGAGTCACCGGGGCCCCCGATTCCCGCATAGTTCCGGTGGGGAGCTTCTGCCATGATTGCTCGCAGAATGGCCACGACGTAGCCACGGGGTGCTCTCATGCTGACGCCAGCTTCAGTCTGAAACTTCCAGAAACACTGTAGACTACCAATTCAATCAGTTCCGGTGGAGCCCCAACGACGTATCGCGTTGTTGCATAATGCGTCATATGACACGCTGCGTTAGCGCACCCGGAAGTGCTCCGGTGCGCGAGGCGCGAAGCGCAGCTTCCCGGAAGCATTCCGGGGCGCGGCGCGGAGCGCGTAACGTAAGCATAACAGGTCATGTGACTTGTTAATAAAACTTTTCATTGGTTTAGAAATATTTTTTGTCCCAAATGATGAAAACCCCTCCTTGTTTCCTCTTGGCTCCTGCCCCCTCCCCAAGTCTTGCTCGGCCAGCTGAGTTTCGCCCACTCGTGCAGCCTACGACATGGATACGCCGGGGCGTTATGGATCAGTATGAGCAAATATACACTTGGGGATTCACAAGCAACAACAAGCCTTTGTATTTGGGGCTCTAAATCAACAACAGTGAGAGAACAGAACCGAACTAAGCACTCAGGGGCTACGTTTAAACGTAACATCATCTCCCCAGAGGTACATCACCTTACACACACATGCACTCTGATCTCCTTGGCCTCAGTCAAGCATCAATAGTATGATTTTCATAGGTGAGTCTAGGTTCATGGATTTCCATCCACAGACTAAAAGCCTGCAGTGAGAGTGAAAAAACCATAACTAAGTAAGAAGGAAGACAGAAACAGAATCTTCCTCTGCAACATCCGGCTCTGCATCGCTACTTACTTATAAATGCAGAAAAAACTCAATTAACACAAGGGCTCTTTTCAGAGCCACCTTATATCAAAGCACTCAAACTTCTGATTTATCTCCATTTTCACACTCTTCTAAATAAGTGTGCGCGCCCGAGTGCGCGCACCCCGCAACTTTTTTCAAAAAAAATATATATATATTTTCGCCTTTAAGGACCTTACTGCACACCCTGAGAAAACCTACGCAGCAAAACAATCTCTACCTTCTCCCCTTTCCATGTTCCAACGCTTTCAAATGAACAATATATTTACTCGCAGTGACAAAATGGCGGTCAACACTTCCTGATTTCCTTCGAATCGAACGTTAACACACGTCACGCAGCAACAAAAAAAATTCCGCTCGCGCGCAGCCGCTTGAGTGCGCGCACCCGTGCGCGCTTACAGATATATAATTGACTTTAACTTTAATTTTCTCAGCAACTACTGAACGGATTTACACCATTCCAAAAAAAGCGTAATCTGCGAGCCGGACTCTACAGTTTTGCCAAATTTCTTATAAACCCATTCAGCCGTTCGACCTGTAGCCGTGTCTAAACGTCCTATGGAAAATAACATGGAGAAAACACGTTTTGGGACCCCCCTTTTATCTCAGCCCCCGCTTCACCAATCCCCCCCATACTTTCCGGGAAGGAGCGCAGCGGACCGAGCCATCTTCTTTGAGAAATTCGCAAAGATTCATCCACCAGGGCCGAAGTTAATCCAAATAGAATGTTGAGGATTTCCTATGGAAACTAGGTCCTAACTATAACTACCTACTGGCGACCGCCAGTAGGTAATATATATTTATATATATATATATATATATATATATATATATATATATATATATATATATATATATATATATATATATATATATATATATATATATATATAATTCCTTATTAGTCGTTATTCTGTGAATCTAGTTGCAGAATTTACAAATACATATTGTGTACAAATAATAGTGCAAGGATGTCTTTGTGTAGAATCTGAACCCCAATATAGACTGGGCCCGAAACAACACTAATAGGAACAGTCACCAGGCACATGTTAGTTTTGCTGCATGCAAGTTGTAAGGGGAAAACAGTAATTATTAGCTCAATAGCATGTCAAGATAATGCTCTCTGTCTCTTTCATGGGCATGCATGCATGACCTAAATTGATGTCTGCATCTTTAAAATTGTCTGTTCTTGTTGTACTGGGGTGAATGTTTGACATAGTGCAACATTCTGTCCATCAAATATTCTCTTTCCATTTGTCACCCGTGTGGGACGGGTATGCCCAGACGCGGTTCCTGTGCTCTCCATGCCACTGGATTCAAGCTAGGCTGGCTGATGAGGGGTGTTGCCGCAAAACCAGTCCCTAGATTCTTGTTACCACTCTGGTGAGGACCTGGCCTAGCAGTTCGGGCTGGACTGTTCCCATGGGGAACAGGGTCAAGAGTGTTTTGCATATGGTTGGGTCAGAATTGGAAAGGCATCAGGAGCAAAAAAAGGATGGATTTAGGCCCAGATCTCTGTACTGGGGTGAATGTTTGACATTGTGCAGCATTCTGTCCATCAATTGTTTTTACAGCATTTGTCACCCAGAGTGGGCAGGTGTGCCCAGACGTGTGTCCCGTGCCTTCCGTGCCAATGGAGACAAGCTAGCCTGGCTGACGAGGGCTGATGCCCCGAAACCCGTCCCAGGATGCTTGTTTCCATTCTGTGGAGGACCTGGCCTAGCAGTTCGGCTGGACTGTTCACATGGGGAACAAGGTCAAGACTGATTTTGATTTGGCTGGGTTTAAACTTGAAAGGCATGGGGAGCAAAACAACAGTGGGCTTAGGCCCAGATCTCTGTACTGGGGTGAATGTTTGACATTTGCAGCATTCTGTTCATCGATTGTTCTTTTTGCAACTTTAAAATAGTCTGTTCTTGTTGTTTGTCTTGACTTAAAAACACGCAAAGACAAAGAGTAGAAAAAGGCACTCCCAAGTAATGCTAATTTTTACTTAGCCTTCTTATATAGGAAGCTGTTGGTCAACATTAAAGTTCTCCATATATGGCACCCCTTGGAATGCATAATGCAGACCAAAATGATCCCAACACACACCATGATTAATATGTATCATAATGCACTGAAACGAAAACCAACCACACCCAATGACACGTTCAAAAGAATATGGCACTCAATGAAAGGAATAATGTGTGTCAAGGGGAATATGACGAGTTGAAGTAAACATGACATATGCCGCAATTCATATATCGTCGCTTAACTAAGAACACACGTTGGTTCAGGAATGGAACGTTTTATTAAAAAATAAAATGCAGATTTTCCTGAATCTCCTTAGAAATCCTGCACAAAGTACCCTTGAGAAACAATATGTACCAAGAAAATGTTATGCCATGCATGTGGATTAGCCAAAGAATTAATATACCTGGGGAATTTATTTTAGCTCACGAAAGCACCTCTCCAGTTAGTAATTCATACCATTAACATTTGATGTAACAATACAGAATTGCTTTACCATCTATGACCTCACCTGCTATGCTCAGTTATAAAAAGTGCTAGTAAGTGACTGATGGATATGCCAGAACATAAACAAAAGCTACAAAAGCACAGCTGAATTGTTTCAACTCCCAAAAATCCCCCCAACGCTGTCTCTACACTTCTAACTAAGAAGAATCTATTATCCATCCCTGAGTGCCTTAACTCCAACATGAGAAGCTACAGCATCCATAAAGAGTACTACCAACAAACCCTTCCATGAGCCTCGCCTTATTTCTGCTTTTGAGCCCCTACAAAGCACGCATTTACTTGTGATTTTATTATCATTGACATATCTGTTAAGATGCATGAATGTATCTATTATTTCATTTATGGGCAGTGGCGTAACAAAACTTGAGGGGGGCCCCTGCAAGGTACATGGAGGGCCCTCCTCCGGAGTCAGGAGCTCTCAGGCCAGAGTATTGTGATGAGGGGGCCCCCCACACCGCTGGGCTGAGGAGACCTATGTTACACCACTGTTTACGGGTATTCACGATATAGTGATGCTTTCTTATCACGTTTGATGCGTTTGTTGGCCAACGGCCGTCGCAAGCACTAACTCCGTAGTGCTGCGCATGTCCGTTGGCCGACGTGCTCCCGGCCACTCTGCTAAACCGCCGCAACGCGGCGGAATTGCCGCTGCAGTTAAGGGGTTAAAGGTAAAGCCAGCCCAGCCAGTCCTAGCGCGAAGCACGGCCACGCCCCTTTTTTCGAGGCCACGCCCTCGGCAGACGACCTTCGTGTCTCATAAAAATGTGCCATTTCCGGAAGCGCAGCGGGCACGCCGTTTGCGCGCCCAAGGCGCGCCTAAGGCGAGCCCGTCTGTGCTCGTCCGTGCCGAGACCGGGCCAAGGGCCAGAACCCCTGATCAATTCCCTCGACAAACTCCCTACATCTACCCCAAATCCACACTGATGGCACTGCGCACGCTAAATACCGACTGCGCTCAATATAATCCACATATATGGTCGGACACCACAAAATTTACATGTCCTCACTGCAACGTTAGGTTACAGATAACCAATGGAAAAGTCAAAACGCATGCTGTCACTGCATCTATGTCTACTGACATTACCGCTGCACTAATTAATGCACGATCCCTTGTCAAGCACCGCCAAGAAATACACGATTTTATTATCGACAACAACCTTGACTGTCTCTTTCTCACGGAGACATGGACGGATGCAGCATCTGATCCTGACATGGCAGTTGCGACCCCCCCAGCCTACAACGCCTATCACTTAGATAGAGTAGGGCAGCGCGGAGGAGGACTAGCCATCATCGCCCGGGACCACATAACGGTAAGAATATCTCACATCCCCTCCACCTCCTGTGAAGCCCTTCTTTTCGATCTCAAACTCACTCCATCATTCCAATTTAAAGGCATCCTCCTATATCGACCCCCAGGCTCTCGCACCAAATTTCTAGCTAATCTAGGCACAATACTAGAAGCTCCATCGCTGGAAGACTCATTTACAGTATTGGGCGACTTGAACTTCCATCTTGAGAATGCATCTGACAAGGATACCCGTTCCTTGATATCAGACATGCACACTATGAGTCTTCAGCAACTGGTAACCACCCCCACCCACATAGCCGGCCACACGTTAGACGGCATTTTTACTAACATGCAAGGCGTAAATATAACAGACACCTTACCTATGCCATGGACCGACCACTTCGCCATTCTAATAAAAATATCAGTCAAATTAAATAGAATTAGGCCTCACTCCGCACCGAAACCACAAACCATTAAGGTTTGGAAGGACATCGATCAAACTGAGCTAACGGCCTTACTCGAAAAAACCCGTCCTGTTTCAACCTCTGAACCAAACTCGGCCACCCGACAATTTCAGGAGTGGATAGGTAGCGCCACCGACTCCCTAGCCCCGACTAAAAAACTCTCAAGAAATAGAGCTACACCATCAGCACCGTGGTTTACAGAGGAGCTACGAATTAAGAGACAATTCTGTAGAAACAGGGAGAGACACTGGCGCAGATCCTACAGCACTGAAAGCAAGGCCAGTTATAAGGATGCACTTGGACAATATAAAGCCCTCATTGTCGAGACAAAAAGATCCTACTTTACCGAACAGATCAATACTGCTAAAAATTCAAGTAAAAAACTTTTTGAGCTAACTAAGGTCTTAGCGGGAAATGCACCGGACCTGAATCCTCCACAATCCCAAGTTTTTTGTGATTCACTGGCCGATTTTTTCTTCAAAAAAGTGAATGATATATATCAAGCATTCTCCCCGAAAACAGTAATTACCTCCCTCACATCTAACAACGCGACTAACAATATAGAACTATCCCAGTTCATAGACCTTGGAGAAACCCAAATTAAGGAAATAACGGCCACAATTAAATCAGGTTCAGCATTAGATCCCTGTCCTCTTAAAATCATCCGCCCGATCATGGACTATCTCACCCCGGACATTGTATCAATCTGCAACACAATGTTCAGAACTGGGATATACCCTGACTCCCTTAAAAACACCTTGGTCAAACCCTACTTAAGAAAGCTAATTTGGACAAGGACCAACCAAAAAACTAACGCCCCATAGCCAGTCTTCCCTTTTTAGCGAAGGTAGCGGAAAAGGCTATGAACATACAACTCTCAGAGTTCATAGAACAACACCAACTACTGGACAACACTCAATTTGGCTTCCGCAAGTACCATGGAACCGAAACTGCCTTAATAAAAGCTACAGAGGACATAAGAGTGATCCGGGACCAGGGAGGCACAGCAATACTGGTATTGCTTGATATGTCTGTAGCCTTCGACACGGTCGACCACAAGATCTTGGAGGACCGTGCCGAAAACCTGGGCATCCGCCACATGGCTAAAAATCTGCTTTCCTCCTTCCTGGCCGGGAGATCACAGGTGGTCACACTGGGGCCCTTTCAATCGCACAAGCTGTCACTACCGTGTGGGGTTCCCCAAGGCTCATCCCTAAGTCTGACACTATTCAATATCTATGTGTCGGACCTGGCTTTTGTCATCAAGGCCCATGGGATGAGCCTTACCTCATACGCGGATGATACTTAGCTTGTGTTGGCCATCAACAGGAGGCAAGGTAGCAGAAAATTTCCAGGAGGGCATGCGGACGATCGGGGAGTGGATGACCTCCAACTGCCTAAAGTTAAACGCTGAAAAAACTGAGGTCGTCATATTTGGACATCTCTCCCCCGGATGGTCAACTATCTGGTGGCCCCCTACGCACAGAACACCACCTACACCAGCCACCACCGTCAGAAATCTGGGGGTGATTTTTGACGATAAACTAAATTTTATGGCCCACTCAAATAAAATAGCAGCAACAGCCCACCATAAACTCAGGTTGATCAAGAAAATCATGCCGTTTTTACCATCCTCGGCAGGTAAGACGCTGGTAAACGCCCTCGTGTTGTCATCTCTTGGCTATTGTAACGGCTTATTCATCAATGCCCAAGCAAGAGTGACCAACAAAATGCAGACCATCCAGAATGCTGCAGCCCGTCTCCTGTCTGGAATCCCAAAGTTCTCACCAATTTCTGATACAATAAGGGACCTGCATTGGCTCAAGATTCAAAACAGGATCAAGTTTAAAGCACTATGCATACTCTACAAAGCATTGCACAACTGTGGTCCGCATTTCCTGAAATCCCAACTCAAGTACCAGTCCTTCACAAGATCACTCCGATCGAACAACCTTAAAATCCTGCATATACCACAAACAAAAACAGTCAACTGGGGCGATAGACGCTTCCTTGTGGCAGCTCCCAGATTATGGAATTCCCTGCCAGCTTCCATCAAAGACAGCCCGTCCCTGATGCATTTCCGCAGAAGGATAAAGACATGGCTGTTTGATCAAGATTAGTTACTGGCCCAAACTTGGGAACACATTCACAGCTTCTAGCGCCGAGACGCCTACGGGCAATTGTACGCGCTGTATAAATCTCAAAAATAAATAAATAAATATCAATGAGTTCATATGCTATACATTCACATATTATAATATTTAGATAGAAACACAGTAGTCTTAGACAAATGTGCAAAAGAATTCACACTTCTCTATTCACATCTAACATCACAATTTGCAAGGCTTGTTTCGCTCACAGTGATGCTGAGAGATAGCATATAAGAAAGCTTCAGACATTCTAGTTGGACCATCTGTTCCCATAACAGTCTGCATCATGGGCACATGCTGGTTAAACTGGCGCTTGCTGGTGCTAGCTGTCTGCTTCTCAAAAGAAAAGCAACATAACATAAATGAAGATTGGACTTGCTTCTCTGAACATGCTACAGACTGGAAAAATGCTGAATTATTAGCAAGAGTAAGTATATATGTTGTTGAGAGCCATTTAGGGAGTTCATATTTCTGGCAAGTTTCTGCTGCTAATGTACACATTAACTAGGGCTAGAAAGGAAGGGATGATTTCAATCATATATTTCTTTCAATTTTTTTTATACTCTGAAAATATGTTGACAATTGTTACTGTTTTTCTATGCATTGCCTTTATTTTGTTGACCATA
This sequence comes from Lissotriton helveticus, assembly GCF_964261635.1. Classification (NCBI taxonomy): domain Eukaryota; kingdom Metazoa; phylum Chordata; class Amphibia; order Caudata; family Salamandridae; genus Lissotriton; species Lissotriton helveticus. The sequence continues at coordinate 1,109,274,808 of NC_136067.1, forward strand.
ATGTTATATCTGAAATATCTTTATTCAAATACTCTACACTAATGCAGGGCTTTAACATATCAGTAAAGCATTCTAATTGTGGATTTCATGTGTGAGTGCATCTGTCATGGAAAGGTGTTCCAGCAGCTCACAACAAATTAAATGCATTCCTGGCATCTACGATAGGATTGGTCATTACCCAATATGCTTTCTCTCCAGGTACGCGGCGGAAGATGCGTGGGTCACTACTTGTCTTGTCTTTTCTGTTCAAGCAGGTAAGTTGGTTCGAAGCTGTGCTACTTGAGAGCTAATAAAAGTTTACTGGGCTGCATTTACAGACAGACCTCCAGGACTGGATTCCGGACGTTTACCCGGTGGGCCGGGAGGGGGGTCTTGTACCCATGGGGGCCAGTTCTGTTACTGGGGTAAATTTTGCAGCAGTGCTGCAATATCAGCCATTGTAACAAAAGCGAGAGTGGTGCTTCTCATCAGCACCCAAACTCCTGGGGCAGGTCGGACAGCAATCTGCCAGGGCTGGTTGCTGTTCCCAATCCGGCCATCAACCGCAACTCAAATACAACAGAAATGGCCATGATAGCAAAACAGTGCCCCTAAAAGAGATTTTAGAAGCACAAGTTAAATGCCACTATTAACTAAAGTAAATGAAGACAGCTTGAGATTTATAGGTAAGGAATTCCTAAGGAGTCTTTTTGGGATCTATGCTACCATCACTGTACATCAGAGACCGCATTCAGCAAGTTCTGCTGATCTCTTTGGGATCATCCAAAAACAAATTCTCCTAATCAGAGCAGTCGCTGTTAGCTTCTGGACTCAACTTTAACCCCCGAATCCTGTCAAAATGCTCCTCTGCGAGGACCTCCTCATTGAATGGGGCCGCAATGCCTCCTGACTGGGATCCACCAAGTATGATAAAGGTAGAACCTGTGAGGTTTGAGCAAATCTGCGTCAAGGAGCATTGGCACTGAGGTGCAATGGCTGGTGGAAGGGCCCACACACATAGGAGGTCTGCACAGTGACGGCGACAGCACAGTGAACAATTGCTCACAAGATTACTTTGTGAATAAAATGACTGTCAAAATTACAAGTAAGCCTAAAGAAGGTGCTAGTTGTTTAGGTTTCTTTAGTGCATGCTCAAGAGAACGCCTCAAAGAGGCATAAAAGCTGATCTGAAAAGCATTTCCAGGTCAGGTACTCTAAAGGAAGATGGATGCTTGGAAACCATGCCTGCCTCGGAATTGGTCTGTCTCTATTTCATGAATTTCTTCAACGTGCAGCTGTTTTCAGGTGGTTGTTTTGCCCCTAGGAAGGCACACTTTGGTAAATATTTGAAGATGTCTTCCATTAGTCAGGGACATCTCAAGATGGTTCATTTGATTCACTACAGCCAGTCATCTAGATTAAATTCCACTGGGCTCTGAAAGCATTATGAGTTAAAGACAGTTTCCTCTTGGGCCACTGCATGATTTGGGCTGAGGAGTGATCTTTAGTCCAAGATTAAAATTCTGAACACTTACATGGCAGGAAGAGCCCTAAGAGTATAGTCCACAAAAACATTACTAAACAGTGATCCTCTTCTTGTATCCCTATCTGGTTTGCAGAGTGACCCACCAAATTTGGTGTGCATTCAAACTTTACAACTTAATACTTTACTATGCTTGACAATTGTCATTTGAGTGTCTGTGACGCCCATCATTTTTAATAAGAATCTCTCAACATTTAAGGGCTGGCCCTTCTCCCTAACAAAGCATTACATTTGCAAACACATTCTGGATTTCGGTACTTTCTATGACACAGTAATAAAGAATTTTGGGGCATATTACCAAAAACTAGCGATAATTATCGCTATGTTGGTTTAGCGGCGATATTTTTATCGCTGAGCTGCGGCGATTTTTATCGCTTAGGAACCCTGCTATTATCAAGGTTTATCTCCTAAGCGATAAAAATCGGCCGAAATGCATGAATATCGCTTAAAAGTCAGCGATATTCATGCATTAGCGAGCTAATGCTCTTAGCCATGTTATCCACCTACCATTGGATAACATGGCTAAGAACTCCTCAGGGGCAGGTGTCAGCTTTTGGAGATATTCGCGCTTCCAGTCGCTAACATCTTGGCACGCCCACTTTGCATGTCATTAGTGATAAATATCACTGACATGCAAAGTGGGGCCCAAGAAGGTCGCTATCTCCTACTAGCTGTCGCTAACTGGTGTTAGCGACAGCTAGGTAATAGGGAGATAATTTTATCTCTGCTTTCTTGGCTTTTAAGGCCAAAAAAGCGGAGATAAACCCCCTTGATAATATGCCCCTTTAAACCAATGCTATGCCATAGCAGTTCCTACAATTAGGTAAAAATTAAGATGTAAACCAACGGATTCCTTCCAGAGGGCGGGTTTTAGTACTGCCCATACTTGTATTATTTTTGTGGTACCTCAGTGTTTCCAATGCCTTACGAAGATGTTTGTAAATATTTTATCAAGCTCAACTGCATGAAGGTACTTAGCTCAAACGTGAAATTGGGTGTGTTATAAAAACTCCTCACTGTATTTGACCTCAAAGACATGGTTCATCGTTGAGTTTACCCTTCTCTGCGGGAGAACAGTTAAACAACAAGCAATTTGTGGAATTGCCTAACCTCTGAGAAAGAAACAGGAAACACGTGTTGCCGACTACAGGGGAGCAAAGGATCTCTCACCCCTAGCCACCCTCAGCAATTAACCCGAGAAAGCGATGGTGCTGGAACAATTTATAGAGTGGGGGTGCTGTCAATAATGTTAAATCCCTGTAGTCAAGGGGACTGTGAAAGTGAAGAAAATATACCATTCCCATTCAGCAGGAGAGTGGTATGGGTGTAGTATGTAGCTAGTGGTGGATTTTGGATCACTGGTAAGGTAGTACACTGTCATTTATAGACTTTAGGCCAGATTACTAGTACGGCGGTCCATTGGAGAACAGTACCTGTGCTGGCGGTCCGATGGCTGCCACACTGCGGGATCACTGGCAGTATTCTGACTGCCGCAGACAGACCTCCACAAGACCATCTTTCACTGGTATGAATATGCTGGTGGTGCCGCAGCTGGCACCACCGAGCATATTCTTAGTTGCAATTTCACTGCCCTTTTCAGGGAGGTGAACTCGTTATGAAAAGGGTGGCGGAATGGAGACAAACGGGGCCCTTACAGGGCCTCTTGACGAATTTGGACCTGGGGTGCATGTGGAGGGGCACATGTAGTGCCTCCCTGGATTTGCAACCCCCTTCCTGCATGGTGTGGCATAAATGCCACACCCGACACAGGAAGGTGCATTTGGCGCTCTGCCTGCAGCGGTCCGCATGATAGGCTCTTCTATGAGCCTAGAAGACCACCACCCTCAGACCAGTGTAGGACCGCTTGCCAGACCAGGACTTAACTCCTAATCTGGCTGGCAGTCACACCACGTGTTTGGCAGTCCTACAGTGAATGATGTGTTGCACTGTCCACTGTAGAACCACCAAACTCGTAATAAGGCTCTTTGGGGCAGATTTATGAGGCCCTTGCGCCACGTTTACGCCGCTGTTGCGTCACGCAAGGCGGCGTAAACGTGGCGCATCCCTACGAACGATTTACAACGTGACGCATCTAGGCAGATGCGTCACGTTGTAAAGCCCTGCGCCGCTTGTGGGCGTTCCGGCGCAGGGTGGGCGTTCCGGGGCAGGTGCGCCTCGCAAAAGTGACTGAGTGAAATCTATAAGATTTCACTCAGTCACTTTCAGGCCAATGCTGCGTCAAAAGCCTGCGCCTGCTTGAAGCAGGCGTAGGTCTTGATGCAGCATTAGTCAGATAGGGCACCCCCGAGCCTTGCTGGAGCTGCGTGGAGCAACTCCAGCAATGCGCCGCCTTTACGGCACAGATGCGTGACTGTGCCGTTTTTGCCCCATGGTGCGCCGCATTGTAAATGCGGCGCACCATGGGTGGCGGAGCTGTGGCGCACTGTGGCGCACATTAACTGGCGCATCCCCGGGGATGCGCCAGTTAACATAAATCTGCCCCTTTGTTTCCATCAGACTTCAGAACTTAAAAACAAACTGCTTCGTTTGTGCTTTCCTAATTGCTAGTTGCTGATTTAGTTTGAAATATGTGTATAGTTCATTCCCAAGTTTTAAATGTTGCTGTGTGTAAGAAAAAAACTGACAAGTTACAACCTTTCCTTTGGATACTTGTACTCCAGTAGAATTGTCACCAAGGTCACTTTTACAAACGCTTCTCACTTTGCAACCAGAGAAGTAAAAGTACACTCTAGTTTCCAAACAAGCAGAAATTTGCCTGCTATTTGGCCTTTATCCTTGACTGTCTTTGAACATGCAGCCATGAGACAAGATAAACACAGCATTTCAAGGCATCTTTATTTCTCATGAACCTTCTGTACTCCAGCATGATTATTTCTGGGTGTGCTGCAGTACCCCCAGCACCTCTACTTCCAGCGCCTATGAAAGCTGACAACCCTGCGCCCTCTAGAAAAGGAGTCCCACTGGCAACCACTGAACTTCGGCTGCTGACAGACAGCTCTTCACCTGGGGCTGGCTCCCTACACGGCTGAGACAGGAGAAGGATACACTCAGACAGTGGCGTAGCTGGGGAGGGGACTATCCACCCTGGGCGAAAATGTTTTTAAGGGTGGCGGGAGTCGTGTTTGTCGGCTACCACCATTCCCCAGGCCCCGAGAACAAGTTGTCTGTTGGCCGCCACCCACTCCCCGGAACAATCCATCGGCTGCCAACACCCCTGACCCCCGCCGCTCTTTCCTGCACCCGGGCAGCAAACATTGGGACTGCAACGGGTTACTGTAAGTCTAACTAACTATTGAACTCAGAACTTGTGCTTATCGTCTCACATCGAGGGAGCAATGATACGAATGTTTTCTAAACAGAACTTTCTTGTACAGTTCCCACCTCTGAAGTGTAGACGAGAATTGGGGGGGGAGAGGGGGGGTTTAATAATGAAAACGAAAATTGGGAAAATGAAAAGAAGGGATGCAAGGAGAAGAGAACAAAGGGTAGTGAGAGGATATTAGAGAGGAGAGATGCCTGAAAGGGATGGGGGGGGGGGGGTCATTGGTGAAGAGAATGTGAAAGGAAACAGACGCCCCACAAGGTATCAACAATATTACAACAGACGCCCCACAAGGTATCAACAATATTAATAGGAGGGTAGATCATTTAGGGGCGGTAAATAGCCTAAATACAATTCCAAGTCTTGTTGCACCCCCTGAACCAGGGATAATCGTTTTAAATCTAACTCCAGGTGCTAGTGGGCACCTGCAATGCAGTAATTCCAGTCTTGGCTGTATAGAAACATCTTTGGTCTCTTGGAACATTGCAGGGCTAAGAAGTAAGTAAGATAAAAATAATTTTATACTATTTCAGGAAACATGGTCAACCGAACCGGAGTATAGACAAGGTTATCTAAACTTTTATAAGCCTGCTACCCCGAGTTTGCGGGGTAGATCAATGGGGGGCTTAACAATTTGGGTGAGACAGAATGATAGCTATAAAGCTAAACAGCTGGACTCCAAGAGTAGCGATATTTTAATAATTAAACTCCAAAGTTCAGAGTTTAAGGACCTTTTTATTTTTAACGTTTATACAAGGGGTAAGCCGGGGGGTAAATCCTCGGACACCATTGCTTTGTTAGAATCGTATCTCGATTTTTATAATGGAAAGGGGAACATCGTAGTAGCTGGAGATTTTAATAGCTGTTTTGAACCACTAGATATTAATTACATAGACCTCACTCTGGAGGAAGACCGCTCTTGGAACATACCACAACTGTCCCTACCCCCAATTAAGAAGTGGTCTGAGGCTGCACTTCAGCTTAAAGTTTTATGCCTCGAGCAGGGGTTAAGGGCAGTGAATGGAAGAACGAAATCTGATAAACAGGGAGCCCTCACTTTTAACAACCGACTGCATAGGAGTCGTATAGACTATATCCTTCTTAACAAAGAAAATTGGTCTTCTATTAAGGATATGGCCGTACTGGAAAGAGTGGAAAGCGATCACGATCCGCTTGTACTATCCTTCCAGGTGGCCTTATGTGATCTCCAAGAAGCCTGCTTAGAAGGGACAAATATATTTCTCACTAATGATACAAGGAGACTAAAATGGTCAAATTGTCTGTTAAAAGAGGATCATTTAGCAGCAATGAGGGTGCTGGCAGTAGAGGTGACAGCAGATCTCCAGAAATGCACTACAGAGGAGGATATGGTGTCTAAAGTTATTCCTATCCATACAATTTTTTTTAACAAACTCAGGGCTTTTTTTATCACTAATGAACTAAACAGGAAGAAGGGGTCTAGAAACAGGAAGGAAACCTGGTATGGGAAATCATGTAGGGATGCTTACAAAGCCCTGGCAAATGCTATAAGATCGAAAAATAGGGACGGTATTAAAAATGCACGGATGGTGTACAAGAAAGCGCAACAGGACGCTAAACTGGTTTGGGATGAGGAGCACTGGAGGGAGCTGTATCATGCGAGTCTAGATAAGAACATGGGTATATTTTGGGAACTGGTTAAATGGGGTAAGGGGCATCCTAGGGGACAACCCCTTAATCAGGTTTCACCAGATCTCTGGGTCTAGCACTTTGCGACCCAGTTCGCCCTTCCTGCTCTTGATACTGAGTTGAACCCAGACCCTCTTAATTTCCCCAAAGATATTATACCCCTTCACGTCAGTAAAACTTAGGGTGAAAGAACACTGAAGGGTAGAGCGCCCGGGTTGAATTTGGTACCAGCCAATCTGTTCTTACATGAGAGGGGAGTGTGGGTGTCATATATTAAGTCCCTTGTCAACGCTATTGCCAAAGGTTCGCCCATACCCGACACCTGGATCTTTAAAAAGGGGGATCACTCCAATCCAGGAAAGATAGGCCAATAAGTTTAATAGATTTAATCCAGAAGGTGATAGCAAGGCTCGTTTTGACTAGAATCCAAGGCTGGATTGAGGAGGAGGATATTCTGGCTCCTCTCCAGGCAGGGTTCCGCTCTCATACGAGCACTATTTATCAAGTTTTTAGATTTGTTTTAATTTACTGGCGGGTGGTACTACTCAGTGGAGGCACGCTTTTTGCGGCATTTGTCGACCTTAAGTCGGCTTTTGGTTTAGTGCCGCGTGCCAAGATGTGGAGTGTCTTTGCAGGACAGGGCATGCCACTTGATGTACTAGCTTTTTTAATAAAACTTCATAACTCCAACTTTGCCCAAGTTCGTTGGAGACAGCAAGGACAAGTTACAGATAGGATTCCCATTTACAGGGGGGTACGTCAAGGGTGTGTACTAGCACCAACACGCTGTGCATTAACAGGGTGATTCAGTATTTTGAGAATCATCCTACTGATGCCCCTAAGTTGGATGGTAAACGGATCCCTCTGCTAATGTTTGCAGATGATACCTTGTTAATTTTTAAAACCCAGCAAGGCCTTCAGAAGGCCATAGTGCGTTTCGAGGTATTCTGCAAGGATTTTGGCCTTACCATTAATGTGAGCAAAACTAAGTTTATGGTGCTTCACAAGCACAAGCTAGTAAGAGGGAGGGTGGTCATGAATGGTGCTATGTTAGAGCAGACCCAAGGTTTTTCTTACCTTGGCATAATTCTGGGCTCCAAACTAGACTGGAAACCCCATAATAACCAGCTGGTTACCAAAAACGCACAACTAGCTGGTGCCCTAACTAAGGAGCTTCACCTCTCAGCTACAAAACCTATCACCCAGAGCTTAAAATGTATTGCACTAAAATCAGCGCGTCAGTTCTTTATGGGGCAGAGTTGTGGGGGTTTAGCAATCTGGCATCACTAACGAGCTCCCAAAACAAGTTTGTGAGGGGAATAACAGGCCTTCCATCATTGACGCCATTACTGCCCCTCTTTTATGATTTGGGTTGCCAGCGAAAAGAGGATGTAGCACGTTTTAGACCCGTGGCATACTGGAAGAGACTGTGGGTTACCCCGAAGCTCTCACAGTATGCTCGGGCATTCCTCAAAGTTAGAGATGCTGACAGTGCCCACAGAATCCCTTGGATGAGTGAGGCAAGGGCTGTCTATACTGCCATGGGCTTGAGCTCTTTGTGGGAGAATCCTACTGCTAATTTTTTTCCGTCCAGAAAGGTTTTTAGAGAGTTAGTTCGCTCTCAAGAGACTTCCTGGAGCTTAAACATGAAACTGCTTATGAGGGATACTGGGACTTTATCATGCTCCGCGGAGACAGGAAGCGGTACCACCAATTTAGGGTGGGAACGCTACCTGTCAATTCCTTCATCGGCAAATGGCATGTTAATACAAACTCAAGCTGTCCATTTTGTCCATCTCAGCCGGAAAGTATAGCGCACATTCTGTTTATTTGCCCAGAGTACAAGCATCCTAGGCTTACATGGTTGAAGCCTATTTGTATGCAGTTGGGCATTACCACAGGTTCTGAGGCATTAAGGATTCAAAAAACAAATTGCTCAGAACCCATAGTTATTGCTGTCGCTAAATTTTTACACTGGATGTGGGTAATTCATGCGCGTAAGTTAAGCCAGAACTAAGATTTTGGGGCATATTACCAAGGGGGGCGATAGACAATTATCGCCGATTTAGCGGCCTCTTTCGGCCGCTAAGCGGCGATAATTCTATCGCCCCATTAGCAAGCTGTCGCTAACTGATGTTAGCGACAGCTTTTAGGAGATAGCGAGAGGTTTGGGGCCCACTTTGCATGTCAGCGATGTTTATCGCTAATGACATGCAAAGTAGGCGTACCCAACCCGTTAGCGACTGAAAGCAGTTGATAACGTCGCTATCGCCTATTAACAAGGCAGGCGTAGCGTTGGAAATATTCACGCTAAGCGCGAATATCTTCAAAAACTAACGCCTGCTCTGACCAGTTCTTAGCCATGTTATCCAAAGGGAGGTGGATAACATGGCTAAGAGCATTTTGTCACTAATGCGTGAATATCGCTGTATTCTCAGCGATATTCACGCTATCGCCGGAAAATTTATCGCTTTGGAGATAAACCTTGCTAATAGCAAGTTATCTCAGCGATAATTTCCGGCGATGCTTAGCGATAAAAAATTCGTTGCTAAGCCTAGTTAGCGATAAATATCGCTAATCGTTGGTAATATGCCCCTTTGTTTTTAAAATATATTCAAATATAATTATCGTAAAGCAAAAATCTATCCTGGGATGCTTAATGTATTTTGGCCGTGGATTTTTTAAATGTTTTTATAGTTATTTTTTTTGAGATTTTTAAGATAAATTATTGTGTATTGGGTGGACTAACTTGAAGATCAAATCTTTTTTTTTAGAGCTACTCTGTTATTCATATGAGATTTGGGATGTTTACTTTTTTTTAAATATGTTTGTCTTTTATGATATGTATATCAAAATAAAGACTTTAAGAAAGAAAGAAAGAAAAGAAAGAAAAGAAAGGAAAGAAGAGAACAGGAAGAAACAAGGAAGTGAGGCACAAGAGATGAGGGAGATCTGATTTTCTCTAAGATAAAGGGGCATATTACCAACGATTAGCGATATTTATCGCTAACTAGGCTTAGCAACAATTTTTTTATCGCTAAGCATAGCCGGAAATTATCGCTGAGATAACGTGCTATTAGCAACGTTTATCTCCAAAGTGATACATTTTCCGGCGATAGCGTGAATATCGCTGAGAATACAGCGATATTCACGCATTAGCGACAAAATGCTTTTAGCCATGTTATCCACCTCCTGATTGGAGAACATGGCTAAGAACTGGTCAGAGCAGGCGTTAGTTTTTGGCAATAGCGGGAATATTTCCATCGCTACGCCTGCCTTGCTAATAGGCGATAGCGACGTTAGAGACTGCCTTCAGTCGCTAACAGGTTGGGTACGCCCACTTTGCATGTCATTAGCGATAAATATCACTGACATGCAAAGCGGGACCCAAACCTCTCGCTATTGCCTAAAGCTGTCGCTAACTGCTGTTAGCGACAACTTGCTAATAGGGCAATAGAATTATCGCCGCTTAGCGGCCGAAAACGGCCGCTAAAGCGCCAATAATTGCCTATCGCCCTGCTTGGTAATATGCCCCAAAGTCTTTAAAGATTGTAATCATCAGTTAACCTTCATTACATGCATTCATCGCAAGTGTCATTGGTGTTGGGGGCAGATTTACTAATGTACAGTGCAAGGTTACTGTGCTTTGCTGTGGAGGTGGGGGAGATGCCTACTGCCATATTTACTAAATGGGGCTGCTATTACTGCTCTCGCACCACAAATAAACCTCTGCACCATATTGCAAAAGTGTGTGTGTAATATCTAGCAACGGTTTCATATTGGAAATATACCATTCCAGTGGTTATACAAACTTTAAACCATTTCACCCATTGGATATGTTCCTATTGTGCATTACATATGCAATGTGTGAACTGACTGTTTGGGGAAAAACATATATTTCTCTAGCTTTGCAAGAAAGATTTATTTTTTGACGCAAATCTTGTCTGACAGTTTTAATAGACGGGGCTTTGTGTAAAAAAATATAGGTACTTGTACCACCCATGTAAAGTCCCCTTGACACAAAGCAAAGCACGGCAGCAGAGCACTACTTGAGCAGAAAAGGGGGCTCTTTTTCAGGGCACAAACATTTTGTGCTGGAAAGTAATTGCCCTTTCAGCTTTCTGTAACTTTTAGTTGACACAAAGTCTTGAAAAAGCTGCCTCTCGCTTCACCACCACCTTCAATACTGCCACATTCCACTGTTTGTGGTGACTGCAATTAAAAATCCAGCTGAACCACAGTCACTCCAAATCAGGTATAGCTGTTGGGATTGATATAGCCGTATCTTTCTATGGTATGGCTGTAACGCTGTGTTCATTCATTTAAATAATCCACAATATTTCTACAGAAAGTACAAACAGGTTTAATGTATTTTTTTCATTAACAATGGAGGAGATCGCTTATGCTTCCTGCAGGGATACTTCTGTGGTAGTGAGCTGTCACATCTTACATAAACCACTGACATACCATATCAGAACATAATATAACACAACACAACATAACATAGCATCTTTCACAGGTTGTTACCCTCCACCACTTGCTGTCCATCAAATCCCTCCTTAAGGTGAACAGCCTTTACGACGCGGCTGTTACACCGCCGTGCCGTTACAACGCGGTCTTTACGACTTGCGCTGGAGGGCGCTGCAGGACAAGGAATTTTTTTATATACTATCCAACACCTTCCCTACTGTACGCAGGCTGGTGTTGGAATAGTAAATTAAAAAATTCCTAGGTCCGCACCCCCTCCAACGCAAGTCGTGGTAACGGCTTGCGTTGAAAAAACCGCTTTGTAACAGCACGCGTTGATAAGTACGCGTCGTAATGCCGTACATCCCCCTCCTTAATCCTGTGAGAAGGTGAAGTGGACACCTATGTCATCCCTCTTCTAACAATCCAAACCCTCCAGCAACCTCCCCGTGCCAGTTTGTGAACCCTGTCACCATAATTACTTGTCACTGCTGATGACCTATCTATCAACCTCTGTGTGGCCTAAATTCCAAAAATCCAATTGTGTACAAATCAAAATCCTTTACATGCAAGTTGTTTTGTTGTGGTGAGCCTACCCTCAGTCTTGGTGTTTCCCACATCTGGCTTCGGTGGGTAGATCCACCACCCACACAGTGAGCTTCCTTGCGGGTGAAGCACCACATCCTCTCTTGATACCAACTGGAGCTTCACTGGTCGACTGGTTCGCCCTCGCAAGAGCACAGAATAAAGATCTGTGGAGCAAGAGCCACAGGCTCACTGCCCTGCCTAGAGCCAAACAGGCTAACTCCAACTCACCAACTGCCCCATCCCACTGTAAGCACTACGCAAACACCACTACAAAAATAATCAGTAACTTTGACCCTGTAAATCAATTTCTACATAAGCCTCTCAAAATTCAAAGAATAAAAAAAAACGACATCTCGTAAACTTGGGGAAGTTCAATATGTGGCAGCAGGAATGACCCACTACTTAGTGTCAAGTAATTAAGATTATTCTATTTGTGGCTGATTCTGAAAACAAAATATTAAAAAAACAAGCTAGCATAGACATACTCCTATGAATTTCAAAACGTACTTATTTTTCAAAATTGTAGTGTTACTGGCTTATACCTTATAGCACCAACCATTCTGTTGCAAAATGCCCACAAAGCGAAAAACTTAAATGCTTTAATGTGGGATGAGATATTTATTTTCCTTCCTCTATTTTTTCACGACACTAAAAACACCTTTCCAAGCAGAGAACACCCCCACAATATGCAGCTTTCCTATCCCAACCCATGTTTCCAATCCTTTTCTGGAGTGGAATATAAACCCACACCAGGCAGGTTTTCTATTGGTTTAAGTAGAAATTGAGGGGCATATTACCAAGGGCCCTTATCGCCGCTTCAGCTGGACTTTTTCCCGCTACAGCGGTGATAATTTGATCGCCCTATTACCAAGCTGTCGCTAACACCAGTTAGCGACAGCTAATAGGCGATAGCAGGCATTTAGGGGCCCACTTTGCATGTCAGCGATAATTATCGCTAATGACATGCAAAGTGGGCGTGCCAAGATGTTAGCGACTGAAAACAGTCGCTAACATCGCTATCTCCTATTACCTACAAAGGCGTAGTTTTGGAAATATTCGCGCTATTTGGAAATATTCGAGCTAAGCGCGAATATCTCCAAAAGGTAACACCTGCCCAGAGCAGTTCTTAGCCATGTTATCCAATGGGAGGTGGATAACATGGCTAAGAGCATTGTTACGATAATGTGTGAATATCGCTGTATTTCCAGTGATATTCACGCATTTCGAATGATTTTTATCGTTTCTGAGATAAACCTTGTGGATAGCAAGGTATCTCAGCGATAAAAATCGTCGTAGCGCGGCGATAAAATTATTCCCGCTACCCCTGCTTAGCGATAAATATCGCTATTGCTTGGTAATATGCCCCTGAGTTCGCAGATTTGCCAGTATTTGTCATTTTACAGAATGAGATGCAGCTTGTTCTGCCCTAGAAATGTTATGTAGGGGAATAAAGAAATATGTGAATCGTGGCCCTTGGGACAAGGTGGACATTATGGGCTACTTTAAAACACATGTTGAAGCGTTCTCTCTGTTTGCACTGCTGATGGTTACACTGTTCTGTGTCATCGCCTTCAGGTGCTGTAAACCCTGACATTGCCTTGATTTCCGGGTTAAAAGAGCAGTCAAAAGTTCCAACATCTTATTTGTTCATATGTCAGGCAAGGAAGCTCTCTCTGGAGCTGATCACTGACTGTTCTGTGAACCTTGAAATAAATCAAGGGCACTCTAATCGTGTGTAATAACTCTCTTGTGCAAAATATTCTGTGTAATAAAAGGGCTGTTTGAAGGCAATTTTGGGCAGTTGGTGCCCCAATTTCGACACCAAATTGGCAAAAAATTAGACCATTAATGACGCAATGCAATCAAAAATCGACATTTATTTTAACATGAAACGGCAAAGAAGAAAATAAACGACATTTTGTGTATTTGGCACAAACGTACATACATTTTTTTTGTATTCCTCTTTTTTAATGTATAAGAGCTGGCTGTAGACGGGTTTAGCTGCTACACAGGACCTTAGAGGGGGCATACTGAAAGAGGTGCAAAAGGTCCAACCTCCTGTGTCATTGGTTGTTTTATCATTCATACAATGTGCGAAACACCCTCATTAGTCATTTCTTGGTTGTAACTATCATACATGTCGTATGGAGTTTTTCCTCTTCGTGCTGTTTTGCCATACCTTTGATACTTATGTACACTTTGAATACTTCTCTTTAATTTTTATTTATTTAATGCGATTTTATATAGCGCAAACATTACCCGAAGGTGTCGGAGCGCTTTACAAAAGAACCAGTTGCGTTACATAACGACTTTGATTTACATGAGTTACATAAGAGATACAAACAGAAACAAATATATATATATTGCAAATGTACAAGTGGAGTGAAAAGAGGGAACAATTGCAAATGTACAAGTTGTAAAGTCACTCAAGGAAGAGATGCAAACAGATAAACTCTAAAATCACAAAGGAGTGGTAGTAAGTACAAAGGTCTACAACATATACTAGTGGTTAGAGTTTTTTATATACAAATGGAGTGAAAGGAGGGAAAAATTGCAAATGTACAAGTTGTAAAGTCACTCAAGGAAGATATACAAACAGATAGACTCTAAAATCACAAAGGAGTGGTAGTAAGTACAAAGGTCTACTACATATACTAGTGGAAATTCACTCAAGGAAGAGATACAAACAGATAAACTCTAAAATCACATAGGAGTGGTAGTAAGTACAAAGGTCTACTACATATACTAGTGGTTAATTCCCTCCCGTAAGGGAGTAGAAATGGAGGCAGCAAGGAAAAGGTATTGGTAACTTAGAAAGCTCTAGAGTAGTACTTTCAAAAAACAGAACACCATGCCAAATTTATGCGGTGGTGGAGCCATTGACATCCTTCACTTATTGACGTCATTGACGACGCTATCCCTTTGTGCTTGTCAGCTTGTATAGTTGGGAGCTCGAAGTGACCATCCTCCAATTTGGAAGGAACAAGAGGGAGAGAGAGCCTCACGTGCATGTATTTGTCGTGGAACCTCAAGAATATGTTTTACTTATGCTAGGCATTTGAAATAGCATGAAAAGAAATTCATGGGATTCAAGGTCACAGCCATTTACCATTAAAAAAAATTCTGTGAAGCAGGAGCATTTCAAATATAAGGTGTTTTACATATAACTGTACTGTGTCTTATTTACATTACAGAGCGTGGAAACCGTAGAAATATACTAGTAAGTGTTGTATGAAATAAAACTGGTCATTATTGAATGGACGCTTCAGAGATTCAATGGTATATGAGCCTGGGCATCAAGGTTTCCTGGTCCCTCGTGAATTCATCGTGGACACCCGTGCCTGGCTTGAAGTTCCCAGACCTTGAATCCCAATTTCAGAATGTATTTATTCGGGGTCAATATTACAGTATGTTATGCTACAGATGATTTATAATGAGCGTACTGCCATCGAAAGGCCTGTTGGCTGTAGACGACAGACCGCTGTGAGTGCAATAGACAGGTTTAACCAATGTGTGGACTTAATAGGATCCTCTTATCCATGATACATGGCTGGGCCCAGCTTGCACCCACAGATGTAAGTCCCTTAATAAAGATGGATTACCCGGACCTTATGGCTCAGTGGATTGAGGAATCCACTGGGTTGCTCTGCGATTGACCACGTAATCACAGGATTGAATCGGGCTGAGAAACCTCTTGGCAAAGTTGTACTTCATCAATGCACATTATGTTAAGGATGCAGACTTTTAGGAAATTGGCTATTACATAGTGCCTGCTTCAGAAAACTTCAGGTCGAATCACTTTGGGGATGCGACACCAGGTGCTGCACACTGGGATGTGCTGCAACGCAACTACACCAGGAGCATGTAGGTATGCCTGTGAGCACACAATCAGTGGAGTAACAAAACCTGAGGGGGCACTCCTGCAAAGCGAATTAAGGCCCCCCCCCACACTCCGGACCCAGTCAGTAACTCTCAGGTCTGCCCGTGCACTGTGCAGGAGGAGGCCCCCTGGAGCTCCTGAGCTGACCCCGCCCCCCCCCCCCATCATGAGGGCAGCTGGGGCTATTGTTATGCCACTGCACTCAATAGGCCATAACACTCTAGTCTCTGCGGCTCATCAACAGGTGCTTTTGGGCAGTGCCCTCCCCCTCTGTGCAATATTTATAAAAACACAGCATTTGTACTTTCAGGAACCTGCCAGTGTACAGGTCAGCCCCCCCCCTCAGGCATCTTAGGTGGCTCCGCTCCTC